>NC_060128.1:19641300-20275312 GCF_021461395.2 Schistocerca americana
ATAACTAGTGACACAGGAATGTTTCAAAACATAGACAGTAAGGAGAGTCAGTCCTCTCGTTCTTAAGTCGGCAATGTGCTTTTTGTATCTAATTCCGATGCAATTTCTGTGTTTCATCGTCAATTAGAAGGTCAGAGGGATACAGTGAACCTGAAGTGAAGCATCGGAATGTATAACTAGTGTCACAGGAATCGTTTAAAACATAGACAGTGGGAAGAGTCAGTCTTCTTCTACTTGAGTCGGCATTGTGCAATTTGTATTTATTTCCGATACAATTTCTGTGTTTCATCGTCAATACGAAGGTCAGAGGGATACAGTAAACCTGAAGGGAAGCATCGGAATCCATAACTAGTGTCACAGGAATGGTTCAAACCTAGACAGTAAGAAGAGTCAGTCTTCTTGTACTTAAGTCAGTATTGTGCCTTTTCTATTTAATTACGATGCAATTTCTGTGTTTCATCGTCAATAAGAAGGTCAGAGGGATACAGTAAACCTGAAGTGAAGCATCGGAATCTATAACTAGTGTCACAGGAATGGTTCAAAACATAGACAATACGGAGGGTCAGTCTTCTTGTACTGAAGTCGGCATTGCGCTTTTTCTATTTAATTCCGATGCAATTTCTGTATTTCGTCGTCAATAAGAAGGTCCAAGGGATACAGTAAACCTGAAGTGAAGCATCGGAATCTATAACTAGTGTCACAGGAATGTTTCAAAACATAGACAGTAAGGAGAGTCAGTCCTCTTGTTCTTAAGTCGGCAATGTGCTTTTTGTATCTAATTCCGATGCAATTTCTGTGTTTCATCGTCAATTAGAAGGTCAGAGGGATACAGTAAACCTGAAGTGAAGCATCGGAATGTATAACTAGTGTCACAGGAATCGTTTAAAACATAGACAGTGGGAAGAGTCAGTCTTCTTCTACTTCAGTCGGCATTGTGCAATTTGTATTTATTTCCGATACAATTTCTGTGTTTCATCGTCAATACGAAGGTCAGAGGGATACAGTAAACCTGAAGGGAAGCATCGGAATCTGTAACTAGTGTCACAGGAATGGTTCGAAACATAGACAGTAGGAGGAGTCAATCTTCTTGAACTTAAGTCGGCATTGTGCCTTTTGTATTTAATTCCGATGCAAATTCCGTGTTTCACCGTCAATAAGAGGGTCCAAGGGATACAGTACACCTGAAGTGAAGCATCGGAATCTATAACTAGTGTCACAGAAATGGTTCACATCATAGACAGTAAGAAGAGTCAGTCTTCTTGTACTTAAGTCGGCATTGTGTCTTTTCTATTTAATTACGATGCAATTTCTGTGTGTTTAATCGTCAATTAGAAGGTCAGAGGGTTACAGTAAACCAGAAGTAAGGGATCGGAACCTATAACCAGTGTCACAGGAATGGTTCAAAACACAGACAGTAGGAAGAGTCAATCTTCTTGAACTTAAGTCGGTATTGTGCCTTTTTTATTTAATTCCGATGCAATTTCTGTGTTTCATCGTCAATAAGAAGGTCAGAGGAATACAGTAAACCTAAAGTGAAGCATCAGACTCTATAACTAGTGTCACAGGAATGATTCAAAATATAGACAGTAAGAAGAGTCAGTCTACTTGTACTTAATTCGGCATTGTGCCTTTTCTATTTAATTCCGATGCAATTTCTGTGTTTCATCGTCAATAAGAAGGTCAGAGGGATACAGAAAAACCTGAAGTGAATCATCGGAATTTACAACTAGTGTCACTGGAATGGTTGAAAACATAGACAGTAGGAAGAGTCAGTCTACATGTACTTAAGTCGGCATTGTGCCTTTTGTATTTAATTCCGATGCAATTTCTGTGTTTCATCGCCAATAAGAAGGTCAGAGGGATACAGTAAACCTGAAGTGAAGCATCGGAATCAATAACTAGTGTCACAGGAATGGTTCAAACAATAGACAGTAAGAAGGGTCAGTCTTCTTGTACTTAAGTCGGCATTGTGCCTTTTCTATTTAATTCCGATGCAATTTCTGTGTTTCGTTGTCGATAAGAAGGTCAGAGGGATACAGTAAACCTGAGGTGAAGCATCGGAATCCATAACTAGTGTCACAGGAATGGTTCAAACCTAGACAGTAAGAAGAGTCAGTCTTCTTGTACTTAAGTCAGTATTGTGCCTTTTCTATTTAATTACGATGCAATTTCTGTGTTTCATCGTCAATAAGAAGGTCAGAGGGATACAGTAAACCTGAAGTGAAGCATCGGAATCTATAACTAGTGTCATAGGAATGGTTCAAAGCATAGACAATACGGAGGGTCAGTCTTCTTGTACTGAAGTCGCATTGCGCCTTTTCTATTTAATTCCGATGCAATTTGTGTATTTCGTCGTCAATAAGAAGGTCCAAGGGATACAGTAAACCTGAAGTGAAGCATCGGAATCTATAACTAGTGTCACAGGAATGTTTCAAAACATAGACAGTAAGGAGAGTCAGTCCTCTTGTTCTTAAGTCGGCAATGTGCTTTTTGTATCTAATTCCGATGCAATTTCTGTGTTTCATCGTCAATTAGAAGGTCAGAGGGATACAGTAAACCTGAAGTGAAACGTCGGAATGTATAACTAGTGTCACAGGAATCGTTTAAAACATAGACAGTGGGAAGAGTCAGTCTTCTTCTACTTCAGTCGGCATTGTGCAATTTGTATTTATTTCCGATACAATTTCTGTGTTTCATCGTCAATACGAAGGTCAGAGGGATACAGTAAACCTGAAGGGAAGCATCGGAATCTGTAACTAGTGTCACAGGAATGGTTCGAAACATAGACAGTAGGAGGAGTCAATCTTCTTGAACTTAAGTCGGCATTGTGCCTTTTGTATTTAATTCCGATGCAAATTCCGTGTTTCACCGTCAATAAGAGGGTCCAAGGGATACAGTACACCTGAAGTGAAGCATCGGAATCTATAACTAGTGTCACAGAAATGGTTCAAATCATAGACAGTAAGAAGAGTCAGTCTTCTTGTACTTAAGTCGGCATTGTGTCTTTTCTATTTAATTACGATGCAATTTCTGGGTGTTTAATCGTCAATTAGAAGGTCAGAGGGTTACAGTAAACCAGAAGTAAAGGATCGGAACCTATAACTAGCGTCACAGGAATGGTTCAAAACACAGACCGTAGGAAGAGTCAATCTTCTTGAACTTAAGTCGGTATTGTGGCTTTTTTATTTAATTCCGATGCAATTTCTGTGTTTCATCGTCAATAAGAAGGTCAGAGGAATACAGTAAACCTAAAGTGAAGCATCAGACTCTATAACTAGTGTCACAGGAATGATTCAAAATATAGACAGTAAGAAGAGTCAGTCTACTTGTACTTAATTCGACATTGTGCCTTTTGTATTTAATTCCGATGCAATTTCTGTGTTTCACCGTCAATAAGAGGGTCCAAGGGATACAGTACACCTGAAGCGAAGCATCGGAATCTATAACTAGTGTCACAGAAATGGTTCAAATCATAGACAGTAAGAAGAGTCAGTCTTCTTGTACTTAAGTCGGCATTGTGTCTTTTCTATTTAATTACGATGCAATTTCTGTGTGTTTAATCGTCAATTAGAAGGTCAGAGGGATTCGGTAAACCAGAAGTAAAGGATCGGAATCAATAACTAGTGTCACAGGAATGGTTAAAAATTAGACAGTAAGAAGAGTCAGTCTTCTTGTACTTAAGTCGGCATTGTGCCTTTTATATTTAATTCCGATGCAATTTCTGTGTTTCATCGTCAATAAGGAGGTCCAAGGGATACAGTAAACCTGAAGTGAAGCATCGGAATCTAAAACTGTTCTCACAGGGAATGTTCACAACATAGTCAGTAAGAAGAGTCAGTCTTCTTGTACTTCAGTCGGCATTCTGCCTTTTGTATTTAATTCCGAAACAATTTCTGTAGTTCATCGTCAATAAGAAGGTCAGAAGGATACAGTAAATCTGAAGGGAAGCATCGGAATCTATAACTACTGTCACAGGAATGGTTCAAAACATAGACAGTAGGAAGAGTCATTCTTCTTGTAGTTAATTCGGCATTGTGCCTTTTCTATTTAATTCCGATGCAAATTCTGTGTTTCATCGTCAACAAGAAGGTCAGAGGGATAGAGGAAAACCTGAAGTGAATCATCGGAATTTACAACTAGTGTCACAGGAATGGTTGAAAACATAGACAGTAGGAAGAGTCAGTCTACATGTACTTAAGTCGGCATTGTGCCTTTTGTATTTAATTCCGATGCAATTTCTGTGTTTCATCGCCAATAAGAAGGTCAGAGGGATACAGTAAACCTGAAGTGAAGCATCAGAATCAATAACTAGTGTCACAGGAATGGTTCAAACAATAGACAGTAACAAGAGTCAGTCTTCTTGTACTTAAGTCGGCATTGTGCATTTTCTATTTAATTCCGATGCAATTTCTGTGTTTCGTTGTCGATAAGAAGGTCAGAGGGATACAATAAACCTGAAGTGAAGCATCGGAATCCATAACTAGTGTCACAGGACTGGTTCAAACCTAGACAGTAAGAAGAGTCAGTCTTCTTGTACTTATGTCGGCATTGTGCTTTTTCTATTTAATTCCGAAGCAATTTCTGTGTTTCATCTTCAATAGGAAGGTCAGAGGGATACAGTAAACCTGAAGTGAAGCATCGGAATCTATAACTAGTGTCACGGGAATGGTTCAAAACATAGACAGTAAGAAGAGTCAGTCTTCTTGTACGTAAGTCAGTATTGTGCCTTTTCTATTTAATTACGATGCAATTTCTGTGTTTCATCGTCAATAAGAAGGTCAGAGGGATACAGTAAACCTGAAGTGAAGCATCGGAATCTATAATTAGTGTCACAGGAATGGTTCAAAACATAGACAATAAGGAGGGTCAGTCTTCTTGTACTGAAGTCGGCATTGCGCCTTTTCTATTTAATTCCGATGCAATTTCTGTATTTCGTCGTCAATAAGAATGTCCAAGGGATACAGTAAACCTGAAGTGAAGCATCGGAATCTATAACTAGTGTCACAGAAATGGTTCAAAACATAGTCAGTAAGAAAAGTCAGTCTTCTTGTACTTAAGTCGGCATTGTGCATTTTCTATTTAATTCCGATACAATTTCTGTGTTTCATCGTCAATAAGAAGGTCAGAGGGATACACTAAACCTGATGTGAAGCATGGGAATCTATAACTAGTGTCACAGGAATGTTTCAAAACATAGACAGCAAGAAGAGTCAGTCCTCCTGTACTTAAGTCGGCAGTGTGCTTTTTGTATCTAATGCCGATGCAATTTCTGTGTTTCATCGCCAAAAAGGTCAGAGGGATACAGTAAACCTGAAGTGAAGCAGCGGAATCTATAACTAGTGTCACAGGAATGGTTCAAATCATAGACAGTAGGAAGTGTCAGTCTTCCTCTACTTATGTCGGCATTGTGATTTTTCTATTTAATTCCGATGCAATTTCTGTGTTTCGTCGTCAATAAGAAAGTCCAAGGGATACAGTAAACCTGAAGTGAAGCATCGGAATCTATAACTAGTGTCACAGGAATGGTTAAAAAATAGACAGTAAGAAGAGTCAGTCTTCTTGTACTTAAGTCTGCATTGTGCCTTTTGTATTGAATTCCGATGCAATTTCTGTGTTTCATCGTCAATAAGGAGGTCCAAGGGATACAGTAAACTTATAGTGAAGCATCGGAATCTAAAACTGTTCTCACAGGGATTGTTCACAGCATAGTCAGTAAGAAGAGTCTGTCTTGTTGTACTTAAGTCGGCATTGTGCCTTTTGTATTTAATTCCGATGCTATTTCTGTGATTCATCGTCAATAAGAAGGTCCAAGGGATACAGTAAACCTGAAGTGAAGCATCGGAATCCATAACTAGTGTCACAGGAATGGTTCAAAACCTAGACAGTAAGAAGAGTCAGTCTTCTTGTACTTATGTCGGCATTGTGCCTTTTCTATTTAATTCCGATGCAATTTCTGTGTTTCATCTTCAATAGGAAGGTCAGAGGGATACAGTAAACCTGAGGTGAAGCATCGGAATCTATAACTAGTGTCACAGGAATGGTTCAAAACATAGATAGTAAAAAGAGGCAGTCTTCTTGTACTTAAGTCAGTATTGTGCCTTTTCTATTTAATTACGATGCAATTTCTGTGTTTCATCGTCAATAAGAAGGTCAGAGGGATACAGTAAACCTGAAGTGAAGCATCGGAATCTATAACTAGTGTCACAGGAATGGTTCAAAACATAGACAATAGGGAGGGTCAGTCCTCTTGTACTGAGGTCGGCATTGTGCCTTTTCTATTTAATTCCGATGCAATTTCTGTATTTCGTCGTTAATAAGAAGGTCCAAGGGATACAGTAAACCTGAAGTGGAGCATCGGAATCTATAACTAGTGTCACAGGAATGTTTCAAAACATAGACAGTGAGGAGCGTCAGTCCTCTTGTTCTTAAGTGGGCAATGTGCTTTTTGTATCTAATTCCGATGCAATTTCTGTGTTTCATCGTCTATTAGAAGGTCAGAGGGATACAGTAAATCTGAAGTGAAGCATCGGAATGTATAACTAGTGTCACAGGAATCGTTTAAAGCATAGACAGTAGGAAGAGTCAGTCTTCCTCTACTTGAGTCAGCATTGTGCAATTTGTATTTTTTTCCGATGCAATTTCTGTGTTTCATCGTCAATACGAAGGTCAGAGGGATACAGTAAACCTGAAGGGAAGCATCGGGATCTATAACTAGTGTCACAGGAATGGTTCGAAAGATAGACAGTAGGAAGAGTCAATCTTCTTGAACTTAAGTCGGCATTGTGCCTTTTTTATTTAATTCCGATGCAATTTCTGTGTTTCATCGTCAATAAGAAGGTCAGAGGGACACAGTAAACCTAAAGTGAAGCATCAGACTCTACAACTAGTGTCACAGGAATGATTCAAAATATAGACAGTAAGAAGAGTCAGTCCACTTGTACTTAAGTCGACATTGTGCCTTTTGTATTTAATTCCGATGCAATTTCTGTGTTTCACCGTCAATAAGAGCGTCCAAGGGATACAGTACACCTGAAGTGAAGCATCGGAATCTATAACTAGTGTCACAGAAACGGTTCAAATCATAGACAGTAAGAAGACTCAGTCTTCTGGTACTTAAGTCGGCATTGTGTCTTTTCTATTTAATTCCGATGCAATTTCTGTGTGTTTAATCGTCAATTAGAAGGTCAGAGGGATACAGTAAACCAGAAGTAAAGGATCGGAATCTATAACTAGTGTCACAGGAATGGTTAAAAATGAGACAGTAGGAAGAGTCAGTCTTCTTGTACTTCAGTCGGCATTGTGCCTTTTATATTTAATTCCGATGCAATTTCTGTGTTTCATCGTCAATAAGGAGGTCCAAGGGATACAGTAAACATATAGTGAAGCATCGGAATCTAAAACTGTTCTCACAGGGAATGTTCACAACATAGTCAGTAAGAAGAGTCAGTCTTCTTGTACTTCAGTCGGCATTCTGCCTTTTGTAATTAATTCCGAAACAATTTCTGTATTTCATCGTCAATAAGAAGGTCAGAAGGATACAGTAAATCTGAAGGGAAGCATCGGAATCTATAACTACTGTCACAGGAATGGTTCAAAACATAGACAGTAAGAAGAGTCAGTCTTCTTTTACTTAAGTCGGCATTGTGCGTTAAGTATTTAATTCCGATGCAATTTCTGATTTTAATCGTCGATAAAAATTTCCAAGGGATACAGTAAACCTGGAGTGTAGCATCGTAATCTATAACTAGTGTCACAGGAATTGTTCAAACATAGACAGTAAGGAGAGTCAGTCTTCTTGTACATAAGTCGGAATTGTGAATTTTGTATTTAATTCCGATGAAATTTCTTTGTTTCATCGGCAATATAAAGGTCCAAGGGATACAGTAAACATGAAGTGAAGCATCGGAATCTATAACTAGTGTCACAGGATTAGTTCAAAACATAGTCAGTAAGAAGAGTCAGTCTTCTTGTACTTAAGTCGGCATTGTTCCTTTTTATTTAATTCCGATGCATTTTCTGTGTTTCATCGTCAATAAGAAGGTCCAAGGGATACAGTAAACCTGAAGTGAAGCATCGGAATCTATAACTAGTGTCACAGGAATGGTTTAAATCATAGACAGTAGGAAGAGTCATTCTTCTTGCACTTAATTCGGCATTGTGCCTTTTCTATTTAATACCGATGCAATTTCTGTGTTTCATCGTCAATAAGAAGGTCAGAGGGATACAGAAAAACCTGAAGTGAATCATCGGAATCTACAACTAGTGTCACAGGAATGGTTGAAAACATAGACAGTGCGAAGAGTCAGTCTACATGTACTTAAGTCGGCATTGTGCCTTTTGTATTTAATTCCGATGCAATTTCTGTGTTTCATCGCCAATAAGAAGGTCAAAGGGATACAGTAAACCTGAAGTGAAGCATCAGAATCAATAACTAGTGTCACAGGAATGGTTCAAACCATAGACAGTAAGAAGAGTCAGTCTTCTTGTACTTAAGTCGGCATTGTGCCTTTTCTATTTAATTCCGATGCAATTTCTGTGTTTCGTTGTCGATAAGAAGGTCAGAGGGATACAGTAAACCTGAAGTGAAGCATCGGAATCCATAACTAGTGTCACAGGAATGGTTCAAAACCTAGACAGTAAGAAGAGTCAGTCTTCTTGTACTTATGTCGGCATTGTGCTTTTTCTATTTAATTCCGATGCAATTTCTGTGTTTCATCTTCGATAGGAAGGTCAGAGGGATACAGTAAACCTGAAGTGAAGCATCAGAATGTATAACTAGTGTCACAGGAATGGTTCAAAACATAGACAAGAAGAAGAGGCAGTCTTCTTGTACTTAAGTCAGTATTGTGCCTTTTCTATTTAATTACGATGCAATTTCTGTGTTTCATCGTCAATAAGAAGGTCAGAGGGATACAGTAAACCTGAAGTGAAGCATCGGAATCTATAACTAGTGTCACAGGAATGGTTCAAAACATAGACAATAGGGAGGGTCAGTCTTCTTGTACTGAAGTCGGCATTGCGCCTTTTCTATTTAATTCCGATGCAATTTCTGGGATTTCGTCGTCAATAAGAAGGTCCAAGGGATACAGTAAACCTGAAGTGAAGCATCGGAATTTATAACTAGTGTCACAGGAATGTTTCAAAACATAGACAGTAAGGAGAGTCAGTCCTCTTGTTCTTAAGTCGGCAATGTGCTTTTTGTATCTAATTCCGATGCAATTCCTGTGTTTCATCGTCAATTAGAAGGTCACAGGGATACAGTAAACCTGAAGTGAAGCATCGGAATGTATAACTAGTGTCACAGGAATCGTGTAAAACATAGACAGTGGGAAGAGTCAGTCTTCTTCTACTTGAGTCGGCATTGTGCAATTTGTATTTATTTCCGATACAATTTCTGTGTTTCATCGTCAATACGAAGGTCAGAGGGATACAGTGAACCTGAAGGGAAGCATCGGAATCTGTAACTAGTGTCACAGGAATGGTTCGAAACATAGACAGTAGGAAGAGTCAATCTTCTTGAACTTAAGTCGGCATTGTGCCTTTTTTATTTAATTCCGATGCAATTTCTGTGTTTCATCGTCAATAAGAAGGTCAGAGGGATACAGTAAACCTAAAGTGAAGCATCAGACTCTTTAACTAGTGTCACAGGAATGATTCAAAATATAGACAGTAAGAGGAGTCAGTCTACTTGTACTTAAGTCGGCATTGTGCCTTTTGTATTTAATTCCGATGCAAATTCTGTGTTTCACCGTCAATAAGAGGGTCCACGGGATACAGTACACCTGAAGTGAAGCATCGGAATCTATAACTAGTGTCACAGAAATGGTTCAAATCATAGACAGTAAGAAGAGTCAGTCTTCTTGTACTTAAGTCGGCATTGTGCCATTTCTATTTAATTACGATGCAATTTCTGTGTGTTTAATCGTCAATTAGAAGGTCAGAGGGATACAGTAAACCAGAAGTAAAGGATCGGAATCTATAACTAGTGTCACAGGAATGGTTCAAAACACAGACAGTAGGAAGAGTCAATCTTCTGGAACTTAAGTCGGCATTGTGCCTTTTTTAATTAATTCCGATGCAATTTCTGTGTTTCATCGTCAATAAGAAGGTCAGAGGGATACAGTAAACTTAAAGTGAAGCATCAGACTCTATAACTAGTGTCACAGGAACGATTCAAAATATAGACAGTAAGAAGAGTCAGTCTACTTGTACTTAAGTCGACATTGTGTCTTTTGTATTTAATTCCGATGCAATTTCTGTGTTTCACCGTCAATAAGAGGGTCCGAGGGATACAGTACACCTGAAGTGAAGCATCGGAATCTATAACTAGTGTCACAGAATTGGTTCAAATCACAGACAGTAAGAAGAGTCAGTCTTCTTGTACTTAAGTCGGCATTGTGTCTTTTCTATTTAATTACGATGCAATTTCTGTGTGTTTAATCGTCAATTAGAAGGTCAGAGGGATACAGTAAACCAGAAGTAAAGGATCGGAATCTATAACTAGTGTCACAGGAATGGTTAAAAATTAGACAGTAAGAAGAGTCAGTCTTCTTGTACTTAAGTCGGCATTGTGCCTTTTATATTTAATTCCGATGCAATTTCTGTGTTTCATCGTCAATAAGGAGGTCCAAGGGATACAGTAAACATATAGTGAAGCATCGGAATCTAAAACTGTTCTCACAGGGAATGTTCACATCAAAGTCAGTAAGAAGAGTCAGTCTTCTTGTACTTCAGTCGGCACTCTGCCTTTTGTATTTAATTCCGAAAAAATTTCTGTATTTCATCGTCAGTAAGAAGGTCAGAAGGATACAGTAAATCTGAAGGGAAGCATCGGAATCTATAACTGCTGTCACAGGAACGGTTCAAAACATAGACAGTAAGAAGAGTCAGTCTTCTTTTACTTAAGTCGGCATTGTGCGTTAAGTATTTAATTCCGATGCAATTTCCGATTTTCATCGTCGATAAAAATTTCCAAGGGATACAGTAAACCTGGAGTGTCGCATCGTAATCTATAACTAGTGTCACAGCAATTGTTCAAACATAGACAGTAAGAAGAGTCAGTCTTCTTGTACTTAAGTCGGCATTGTGCCTTTTCTATTTAATTCCGATGCAATTTCTGTGTTTCGTTGTCGATAAGAAGGTCAGAGGGATACAGTAAACCTGAAGTGAAGCATCGGAATCCATAACTAGTGTCACAGGAATGGTTCAAACCTTGACAGTAAGAAGAGTCAGTCTTCTTGTAGTTATGTCGGCATTGTGCTTTTTCTATTTAATTCCGATGCAATTTCTGTGTTTCATCTTCAATAGGAAGGTCAGAGGGATACAGTAAACCTGGAGTGAAGCATCGGAATCTATAACTAGTGTCACAGGAATGGTTCAAAACATAGACAGTAAGAAGAGTCAGTCTTCTTGTACTTAAGTCAGTATTGTGCCTTTTCTATTTAATTACGATGCAATTTCTGTGTTTCATCGTCAATAAGAAGGTCAGAGGGATACAGTAAACCTGAAGTGAAGCATCGGAATCTATAACTAGTGTCACAGGAATGGTTCAAAACATAGACAATAAGGAGGGTCAGTCTTCTTGTACTGAAGTCGGCATTGCGCCTTTTCTATTTAATTCCGATGCAATTTCTGTATTTCGTCGTCAATAAGAAGGTCCAAGGGATACAGTAAACCTTAAGTGAAGCATCGGAATCTATAACTAGTGTCACAGAAATGGTTCAAATCATAGACAGTAAGAAGAGTCAGTCTTCTTGTACTTAAGTCGGCATTGTGTCTTTTCTATTTAATTACGATGCAATTTCTGTGTATTTAATCGTCAATTAGATGGTCAGAGGGATACAGTAAACCAGAAGTAAAGGATCGGAATCTATAACTAGTGTCACAGGAATGGTTCAAAACATAGACAATAGGAAGGGTGAGTCTTCTTGTACTTCAGTCGGCATCGTGCCTTTTGTATTTACTTCCGATGCAATTTCTGTGTTTCGTCGTCAATAAGTAGGTCAGAGGGATACAGTAAATCTGAAGGAGAGCATCGGAATCTATAACTAGTGTCATAGGAGTGGTTCAAAACATAGACATTAGGTAGAGACAGTCTTCTTGTACTTAAGTCGGCTCTGTCCCTTTTCTATTTAATTCCGACGAATTTTCTGTGTTTCGTCGTCAATCAGTAGGTCCAAGGGATACAGTAAATATGAAGTGCAGCATCGGTATCTATAACTAGTGCCACAGGAATGGTTCAAACCATAGACAGTAAGAAGAGTCAGTCTACTTGTACTTAAGTCGGCATTGTGCGTTTTGTATCTAATTCCGATGCAATTTCTGTTTTTCATCGTCGATAAGAAGGTCCAAGGGACACAGTAAACCTGGAGTGTAGCATCGGAATCTATAACTAGTGTCACAGGAATTGTTCAAAAATAGACAGTAAGAAGAGTCAGACTTCTTGTACTTAAGTCGGAATGTTGCCTTTTGTGTTTAATTCCGATGAAATTTCTTTGTTTCATCGTCAATATGAAGGTCCAAGGGATACAGTAAACCTGAAGTGAAGCATCGGAATCTATAACTAGTGACACAGGAATGGTTCAAAACATAGACAGTAAGAAGAGTCAGTCTTGTTGTACTTAAGTCGGCATTGTGCCTTTTGTATTTAATTCCGATGCTATTTCTGTGATTCATCGTCAATAAGAAGGTCCAAGGGATACAGTAAACCTGAAGTGAAGCATCGGAATCCATAACTAGTGTCACAGGAATGGTTCAAAACCTAGACAGTAAGAAGAGTCAGTCTTCCTGTACTTATGTCGGCATTGTGCTTTTTCTATTTAATTCCGATGCAATTTCTGTGTTTCATCTTCAATAGGAGGGTCAGAGGGATACAGTAAACCTGAAGTGAAGCATCGGAATCTATAACTAGTGTCACAGGAATGTTTCAAAACATAGACAGTAAGGAGAGTCAGTCCTCTTGTTCTTAAGTGGGCAATGTGCTTTTTGTATCTAATTCCGATGCAATTTCTGTGTTTTATCGTCTATTAGTAGGTCAGAGGGATACAGTAAATCTGAAGTGAAGCATCGGAATGTATAACTAGTGTCACTGGAATCGTTTAAAGCATAGACAGTAGGAAGAGTCAGTCTTCCTCTACTTGAGTCAGCATTGTGCAAATTGTATTTATTTCCGATGCAATTTCTGTGTTTCATCGTCTATACGATGGTCAGAGGGATACAGTAAACCTGAAGGGAATCATCGGGATCTATAACTAGTGTCACAGGAATGGTTCGAAAGATAGACAGTAGGAAGAGTCAATCTTCTTGAACTTAAGTCGGCATTGTGCCTTTTTTATTTAATTCCGATGCAATTTCTGTGTTTCACCGTCAATAAGAGGGTCCAAGGGATACAGTACACCTGAAGTGAAGCATCGGAATCTATAACTAGTGTCACAGAAACGTTTCAAATCATACACTGTAAGAAGACTCAGTCTTCTTGTACTTAAGTCGGCATTGTGTCTTTTCTAATTAATTCCGATGCAATTTCTGTGTGTTTAATCGTCAATTAGAAGGTCAGAGGGATACAGTAAACCAGAAAAAAAGGATCGAAATCTATAACTAGTGTCACAGGAATGGTTAAAAATTAGACAGTAAGAAGAGTCAGTCTTCTTGTACTTAAGTCGGCATTGCGCCTTTTCTATTTAATTCCGATGCAATTTCTGTATTTCGTCGTCAATAAGAAGGTCCAAGGGATACATAAACCTGAAGTGAAGCATCGGAATCTATAACTAGTGTCACAGGAATGTTTCAAAACATAGAGAGTAAGGAGAGTCAGTCCTCTTGTTCTTAAGTCGGCAATGTGCTTTTTGTATCTAATTCCGATGCAATTTCTGTGTTTCATCGTCATTAAGAAGGTCAGAGGGATACAGTAAACCTAAAGTGAAGCATCAGACTCTATAACTAGTGTCACAGGAATGATTCAAATTATAGACAGTAAGAAGAGTCAGGCTACTTGTACTTAAGTCGACATTGTGCCTTTTGAATTTAATTCCGATGCAATTTCTGTGTTTCACCGTCAATAAGAGGGTCCAAGGGATACAGTACAACTGAAGTGAAGCATCGGAATCTATAACTAGTGTCACAGAAATGGTACAAATCATAGACAGTAAGAAGAGTCAGTCTTCTTGTACTTAAGTCGGCATTGTGTCTTTTCTATTTAATTACAATGCAATTTCTGTGTGTTTAATCGTCAATTAGAAGGTCAGAGGGATACAGTAAACCAGAAGTAAAGGATCGGAATCTATAACTAGTGTCACAGGAATGGTTCAAAACATAGACAATAGGAAGGGTGAGTCTTCTTGTACTTAAGTCGGCATTGTGCCTTTTGTATTTACTTCCGAAGCAATTTCTGCGTTTCGTCGTCAATAAGAAGGTCCGATTGATACAGTAAACCTGAAGTGAAGCATCGGAATCTATAACTAGTGTCACAGAAATGGTTCAAAACATAGTCAGTATGAAGAGTCAGTCTTCTTGTACTTAGGTCGGCATTGTGCATTTTCTATCTAATTCCGATACAATTTCTGTGTTTCATCGTCAATAAGAAGGTCAGAGGCATACACTAAACCTGATGTGAAGCATCGGAATCTATAACTAGTGTCACAGGAATGTTTCAAAACATAGACAGCAAGAAGAGTCAGTCCTCCTGTACTTAAGTCGGCATTGTGCTTTTTGTATCTAATGCCGATGCAATTTCTGTGTTTCATCGCCAATAAGGTCAGAGGGATACATTAAACCTGAAGTGAAGCAGCGGAATCTATAACTAGTGTCACAGGAATGGTTCAAATCATAGACAGTAGGAAGTGTCAGTCTTCTTCTACTTAAGTCGGCATTGTGCCTTTTCTACTTAATTCCGATGCAATTTCTGTGTTTCGTCGTCAATAAGAAAGTCCAAGGGATACAGTAAACCTGAGGTGAAGCATCGGAATCTATAACTAGTGTCACAGGAATGGTTCAAAACATAGACATTAGGTAGAGTCAGTCTTCATGTACTTAAGTCGGCACTGTGCATTTTCTATTTAATTCCGATGAATTTTCTGTGTTTCGTCGTCAATCAGTAGGTCCAAGGGATACAGTGAATCTGAAGTGAAGCATCGGAATCTATAACTATTGTCACAGGAATGGTTCAAACCATAGGCAATAAGAGAAGTCAGTCTTCTTGTACTTAAGTCGGCATTGTGCCTTTTCTATTTAATTCCGATGCAATTTCTGTGCTTCGTTGTCGATAAGAAAGTCAGAGGGATACAGTAAACCTGAAGTGAAGCATCGGAATCCATAACTAGTGTCACAGGAGTGGTTCAAACCTAGACAGTAAGAAGAGTCAGTCTTCTTGTACTTATGTCGGCATTGTGCTTTTTCTATTTAATTCCGATGCAATTTCTGTGTTTCATCTTCAATAGGAAGGTCAGAGGGATACAGTAAACCTGAAGTGAAGCATCGGAATCTATAACTAGTGTCACAGGAATGGTTAAAAACATAGACAGTAAGAAGAGTCAGTCTTCTTGTACTTAAGTCAGTATTGTGCCTTTTCTATTTAATTACGATGCAATTTCTGTGTTTCATCGACATTAAGAAGGTCAGAGGGATACAGTAAACCTGAAGTGAAGCATCGGAATCTATAACTAGTGTCACAGGAATGGTTCAAAACATAGACAATAAGGATGGTCAGTCTTCTTGTACTGAAGTCGGCATTTCGCCTTTTCTATTTAATTCCGATGCAATTTCTGTATTTCGTCGTCAATAAGAAGGTCCAAGGGATACAGTAAACCTTAAGTGAAGCATCGGAATCTATAACTAGTGTCACAGAAATGGTTCAAATCATAGACAGTAAGAAGAGTCAGTCTTCTTGTACTTAAGTCGGCATTGTGTCTTTTCTATTTAATTACGATGCAATTTCTTTGTTTCATCGTCAATAAGAAGGTCAGAGGGATACAGTAAACCTGAAGTGAAGCATCGGAATCTATAACTAGTGTCACAGGAATGGTTCAAAACATAGACAATAAGGAGGGTGAGTCTTCTTGTACTTAAGTCGGCATTGTGCCTTTTGTATTTACTTCCGGTGCAATTTCTGTTTTTCATCGTCGACAAGAAGGTCCAAGGGACACAGTAAACCTGGAGTGTAGCATCGGAATCTATAACTAGTGTCACAGGAATTGTTCAAAAATAGACAGTAAGAAGAGTCAGACTTCTTGTACTTAAGTCGGAATGTTGCCTTTTGTGTTTAATTCCGATGAAATTTCTTTGTTTCATCGTCAATATGAAGGTCCAAGGGATACAGTAAACCTGAAGTGAAGCATCGGAATCTATAACTAGTGTCACAGGAATGGTTCAAAACATAGACAGTAAGAAGAGTCAGTCTTGTTGTACATAAGTCGGCATTGTGCCTTTTGTATTTAATTCCGATGCTATTTCTGTGATTCATCGTCAATAAGAAGGTCCAAGGGATACAGTAAACCTGAAGTGAAGCATCGGAATCCATAACTAGTGTCACAGGAATGGTTCAAAACCTAGACAGTAAGAAGAGTCAGTCTTCTTGTACTTATATCGGCATTGTGCCTTTTCTATTTAATTCCGATGCAATTTCTGTGTTTCATCTTCAATAGGAGGGTCAGAGGGATACAGTAAACCTGAAGTGAAGCATCGGAATCTATAACTAGTGTCACAGGAATGTTTCAAAACATAGACAGTAAGGAGAGTCAGTCCTCTTGTTCTTAAGTGGGCAATGTGCTTTTTGTATCTAATTCCGATGCAATTTCTGTGTTTCATCGTCTATTAGAAGGCCAGAGGGATACAGTAAATCTGAAGTGAAGCATCGGAATGTATAACTAGTGTCACAGGAATCGTTTAAAGCATAGACAGTAGGAAGAGTCAGTCTTCCTCTACTTGAGTCATCATTGCGCAATTTGTATTTATTTCCGATGCAATTTCTGTGTTTCATCGTCAATACGAAGGTCAGAGGGATACAGTAAACCTGAAGGGAAGCTTCGGGATCTATAACTAGTGTCACAGGAATGGTTCGAAAGATAGACAGTAGGAAGAGTCAATCTTCTTGAACTTAAGTCGGCATTGTGCCTTTTTTATTTAATTCCGATGCAATTTCTGTGTTTCATCGTCAATAAGAAGGTCAGAGGGATACAGTAAACCTAAAGTGAAGCATCAGACTCTATAACTAGTGTCACAGGAATGATTCAAAATATAGACAGTAAGAAGAGTCAGTCTACTTGTACTTAAGTCGACATTGTGCCTTTTGTATTTAATTCCGATGCAATTTCTGTGTTTCACCGTCAATAAGAGGCTCCAAGGGATACAGTACACCTGAAGTGAAGCATCGGAATCTATAACTAGTGTCACAGAAACGGTTCAAATCATAGACTGTAAGAAGACTCAGTCTTCTTGTACTTAAGTCTGCATTGTGTCTTTTCTATTTAATTCTGATGCAATTTCTGTGTGTTTAATCGTCAATTAGAAGGTCAGAGGGATACAGTAAACCAGAAAAAAAGGATCGAAATCTATAACTAGTGTCACAGGAATGGTTAAAAATTAGACAGTAAGAAGAGTCAGTCTTCTTGTACTTCAGTCGGCATTGCGCCTTTTCTATTTAATTCCGATGCAATTTCTGTATTTCGTCGTCAATAAGAAGGTCCAAGGGATACATAAACCTGATGTGAAGCATCGGCATCTATAACTAGTGTCACAGGAATGTTTCAAAACATAGACAGTAAGGAGAGTCAGTCCTCTTGTTCTTAAGTCGGCAATGTGCTTTTTGTATCTAATTCCGATGCAATTTCTGTGTTTCGTTGTCGATAAGAAGGTCAGAGGGATACAGTAAACCTGAAGTGAAGCATCGGAATCCAAAACTAGTGTCACAGGAATGGTTCAAAACACAGACAGTGGGAAGAGTCAATCTTCTTGAACTTAAGTCGGCATTGTGCCTTCTTTATTTAATTCCGATGCAATTTCTGTGTTTCATCGTCATTAAGAAGGGCAGAGGGATACAGGAAACCTAAAGTGAAGCATCAGACTCTATAACTAGTGTCACAGGAATGATTCAAATTATAGACAGTAAGAAGAGTCAGGCTACTTGTACTTAAGTCGACATTGTGCCTTTTCTATTTAATTCCGATGCAATTTCTGTGTTTCACCGTCAATAAGAGGGTCCAAGGGATACAGTACACCTCAAGTGAAGCATCGGAATCTATAACTAGTGTCACAGAAATGGTTCAAATCATAGACAGTAAGAAGAGTCAGTCTTCTTGTACTTATGTCGGCATTGTGTCTTTTCTATTTAATTACAATGCAATTTCTGTGTGTTTAATCGTCAATTAGAAGGACAGAGGCATACAGTAAACCAGAAGTAAAGGATCGGAATCTATATCTAGTGTCAGAGGAATGGTTCAAAACATGGACAATAGGAAGGGTGAGTCTTCTTGTACTTAAGTCGGCATTGTGCCTTTTGTATTTACTTCCGATGCAATTTCTGTGTTTCGTCGTCAATAAGAAGGTCCAACTGATACAGTAAACCTGAAGTGAAGCATCGGAATCTATAACTAGTGTCACAGGAATGGTTCAAAGCATAGACATTAGGTAGAGTCAGTCTTCATGTACTTAAGTCGGCACTGTGCATTTTCTATTTAATTCCGATGAATTTTCTGTGTTTCGTCGTCAATCAGTAGGTCCAAGGGATACAGTGAATCTGAAGTGAAGCATCGGAATCTATAACTAGTGTCACAGGAATGGTTCAAACCATAGACAGTAAGAGAAGTCAGTCTTCTTGTACTTAAGTCGGCATTGTGCGTTTTGTATTTAATTCCGATGCAATTTCTGTTTTTCATCGTCGATAAGAAATTCCGAGGGACACAGTAAACCTGGAGTGTAGCATCGTATAACTAGTGTCACAGGAATTGTTCAAACATAGACAGTAAGAAGAGTCAGACTTCTTGTACTTAAGTCGGAATGTTGCATTTTGTGTTTAATTCCGATGAAATTTCTTTGTATCATCGTCAATAAGAAGGTCCAAGGGATATAGTAAACCTGAAGTGAAGCATCGGAATCTATAACTGGTGTCACAGGAATGGTTCAAAACATAGACAGTAAGAAGAGTCAGTCTTCTTGTACTTAAGTCGGCATTGTGCCTTTTGTATTTAATTCCGATGCTATTTCTGTGATTCATCGTCAATAAGAAGGTCCAAGGGATACAGTAAACCTGAAGTGAAGCATCGGAATCCATAACTAGTGTCACAGGAATGGTTCAAAACCTAGACAGAAAGAAGAGTCAGTCTTCTTGTACTTATGTCGGCATTGTGCCTTTTCTATTTAACTCCGATGCAATTTCTGTGTTTCATCTTCAATAGGAAGGTCAGAGGGATACAGTAAACCTGAAGTGAAGCATCGGAATCTATAACTAGTGTCATAGGAATGATTCAAAACATAGATAGAAAAAAGAGGCAGTCTTCTTGTACTTAAGTCAGTATTGTGCCTTTTCTGTTTAATTCCGATGCAATTTCTCTGTTTCATCGTCAATAAGAAGGTCAGAGGGATACAGTAAACCTGAAGTGAAGCATCGGAATCTATAACTAGTGTCACAGGAATGGTTCAAAACATAGACAATAGGGAGGGTCAGTCTTCTTGTACTGAATTCGGCATTGTGCCTTTTCTATTTAATTCCGATGCAATTTCTGTATTTCGTCGTCAATAAGAAGGTCCAAGGGATACAGTAAACCTGAAGTGAAGCATCGGAATGTATAACTAGTGTCACAGGAATCGTTTAAAGCATAGACAGTAGGAAGAGTCAGTCTTCTTCTACTTGAGTCAGCATTGTGCAATTTGTATTTATTTCCGATGCAATTTCTGTGTTTCATCGTCAATACGAAGGTCAAAGGGATACAGTAAACCTGAAGGGAAGCCACGGGATCTATAACTAGTGTCACAGGAATGATTCAAATTATAGACAGTAAGAAGAGTCAGGCTACTTGTACTTATGTCGACATTGTGCCTTTTGTATTTAATTCCGATGCAATTTCTGTGTTTCACCGTCAATAAGAGGGTCCAAGGGATACAGTACACCTGAAGTAAAGCATCGGAATCTATGACTAGTGTCACAGAAATGGTTCAAATCATAGACAGTAAGAAGAGTCAGTCTTCTTGTACTTAAGTCGGCATTGTGTCTTTTCTATTTAATTACGATGCAATTTCTGTGTGTTTAATCGTCAATTAGAAGGTCAGAGGGGTACACTAAACCTGATGTGAAGCATCGGAATCTATAACTAGTGTCACAGGAATGTTTCAAAACATAGACAGCAAGAAGAGTCAGTCCTCCTCTACTTAAGTCGGCATTGTGCTTTTTGTATCTAATGCCGATGCAATTTCTGTGTTTCATCGCCAATAAGGTCAGAGGGATACAGTAAACCTGAAGTGAAGCAGCGGAATCTATAACTAGTGTCACAGGAATGATTCAAATCATAGACAGTAGGAAGTGTCAGTCTTCTTCTACTTAAGTCGGCATTGTGCCTTTTCCATTCAATTCCGTTGCAATTTCTGTGTTTCGTCGTCAATAAGAAAGTCCAAGGGATACGGTAAACCTGAAGTGAAGCATCGGAATCTATAACTAGTGTCACAGGAATGGTTAAAAAATAGACAGTAAGAAGAGTCAGTCTTCTTGTACTTAAGTCTGCATTGTGCCTTTTGTATTGAATTCCGATGCAATTTCTGTGTTTCATCGTCAATAAGGAGGTCCAAGGGATACAGTAAACATATAGTGAAGCATCGGAATCTAAAACTGTTCTCACAGGGATTGTTCACAGCATAGCCAGTAAGAAGAGTCTGTCTTCTTGTGCTTAAGTCGGCATGGTGCCTTTTGTATTTTATTCCGATACAATTTCTGTGTTTCATCGTCAATAAGAAGGTCAGAGGGATACAGTAAATCTGAAGGAAAGCATCGGAATCTATAACTAGTGTCACAGGAATGGTTCAAAACATAGACATTAGGTAGAGTCAGTCTTCTTGTACTTAAGTCGGCACTGTGCATTTTCTATTTAATTCCGATGTATTTTCTGTGTTTCGTCGTCAATCAGTAGGTCCAAGGGATACAGTAAATCTGAAGTGTAGCATCGGAATCTATAACTAGTGTCACAGGAATGGTTCAAACCATAGACAGTAAGAAGAGTCAGTCTTCTTGTACTTATGTCGGCATTGTGCGTTTTGTATTTAATTCCGATGCAATTTCTGTTCTTCATCGTCAATAAGAAGGTGCAAGGGATACAGTAAACCTGAAGTGAAGCATCGGAATCCATAACTAGCGTCACAGGAATGGTTCAAAACCTAGACAGTAAGAAGAGTCAGTCTTCTTCTACTTATGTCGGCATTGTGCCTTTTCCATTTAATTCCGATGCAATTTCTGTGTTTCATCTTCAATAGGAAGGTCAGAGGGATACAGTAAACCTGAAGTGAAGCATCGGAATCTATAACTAGTGTCACAGGAATGGTTCAAAACATAGATAGTAAAAAGAGGCAGTCTTCTTGTACTTAAGTCAGTATTGTGCCTTTTCTATTTAATTCCGATGCAATTTCTGTGTTTCATCGTCAATAAGAAGGTCAGAGGGATACAGTAAACCTGATGTGAAGCATCGGAATCTATAACTAGTGTCACAGGAATGGTTCAAAACATAGACAATAGGGAGGGTCAGTCTTCTTGTACTGAAGTCGGCATTGTGCCATTTTTACTTAATTCCGATCCAATTTCTGTATTTCGTCGTCAATAAGAAGGTCCAAGGGATACAGTAAACCTGGAGTGAAGCATCGGAATCTATAACTAGTGTCACAGGAATGTTTCAAAACATAGACAGTAAGGAGAGTCAGTCCTCTTGTTCTTAAGTGGGCAATGTGCTTTTTGTATCTAATTCCGATGCAATTTCTGTGTTTCATCGTCAATACGAAGGTCAGAGGGATACAGTAAACCTGAAGGGAAGCATTGGGATCTATAACTAGTGTCACAGGAATGGTTCGAAAGATAGACAGTAGGAAGAGTCAATCTTCTTGAACTTAAGTCACCATTGTGCGTTTTTTATTCAATTCCGATGCAATTTCTGTGTTTCATCGTCAATAAGAAGGTCAGAGGGATACAGTAAACCTAAAGTGAAGCATCAGACTCTATAACTAGTGTCACAGGAATGATTCAAAATATAGACAGTAAGAAGAGTCAGTCTACTTGTACTTAGGTCGACATTGTGCCTTTTGTATTTAATTCCGATGCAATTTCTGTGTTTCACGGTCAATAAGAGGGTCCAAGGGATACAGTACACCTGAAGTGAAGCATCGGAATCTATAACTAGTGTCACAGAAATGGTTCAAATCATAGACAGTAAGGAGAGTCAGTGTTCTTGTACTTAAGTCGGCATTGTGTCTTTTCTATTTAATTCCGATGCAATTTCTGTGTGTTTAATCGTCAATTAGAAGGTCAGAGGGATACAGTAAACCAGAAGTGAAGGATCGGAATCTATAATTAGTGTCACAGGAATGGTTCAAAACATAGACAATAGGAAGGGTGAGTCTTCTTGTACTTAAGTCGGCATTGTGCCTTTTGTATTTACTTCCGATGCAATTTCTGTGTTTCGTCGTCAATAAGAAGGTCCAATTGATACAGAAAACCTGAAGTGAAGCATCGGAATCTATAACTAGTGTCACATAAATGGTTCAAAACATAGTCAGTAAGAAGAGTCAGTCTTCTTGTACTTAAGTCGGCATTGTGCCTTTTCTATTTAATTCCGATGCAATTTCTGTGTTTCATTGTCAATAAGAAGGTCAGAGGGGTACACTAAACCTGATGTGAAGCATCGGAATCTATAAGTAGTGTCACAGGAATGTTTCAAAACATAGTCAGTAAGAAGAGTCAGTCTTCTTGTACTTAAGTCGGCATTGTGCTTTTTGTATCTAATGCCGATGCAATTTCTGTGTTTCATCGCCAATAAGAAGGTCAGAGGGATACAGTAAACCTGAAGTGAAGCAGCGGAATCTATAACTAGTGTCACAGGAATGGTTCAAATCATAGACAGTAGGAAGTGTCAGTCCTCTTGTACTTAAGTCGGCATTGTGCCTTTTCTATTTAATTCCGATGCAATTTCTGTGTTTCGTCGTCAATAAGAAAGTCCAAGGGATACAGTAAACCTGTAGTGAAGCATCGGAATCTATAACTAGTGTCACAGGAATGGTTCAAATAATAGTCAGTAAGAAGAGTCAGTCTTCTTGTACTTAAGTAGGCATAGTGCTTTTTGTATCTAATTCCGATGCAATTTCTGTGTTTCGTCGTCAATACGAAGGTCCAAGGCATACAGTAAACCTGTAGTGAAGCATCGGAATCACTAACTAGTGACACAGGAATGGTTCAAAACATAGATAGTAAATAGAGGCAGTCTTCTTGTACTTAAGTCAGTATTGTGCCTTTTCTATTTAATTCCGATGCAATTTCTGTGTTTCATCGTCAATAAGAAGGTCAGAGGGATACAGTAAACCTGAAGTGAAGCATCGGAATCTATAACTAGTGTCACAGGAATGTTTCAAAACATAGACAGTAAGGAGAGTCAGTCCTCTTGTTCTTAAGTGGGCAATGTGCTTTTTGTATCTAATTCCGATGCAATTTCTGTGTTTCATCGTCAATTAGAAGGTCAGAGGGATACAGTAAATCTGAAGTGAAGCATCGGAATGTATAACTAGTGTCACAGGAATCGTTTAAAGCATAGACAGTAGGAAGAGTCAGTCTTCTTCTACTTGAGTCAGCATTGTGCAATTTGTATCTATTTCCGATGCAATTTCTGTGTTTCATCGTCAATACGAAGGTCAAAGGGATACAGTAAACCTGAAGGGAAGCCACGGGACCTATAACTAGTGTCACAGGAATGATTCAAATTATAGACAGTAAGAAGAGTCAGGCTACTTGTACTTAAGTCGACATTGTGCCTTTTGTATTTAATTCCGATGCAATTTCTGTGTTTCACCGTCAATAAGAGGGTCCAAGGGATACAGTACACCTGAAGTGAAGCATCGGAATCTATAACTAGTGTCACAGAAATGGTTCAAATCATAGACAGTAAGAAGAGTCAGTCTTCTTGTACTTAAGTCGGCATTGTGTCTTTTCCATTTAATTACGATGCAATTTCTGTGTGTTTAATCGTCAATTAGAAGGTCAGAGGGATACAGTTAACCAGAAGTAAAGGATCGGAATCTATAACTAGTGTCACAGGAATGGTTCAAAACATAGACAATAGGAAGGGTGAGTCTTCTTGTACGTAAGTCAGCATTGTGCCTTTTGTATTTACTTCCGATGCAATTTCTGTGTTTCGTCGTCAATAGGAAGGTCCAATTGATACAGTAGACCTGAAGTGAAGCATCGGAATCTATAACTAGTGTCATAGGAATGTTTCAAAACTTAGACAGCAAGAAGAGTCAGTCCTTCTGTACTTAAGTCGGCATTGTGCTTTTTGTATCTAATGCAGATGCAATTTCTGTGTTTCATCGCCAATAAAGTCAGAGGGATACAGTAAACCTGAAGTGAAGCAGCGGAATCTATAACTAGTGTCACAGGAATGGTTCAAATCATAGACAGTAGGAAGTGTCAGTCTTCTTCTACTTAAGTCGGCATTGTGCCTTTTGTATTTAATTCCGATGCAATTTCTGTGTTTCGTCGTCAATAAGAAAGTCCAAGGGATACAGTAAACCTGAAGTGAAGCATCGGTATATATAACTGGTGTCACAGGAATGGTTAAAAAATAGACAGTAAGAAGAGTCAGTCTTCTTGTACTTAAGTCTGCATTGTGCTTTTTGTATTGACTTCCGATGCAATTTCTGTGTTTCATCGTCAATAAGGAGGTCCATGGGATACAGTAAACATATAGTGAAGCATCGGAATCAAAAACTGTTCTCACAGGGATTGTTCACAGCATAGCCAGTAAGAAGAGTCTGTCTACATGTGCTTAAGTTGGCATGGTGCATTTTGTATTTTATTCCGATACAATTTCTGTGTTTTATCGTCAATAAGAAGGTCAGAAGGATACAGTAAATCTGAAGGAAAGCATCGGAATCTATAACTAGTGTCACAGGAATGGTTCAAAACATAGACATTAGGTAGAGTCAGTCTTCTTGTACTTAAGTCGGCACTGTGCATTTTCTATTTAATTCCGATGAATTTTCTGTGTTTCGTCGTCAATCAGTAGGTCCAAGGGATACAGTAAATCTGAAGTGAAGCATCGGAATCTATAACTAGTGTCACAGGAATGGTTCAAACCATAGACAGTAAGAAGAGTCAGTCTTCTTGTACTTAAGTCGGCATTGTGCGTTTTGTATTTAATTCCGATGCAATTTCTGTTTTTCATCTTCAATAGGAAGGTCAGAGGGATACAGTAAACCTGAAGTGAAGCATCGGAATCTGTAACTAGTGTCACAGGAATGGTTCAAAACATAGATAGTAAAAAGAGGCAGTCTTCTTGTACTTAAGTCAGTATTGTGCCTTTTCTATTTAATTCCGATGCAATTTCTGTGTTTCATCGTCAATAGGAAGGTCAGTGGGATACAGTAAACCTGAAGTGAAGCATCGGAATCTATAACTAGTGTCACAGGAATGGTTCAAAACATAGACAATAGGGAGGGTCAGTCTTCTTGTACTGAAGTCGGCACTGTGCCATTTCTATTTAATTCCGATGCAATTTCTGTATTTCGTCGTCAATAAGAAGGTCCAAGGGATACAGTAAACCTGACGTGAAGCATCGGAATCTATAACTAGTGTCACAGAAATGGTTCAAAACATAGTCAGTAAGAAGAGTCAGTCTTCTTGTACTTAAGTCGGCATTGTGCCTTTTCTATTTAATTCCGATGCAATTTCTGTGTTTCATCGTCAATAAGAAGGTCCATGGGATACAGTAAACCCGATGTGAAGCGTCGGAATCTATAACTAGTGTCACAGGAATGGTTCAAACCATTGTCAGTAAGAAGAGTCAGTCTTCTTGTACTTAAGACGGCATTGTGCCATTTCTATTTACTTCCGATGCTAATTCTGTGTTTCATCGTCAATAAGAAGGACAGAGGGATACAGTAAACCTGAAGTGAAGCATCGGAATCTATAACTAGTGTATCAGGAATGGTTCTAAATACAGACAGTAGGAAGAGTCAGTCTTCTTGTACCTAAGTCGGCATTGTGCCTTTTGTATTTAATTCCGATGCAATTTCTGTGTTTCATCGTCAATAAGAAAGCCAGAGGTATACAGTAAACCTGAAGTGAAGCATCAGAATCCATAACTAGTGTCACAGGATTGGTTCAAGACATAGACAGAAAGAAGAGTCAGTGTACTTGTAGTTAATCGGGATTGTGCCTTTTGTATTTAATTCCGATGTAATTTCTGTGTTTCATCGTCAATAAGATGGTCCAAGGGATACAGTACACTTGAAGTGAAGCTTCGGAATCTATAACTAGTGTCACAGGAATGTTTCAAATCGTAAACAGTAAGAAGAGTCAGTCTTCTTGTACTTAAGTCAGCATTGTGCCCTTTCTTTTTAATTCCGATGCAATTTCTGTGTTTCATCGTCAATAAGACGGTCAGCGGGATACAGTAAACCTGAAGTGAAGCATCGGAATCCATAACTAGTGTCACAGGAATGTTTCAAACATAGACAGTAAGAAGCGTCAGTCCTCTTGTACTTAAATCGGCATTTTGCTTTTTGTATCTAATTCCAATGCAATTTCTGTGTTTCATCGTCAATTTGAAGGTCAGACGGATACAGGAAACCTGAAATGAAGCATCGGAATCTATAACTAGTGTCACACCAATGGTTCAAAACATAGAGAGTAGGATTAAATAGTCTTCTTGTAGATAAGTCGGCATTGTGCCTTTTCAATTTAATTCCGATGCAAGTTCTGTGTTTCATCGTCAATAAGAAGGTCCAAGGGATGCAGTAAACCTGAAGTGAAGCATCGGAATCCATAACTAGTGTCACAGGAATGGTTCAAAGCATAGACAGTAATAAGAGTCAGTCTTCTTGTACTTATGTCGGCAATGTGCCTTTGGTATTTAATTCCGATGCAATTTCTGTGTTTCATCGTCAATAAGAAGGTCAGAGGGATACAGTAAACCTGAAGTGAAGCATCGGATTCCATAACTAGTGTCACAGGAATGGTTCAAAACATAGTCAGTAAGAAGAGTCAGTCTTCTGGTGCTTAATTCGGCATTGTGCATTTATATTTAATTCCGATGCAATTTCTGTGTTTCGTCGTCAATAAGAAGGTCAGACGGATACAGTAAACCTGAAGTGAAGCATCGGAATCTATAACTAGTGTCACAGGAATGGTTCAAAATATAGACAGTAAGAAGAGTCGGTCTTGTTGTACTTAAGTCGGCATTGTGCCTTTTGTATTTAATTCCGATGCAATTTCTGTGTTTCATCGTCAATAAGGAGGTCATAGGGATACAGTAAACCTGAAGTGAAGCATCGGAATCTATAACTAGTGTCACAGGAATGTTTCAAATCGTAAACAGTTAGAAGAGTCAGTCTTCTTGTACTTAAGTGAGCATTGTGCCCTTTCTATTTAATTCCGATGCAATTTCTGTGTTTCATCGTCAATAAGACGGTCAGCGGGATACAGTAAACCTGAAGTGAAGCATCGGAATCTATAACCAGTGTCACAGGAATGGTTCAAATCATAGACAGTAGGAAGAGTCAGTCTTCTTGTACTTGAGTCGGCATTGTGCCTTTTGCATTTAATTCCGATGCAATTTCTGTGTTTCATCGTCAATAAGAAGGTCAGAGGGATACAGTAAACCTGAAGTGAAAAATCAGAATCCATTACAAGTGTCACACGAACGGTTCAAAACATAGACAGTAGGAAGAGTCAGTCTTCTTGTACTTAAGTCTCCATTGTGCCTTTTCTATTTAATTCCGATGCAATTTCTATGTTTCGTTGTCAATAAGAAGGTCAGAGGGATACAGTAAACCTGAAGTGAAGCATCGGAATCTATAACAAGTGTCACAGGAGTGGTTCAAATCATAGACAGTAGGAAGGGTCAGCCTTCTTGTACTTGAGTCGGCATTGTGCCTTTTGCATTTAATTCCGATGCAATTTCTGTGTTTCATCGTCAATAAGAAGGTCACGGGGATACAGTAAACCTGAAGTGAAGCATCAGAATCAATAACAAGTGTCACAGGAACGGTTCAAAACATAGACAGTAGGAAGAGTCAGTCTTCTTGTACTTAAGTCGGCATTGTGCCTTTTGTATTTAATTCCGATGCAATTTCTGTGTTTCATCGTCAATAAGAAGGTCAGAAGGATACAGTAAACCTGGAATGAAGCATCAGAATCTATAACTAGTGTCACAGGATGGTTCAAATCATAGACAGTTAGAAGAGTCAGTCAACTTGTACTTAAGTCGGCATTGTGCCTTTTGTATTTAATTCCGATGCAATTTCTGTGTTTCATCGTCAATAATAAGGTCCAAGGGATACAGTACACCTGAAGTGAAGCATCGGTATCTATAACTAGAGTCACAGAAATGGTTCAAATCATAGACAGTAAGAAGAGTCAGTCTTCTTGTACTTAAGTCAGAATTGTGCCTTTTCTATTTAATTCCGATGCAATTTCTGTGTTTCATCATCAATAAGAAGGTCAGAGGGATCCAGTACACCCGAAATGAAGCATCGGAATTTATAACTAGTGTCACAGGAATGATTCAAATCATAGTCAGTAAGAAGAGTCAGTCTTCTTGTACTTAAGTCGGCATTGTGCCTTTTCTATTTAATTCCGATGCAATTTCTGTTATTCGTTGTCAATAGGAAGGTCAGAGGGATACAGTAAACCTGAAGTGAAGCATCGGAATCTATAACTAGTGTCACAGGAGTGGTTCAAAGCATAGTCAGTAAGAAGAGTCAGTCTTCTTGTACTTAAGTCGGCATTGTGCCTTTTGTATTTAATTCCGACGCAATTTCTGTTTTTCGTTGTCAATAAGAAGGTCAGAGGGATTCAGTAAACCTGAAGTGAAGCATCGGAATCTATAACTAGTGTCACAGGAGTGGTTCAAAGCATAGTCAGTAAGAAGAGTCAGTCCTCTTGTACTTAAGTCGGCTTTGTGATTTTTGTATTTAATTCCGATGCAATCCCTGTGATTCATCGTCAATAAGAAGGTCCAAGGGATACAGTAATCCTGAAGTGAAGCATCGGAATCAATAACTAGTGTCACAGGAATGTTTCAAACATAGACAGTAAGAAGCGTCAGTCCTCTTGTACTTAAATCGGCATTTTGCTTTTTGTATCTAATTCCAATGCAATTTCTGTGTCTCATCGTCAATTTGAAGGTCAGACGGATACAGGAAACCTGAAACGAAGCATCGGAATCTATAACTAGTGTCACACCAATAGTTCAAAACATAGAGAGTAGGAAGAAATAGTCTTCTTGTAGATAAGTCGGCATTGTGCCTTTTCAATTTAATTCCGATGCAATATCTGTGTTTCGTCGTCACTGAGAAGGTCCAAGGCATCTAGTAAACCTGAATTGAAGCATCGGAATCTATAACTAGTGACAGAGAAATGGTTCAAAACATAGACAGTAAGATGAGTCAGTCTTCTTCTACATAAGTCGGCATTGTGCCTATTGTATTTAATTCCGATGCAAGTTCTGTGTTTCATCGTCAATAAGAAGGTCCAAGGGATGCAGTAAACCTGAAGTGAAGCATCGGAATCCATAACTAGTGTCACAGGAATGGTTCAAAGCATAGACAGTAATAAGAGTCAGTCTTCTTGTACTTATGTCGGCAATGTGCCTTTTGTATTTAATTCCGATGCAATTTCTGTGTTTCATCGTCAATAAGAAGGTCAGAGGGATACAGTAAACCTGAAGTGAAGCATCGGATTCCATAACTAGTGTCACAGGAATGGTTCAAAACATAGTCAGTAAGAAGAGTCAGTCTTCTGGCACTTAATTCGGCATTGTGCATTTTTATTTAATTCCGATGCAATTTCTGTGTTTCGTCGTCAATAAGAAGGTCAGACGGATACAGTAAACCTGAAGTGAAGCATCGGAATCTATAACTAGTGTCACAGGAATGGTTCAAAACATAGACAGTAAGAAGAGTCGGTCTTGTTGTACTTAAGTCGGCATTGTGCCTTTTGTATTTAATTCCGATGCAATTTCTGTATTTCGTCGTCATTAAGAAGGTCCAAGGGATACAGTAAACCTGAAGTGAAGCATCGGAATCTATAACTAGTGTCACTGAAATGGTTCAATACATAGTCAGTAAGAAGAGTCAGTCTTCTTGTACTTAAGTCGGCATTGTGCCTTTTCTATTTATTTCCGATGCAATTTCTGTGTTTCATCGTCAATAAGAAGGTCCAAGGGATACAGTAAACCCGATGTGAAGCGTCGGAATCTATAACTAGTGTCACAGGAATGGTTCAAACCATTGTCAGTAAGAAGAGTCAGTCTTCTTGTACTTAAGACGGCATTGTGCCTTTTCTATTTACTTCCGATGCTAATTCTGTGTTTCGTCGTCAATAAGAAGGTCAGAGGGATACAGTAAACCTGAAGTGAAGCATCGGATTCCATAACTAGTGTCACAGGAATGGTTCAAAACATAGTCAGTAAGAAGAGTCAGTCTTCTGGTACTTAATTCGGCATTGTGCATTTTTATTTAATTCCGATGCAATTTCTGTGTTTCGTCGTCAATAAGAAGGTCAGACGGATACAGTTAACCTGAAGTGAAGCATCGGAATCTATAACTAGTGTCACAGGAATGGTTCAAAACATAGACAGTAAGAAGAGTCGGTCTTGTTGTACTTAAGTCGGCATTGTGCCTTTTGTATTTAATTCCGATGCAATTTCTGTGTTTCATCGTCAATAAGAAGGTCAGAGGTATACAGTAAACCTGAAGTGAAGCATCAGAATCCATAACTAGTGTCACAGGATTGGTTCAAGACATAGACAGAAAGAAGAGTCAGTGTACTTGTAGTTAATCGGGATTGTGCCTTTTGTATTTAATTCCGATGTAATTTCTGTGTTTCATCGTCAATAAGATGGTCCAAGGGATACAGTACACTTGAAGTGAAGCTTCGGAATCTATAACTAGTGTCACAGGAATGTTTCAAATCGTAAACAGTAAGAAGAGTCAGTCTTCTTGTACTTAAGTCAGCATTGTGCCCTTTCTTTTTAATTCCGATGCAATTTCTGTGTTTCATCGTCAATAAGACGGTCAGCGGGATACAGTAAACCTGAAGTGAAGCATCGGAATCCATAACTAGTGTCACAGGAATGTTTCAAACATAGACAGTAAGAAGCGTCAGTCCTCTTGTACTTAAATCGGCATTTTGCTTTTTGTATCTAATTCCAATGCAATTTCTGTGTTTCATCGTCAATTTGAAGGTCAGACGGATACAGGAAACCTGAAATGAAGCATCGGAATCTATAACTAGTGTCACACCAATGGTTCAAAGCATAGAGAGTAGGAAGAAATAGTCTTCTTGTAGATAAGTCGGCATTGTGCCTATTCAATTTAATTCCGATGCAAGTTCTGTGTTTCATCGTCAATAAGAAGGTCCAAGGGATGCAGTAAACCTGAAGTGAAGCATCGGAATCCATAACTAGTGTCACAGGAATGGTTCAAAGCATAGACAGTAATAAGAGTCAGTCTTCTTGTACTTATGTCGGCAATGTGCCTTTGGTATTTAATTCCGATGCAATTTCTGTGTTTCATCGTCAATAAGAAGGTCAGAGGGATACAGTAAACCTGAAGTGAAGCATCGGATTCCATAACTAGTGTCACAGGAATGGTTCAAAACATAGTCAGTAAGAAGAGTCAGTCTTCTGGTACTTAATTCGGCATTGTGCATTTTTATTTAATTCCGATGCAATTTCTGTGTTTCATCGTCAATAAGAAGGTCAGACGGATACAGTAAACCTGAAGTGAAGCATCGGAATCTATAACTAGTGTCACAGGAATGGTTCAAAACATAGACAGTAAGAAGAGTCGGTCTTGTTGTACTTAAGTCGGCATTGTGCCTTTTGTATTTAATTCCGATGCAATTTCTGTGTTTCATCGTCAATAAGGTGGTCATAGGGATACAGTAAACCTGAAGTGAAGCATCGGAATCTATAACTAGTGTCACAGGAATGTTTCAAATCGTAAACAGTTAGAAGAGTCAGTCTTCTTGTACTTAAGTGAGCATTGTGCCCTTTCTATTTAATTCCGATGCAATTTCTGTGTTTCATCGTCAATAAGACGGTCAGCGGGATACAGTAAACCTGAAGTGAAGCATCGGAAACTATAACCAGTGTCACAGGAATGGTTCAAATCATAGACAGTAGGAAGAGTCAGTCTTCTTGTACTTGAGTCGGCATTGTGCCTTTTGCATTTAATTCCGATGCAATTTCTGTGTTTCATCGTCAATAAGAAGGTCAGAGGGATACACTAAACCTGAAGTGAAAAATCAGAATCCATTACAAGTGTCACACGAACGGTTCAAAACATAGACAGTAGGAAGAGTCAGTCTTCTTGTACTTAAGTCTCCATTGTGCCTTTTCTATTTAATTCCGATGCAATTTCTGTGTTTCGTTGTCAATAAGAAGGTCAGAGGGATACAGTAAACCTGAAGTGAAGCATCGGAATCTATAACAAGTGTCACAGGAGTGGTTCAAATCATAGACAGTAGGAAGGGTCAGCCTTCTTGTACTTGAGTCGGCATTGTGCCTTTTGCATTTAATTCCGATGCAATTTCTGTGTTTCATCGTCAATAAGAAGGTCACGGGGATACAGTAAACCTGAAGTGAAGCATCAGAATCAATAACAAGTGTCACAGGAACGGTTCAAAACATAGACAGTAGGAAGAGTCAGTCTTCTTGTACTTAAGTCGGCATTGTGCCTTTTGTATTTAATTCCGATGCAATTTCTGTGTTTCATCGTCAATAAGAAGGTCAGAAGGATACAGTAAACCTGGAATGAAGCATCAGAATCTATAACTAGTGTCACAGGAATGGTTCAAAACATAGACAGTAAGAAGAGTCAGTCAACTTGTACTTAAGTCGGCATTGTGCTTTTGGATTTAATTCCGATGCAATTTCTGTGTTTCATCGTCAATAATAAGGTCCAAGGGATACAGTACACCTGAAGTGAAGCATCGGTATCTATAACTAGAGTCACAGAAATGGTTCAAATCATAGACAGTAAGAAGAGTCAGTCTTCTTGTACTTAAGTCAGAATTGTGCCTTTTCTATTTAATTCCGATGCAATTTCTGTGTTTCATCATCAATAAGAAGGTCAGAGGGATCCAGTACACCCGAAATGAAGCATCGGAATCTATAACAGGTGTCACAGGAATGATTCAAATCATAGTCAGTAAGAAGAGTCAGTCTTCTTGTACTTAAGTCGGCATTCTGCTTTTCTATTTAATTCCGATGCAATTTCTGTTTTTCGTTGTCAATAAGAAGGTCAGAGGGATACAGTAAACCTGAAGTGAAGCATCGGAATCTATAACTAGTGTCACAGGAGTGGTTCAAAACATAGTCAGTAAGAAGAATCAGTCTTCTTGTACTTAAGTCGGCATTGTGCCTTTTGTATTTAATTCCGATGCAATTTCTGTTTTTCGTTGTCAATAAGAAGGTCAGAGGGATTCAGTAAACCTGAAGTGAAGCATCGGAATCTATAACTAGTGTCACAGGAGTGGTTCAAAACATAGTCAGTAAGAAGAGTCAGTCCTCTTGTACTTAAGTCGGCTTTGTGCCTTTTGTATTTAATTCCGACGCAATCCCTGTGATTCATCGTCAATAAGAAGGTCCCAGGGATACAGTAATCCTGAAGTGAAGCATCGGAATCAATAACTAGTGTCACAGGAATGTTTCAAACATAGACAGTAAGAAGCGTCAGTCCTCTTGTACTTAAATCGGCATTTTGCTTTTTGTATCTAATTCCAATGCAATTTCTGTGTTTCATCGTCAATTTGAAGGTCAGACGGATACAGGAAACCTGAAATGAAGCATCGGAATCTATAACTAGTGTCACACCAATAGTTCAAAACATAGAGAGTAGGAAGAAATAGTCTTCTTGTAGATAAGTCGGCATTGTGCCTTTTCAATTTAATTCCGATGCAATATCTGTGTTTCGTCGTCACTGAGAAGGTCCAAGGCAAATAGTAAACCTGAATTGAAGCATCGGAATCTATAACTAGTGACAGAGAAATGGTTCAAAACATAGACAGTAAGATGAGTCAGTCTTCTTCTACATAAGTCGGCATTGTGCCTATTGTATTTAATTCCGATGCAAGTTCTGTGTTTCATAGTCAATAAGAAGGTCCAAGGGATGCAGTAAACCTGAAGTGAAGCATCGGAATCCATAACTAGTGTCACAGGAATGGTTCAAAGCATAGACAGTAATAAGAGTCAGTCTTCTTGTACTTATGTCGGCAATGTGCCCTTTGTATTTAATTCCGATGCTATTTCTGTGTTTCATCGTCAATAAGAAGGTCAGTGGGATACAGTAAACCTGAAGTGAAGCATCGGATTCCATAACTAGTGTCACAGGAACGGTTCAAAACATAGTCAGTAAGAAGAGTCAGTCTTCTGGTACTTAATTCGGCATTGTGCATTTTTATTTAATTCCGATGCAATTTCTGTGTTTCGTCGTCAATAAGAAGGTCAGACGGATACAGTAAACCTGAAGTGAAGCATCGGAATCTATAACTAGTGTCACAGGAATGGTTCAAAACATAGACAGTAAGAAGAGTCGGTCTTGTTGTACTTAAGTCGGCATTGTGCCTTTTGTATTTAATTCCGATGCAATTTCTGTGTTTCATCGTCAATAAGGAGGTCATAGGGATACAGTAAACCTGAAGTGAAGCATCGGAATCCATAACTAGTGTCACAGGAATGGTTCAAAGCATAGACAGTTATAAGAGTCAGTCTTCTTGTACTTATGTCGGCAATGTGCCTTTTGTATTTAATTCCGATGCAATCTCTGTGTTTCTTCGTCAATAAGAAGGTCAGTGGGATACAGTAAACCTGAAGTGAAGCATCGGATTCCATAACTAGTGTCACAGGAATGGTTCAAAACATAGTCAGTAAGAAGAGTCAGTCTTCTGGTACTTAATTCGGCTTTGTGCATTTTTATTTACTTCCGATGCAATTTCTGTGTTTCGTCGTCAATAAGAAGGTCAGACGGATACAGTAAACCTGAAGTGAAGCATCGGAATCTATAACTAGTGTCACAGGAATGGTTCAAAACATAGACAGTAAGAAGAGTCGGTCTTGTTGTACTTAAGTCGGCATTGTGCCTTTTGTATTTAATTCCGATGCAATTTCTGTGTTTCATCGTCAATAAGGAGGTCATAGGGATACAGTAAACCTGAAGTGAAGCATCGGAATCTATAACTAGTGTCACAGGAATGTTTCAAATCGTAAACAGTTAGAAGAGTCAGTCTTCTTGTACTTAAGTGAGCATTGTGCCCTTTCTATTTAATTCCGATGCAATTTCTGTGTTTCATCGTCAATAAGACGGTCAGCGGGATACAGTAAACCTGAAGTGAAGCATCGGAATCTATAACCAGTGTCACAGGAATGGTTCAAATCATAGACAGTAGGGAGAGTCAGTCATCTTGTACTTGAGTCGGCGTTGTGCCTTTTGCATTTAATTCCGATGCAATTTCTGTGTTTCATCGTCAATAAGAAGGTCAGAGGGATACAGTAAACCTGATGTGAAAAATCAGAATCCATTACAAGTGTCACACGAACGGTTCAAAACATAGACAGTTGGAAGAGTCAGTCTTCTTGTACTTAAGTCGGCATTGTGCCTTTTCTATTTAATTCCGATGCAATTTCTGTGTTTCGTTGTCAATAAGAAGGTCAGAGGGATACAGTAAACCTGAAGTGAAGCATCGGAATCTATAACAAGTGTCACAGGAGTGGTTCAAAACATAGTCAGTAAGAAGAGTCAGTCTTCTTGTACTTAAGTCGACATTGTGCTTTTTCTATTTAATTTCGATGCAATTTCTGTGTTTCATCGTCAATAAGAAGGTCAGAGGGATACAGTAAACCTGAAGTGAAGCATCGGAATCTATAACTAGTGTCACAGGAATGGTTCAAAACATAGACAATGGGAAGGGTCAGTCTTCTTGTACTTAAGTCGGCATTGTGCCTTTTCTATTTTCTTCCGATGCAATTTCTATATTTCGTCGGCAATAAGAAGGTCCAAGGGATACAGTAAACCTGAAGTGAAGCATCGGAATCTATAACTAGTGTCGCAGGAGATGTTCAAACATAGATAGTAAGAAGAGTCAGTCTTCTTGTACTTAAGTCGGAATTGTGCCTTTTCTATTTAATTCCGATGTAATTACTGTGATTCATCGTCAATGAGAAGGTCCAAGGGATACAGTAAACGTGAAGTGAAGCATAGGAGTCTATAACTAGTGTCACAGGAATGGTTCAAAACATAGACACTAAGAAGAGTCAGTCTTCTTGTACATAAGTCGGCACTGTGCATTTTCTATTTAATTCCGATGCAATTACTGTGTTTCATCTTCAATAGGATGGTCAAAGGGATACAGTAAACCTGAAGTGAAGCATCGGAATCTATAACTAGTGTCACAGACATGGTTCAAAACATAGACAGCAAGAAGGGTCAGTCTTCTTGTACTTAAGTCGACATTGTGCTTTTTCTATTTAATTCCGATGCAATTTCTGTGTTTCATCGTTATTAAGAAGGTCCAAGGGATACAGTAAACCTGAAGTGAAGCATCGGAATCTATAACTAGTGTCAGAGGAATGGTTCAAAACATAGACAGTAAGATGAGTCAGTCTTCTTGTACATAAGTCAGCATTGTGCCTTTTCTATTTAATTCCGTTGCAAGTACTGTGTTTCATCGTCAATAAGAAGGTCCAAGGGATACAGTAAACCTGAAGTGAAGCATCGGAATCCATAACTAGTGTCACAGGAGTGGTTCAAAACATAGACAGTAATAAGAGTCAGTCTTCTTGTACTTATGTCGGCAATGTGCCTTTTGTATTTAATTCCGATGCAATTACTGTGTTTCATCGTCAATAAGAAGGTCAGAGGGATACAGTAAACCTGAAGTGAAGCATCGGAATCTATAACCAGTGTCACAGGAATGGTTCAAAACATAGGCAGTAGGAAGAGTAAGTCTACTTGTACCTAAGTCGGCATTGTGCATTTTGTATTTGATTCCGATGCAATTTCTGTGTTTTATCGTCAATAAGAAGGTCAGAGGGATACAGTAAACCTTAAGTGAAGCATCGGAATCTATAACTAGTGTTATATACTATGTTCAAACATAGACAGTAAGAAGATTCAGTCTTCTTGTACTTAAGTCGGAATTGTGCGTTTGTATTTAATTCCGATGAAATTTCATTGTTTCATCGTCAATAAGAAGGTCCAAGGGATACAGTAAACCGGAAGTGAAGCATCGGAATCCATAACTTGTGTCACAGGAATGGTTCAAAACATAGACAGGAAGAAGAGTCGGTCTTGTTGTACTTAAGTCGGCATTGTGCCTTTTGTATTTAATTCCGATGCAATTTCTGTGTTTCATCGTCAATAAGAAGGTCAGAGGGATACAGTAAACCTGAAGTGAAGCATCGGAATCTATAACTAGTGTCACAGGAATGGTTCAAAACATAGACAATAGGATGGGTCAGTCTTCTTGTACTTAAGTCGGCATTGAGCTTTTCGTATCTAATTCCGATGCAATTTTGTGTTTCATCGTCGATAGGAAGGTCCAAATGATACCGTAAACCTGGAGTGAAGCATCGGATTCTATAACTAGTGTCACAGGAGTTGTTCAAACATATGGAGTAAGAAGAGTCAGTCTTCTTGTACTTAAGTCGGAATTGTGCCTTTTGTATTTAATTCCGATGAACCTTCTTTGCTTCATCGTCAATAAGAAGGTCCAAGGGATACAGTAAACTTGAAGTGAAGCATCGGAATCTATAACTAGCGTCAGAGGAATGGTTAAAAACATAGACAGTAAGATGAGTCAGTCTTCTTGTACATAAGTCAGCATTGTGCATTTTCTATTTAATTCCGATGCAATTACTGTGATTCATCGTCAATAAGAAGGTCCAAGGGATACAGTAAACGTGAAGTGAAGCATAGGAGTCTATAACTAGTGTCACAGGAATGGTTCAAAACATAGACAGTAAGAAGAGTCAGTCTTCTTGTACATAAGTCGGCATTGTGCATTTTCTATTTAATTCCGATGCAATTACTGTGTTTCATCTTCAAAAGGATGGTCAGAGGGATACAGTAAACCTGAAGTGAAGCATCGGAATCTATAACTAGTGTCACAGACATGGTTCAAAACATAGACAGCAAGAAGGGTCAGTCTTCTTGTGCTTTAGTCGACATTGTGCTTTTTCTATTTAATTCCGATGCAATTTCTGTTATTCATCGTCAATAAGAAGGTCAGAGGGATACAGTAAACCTGACGTGAAACATCGGAATCTATAACTAGTGTCACAGGAATGGTTCAAAACATAGACAATAGGAAATGTCAGACTTCTTGTACTTAAGTCGGCATTGTGCCTTTTCTATTTACTTCCGATGCAATTTCTATATTTCGTCGGCAATAAGAAGGTCCAAGGTATACAGTAAACCTTAAGTGAAGCATCGGAATCCATAACTAGTGTCACAGGAATGTTTCAAACATAGACAGTAAGAAGAGTCAGTACTCTTGTACTTAAATCGGCATTTTGCTTTTTGTATCTAATTCCGAAGCAATTTCTGTGTTTCATCGTCAATTTGAAGGTCAGACGGATACAGGAAACCAGAAGTGAAGCATCGGAATCTATAACTAGTGTCACAGGAATGGTTCAAAACATAGACAGTAGGAAGATTCAGTCTTCTTGTACTTAAGTCGGCATTGTGCCTTTTCAATTTAATTCCGATGCAATATCTGTGTTTCGTCGTCAATAAGAAGGTCCAAGGGATACAGTAAACCTGAATTGAAGCATCGGAAGCTATAACTAGTGTCAGAGAAATGGTTCAAAACATAGACAGTAAGATGAGTCAGTCTTCTTCTACATAAGTCGGCATTGTGCCTTTTGTATTTAATTCCGATGCAAGTTCTGTGTTTCATCGTCAATAAGAAGGTCCAAGGGATACAGTAAACCTGAAGTGAAGCATCGGAATCCATAACTAGTGTCACAGGAATGGTTCAAAACATAGACAGTAATAAGGGTCAGTATTCTTGTACTTATGTCGGCAATGTGCCTTTTGTATTTAATTCCGATGCAATTTCTGTGTTTCATCATCAATAAGAAGGTCATAGGAATACAGTAAACCTGAAGTGAAGCATCGGAATCTATAACCAGTGTCACAGGAATGGTTCAAAACATAGAGAATAGGAAGAGTCAGTCTTCTTGTACTTAAGTCGGCATTGTGCCTTTTGTATTTAATTCCGATGCAATTTCTGTGTTTCATCGTCAATAAGAAGGTCAGAGGGATACAGTAAACCTGAAGTGAAGCATCGGAATCTATAACTAGTGGCAAGGGAGATGTTCAAACATAGACAGAAAGAAGGGTCAGTCTTCTAGCACTTAAGTCGGAAATGTGCCTTTTGTATTTAATTCCGATGAGATTTCTTTGTTTCATCGTCAATAAGAAGGTCCAAGGGATACAGTAACCCGGAAGTGAAGCATCGGAATCTATAACTAGTGTCACAGGAATGGTTCAAAACATAGACAGTAAGAAGAGTCGGTCTGGTTGTACTTATGTTGGCATTGTGCCTTTTGTATTTAATTCCGATGCAATTTCTGTGTTTCATCGTCAATAAGAAGGTCAGAGGGATACAGTAAACCTGAAGTGAAGCATCGGAATCTATAACTAGTGTCACAGGAATGGTTCAAAACATAGACAATACGAAGGGTCAGTCTTCTTGTACTTAAGTCGGCATTGAGCTTTTTGTATCTAATTCCGATGCAATTTCTGTGTTTTATCGTCGATAGGAAGGTCCAAGCGATACAGTAAACCTGGAGTGAAGCATCGGATTCTATAACTAGTGTCACAGGAGATGTTCAAACATAGACAGTAAGAAGAGTCAGTCTTCTTGTACTTAAGTCGGAATTGTGGCTTTTGTATTTAATTCCGATAAAATTTCTTTGCTTCATCGTCAATAAGAAGGTCCAAGGGATACAGTAAACCTGAAGTGAAGCATCGGAATCTATAACTAGTGTCAGAGGAATGGTTCAAAACATAGACAGTAAGATGAGTCAGTCTTCTTGTACATAAGTCAGCATTGTGCCTTTTCTATTTTATTCCGATGCAATTACTGTCGTCAATCGTCAATAAGAAGGTCCAAGTGATACAGTAAACCTGAAGTGAAGCATGGGAGTCTATAACTAGTGCCACAGAAATGGTTCAAAACATAGACAGTAAGGAGAGTCAGTCTTCTTGTACATAAGTCGGCATTGTGCATTTTCTATTTAATTCCGATGCAATTTCTGTGTTTCATCTTCAATAGGATGGTCAGAGGGATACAGTAAACCTGAAGTGAAGCATCTGAATCTATAACTAGTGTCACAGATATGGTTCAAAACATAGACAATAGGAAGGGTCAGTCTTCTTGTACTTAAGTCGGCATTGTGCCTTTTCTATTTACTTCCGATGCAATTTCTGTATTTTGTCGGCAATAAGAAGGTCCAAGGGATACAGTAAACCTGAAGTGAAGCATCGGAATCCATAACTAGTGTCACAGGAATGTTTCAAACATAGACAGTAAGAAGAGTCAGTCCTCTTGTACTTAAATCGGCATTGTGCTTTTTGTATCTAATTCCGATGCAATTTCTGTGTTTCATCGTCAATTATAAGGTCAGAGGGATACAGTAAACCTGAAGTGAAGCATCGGAATGTATAACTAGTGTCACAGGAATGATTCAAAACATAGACAGTAGGAAGAGTCAGTCTTCCTGTACTTAAGTCGGCGTTGTGCCTTTTCTATTTAATTCCGATGTAATTTCTGTATTTCATCGTCAATAAGAAGGTCAGAGGGATACAGTAAACCTTAAGTGAAGCATCGGAATCTATAACTAGTGTCACAGGAATGGTTCAAAACAGAGACAGTAGGAAGAGTCAGTCTACATGTACTTAAGTCGGCATCGTGCCTTTTGTATTTAATTCCGATGCAATTTCTGTGTTTCATCGTCAGTAAGAAAGTCCAAGGGATTCAGTATACCTGAAATGAAGCATCGCAATCTATAACTAGTGTCACAGGAATGGTACAAAACATAGTCAGTAAGAAGAGTCAGTCTTCTTGAACTTAAGTCGGCATTGTGCCTTTTCTATTTACTTCCGATGCAAATTCTGTGTTTCATCGTCAATAAGAAGGTCAGAGGGATACAGTAAACCTGAAGTGAAGCATCGGAATCTACAACTAGTGTCACAGGAATGGTTCGAAACATAGACAGTAGGAAGAGTCTGTCTTCTTGTACTTAAGTTGGCATTGTGCCTTTTGTGTTTAATTCCGATGCGATTTCTGTGTTTCATCATCAATAAGAAAGCCAGAGGGATACAGTAAACCTGAAGTGAAGCATCGAGGTCTATAACTAGTGTCACAGGAATGGTTCAAATCATAGTCATTATGAAGAGACAGTCTTCTTGTACTTAAGTCGGCATTGTGCCTTTTCTATTTAATTCTGATGCATGTCTGTGTTTCGTTGTCAATACGAAGGTCAGAGTTATACAGTAAACCGAAAGTGAAGCATCAGAATCTATAACTAGTGTCACAGGAATGGTTCAAAACATAGTCAGTAAGAAGAGTCAGTCTTCTTGTACTGAAGGCGGCATTGTGCCTTTTGTGCTTAATTCCGACGCAATTTCTGTGATTCATTGTCAATAAGAACGTCCAAGGGATACAGTAAACCTGAAGTGAAGCATCGCAATCTATCACTAGTGTCACAGGAAAGGTTCAATTCATAGTCAGTAAGAAGAGTCAGTCTTCTTGTACTTAAGTCGGCATTGTGCCTTTTCCATTTACTTCCGATGCAAATTGTGTGTTTCATCGTCATTAACAAGGTCAGAGGGATACAGTAAACCTGATGTGAAGCATCTGAATCTATAACTAGTGTCACAGGAATGTTTCAAAACATAGACAATAGGAAGGTCAGTCTTCTTGTACTTAAGTCGGCATTGTGCCTTTTCTATTTACTTCCGATGCAATTTCTGTATTTTGTCGGCAATAAGAAGGTCCAAGGGATACAGTAAACCTGAAGTGAAGCATCGGAATGTATAACTAGTGTCACAGGAATCGTTCAAAACTTAGACAGTAGGAAGAGTCAGTCTTCTTCTACTTGAGTCGGCATTGTGCATTTTGTATTTATTTCCGATGCAATTTCTGTGTTTCATCGTCAATACGAAGGTCAGAGGGATACAGTACACCTGAAGTGAAGCATCGGAATCTATAACTAGTGCCACAGGAATGGTTCAAATCTTAAACAGTAAGAAGAGTCAGATAACTTGTACTTAAGCCGGCATTGTGCCTTTTGTATTTAATTCCGATGCAGTTTCTGTGTTTCATCGTCAGTAAGAAAGTCCAAGGGTTCAGTATACCTGAAGTGAAGCATCGCAATCTATAACTAGTGTCACAGGAATGGTACAAAACATAGTCAGTTAGAAGAGTCAGTCTTCTTGAACTTAAGTCGGCATTGTGCCTTTTCTATTTACTTCCGATGGAATTTCTGTGTTTCGTTGTCAATAAGAAGGTCAGAGGGAAACAGTAAACCTGAAGTGAAGCATCTGAATCTATACCTAGTGTCACAGGAGTGGATCAAAACATAGACAGTAGGAAGAGTCAGCCTACTTGTACTTAAGTCGGCATTGCGCATTTTGTATTTAATTCCGATGCAATTTCTGTGTTTCATCGTCAATAAGAAGGTCCAAGGGATACAGTAAATCTGAGGTGAAGCATCTGAATCTATAACTAGTGTCACAGGAATGGTTCAAAACATAGACAGTAAGAAGAGTCAGTCTTCTTGTACTTAAGTCGGCAATATGCCTTTTGTATTTAATTCCGATGCAATTTCTGTTTTTCATCGTCGATACGATGGTCCAAGGGATACAGTAAAATTGGAGTGAAGCATCGGAATCTATAACTAGTGTCACAGGAGATGTTCAAGCATTGACAGTAAGAAGAGTCAGTCTTCTGGTACTCAAGTCTAAATTGTGCCTTTCGTATTTAATTCCGATGAAATTTCTTTGTTTCATCGTCAATAAGAATGTCCAAGGGATACAGTAAAACTGGAGTGAATCATCGGAAACCATAACTAGTGTCACAGGAGTTGTTCAAACATAGACAGTGAGAAGAGTCAGTCGTCCTGTACTGAAGTCGGCATTGTGCCTTTTCAATTTAATTCCGATGCAATATCTGTGTTTCGTCGCCAATAAGAAGGTCCAAGGGATACAGTAAACCTGAATTGAAGCATCGGAAGCTATAACTAGTGTCAGAGAAATGGTTCAAAACATAGACAGTAAAATGAGTCAGTCTTCTTCTACATAAGTCGGCATTGTGCCTTTTGTATTTAATTCCGATGCACGTTCTGTGTTTCAGCGTCAATAAGATGGTCCAAGGGATACAGTAAACCTGAAGTGAAGCATCGGAATCCATAACTAGTGTCACAGGAATGGTTCAAAACATAGACAGTAATAAGAGTCAGTATTCTTGTACTTATGTCGGCAATGTGCCTTTTGTATTTAATTCCGATGCAATTTCTGTGTTTCATCATCAATAAGAAGGTCAGAGGAATACAGTAAACCTGAAGTGAAGCATCGGAATCTATAACCAGTGTCACAGGAATGGTTCAAAACATAGAGAATAGGAAGAGTCAGTCTTCTTGTACTTAAGTCGGCATTGTGCCTTTTGTATTTAATTCCGATGCAATTTCTGTGTTTCATCGTCAATAAGAAGGTCAGAGGGATAAAGTAAACCTGAAGTGAAGCATCGGAATCTATAACTAGTGTCAAGGGAGATGTTCAAACATAAACAGAAAGAAGGGTCAGTCTTCTAGCACTTAAGTCGGAATTGTGCCTTTTGTATTTAATTCCGATGAGATTTCTTTGTTTCATCGTCAAGAAGAAGGTCCAAGGGATACAGTAAACCGGAAGTGAAGCATCGGAATCTATAACTAGTGTCACAGGAATGGTTCAAAACATAGACAGTAAGAAGAGTCGGTCTGGTTGTACTTAAGTTGGCATTGTGCCTTTTGTATTTAATTCCGATGCAATTTCTGTGTTTCATCGTCAATAAGAAGGTCAGAGGGATACAGTAAACCTGAAGTGAAGCATCGGAAACTATAACTAGTGTCACAGGAATGGTTCAAAACATAGACAATACGAAGGGTCAGTCTTCTTGTACTTAAGTCGGCATTGAGCTTTTTGTATCTAATTCCGATGCAATTTCTGTGTTTTATCGTCGATAGGAAGGTCCAAGGGATACAGTAAACCTGGAGTGAAGCATCGGATTCTATAACTAGTGTCACAGGAGATGTTCAAACATAGACAGTAAGAAGAGTCAGTCTTCTTGTACTTAAGTCGGAATTGTGGCTTTTGTATTTAATTCCGATAAAATTTCTTTGCTTCTTCGTCAATAAGAAGGTCCAAGGGATACAGTAAACCTGAAGTGAAGCATCGGAATCTATAACTAGTGTCAGAGGAATGGTTCAAAACATAGACAGTACGATGAGTCAGTCTTCTTGTACATAAGTCAGCATTGTGCCTTTTCTATTTTATTCCGATGCAATTACTGTGGTCAATCGTCAATAAGAAGGTCCAAGTGATACAGTAAACCTGAAGTGAAGCATGGGAGTCTATAACTAGTGCCACAGAAATGGTTCAAAACATAGACAGTAAGAAGAGTCAGTCTTCTTGTACATAAGTCGGCATTGTGCATTTTCTATTTAATTCCGATGCAATTTCTGTGTTTCATCTTCAATAGGATGGTCAGAGGGATACAGTAAACCTGAAGTGAAGCATCTGAATCTATAACTAGTGTCACAGATATGGTTCAAAACATAGACAGCAAGAAGGGTCAGTCTTCTTGTACTTAAGTCGACTTTGTGATTTTTTTATTTAATTCCGATGCAATTTCTGTGTTTCATCGTCAATGAGAAGGTCACAAGTATACAGTAAACCTAAAGTGAAGCATCGGAATCAGTAACTAGTGTCACAGGAATAGTTCAAAACACAGACAATAGGAAGGGTCAGTCTTCTTGTACTTAAGTCGGCATTGTGCCTTTTCTATTTACTTCCGATGCAATTTCTGTATTTTGTCGGCAATAAGAAGGTCCAAGGGATACAGTAAACCTGAAGTGAAGCATCGGAATCCATAACTAGTGTCACAGGAATGTTTCAAACATAGACAGTAAGAAGAGTCAGTCCTCTTGTACTTAAATCGGCATTGTGCTTTTTGTATCTAATTCCGATGCAATTTCTGTGTTTCATCGTCAATTATAAGGTCAGAGGTATACAGTAAACCTGAAGTGAAGCATCGGAATGTATAACTAGTGTCACAGGAATGATTCAAAACATAGACAGTAGGAAGAGTCAGTCTTCCTGTACTTAAGTCGGCGTTGTGCCTTTTCTATTTAATTCCGATGTAATTTCTGTGTTTCATCGTCAATAAGAAGGTCAGAGGGATACAGTAAACCTTAAGTGAAGCATCGGAATCTATAACTAGTGTCACAGGAATGGTTCAAAACAGAGACAGTAGGAAGAGTCAGTCTACATGTACTTAAGTCGGCATCGTGCCTTTTGTATTTAATTCCGATGCAATTTCTGTGTTTCATCGTCAGTAAGAAAGTCCAAGGGATTCAGTATACCTGAAGTGAAGCATCGCAATCTATAACTAGTGTCACAGGAATGGTACAAAACATAGTCAGTAAGAAGAGTCAGTCTTCTTGAACTTAAGTCGGCATTGTGCCTTTTCTATTTACTTCCGATGCAAATTCTGTGTTTCATCGTCAATAAGAAGGTCAGAGGGATACAGTAAACCTGAAGTGAAGCATCGGAATCTACAACTAGTGTCACAGGAATGGTTCGAAACATAGACAGTAGGAAGAGTCTGTCTTCTTGTACTTAAGTTGGCATTGTGCCTTTTGTGTTTAATTCCGATGCGATTTCTGTGTTTCATCATCAATAAGAAAGCCAGAGGGATACAGTAAACCTGAAGTGAAGCATCGAGGTCTATAACTAGTGTCACAGGAATGTTTCAAATCATAGTCATTATGAAGAGACAGTCTTCTTGTACTTAAGTCGGCATTGTGCCTTTTCTATTTAATTGTGATGCATGTCTGTGTTTCGTTGTCAATACGAAGGTCAGAGTTATACAGTAAACCGAAAGTGAAGCATCAGAATCTATAACTAGTGTCACAGGAATGGTTCAAAACATAGTCAGTAAGAAGAGTCAGTCTTCTTGTACTGAAGTCGGCATTGTGCCTTTTGTGCTTAATTCCGACGCAATTTCTGTGATTCATTGTCAATAAGAAGGTCCAAGGGATACAGTAAACCTGAAGTGAAGCATCACAATCTATAACTAGTGTCACAGGAAAGGTTCAAATCATAGTCAGTAAGAAGAGTCAGTCTTCTTGTACTTAAGTCGGCATTGTGCCTTTTCTATTTACTTCCGATGCAAATTGTGTGTTTCATCGTCATTAACAAGGTCAGAGGGATACAGTAAACCTGAAGTGAAGCATCTGAATCTATAACTAGTGTCACAGGAATGGTTCAAAACATAGACAATAGGAAGGTCAGTCTTCTTGTACTTAAGTCGGCATTGTGCCTTTTCTATTTACTTCCGATGCAATTTCTGTATTTTGTCGGCAATAAGAAGGTCCAAGGGATACAGTAAACCTGAAGTGAAGCATCGGAATGTATAACTAGTGTCACAGGAATCGTTCAAAACTTAGACAGTAGGAAGAGTCAGTCTTCTTCTACTTGAGTCGGCATTGTGCATTTTGTATTTATTTCCGATGCAATTTCTGTGTTTCATCGTCAATACGAAGGTCAGAGGGATACAGTAAACCTGAAGTGAAGCATCGGAATGTATAACTAGTGTCACAGGAATGATTCAAATCATAGACAGTAGGAAGAGTCAGTCTTCCTGTACTTAAGTCGGCGTTGTGCCTTTTCTATTTTATTCCGATGCAATTTCTGTGTTTCATCGTCAATAAGAAGGTCAGAGGGATACAGTAAACCTGAAGTGAAGCATCGGATTCTATAACCAGTGTCACAGGAATGGTTCAAAGCAGAGACAGTAGGAAGAGCCAGTCTACATGTACTTAAGTCGGCATCGTGCCTTTTGAATTTAATTCCGATGCAATTTTTGTGTTTCATCGTCAATAAGAAGGTCCAAGGGATACAATAAACCCGAAGTGATGAATCGGAATCAATAACTAGTGTCACAGGAATGGTTCAAAACATAGTCAGTAAGAAGAGTCAGTCTTCTTGTACTTAAGTCGGCATTGTGCCTTTTCTGTTAAATTCCGATTCAATTCCTGTGTTTAATCGTCAATAAGAAGGTCCAAGGGATACAGTACACCTGAAGTGAAGAATCGGAATCTATAACTAGTGCCACAGGAATGGTTCAAATCTTAAACAGTAAGAAGAGTCAGTTAACTTGTACTTAAGCCGGCATTGTGCCTTTTGTATTTAATTCCGATGCAGTTTCTGTGTTTCATCGTCAGTAAGAAAGTCCAAGGGTTCAGTATACCTGAAGTGAAGCATCGCAATCTATAACTAGTGTCACAGGAATGGTACAAAACATAGTCAGTTAGAAGAGTCAGTCTTCTTGAACTTAAGTCGGCATTGTGGCTTTTCTATTTACTTCCGATGGAATTTCTGTGTTTCGTTGTCAATAAGAAGGTCAGAGGGAAACAGTAAACCTGAAGTGAAGCATCTGAATCTATAACTAGTGTCACAGGAGTGGATCAAAACATAGACAGTAGGAAGAGTCAGCCTACTTGTACTTAAGTCGGCATTGCGCATTTTGTATTTAATTCCGATGCAATTTCTGTGTTTCATCGTCAATAAGAAGGTCCAAGGGATACAGTAAATCTGAAGTGAAGCATCTGAATCTATAACTAGTGTCACAGGAATGGTTCAAAACATAGACAGTAAGAAGAGTCAGTCTTCTTGTACTTAAGTCGGCAATATGCCTTTTGTATTTAATTCCGATGCAATTTCTGTTTTTCATCGTCGATACGATGGTCCAAGGGATACAGTAAAATTGGAGTGAAGCATCGGAATCTATAACTAGTGTCACAGGAGATGTTCAAGCATTGACAGTAAGAAGAGTCAGTCTTCTGGTACTCATGTCTAAATTGTGCCTTTCGTATTTAATTCCGATGAAATTTCTTTGTTTCATCGTCAATAAGAATGTCCAAGGGATACAGTAAAACTGCAGTGAATCATCGGAAACCATAACTAGTGTCACAGGAGTTGTTCAAACATAGACAGTGAGAAGAGTCAGTCGTCCTGTACTGAAGTCGGCATTGTGCCTTTTCAATTTAATTCCGATGCAATATCTGTGTTTCGTCGCCAATAAGAAGGTCCAAGGGATACAGTAAACCTGAATTGAAGCATCGGAATCTATAACTAGTGTCAGAGGAATGTTTCAAAACATAGACAGTAAGATGACTCAGTCTTCTTGTACATAAGTTGGCAATGTGCCTTTTGTATTTAATTCCGATGCAATTTCTGTGTTTCATCGCAATAAGAAGGTCCAAGGGATACAGTAAACCTGAAGTGAAGCATCGGAATCTATAACTAGTGTCACAGGAATGGTTCAAAACATAGACAGTAATAAGAGTCAGTCTTCTTGTACTTACGTCGGCAATGTGCCTTTTGTATTTAATTCCGATGCAATTTCTGTGTTTCATCGTCAATAAGAAGGTCAAAGAGATACAGTAAACCTGAACTGAAGCATCGGAATCCACAACTAGTGTCACAGGAATGGTTCAAAACATACTCAGTAAGAAGAGTCAGTCCTCTGGTACTTAATTCGGCATTGTGCATTTTTATTTAATTCCGATGCCATCTCTGTGTTTCATCGTCAATATGAAGGTCAGAGGGATTCAGTAAACCTGATGTGAAGCATCGGCATCTATAACTAGTGTCACAGAAATGGTTCAAACATAGTCAGTAAGAAGAGTCCGTCTTCTTGTACTTAAGTCGTCATTTTGCCTTTTCTATTTAATTCCGATGCAATTTCTGTGTTTCGTCGTCAATAAGAAGGTTAGAGGGATACAGTAAACCTGAAGTGCAGCATCGGAATGTGTAACTAGTGTCACAGGAATCGTTCAAAACATAGGGAATAGGAAGAGTCAGTCTTCTTCTACTTGAGTCGGCATTGTGCATTTTGTATTTATTTCCGATGCAATCTCTGTGTTTCATCGTCAATACGAAGGTCAGAGCTATACGGTAAACTGAAGTGAAGCATCGTAATCTATATCTAGTGTCACTGGAATGTTTCAAAACATAGATTGTATTAAGAGTCAGTCTTCTTGTACTTAAGTCCGCATTCTGCCTTTTGTATTTAATTCCGATTCAATTTCTGTGTTTCATCGTCAATAAGGAGGTCAGAGAGATACAGTAAACCTGAAGTGAGGCATCGGAATCCATAACTAGTGTCACAGGAATGGTTCAAAACATACTCAGTAAGAAGAGTCAGTCCTCCGGTACTTAATTCGGCATTGTGCATTTTTATTAAATTCCGATGCAATTTCTGTGTTTCATCGACAACAAGAAGGTCAGACGGATTCAGTAAACCTGAAGTGAAGCATCGGCATCTATAACTAGTGTCACAGAAATGGTTTAAAACGTAGTCAGTAAGAAGAGTCAGTCTTCTTGTACTTAAGTCGACCTTTTGCCTTTTCTATTTAATTCCGATGCAATTTCTGTGTTTCGTCGTCAATAAAAAGGTTAGAGGGATACAGTAAACCGGAAGTGAAGCATCGGAATGTATAACTAGTGTCACAGGAATCGTTCAAATCATAGACAGTAGGAAGAGTCAGTCTTCTTCTACTTGAGTCGGCATTGTGCATTTTGTATTTTTTCCGATGCAATTTCTGTGTTTCATCGTCAATACGAAGGTCAGCGGGATACAGTAAACCTTAAGTGAAGCATCGGAATCTATATCTAGTGTCACTGGAATGGTTCAAAACATAGACTGTAGGAAGAGTCAGTCTTCTTGTACTTAAGTCGGCATTGTGCCTTTTTTATATATTTGCGATGCAATTTCTGTGTTTCATCGTCAATAAGAAGGTCAGAGGGATACAGTAAAACTGAAGTGAAGCATCGGAATGTATAACTAGTGTCACAGGAATGATTCAAAACAGAGACAGTAGGAAGAGTCAGTCTTCCTGTACTTAAGTCGGCATTGAGCCTTTTCTATTTAATTCCGATGCAATTTCTGTGTTTCCTCGTCAATAAGAAGGTCAGAGGGATACAGTAAACCTGCAGTGAATCATCTGAATCTATAACTAGTGTCACATCAATGGTTCAAAACATAGACAGTAGGAAGAGTCAGTCTACATGTACTTAAGTCGGCATCGTGCCTTTTGTATTTAATTCCGATGCAATTTCTGTGTTTCATCGTCAATAAGACGGTCAGAAGGATACAGTAAACCTGAAGTGACGCATCGGAATCTATAACTAGTGTCACAGGAAAGGTTCATATCATAGACAGTAGGAAGAGTCAGTCTACTTGTACTTGAGTCGGGATTGTGCCTTTTGCATTTAATTCCGATGCAATTTCTGTGTTTCATCGTCTATAAGAAGGTCAGAGGGATACAGTAAACCTAAAATGATGCATCAGAATCTATAACTAGTGTCACAGGAAAGGTTCAAAACATAGAAAGTCAGAAGAGTCAGTCAACTTGTACTTAAGTCGGCATTGCGCCTTTTGTATTTAATTCCGATGCAATTTCTGTGTTTCATCGTCAATAAGAAGCTCCAAGGGACACAGTAAACCTGAAGTGCAGAATCGGAATCAATAACTAGTGTCACAGGAATGGTTCAAAACATAGTCAGTAAGAAGAGTCAGTCTTCTTTTACTTAAGTCAGCATTGTGCCTTTTCTATTTAATTCCGATGCAATTTCTGTGTTTCATCGTCAATAAGAAGGTCCAAGGGATGCACTACACCTGAAGTGAAGCATCGGAATCTATAAGAAGTGTCACAGGAATATTTCATAACATAGACAGTAAGAAGAGTCAGTCTTCTTGTACTTAAGTCGGCATTGTGCCTTTTCCATTTAATTCCGATGCAATTTCTGTGTTTCATCGTCAATAAGAGGTCAGAGGGATACAGTAAACCTGAAGTGAGGCATCGGAATCTATAAGTGGTGTCACAGGAATATTTCAAAGCACAGTCAGTAAGAAGAGTCAGTCTTGTTGTACTTATGCCGGCATTGTGCCCTTTTTATTTAATTCCGATGCAATTTCTGTGTTTCATCGTCAATAAGACGGTCAGAAGGATACAGTAAACCTCAAGTGACGCATCGGAATCTATAACTAGTGTCACAGGAATGGTTCAAATCATAGACAGTACGAAGAGTCAGTCTTCTTGTACTTAAGTCAGCATTGTGCCTTTTCTATTTAATTATGATGCAATTTCAGTGTTTCATCATCAATAAGAAGGTCAGAGGGATACAGTAATCCTGAAGTGAAACATCGGAGTCTATAACTAGTGTCACAGGAATGGTTTAAAACATAGTCAGTAAGAAGAGTCAGTCTTCTCGTACTTAAGTCGGCATTGTGCCATTTCTATTTAATTCCGATGCTATTTCTGTGTTTCGTTGTCAATAATAGGGTCAGAGGGATACAGTAAACCTGAAGTGAAGCATCGGAATCTATAGCTAGTGTCACAGGAATGGTTCAAAACATAGTCAGTAAGAAGAGTCAGTCTTCTCGTAGTTAAGTCAGCATTGTGCCCATTCTATTTAATTCCGATGAAATTTCTGTGTTTCATCGACAATAAGAAGGTCAGAGGGATACAGTAAACCTGAAGTGAAGCATCGGAGTCTATAACTAGTGTCACAGGAATGGTTCACACATAGTCAGTAAGAAGGGTCAGTCTTCTTGCACTAAAGTCGGCATTGTGCCTTTTCTATTTAATTCCGATGCAATTTGTGTGTTTCGTTGTCGATAGGGAGGTCAGAGGGATACAGTAAACCTGAAGTGAAGCATCGGAATCTATTACTAGTGTCACAGGAATGGTTCAAAACATAGACAGTAAGAAGAGTCAGTCTTCTTGTACTTAAATCGGCATTGTGCCTTTTGTATTTAATTTCGATGCCATTTCTGTGTTTCATCGTCAATAAGAAGGTCAGAGGGATACAGTAAACCTGATGTGAAGCATCGGAATCTATAACTAGTGTCACAAGAATGTTTTCAAACATAGACAATAGGAAGAGTCAGTCTTCTTGTACTTAAGTCGGCATTGTGCTTTTTGTATCTAATTCCGATGCAATTTCTGTGTTTCATCGTCGATAAGAAGGTCCAAGGGATACAGTAAACTTGGAGTGAAGCATCGGAATCTATAACTAGCGTCACAGGAGTTGTTCAAACATAGACAGTATGAAGAGTCAGTCTTCTTGTACTTAAGTCGGCATTGTGCTTTTTGTATTTAATTCCGATGCAAATTCTGTGTTTCATCGTCAATAACAAGGTCAGTGGGATACAGTAAACCTGAAGTGAAGCATCGGAATGTATAACTAGTGTCAAAGGAATGGTTCAAAACATTGAAAGTAGGAAGAGTCAGTCTACTTGTACTGAAGTAGGCATTGTGCGTTTTGTATTTAATTCCGATGCAATTTCTGTGTTTCATCGTCAATAAGAAGGTCAGAGGGATACAGTAAACCTGAAGTGAAGCATCGGAATCTATAACTAGTCTCACAGGAATGGTTCAAAACATAGACATTAGGTAGAGTCAGTCTTCTTGTACTTAAGTCGGCATTGTGTCTTTTCTATCTAATTCCGATGCAATTTCTATGTTTCGTCGTCAATAAGAAGGTCCAAGGGATACAGTATATCTGAAGTGAAGCATCGGAATCTATAACTAGTGTCACAGGAATGGTTCAAAACATAGACAGTAAGAAGAGTCAGTCTTCTTGTACTTAAGTCGGCATTGTGCCTTTTGTATTTAATTTCGATGCCATTTCTGTGTTTCATCGTCAATAAGAAGGTCAGAGGGATACAGTAAACCTGATGTGAAGCATCGGAATCTATAACTAGTGTCACAAGAATGTTTTCAAACATAGACAATAGGAAGAGTCAGTCTTCTTGTACTTAAGTCGGCATTGTGCTTTTTGTATCTAATTCCGATGCAATTTCTGTGTTTCATCGTCGATAAGAAGGTCCAAGTGATACAGTAAACTTGGAGTGAAGCATCGGAATCTATAACTAGTGTCACAGGAGTTGTTCAAACATAGACAGTAAGAAGAGTCAGTCTTCTTGTACTTAAGTCGGCATTGAGCCTTTTCTATTTAATTCCGATGCAATTTCTGTGTTTCATCGTCAATAAGAAGGTCAGAGGGATACAGTAAACCTGAAGTGAAGCATCGGAATCTATAACTACTGTCACAGGAATAGTTCAAAACATAGTCAGTAAGAAGAGTCAGTCTTCTTGTACTGAAGTCGGCATTGTGCCTTTTCTATTTAATTCCAAAGCAATTTCTGTGATTCATCGTCAATAAGAAGGTCCACGGGATGCAGTACACCTGAGGTGAAGCATCGGAATCTGTAACTAGTGTCACAGGAATGGTTCAAATCATAGACAGTAAGAAGAGTCGGTCTTCTTGTACTTAAGTCGACATTGTGCCCTATCTATTTAATTGCTATGTAATTTCTGTGTTTCATCGTCAATAAGAAGGTCAGAGGGACACAGTTACCCTGAAGTGAGGCATCGGAATCTATAAGTGGTGTCACAGGAATGGTTCAAAACATAGTCAGTATGAAGAGTCAGTCTTCTTGTACTTAAGTCGGCATTGTGCCTTTTCTATTTATTTCCGATGCAATTTCTGTGTTTCATTGTCCATAAGAAGGTCAGAGGGATGCAGTATACCTGAAGTGAAGCATCGCAATCTATAACTAGTGTCACAGGAATGGTTCAAAACATAGTCAGTAAGAAGAGTCAGTCTTCTTGTACTTAAGTCGGCATTGTGCCTTTTCTATTTACTTCCGATGCAAATTCTGTGTTTCATCGTCAATAAGAAGGTTAGAGGGATACAGTAAACCTGAAGTGAAGCATCGGAATCTATAATTAGTGTCACAGGAATGGTTCTAAACATAGACACTAGGAAGAGTCAGTCTTCTTGTACTAAAGTCGGCATTGTGCCTTTTCTATTTAATTCCAAAGCAATTTCTGTGTTTCATCGTCAATAAGAAGGTCCACGGGATGCAATACACCTGAGGTGAAGCATCGGAATCTATAACTAGTGTCACAGGAATGGTTCAAAACATAGATAGTAAGAAGAGTCGGTCTTCTTGTACTTAAGTCGACATTGTGCCTTATCTATTTAATTCCGATGTAATTTCTGTGTTTCATCGTCAATAAGAAGGTCCAAGGAATACAGTACACCTGAAGTGAAGCATCGGAATCTATAACTAGTGTCACAGGAATGGTTCAAATCATAAACAGTAAGAAGAGTCAGTCTTCTTGTACTTAGTTCAGCATTGTGCCCTTTCTATTTAATTCCGATGCAATTTCTGTGTTTCATCGTCAATAAGGCGGTCAGAGGAATTCAGTAAACCTGAAGTGAAGCATCGGAATCTATAACTAGTGTCACAGGAATGGTTCAAATCATAGACAGTAGGAAGAGTCAGACTTCTTGTACTTGAGTCGTCATTGTGCCGCTTGCATTTAAGTCCGATGCAATTTCTGTGTTTCATCGTCAATACGAAGGTCAGAGGGATACAGTAAACCAGAACTGAAGCATCGGAATCTATAACTAGTGTCACAGGAACGGTTCAAACCAAAGACAGTAGGAAGAGTCAGTCTTCTTGTACTTAAGTCAGCATTGTGCCTTTTCTATTTAATTATGATGCATTTTCAGTGTTTCATCATCAATATGAAGGTCAGAGGGATACAGTAATCCTGAAGTGAAACATCGGAGTCTATAACTAGTGTCACAGGAATGGTTTAAAACATAGTCAGTAAGAAGAGTCAGTCTTCTTGTACTTAAGTCGGCATTGTGTCTTTTCTATTTAATTCCGATGCAATTTGTGTGTTTCGTTGTCGATAAGAAGGTCAGAGGGATACAGTAAACCTGAAGTGAAGCATCGGAATCTATAACTAGTGTCACAGGAATGGTTCAAAACATAGACAGTAAGAAGAGTCAGTCTTCTTGTACTTAAATCGGCATTGTGCCTTTTGTATTTAATTTCGATGCCATTTCTGTGTTTCATCGTCAATAAGAAGGTCAGAGGGATACAGTAAACCTGATGTGAAGCATCGGAATCTATAACTAGTGTCACAAGAATGTTTTCAAACATAGACAATAGGAAGAGTCAGTCTTCTTGTACTTAAGTCGGCATTGTGCTTTTTGTATCTAATTCCGATGCAATATCTGTGTTTCATCGTCGATAAGAAGGACCAAGGGATACAGTAAACTTGGAGTGAAGCATCGGAATCTATAACTAGCGTCACAGGAGTTGTTCAAACATAGACAGTAAGAAGAGTCAGTCTTCTTGTACTTAAGTCGGCATTGTGCTTTTTGTATTTAATTCCGATGCAAATTCTGTGTTTCATCGTCAATAACAAGGTCAGTGGGATACAGTAAACCTGAAGTGAAGCATCGGAATGTATAACTAGTGTCAAAGGAATGGTTCAAAACATTGAAAGTAGGAAGAGTCAGTCTACTTGTACTGAAGTTGGCATTGTGCGTTTTGTATTTATTTCCGATGCAATTTCTGTGTTTCATCGTCAATAAGAAGGTCAGAGGGATACAGTAAACCTGAAGTGAAGCATCGGAATCTATAACTAGTCTCACAGGAATGGTTCAAAACATAGACATTAGGTAGAGTCAGTCTTCTTGTACTTAAGTCGGCATTGTGCCTTTTCTATCTAATTCCGATGCAATTTCTATGTTTCGTCGTCAATAAGAAGGTCCAAGGGATACAGTATATCTGAAGTGAAGCATCGGAATCTATAACTAGTGTCACAGGAATGGTTCAAAACATAGACAGTAAGAAGAGTCAGTCTTCTTGTACTTAAGTCGGCATTGTGCCTTTTGTAATTAATTTCGATGCCATTTCTGTGTTTCATCGTCAATAAGAAGGTCAGAGGGATACAGTAAACCTGATGTGAAGCATCGGAATCTATAACTAGTGTCACAAGAATGTTTTCAAACATAGACAATAGGAAGAGTCAGTCTTCTTGTACTTAAGTCGGCATTGTGCTTTTTGTATCTAATTCCGATGCAATTTCTGTGTTTCATCGTCGATAAGAAGGTCCAAGTGATACAGTAAACTTGGAGTGAAGCATCGGAATCTATAACTAGTGTCACAGGAGTTGTTCAAACATAGACAGTAAGAAGAGTCAGTCTTCTTGTACTTAAGTCGGCATTGTGCCTTTTCTATTTAATTCCGATGCAATTTCTGTGTTTCATCGTCAATAAGAAGGTCAGAGGGATACAGTAAACCTGAAGTGAAGCATCGGAATCTATAACTACTGTCACAGGAATGGTTCAAAACATAGACAATAGGAAGGGTCAGTCTTCTTGTACTTAAGTCAGCATTGTGCCTTTTCTATTTAATTCCGATGCAATTTCTGTGTTTCATCGTCAATTAGAAGGTCAGAGGGATACAGTAGACGTGAAGTGATGCATCGGAATCTATAACTAGTGTCATAGGAATGGTTCAAAACATAGACAGTAGGAAGAGTCAGTCTTCTTGTACTTAAGTCGGCATTGTGCCTTTTCAATTTAATTCCGATGCAATATCTGTGCTTCGTCGTCAATAAGAAGGTCAGTGGGATATAGTAAACCTGAAGTGAAGCATCGGAATCTATAACTAGTGTCACTGGAATGGTTGAAAGCATAGACAGCAGGAAGAGTCAGTCTACATGTACTTAAGTCGGCATCGTGCCTTTTGTATTTAATTCCGATGCAATTTTTGTGTTTCATCGTCAATAACAAGGTCCAAGGGATACAGTAAACCTGAATTGAAGAATCGGAATCAATAACTAGTGTCACAGGAATAGTTCAAAACATAGTCAGTAAGAAGAGTCAGTCTTCTTGTACTGAAGTCGGCATTGTGCCTTTTCTATTTAATTCCAAAGCAATTTCTGTGATTCATCGTCAATAAGAAGGTCCACGGGATGCAGTACACCTGAGGTGAAGCATCGGAATCTGTAACTAGTGTCACAGGAATGGTTCAAATCATAGACAGTAAGAAGAGTCGGTCTTCTTGTACTTAAGTCGACATTGTGCCTTATCTATTTAATTCCGATGTAATTTCTGTGTTTCATCGTCAATAAGAAGGTCAGAGGGACACAGTAACCCTGAAGTGAGGTATCGGAATCTATAAGTGCTGTCACAGGAATGGTTCAAAACATAGTCAGTAAGAAGAGTCAGTCTTCTTGTACTTAAGTCGGCATTGTGCCTTTTCTATTTATTTCCGATGCAATTTCTGTGTTTCATTGTCCATAAGAAGGTCAGAGGGATACAGTATACCTGAAGTGAAGCATCGCAATCTATAACTAGTGTCACAGGAATGGTTTAAAACATAGTCAGTAAGAAGAGTCAGTCTTCTTGTACTTAAGTCGGCATTGTGCCTTTTCTATTTACTTCCGATGCAAATTCTGTGTTTCATCGTCAATAAGAAGGTTAGAGGGATACAGTAAACCTGAAGTGAAGCATCGGAATCTATAATTAGTGTCACAGGAATGGTTCTAAACATAGACACTAGGAAGAGTCAGTCTTCTTGTACTAAAGTCGGCATTGTGCCTTTTCTATTTAATTCCAAAGCAATTTCTGTGTTTCATCGTCAATAAGAAGGTCCACGGGATGCAATACACCTGAGGTGAAGCATCGGAATCTATAACTAGTGTCACAGGAATGGTTCAAAATATAGATAGTAAGAAGAGTCGGTCTTCTTGTACTTAAGTCGACATTGTGCCTTATCTATTTAATTCCAATGTAATTTCTGTGTTTCATCGTCAATAAGAAGGTCCAAGGAATACAGTACACCTGAAGTGAAGCATCGGAATCTATAACTAGTGTCACAGGAATGGTTCAAATCATAAACAGTAAGAAGAGTCAGTCTTCTTGTACTTAGGTCAGCATTGTGCCCTTTCTATTTAATTCCGATGCAAATTCTGTGTTTCATCGTCAATAAGGCGGTCAGAGGAATTCAGTAAACCTGAAGTGAAGCATCGGAATCTATAACTAGTGTCACAGGAATGGTTCAAATCATAGACAGCAGGAAGAGTTAGTCTTCTTGTACTTGAGTCGTCATTGTGAAGCTTGCATTTAAGTCCGATGCAATTTCTGTGTTTCATCGTCAATACGAAGGTCAGAGGGATACAGTAAACCAAAACTGAAGCATCGGAATCTATAACTAGTGTCACAGGAACGGTTCAAACCAAAGACAGTAAGAAGAGTCAGTCTTTTTGTACTTAAGTCGGCATTGTGCCTTTTGTATTTAATTCCGATGCAATTTCTGTGTTTCATCGACAATAAGAAGGTCAGTAGGATACAGTAAACCTAAAATGAAGCATCAGAATCTATAACTAGTGTCACAGGAATGGTTCAAAACATAGACACTAAGAAGAGTCAGTCAACTTGTACTTAAGTCGGCATTGAGCCTTTTGTATTTAATTCCGATGCAATATCTGTGTTTCATCGTCAATAAGAAGGTCCAAGGGATACAGTACACCTGAAGTGAAGCATCGGAATCTATAACTAGTGTCACAGGAATGTTTCAAAACATAGTCAGTAAGAAGAGTCAGTCTTCTTGCACTGAAGTCGGCATTGTGCCTTTTGAATTTAATTCCGATGCAATTTCTGTGATTCATCGTAAATAAGAAGGTCCATGGGATACAGTAAACCTGAAGTGAAGCATCGCAATCTATAACTAGTGTCACAGGAAAGGTTCAAAACATAGTCAGTAAGAAGAGTCAGTCTTCTTGTACTTAAGTCGGCATTGTGCCTTTTCTATTCACTTCCGATGCAATATCTGTGTTTCATCGTTAATAACAAGGTTTGAGGGATACAGTAGCCCTGAAGTGAAGCATCGGAATCTATAACTAGTGTCACAGGAATGGTTCGAATCATAGACATTAGGTAGAGGCAGTCTTCTTGTACTTAAGTCGGCATTGTGCCTTTTCTATCTAATTCCGATGCAATTTCTGTGTTTCGTCGTCAATAAGAATGTCCAAGGGATACAGTAAATCTGAAGTGAAGCATCGGAATCTATAACTAGTGTCACAGGAATGGTTCAAAACGTAGACAGTAAGATGAGTCAGTCTTCTTGTACTTAAGTCGGCATTGTGCCTTTTGTATTGAATTCCGATGCAATTTCTGTTTTTCATCGTCGATAAGATGGTCCAAGGGAAACAGTAAACCTGAAGTGAAGCATCGGAATCTATAACTAGTGTCACAGGAATGGTTCAAAACATAGACAATAGGAATGGTCAGTCTTCTTGTACTTAAGTCGGCGTTGTGCCTTTTCTATTTAATTCCGATTCCATTTCTGTATTTCGTCGTCAATAAGAAGGTCCAAGGGATACAGTAAACCTGACGTGAAGCATCGGAATCTATAACTAGTGTCAAAGGAATGTTTCAAAACATAGACAGTAAGAAGAGTCAGTCCTCTTGTACTTAAATCGGCATTGTGCTTTTTGTATCTAATTCCGATGCAATTTCTGTCTTTCATCGTCAATTAGAAGGTCAGAGGGATACAGTAAACCTGACGTGATGCATCGGAATCCTTAACTAGTGTCACAGGAATGGTTCAAAACATAGACAGTAATAAGAGTCAGTCTTCTTGTACTTAAGTCTGCAATATGCCTTTTTTATTTAATTCCGATGCAATTTCTGTGTTTCATCGTCAATAAGAAGGTCAGAGGGATACTGTAAACCTGAAGTGAAGCATCGGAATATATAACTAGTGTCACAGGAGTGTATCAAAACATAGAGAATAGGAAGAGTCAGTCTTCTTCTACTTAAGTCGGCATTGTGCCTTTTGTATTTAATTCCGATGCAATTTCTGTGTTTCATCGTCAATAAGAAGGTCAGAGGGATACAGTAAACCTGAAGTGAAGCATCGGATTTGACAACTAGTAAAACAGGAATGGTCCACAACATAGTCAGTAAGAAGAGTCAGTCTTCTGGTACTTAATTCGGCATTGTGCATTTTTATTTAATTCCGATGCCATTTCTGTGTTTCCTCGTCAATAAGAAGGGCAGAGGGATTCAGTAAACCTGAAGTGAAGCGTTGGAATCTATAACTAGTGCCACAGGAATGGTCCACAACATAGTCAGTAAGAAGAGTCAGTCTTCTTGTACTTAAGTCGGCATTGTGCCTTTTCCATTTAATTCCGATGCAATTTCTGTGTTTCATTGTCCATAAGAAGGTCAGAGGGATACAGAAAATCTGAAGTGAAGCATCGGAATCTATAACTAGTGTCACAGGAATGGTTCAAAGCATAGTCACTAAGAAGAGTCAGTCTTCATGTACTTAAGTAGGCATTGTGCCTTTTGTATATAATTCCGATGCAATTTCTGCGTTTCATCGTCAATAAGAAGGTATAAGGGATACAGAATACCTGAAGTGAAGCATCGCAATCCATAACTAGTGTCACAGGAATGGTTCAAAACATAGTCAGTAAGAAGAGTCAGTCTTCTTGTACTTATGTCGGCATTGTGCCTTTTCTATTTACTTCTGATACAAATTCTGTGTTTCATCGTCAATAAGTAGGTCAGAGGGATACAGTAAACCTGAAGTGAAGCATCGGAATCTATAGCTAGTGTCACAGAAATGGTTCAAATCATAGAGAGTAGCAAGAGTCAATCTTCTTGTACTTAAGTCTGCTTTGTGCCTTTTGTATTTAATTCCGATGCAATTACTGTGTTTCATCGTCAATATGAAGGTCAGAGGGATACAGTAAACCTGAAGTGAAGCATCGGAATCTATAACTAGTGTCACAGGAATGGTTCAAAACATAGTCAGTAAGAAGAGTCAGTCTTCTTGTACTTAATTCGGCATTGTGCCTTTTTATTTAATTCCAATGCAATTTCTGTGTTTCATCGTTAATAAGAAGGTCCAAGTGAGCCGGTAAACCTGAAGTGAAGCATCGGAATCAATAACTAGTGTCACAGAAATGGTTCAATACATAGTCAGTAAGAAGAGTCAGTCTTCTCGTACTTAAGTCGGCATTGTGCCTTTGCTATTTAATTCGGATGCAATTTCTGTGTTTCATCGTCAATAAGAAGGTCAGAGGTATACAGTAAACCTGAAGTGAAGCATCGGAATCTATAACTAGTGTCACAGGAATGGTTAAAATATAGACAGTAAGAAGAGTCAGTCTTCTTGTACTTAAGTCTTCAATGTGCCTTTTGTATTTAATTCCGATGCAATTTCTGTGTTTCATCGTCAATAAGGAGGTCCAAGGGATACAGTAAACATATAGTGAAGTATCTGAATCTAAAACTGGTCTCACAGGATATGTTCACAGCATAGACAGTAAGAAGAGTCAGTCTCCATGTACTTAAGTCGGCATTGTGCCTTTTGTATTTAATTCCGATGCAATTTCTGTGTTTCGTCGTCAATAAGAAGGTCCAAGGGATACAGTAAATCTGAAGTGAAGCATCGGAATCTATAACTAGTGTCACAGGAATGGATCAAAACGTAGACAGTAAGATGAGTCAGTCTTCTTGTACTTAAGTCGGCATTGTGCCTTTTGTATTGAATTCCGATGCAATTTCTCTTTTTCATCGTCGATAAGATGGTCCAAGGGAAACAGCAAACCTGAAGTGAAGCATCGGAATCTATAACTAGTGTCACAGGAGATGTTCAAACATAGACAGTAAGAAGAGTCAGTCTTCTTGTACATAAGTCGGCATTGTGCCCTTTGTATTTAATTTCGATGCCATTTCTGTGTTTCATCGGCAATAAGAAGGTCAGAGGGATACAGTAAACCTGAAGTGAAGCATCGGAATCAATAACTAATGTCACAGGAATGGTTTCAAACATAGACAAAAGAATGGTCAGTCTTCTTGTACTTAAGTCGGCATTGTGCTTTTTGTATCTAATTCCGATGCAATTTCTGTGTTTCATCGTCGATAAAAAGGTGCATGGGATACAGTAAACCTGGAGTGAAGCATCGGAATCTATAACTAGTGTCACAGGAGATGTTCAAACATAGACAGTAAGAAGAGTCAGTCTTCTTGTACTTAAGTCGGCATTGTGCATTTTCTATTTAATTCCGATGCCATTTCTGTGTGTCATCGTCAATAAGAAGGTCAGAGGGATACAGTAAAGCTGAAGTGAAGCATCGGAAACTATAACTAGTGTCACAGGAATGGTTCAAAACATAGACAATTGGTAGGGTCAGTCTTCTTTTACTTAAGTCGGCATTGTGCCTTTTCTATTTAATTCCGATTCAATTTCTGTATTTCGTCGCCAATACGAAGGTCCAAGGGACACAGTAAACCTGACGTGAAGCATCGGAATCTATAACTAGTATCAAAGGAATGTTTGAAAACATAGACAGTAAGAAGAGTCAGTATTCTTATACTTAAATCGGCATTGTGCTTTTTGTATCTAATTCCGATGCAATTTCTGTCTTTCATCGTCAATTAGAAGGTCAGAGGGATACAGTGAACCTGACGTGATGCATCGGAATCTATAACTAGTGTCACAGGAATGGTTCAAAACATAGACAGTAGGAAGAGTCAGTCTTCTTGTACTGAAGTCGGCATTGTGCCTTATCAATTTAATTCCGATGCAATATCTGTGTTTCGTCGTCAATAAGAAGGTCCAAGGGATACAGTAAACCTGAATTCAAGCATCGGAATCTATAACTAGTGTCACAGGAATGTTTCAAAACACAGACAGTAATAAGAGTCAGTCTTCTTGTACTTAAGTCTGCAATGTGCCTTTTATATTTAATTCCGATGCAATTTCTGTGTTTCATCGTCAATAAGAAGGTCAGAGGGATACAGTAAACCTGAAGTGAAGCATCGGAATATATAACTAGTGTCACAGGACTGTATCAAAACATAGAGAATAGGAAGAGTCAGTCTTCTTCTACTTAAGTCGGCATTGTGCCTTTTGTATTTAATTCCGATGCAATTTCTGTGTTTCATCGTCAATAAGAAGGGCAGAGGGATTCAGTAAACCTGAAGTGAAGCGTCGGAATCTATAACTAGTGCCACAGGAATGGTCCACAACATAGTCAGTAAGAAGAGTCAGTCTTCTTGTACTTAAGTCGGCATTGTGCCTTTTCTATTTACTTCTGATACAAATTCTGTGTTTCATCGTCAATACGAAGGTATAAGGGATACAGAATACCTGAAGTGAAGCATCGCAATCCATAACTAGTGTCACAGGAATGGTTCAAAACATAGTCAGTAAGAAGAGTCAGTCTTCTTGAACTTAATTCGGCATTGTGCCTTTTTATTTAATTCCGATGCAATTTCTGTGTTTCATCGTCAATAAGATGGTCCAAGTGAGACAGTAAACCTGAAGTGAAGCATCGGAATCAATAACTAGTGTCACAGAAATGGTTCAATACATAGTCAGTAAGAAGAGTCAGTCTTCTCGTACTTAAGTCGGCATTGTGCCTTTGGTATTTAATTCGGATGCAATTTCTGTGTTTCATCGTCAATAAGAAGGTCAGAGGTATACAGTAAACCTGAAGTGAAGCATCGGAAACTATAACTAGTGTCACAGGAATGGTTAAAATATAGACAGTAAGAAGAGTCAGTCTTCTTGTACTTAAGTCTTCAATGTGCCTTTTGTATTTAATTCCGATGCAATTTCTGTGTTTCATCGTCAATAAGGAGGTCCAAGGGATACAGTAAACATATAGTGAAGTATCTGAATCTAAAACTGGTCTCACAGGAAATGTTCACAGCATAGACAGTAAGAAGAGTCAGTCTCCATGTACTTAAGTCGGCATTGTGCCTTTTGTATTTAATTCCGATGCAATTTCTGTGTTTCATCGTCAATAAGAAGGTCAGAGGGATACAGTAAAACTGAAGTGAAGCATCGGAATCTATAACTAGTGTGACAGGAATGGTTCAAAACATAGACATTAGGTAGTGTCAGTCTTCTTGTACTTAAGTCGGCATTGGGCCTTTTCTATTTTATTCTGATGCATTTTCTGTGTTTCGTCGTCAATAAGATGGTCCAAGGGATACAGTAAATCTGAAGTGAAGCATCGGAATCTATAACTAGTGTCACAGCAATGGTTCAAAGCATAGACAGTAAGAAGAATCTGTCTTCTTGTACAAAAGTCGGCATTGTGCTTTTTGTATTTAATTCCGATGCAATTTCTGTTTTTCTTCGTCGATAAGAAGGTCCAAGGGATACAGTAAACCTGGAGTGAAGCATCGGAATCTATAATTAGTGTCACAGGAATTGTTCAAACATAGACAGTAAGAAGAGTCTGTCTTCTTGTACATAAGTCGGAATTGAGCCTTTTGTAATTAATTCCGATGAAATTTCTTTGTTTCATCGTCAATAAGAAAGCCAGAGGGATACAGTAAACCTGAAGTGAATCATAAGAATCTATAACTAGTGTCACAGGATTGGTTCAAAACATAGACAGTAAGAAGAGTCAGTCTACTTGTAGTTAATCGCAATTGTGCCTTTTGTATTTAATTCCGATGTAATTTCTGTGTTTCATCGTCAATAAGAAGGTCCAAGGAATACAGTACACCTGAAGTGAAGCATCGGAATCTATAACTAGTGTCACAGGAATGGTTCAAATCATAAACAGTAAGAAGAGTCAGTCTTCGTGTACTTAGGTCAGCATTGTGCCCTTTCTATTTAATTCCGATGCAATTTCTGTGTTTCATCGTCAATAAGGCGGTCAGAGGAATACAGTAAACCTGAAGTGAAGCATCGGAATCTATAACTAGTCTCACAGGAATGGTTCAAATCATAGACAGTAGGAAGAGTCAGTCTTCTTGTACTTGAGTCGTCATTGTGCCGCTTGCATTTAAGTCCGATGCAATATCTGTGTTTCATCGTCAATAAGAAGGTCAGAGGGATACAGTAAACCAGAAGTGAAGCATCGGAATCTATAGCTAGTGTCACAGGAACGGTTCAAACCAAAGACAGTAGGAAGAGTCAGTCTTCTTGTACTTAAGTCGGCATTGTGCCTTTTGTATTTAATTCCGATGCAATTTATGTGTTTCATCGACAATAAGAAGGTCGGTGGGATACAGTAAACCTGAAATGAAGCATCAGAATCTATAACTAGTGTCACAGGAATGGTTCAAAACATAGACATTAAGAAGAGTCAGTCAACTTGTACTTAAGTCGGCACCGTGCCTTTTCTACTTCATTCCGATGCAATTTCTGTGTTTCGTTGTCAATAAGAAGGTCAGAGGGATACAGTAAACCTGAAGTGAAGCATCGGAATCTATAACTAGTGTCACAGGAATGTTTCAAAGCATAGTCACTAAGAAGTGTCAGTCTTCTTGCACTGAAGTCGGCATTGTGCCTTTTGAATTTCATTCCCATGCAATTTCTGTGATTCATCGTCAATAAGAAGGTCCATCGGATACAGTAAACCTGAAGTGAAGCATCGCAATCTATAACTAGTGTCACAGGAAAGGTTCAAAGCATGGTCTGTAAGAAGAGTCAGTCTTCTTGTACTTAAGTCGGCATTGTGCCTTTTCTATTTACTTCCGATGCAATATCTGTGTTTCATCATTAATAACAAGGTCTGAGGGATACAGTAGACCTGCAGTGAAGCATCGGAATCTATAACTAGTGTCACAGGAATGGTTCGAAACATAGACATTAGGTAGAGGCAGTCTTCTTGTACTTAAGTCGGCATTGTACCTTTTCTTTCTAATTCCGATGCAATTTCTGTGTTTCGTCGTCAATAAGAAGGTCCAAAGGATACAGTAAATCTAAAGTGAAGCATCGGAATCTATAACTAGTGTCACAGGAATGGTTCAAAACGTAGACAGTAAGATGAGTCAGTCTTCTTGTACTTAAGTCGGCATTTTGCCTTTTGTATTGAATTCCGTTGCAATTTCTGTTTTTCATCGTCGATAAGATGGTCCAAGGGAAACAGTAAACCTGAAGTGAAGCATCGGAATCTATAACTAGTGTCACAGGAGATGTTCAAACATAGACAGTAAGAAGAGTCAGTCTTCTTGTACTTAAGTCGGAATTGTGCCTTTTGTATTTAATTCCGATAAAATTCCTTTGTTTCATCGTCAATAAGAAGGCCCAAGGATTACAGTAAACCTGAAGTGAAGCATCGGAATCTATATCTAGTGTCACAGGAATGGTTCAAAACATAGACAGTAAGAAGAGTCAGTCTTCTTGTACTTAAGTCGGCATTGTGCCTTTTGTATTTAATTTCGATGCCATTTCTGTGTTTCATCGGCAGTAAGAAGGTCAGAGGGATACAGTAAACCTGAAGTGAAGCATCGGAATCAATAACTAATGTCACAGAAATGTTTTCAAACATAGACAAAGGAATGGTCAGTCTTCTTGTACTTAAGTCGGCATTGTGCTTTTTGTATCTAATTCCGATGCAATTTCTGTGTTTCATCGTCGATAAAAAGGTGCAAGGGATACAGTAAACCTGGAGTGAAGCATCGGAATCTATAACTAGGGTCACAGGAGATGTTCAAAGATAGACAGTAAGAAGAGTCAGTCTTCTTGTACTTAAGTCGGCATTGTGCCTTTTCTATTTAATTCCGATTCAATTTTGTATTTCGTCGTCAATAAGAAGGTCCAAGGGATACAGTAAACCTGACGTGAAGCATCGGAATCAATAACTAGTGTCAAAGGAATGTTTCAAAACATAGACAGTAAGAAGAGTCAGTCCTCTTGTACTTAAATCGGCATTGTGCTTTTTGTATCTAATTCCGATGCAATTTCTGTCTTTCATCGTCAATTAGAAGGTCAGAGGGATACAGTAAACCTGACGTGATGCATCGGAATCTATAACTAGTGTCACAGGAATGGTTCAAAACATAGACAGTAGGAAGAGTCAGTCTTCTTGTACTTAAATCGGCATTGTGCCTTTTCAATTTAATTCCGATGCAATATCTGTGTTTTGTCGTCAATAAGAAGGTCCAAGGGATACAGTAAACCTGAATTCAAGCATCGGAATCTATAACTAGTGTCACAGGAATGTTTCAAAACACAGACAGTAATAAGAGTCAGTCTTCTTGTACTTAAGTCTGCAATGTGCCTTTTTTATTTAATTCCGATGCAATTTCTGTGTTTCATCGTCAATAAGAAGGTCAGAGGGATACAGTAAACCTGAAGTGAAGCATCGGAATATATGACTAGTGTCACAGGACTGTATCAAAACATAGAGAATAGGAAGAGTCAGTCTTCTTCTACTTAAGTCGGCATTGTGCCTTTTGTATTTAATTCCGATGCAATTTCTGTGTTTCATCGTCAATAAGAAGGTCAGAGGGATACAGTAAACCTGAAGTGAAGCATCGGATTTGACAACTAGTGCCACAGGAATGGTCCACAACATAGTCAGTAAGAAGAGTCAGTCTTCTGGTACTTAATTCGGCATTGTGCATTTTTATTTAATTCCGATGCAATTTCTGCGTTTCTTCGTCAATAAGAAGGTCAGAGGGATTCAGTAAACCTGAAGTGAAGCTTCGGAATCTATAACTAGTGTCACAGAAATGGTTCAAAACATAGTCAGTAAGAAGAGTCAGTTTCCTTGTATTTAAGTCGGCATTGTGCCTTTTCTATTTAATTCCGATGCAATTTCTGTGTTTCGTTGTCAATAAGAAGGTCGGAGGGATACAGTAAACCTGCAGTGGAGCATCGGAATGTATAACTAGGGTCACAGGAATCGCTCAAAACATAGACAGTGGGAAGAGTCAGTCTTCTTCTACTTGAGTCGGCATTGTGCATTTCGCATTTATTTCCGATGTAATATCTGTGTTTCATCGTCTATAAGAATGTCAGAGGGATACAGTAAACTTGAAGTGATGCATCGGAATCTATATCTAGTGTCACTGGAATGGTTCAAAACATAGACAGTTGGAAGAGTCAGTCTTCTTGTACGTAAGTCGGCATTGTGCCTTTTCTATTTCATTCCGATGCATTTTCTGTGTTTCATCATCGATAAGTAGGTCAGAGGGATACAGTAAACCTGAAGTGAAGCATCGGAGTCTATAACTAGTGTCACAGGAATGGTTCAAAACATAGTCAGTAAGAAGAGTCAGTTTTCTTGTAGTTAAGTCGGCATTGTGCCTTTTCCATTTAATTCCGATGCAATTTCTGCGTTTCATTGTCCATAAGAAAGTCTGAGGGATACAGTAAATCTGAAGTGAAGCATCGGAATCTATAACTAGTGTCACAGGAATGGTTCAAAGCTTAGTCAGTAAGAAGAGTCAGTCTTCTTGTACTTAAGTCGGCATTGTGCCTTTGCTATTTAATTCGGATGCAATTTCTGTGTTTCATCGTCAACAAGAAGGTCAGAGGGATACAGTAAACCTGAAGTGAAGCATCGAAATCTATAACTAGTGTCACAGGAATGGTTAAAATATAGACAGTAAGAAGAGTCAGTCTTCTTGCACTTAAGTCTTCAATGTGCCTTTTGTATTTAATTCCGATGCAATTTCTGTGTTTCATCGTCAATAAGGAGGTCCAAGGGATACAGTAAACATATAGTGAAGTATCTGAATCTAAAACTGGTCTCACAGGAAATGTTCACAGCATAGACAGTAAGAAGAGTCAGTCTCCATGTACTTAAGTCGGCATTGTGCCTTTTGTATTTAATTCCGATGCAATTTCTGTGTTTCATCGTCAATAAGAAGGTCAGAGAGATACAGTAAAACTGAAGTGAAGCATCGGAATCTATAACTAGTGTCACAGGAATGGTCCAAAACATAGACATTAGGTAGTGTCAGTCTTCTTGTACTTAAGTCGGCATTGTGCCTTTTCTATTTTATTCTGATGCATTTTCTGTGTTTCGTCGTCAATAAGATGGTCCAAGGGATACAGTAAATCTGAAGTGAAGCATCGGAATCTATAACTAGTGTCACAGCATGGTTCAAAACATAGACAGTAAGAAGAGTCTGTCTTCTTGTACTTAAGTCGGCATTGTGCCTTTTGTATTTAATTCCGATGCAATTTCTGTTTTTCTTCGTCGATAAGAAGGTCCAAGGGATACAGTAAACCTGGAGTGAAGCATTGGAATCTATAACTAGTGTCACAGTAATTGTTCAAACATAGACAGTAAGAAGAGTCAGTCTTCTTGTACATAAGTCGGAATTGTGCCTTTTGTAATTAATTCCAATGAAATTTTATTGTTTCATCGTCAATAAGAAGGTCCAAGGGTTGAGTAAACCTGAAGTGAAGCATCGGAATCTATAACTAGTGTCAGAGGAATGGTTCAAAACATAGACAGTAAGAAGAGTCAGTCTTCTTGTAATTAAGTCGGAATTGTGCCTATTGTATTTAATTCCGATGCAATTTCTGTGTTTCATCGTCAATAAGAAGGTCAGAGAGATACAGTAAACCTGAAGAGAAGCATCGGAATCTATAACAAGTGACAGAGGAATGGTTCAAAGCATAGACAGTAAGATGAGTCTGTCTTCTTGTACATAAGTCAGCATTGTGCCTTTTCTATTTAATTCCAATGCAATTTCTGTGATTCATCGTCAATAAGAAGGTCCAAGGGATACAGTAAACCTGAAGTGAAGCATCGGAATCAATAAGTGGTGTCACAGGAATGGTTCAAATCATAGACAGTAAGAAGAGTCAGTCTTCTTGTACTTAAGTCGGCATTGTGCCTTTTGTATTTAATTCCGATGTAATTTCTGTTTTTCATCGTCGATAACTTGGTCCAAGGGATACAGCAAAACCTGGAGTGAAGCATCGGAATCTATAACTAGTGTCACAGGAGACGTTCAAACATAGACAGTATGAAGAGTCAGTCTTCTTGTACTTAAGTCGGAATTGTGCCTTTTGTATTTAATTCCGATGAAATTTCTTTGTTTCATCGTCAATAAGAAGGTCCAGGAGATACAGTAAACCTGAAATGAAGCATCGGAATCTATAACTAGTGTCACAGGAATGGTTCAAAACATAGATAGTAAGAAGAGTCAGTCTTCTTGTACTTAAGTCGGCATTGTGCCTTTTGTATTTAATTCTGATGCAATTTCAGTGTTTCATCGTCAATAAGAAGGTCAGAGGGATATAGTATACCTGAAGTGAAGCATCGGAATCTATAACTAGTGTCACAGGTACGGTTCAAATCATAGACAGTAGGAAGAGTCAGTCTACTTGTACTTATGTCGGCATTGTGCATTTTGTATCTAATTCCGATGCAATTTCTGTGTTTCATCGTCTATAAGAAGGTCAGAGGGATACAGTAAACCTAAAGTGAAGCATCGTAATCTATAACCAGTGTCACAGGAATGGTTCAAAACATAGACATTAGGTAGAGTCAGTCTTCTCGTACTAAGTCGGCATTATGCCTTTTCTATTTAATTCCGATGCAATTTCTGTGTTTCGTCGTCAATAAGAAGGTCCAAGGTATACAGTAAACCTGAAGTGAAGCATCGGAATCTATAACTAGTGTCACAGGAATGGTTCAAATCATAGTCAGTAAGAAGAGTCAGTCTTCTTGTACTTAATTCGGCATTGTGCCTTTTTATTTACTTCGGATGCAATTTCTGTGTTTCATCGTCAATAAGAAGCAGGGATACAGTAAACCTGAAGTGAAACATCGGAATGTATAACTAGTGTCACAGGAATGGTTCAAAACATAGACAGTAGGAAGTGTCTGTCTTCTTGTACTTGAGTCTTCATTGTGCCTTTTGTATTTATTTCCGATGCAATTTCTGTGTTTCATCGTCAACAAGAAGGTCAGAGGGATACAGTACACCTGAAGTGAAGCATCGGAATCTATAACAAGTGTCACAGGAATGGTTAAAATCATAGACTGTAAGAAGAGTCAATCTTCTTGAACCTAAGTCAGCATTGTGCCTTTTGTATTTAATTCCGATGCAATTTCTGTGTTTCATCGTCAATAAGAAGATCCAAGGGATGCAGTCCACATGAAGTGAAGCATCGGAATCTATAACTAGTGTCACAGAAATGGTTCAAATCATAGAGACTAGGAAGAATCAATCTTCTTGTACTTAAGTCTGCGTTGTGCCTTTTGTATTTAATTCCGATGCAATTACTGTGTTTCATCGTCAATAAGAAGGTCAGAGGGATACAGTAAACCTGAAGTGAAGCATCGGAATCTATAACTAGTGTCACAGGAATGGTTCAAAACATAGTCAGTAAGAAGAGTCAGTCTTCTTGTACTTAATTCGGCATTGTGCCTTTTTATTTAATTCCGATGCAATTTCTGTGTTTCATCGTCAATAAGAAGGTCCAAGTGAGACAGTAAACCTGAAGTGAAGCATCGGAATCAATAACTAGTGTCACAGAAATGGTTCAAAACATAGTCAGTAAGAAGAGTCAGTCTTCTCGTACTTAAGTCGGCATTGTGCCTTTGCTATTTAATTCGGATGCAATTTCTGTGTTTCATCGTCAATAAGAAGGTCAGAGGGATACAGTAAACCTGAAGTGAAGCATCGAAATCTATAACTAGTGTCACAGGAATGGTTAAAATATAGACAGAAAGAAGAGTCAGTCTTCTTGTACTTAAGTCTTCAATGTGCCTTTTGTATTTAATTCCGATGCAATTTCTGTGTTTCATCGTCAATAAGGAGGTCCAAGGGATACAGTAAACATATAGTGAAGTATCTGAATCTAAAACTGGTCTCACAGGAAATGTTCACAGCATAGACAGTAAGAAGAGTCAGTCTCCATGTACTTAAGTCGGCATTGTGCCTTTTGTATTTAATTCCGATGCAATTTCTGTGTTTCATCGTCAATAAGAAGGTCAGAGGGAAACAGTAAAACTGAAGTGAAGCATCGGAATCTATAACTAGTGTCACAGGAATGGTTCAAAACATAGACATTAGGTAGTGTCAGTCTTCTTGTACTTAAGTCGGCATTGTGCCTTTTGTATTTAATTCCGATGCAATTTCTGTTTTTCTTCGTCGATAAGAAGGTCCAAGGGATACAGTAAACCTGAAGTGAAGCATCGGATTTGACAACTAGTGCCACAGGAATGGTCCACAACATAGTCAGTAAGAAGAGTCAGTATTCTGGTACTTAATTCGGCATTGTGCATTTTTATTTAATTCCGATGCAATTTCTGCGTTTCTTCGTCAATAAGAAGGTCAGAGGGATTCAGTAAACCTGAAGTGAAGCGTCGGAATCTATAACTAGTGTCACAGAAATGGTTCAAAACATAGTCAGTAAGAAGAGTCAGTTTCCTTGTACTTAAGTCGGCATTGTGCCTTTTCTATTTAATTCCGATGCAATTTCTGTGTTTCGTTGTCAATAAGAAGGTCGGAGGGATACAGTAAACCTGAAGTGGAGCATCGGAATGTATAACTAGGGTCACAGGTATCGTTCAAAACATAGACAGTGGGAAGAGTCAGTCTTCTTCTACTTGAGTCGGCATTGTGCATTTTGCATTTATTTCCGATGTAATATCTGTGTTTCATCGTCTATAAGAATGTCAGAGGGATACAGTAAACTTGAAGTGATGCATCGGAATCTATATCTAGTGTCACTGGAATGGTTCAAAACATAGACAGTAGGAAGAGTCAGGCTTCTTGTACTTAAGTCTTCAATGTGCCTTTTGTATTTAATTCCGATGCAATTTCTGTGTTTCATCGTCAATAAGGAGATCCAAGGGATACAGTAAACATATAGTGAAGTATCTGAATGTAAAACTGGTCTCACAAGAAATGTTCACAGCATAGACAGTAAGAAGAGTCAGTCTTCTTGTAATTAAGTAGGAATTGTGCCTATTGTATTTAATTCCGATGTAATTTCTGTGTTTCATCGTCAATAAGAAGGTCAGAGAGATACAGTAAACCTGAAGAGAAGCATCGGAATCTATAACAAGTGTCAGAGGAATGGTTCAAAGCATAGACAGTAAGATGAGTCTGTCTTCTTGTACATAAGTCAGCATTGTGCCTTTTCTATTTAATTCCGATGCAATTTCTGTGATTCATCGTCAATAAGAAGGTCCAAGGGATACAGTAAACCTGAAGTGAAGCATCGGAATCTATAAGTGGTGTCACAGGAATGGTTCAAAACATAGATAGTAAGAAGAGTCAGTCTTCTTTTACTTAAGTCGGCATTGTGCCTTTTGTATTTAATTCTGATGCAATTTCTGTGTTTCATCGTCAATAAGAAGGTCAGAGGGATATAGTATACCTGAAGTGAAGCATCGGAATCTATAACTAGTGTCACAGGAACGGTTCAAAACATAGACAGTAGGAAGAGTCAGTCTACTTGTACTTATGTCGGCATTGTGCATTTTGTATTTAATTCCGATGCAATTTCTGTGTTTCATCGTCTATAAGAAGGTCAGAGGGATACAGTAAACCTAAAGTGAAGCATCGTAATCTATAACCAGTGTCACAGGAATGGTTCAAAACATAGACATTAGGTAGAGTCAGTCTTCTCGTACTAAGTCGGCATTGTGCCTTTTCTATTTAATTCCGATGCAATTTCTGTGTTTCGTCGTCAATAAGAAGGTCCAAGGTATACAGTAAACCTGAAGTGAAGCATCGGAATCTATAACTAGTGTCACAGGAATGGTTCAAATCATAGTCAGTAAGAAGAGTCAGTCTTCTTGTACTTAATTCGGCATTGTGCCTTTTTATTTACTTCGGATGCAATTTCTGTGTTTCATCGTCAATAAGAAGCAGGGATACAGTAAACCTGAAGTGTAGCATCGGAATCTATAACTAGTGTCACAGGAATGGTTCAAAACATAGTCAGTAAGAAGAGTCAGTCTTCTTGTACTTAATTCGGCATTGTGCCTTTTTATTTAATTCCGATGCAATATCTGTGTTTCATCGTCAATAAGAAGGTCCAAGTGAGACAGTAAACCTGAAGTGAAGCATCGTAATCAATAACTAGTGTCACAGAAATAGTTCAAAACATAGTCAGTAAGAAGAGTCAGTCTTCTCGTGTTTAAGTCGGCATTGTGCCTTTGCTATTTAATTCGGATGCAATTTCTGTGTTTCATCGTCAATAAGAAGGGCAGAGGGATACAGTAAACCTGAAGTGAAGCATCGAAATCTATAACAAATGTCACAGGAATGGTTAAAATATAGACAGTAAGAAGAGTCAGTCTTTTTGTACTTCCGTCTTCAATGGGCCTTTTGTATTTAATTCCGATGCAATTTCTGTGTTTCTTCGTCAATAAGGAGGTCCAAGGGATACAGTAAACATATAGTGAAGTATCTGAATCTAAAACTGGTCTCACAGGAAATGTTCACAGCATAGACAGTAAGAAGAGTCAGTCTCCATGTACTTAAGTCGGCATTGTGCCTTTTGTATTTAATTCCGATGCAATTTCTGTGTTTCATCGTCAATAAGAAGGTCAGAGGGATACAGTAAAACTGAAGTGAAGCATCGGAATCTATAACTAGTGTCACAGGAATGGTTCAAAACATAGACATTAGGTAGTGTTAGTCTTCTTGTAGTTAAGTCGGCATTGTGCCTTTTCTATTTATTCTGATGCATTTTCTTTGTTTCGTCGTCAATAAGATGGTCCAAGGGATACAGTAAATCTGAAGTGAAGCATCGGAATCTATAACTAGTGTCACAGCATGGTTCAAAACATAGACAGTAAGATGAGTCTGTCTTCTTTTACTTAAGTCGGCATTGTGCCTTTTGTATTTAATTCCGATGCAATTTCTGTTTTTCTTCGTCGATAAGAAGGTCCAAGGGATACAGTAAACCTGGAGTGAAGCATCGGAATCTATAACTAGTGTCACAGTAATTGTTCAAACATAGACAGTAAGAAGAGTCAGTCTTCTTGTACATAAGTCGTAATTGTGCCTTTTGTAATTAATTCCGATGAAATTTCTTTGTTTCATCGTCAATAAGAAGGTCCAAGGGATAGAGTAAACCTGAAGTGAAGCATCGGAATCTATAACTAGTGTCAGAGGAATGGTTCAAAACATAGACAGTAAGAAGAGTCAGTCTTCTTGTAATTAAGTCGGAATTGTGCCTATTGTATTTAATTCCGATGCAATTTCTGTGTTTCATCGTCAATAACAAGGTCAGAGAGTTACAGTAAACCTGAAGAGAAGCATCGGAATCTATAACAAGTGTCAGAGGAATGGTTCAAAGCATAGACAGTAAGATGAGTCTGTCTTCTTGTACATAAGTCAGCATTGTGCCTTTTCTATTTAATTCCGATGCAATTTCTGTGATTCATCGTCAATAAGAAGGTCCAGGGGATACAGTAAACCTGAAGTGAAGCATCGGAATCTATGAGTGGTGTCACAGGAATGGTTCGAATCATAGACAGTAAGAAGAGTCAGTCTTCTTGTACTTAAGTCGGCATTGTGCCTTTTGTATTTAATTCCGATGCAATTTCTGTTTTTCATCGTCGATAACATGGTCCAAGGGGTACAGCAAAACCTGGAGTGAAGCATCGGAATCTATAACTAGTGTCACAGGAGACGTTCAAACATAGACAGTTTGAAGAGTTAGTCTTCTTGTACTTAAGTCGGAATTGTGCCTTTTGTATTTAATTCCGATGAGAATTCTTTGTTTCATCGTCAATAAGAAGGTCCAAGAGATACAGTAAACGTGAAATGAAGCATCGGAATCTGTAACTAGTGTCACAGGAATGGTTCAAAACTTAGATAGTAAGAAGAGTCAGTCTTCTTGTACTTATGTCGGCATTGTGCCTTTTGTACTTAATTCTGATGCAATTTCTGTGTTTCATCGTCAATAAGAAGGTCAGAGGGATATAGTATACCTGAAGTGAAGCATCGGAATCTATAACTAGTGTCACAGGAACGGTTCAAAACATAGACAGTAGGAAGAGTCAGTCTACTTGTACTTATGTCGGCATTGTGCATTTTGTATTTAATTCCGATGCAATTTCTGTGTTTCATCGTCAATAAGGAGGTCCAAGGCATACAGTAAACATATAGTGAAGTATCTGAATCTGAAACTGGTCTCACAGGAAATGTTCACAGCATAGACAGTAAGAAGAGTCAGTCTCCATGTACTTAAGTCGGCATTGTGCCTTTTGTATTTAATTCCGATGCAATATCTGTGTTTCATCGTCAATAAGAAGGTCAGAGGGATACAGTAAAACTGAAGTGAAGCATCGGAATCTTTAACTAGTGTCACAGGAGTGGTTCAAAACATAGACATTAGGTAGTGTCAGTCTTCTTGTACTTAAGTCGGCATTGTGCCTTTTCTATTTTATTCTGAAGCATTTTCTGTGTTTCGTCGTCAATAAGATGGTCCAAGGGATACAGTAAACCTGAAGTGAAGCATCGGAATCTATAAGTGATGTCACAGGAATGGTTCAAATCATAGACAGTAAGAAGAGTCAGTCTTCTTGTACTTAAGTCGGCATTGTGCTTTTTGTATTTAATTCCGATGCAATTTCTGTTTTTCATCGTCGATAACATGGTCCAAGGGATACAGTAAACCTGGAGTGAAGCATCGGAATCTATAACTAGTGTCACAGGAGATGTTCAAACATAGACAGTATGAAGAGTCAGTCTTCTTGTACTTAAGTCGGAAATGTGCCTTTTGTATTTAATTCCGATGAAATTTCTTTGTTTCATCGTCAATAAGAAGGTCCAAGAGATACAGTAAACCTGAAGTGAAGCATCGGAATCTATAACTAGTCTCACAGGAATGGTTCAAAACATAGATAGTAAGAAGAGTCAGTCTTCTTGTACTTAAGTCGGCATTGTGCCTTTTGTACTTAATTCTGATGCAATTTCTGTGTTTCATCGTCAATAAGAAGGTCAGAGGGATATAGTATACCTGAAGTGAAGCATCGGAATCTATAACTTGTGTCACAGGAACGGTTCAAAACATCGACAGTAGGAAGAGACAGTCTACTTGTGCTTATGTCGGCATTGTGCATTTTGTATTTAAATCCGATGCAATTTCTGTGTTTCATCGTCAATAAGAAGGTCAGAGGAATACAGTAAACCTAAAGTGTAGCATCGTAATCTATAACCAGTGTCACAGGAATGGTTCAAAACATAGACATTAGGTAGAGTCAGTCTTCTCGTACTAAGTCGGCATTGTGCCTTTTCTATTTAATTCCGATGCAATTTCTGTGTTTCGTCGTCAATAAGAAGGTCCAAGGTATACAGTAAACCTGAAGTGAAGTATCGGAATCTATAACTAGTGTCACAGGAATGGTTCAAATCATAGTCAGTAAGAAGAGTCAGTCTTCTTGTACTTAATTCGGCATTGTGCCTTTTTATTTACTTCGGATGCAATTTCTGTTTTTCATCGTCAATAAGAAGCAGGGATACAGTATACCTGAAGTGAAACATCGGAATGTATAACTAGTGTCACAGGAATGGTTCAAAACATAGACAGTAGGAAGTGTCTGTCTTCTTGTACTTGAGTCGGCATTGTGCCTTTTGTATTTATTTCCGATGCAATTTCTGTGTTTCATCGTCAACAAGAAGGTCGGAGGGATACAGTACACCTGAAGTGAAGCATCGGAATCTATAACAAGTGTCACAGGAATGGTTAAAATCATAGACTGTAAGAAGAGTCAATCTTCTTGTACATAAGTTGGCATTGTGCCATTTGTATTTAATTCCGATGCAATTTCTGTGTTTCATCGTCAATAAGAAGGTCAGAGGGATACAGTAAAACTGAAGTGAAGCATCGGAATGTATAACTAGTGTCACAGGAATGGTTCAAAACACAGTCAGTAAGAAGAGTCAGTCTTCTTGGACTTAAGTCGGCATTGTGCCTTTTCTATTTAATTCCGATGCAATTTCTGTGTTTCGTCGTCAATAAAAGGTCCAAGGGATACAGTAAACCTGACGTGAAGCATCGGAGTCTATAACTAGTGTCACAGGACCGGTTCAAAACATAGACAGTAGGAAGAGTCAGTCTCCTTGTACTTAAGTCGGCATTGTGCCATTTCTATTTAATTCCGATGCAATTTCTGTGTTTCGTCGTCAATAAGAAGGTCCAAGGGATACAGTAAACCTGAAGTGAAACGTCGGAATCTATAACTAGTGTCACAGGAATGGTTCAATACATAGACAGTAATAAGAGTCAGTCTTCTTGTACTTATGTCGGCATTGTGCCTTTTGTATTTAATTCCGATGCAATTTCTGTGTTTCATCGTCAATAAGAAGGTCCAAGGGATGCAGTACAACTGAAGTGAAGCAACGGAATCTATAACTAGTGTCACAGGAATGGTTCAAATCATACACAGTAAGAAGAGTCAGTCTTCTTGTACTTCAGTGGGCATTGTGCTTTTTCTATTTAATTCCGATGCAATATCTGTGTTTCATCGTCAATAAGAAGGTCAGGGGGAGACAGTAAACCTGAAGTGAAGGATCGGAATCTATAAGTGGTGTCACAGGAATGGTTCAAAACATATTCAGTAAGAGGAGTCAGTCTTCTTGTACTTATGTCGGCATTGTGCCTTTCGTATTTGATTCCAATGCAATTTTGGTGTTTCATCGTCAATATGAATGTCCTAGGGATACAGTAAACCTGAAGTGAGGCATCGGAATCTATAACTAGTGTCACAGGAATGGTTCAAATCATACACAGTAAGAAGAGTCAGTCTTCTCGTACTTAAGTCGGCATTGTGCCATTTCTATTTAATTCAGATGCAATTTCTGTGTTTTATCGTCACTAAGAAGGGTAAACCTGAAGTGAAGCATCGGAATCTATAAGTGGTGTCACAGAATTGGTTCGAACGAAGTCAGTAAGAAGAGTCAGTCTTCTTGTTTTTACGTCGGCATTGTGCATTTCGTATTTAATTCCGATGCAATTTCGGTGTTTCATTGTCAATAAGAAGGTCCAAGGGATACAGTAAACCTGAAGTGAAGCATCGGAATCTATAACTAGTGTCACAGGAATGGTTCAAAACATACTCAGTAAGAAGAGTCAGTCTTCTTGTACTTAAGTCGGCATTGTGGCTTTTCTATTTCATTCCGATGCAATTTCTGTGTTTCGTCGTCAATAAGAAGGTCCAAGGGATACAGTAAACCTGAAGTGAAGCATCGGAATCTATAACTACTGTCACAGGAATGTTTCAAATCATAGACCGTAAGAAGAGTCAGTCCTCTTGTACTTAAGTCGGCTTTGTGCTTTTTGTATCTAATTCCGATGCAATTTCTGTGTTTCATCGTCAATAAGAAGGTCAGAGGGATACAGTAAACCTGAAGTGAAGCATCGGAATCTATAACTAGTGTCACAGGAATGGTTCAAAACATAGACAGTAGGAAGAGGCAGTCTACATACACTTAAGTCGGCATTGTGCCTTTTGTATTTAATTCCGATGCAATTTTTTTGTTTCATTGTCAATAAGAATTTCCAAGGGATACAGAAAAACCTGATGTGAAGGATCGGAATCAATAACTAGTGTCACAGGAATGGTTCAAAACATAGTCAGTAAGTCGAGTCAGTCTTCTTGTACATAAGTCGGCATTGTGTCTTTTCTATTTAATTCCAATGCAATTTCTGTGTTTCATCGTCAATAAGAAGGTACAGGGGATGCAGTACACCTGAAGTGAAGCATCGGAATCTATAACTAGTGTCACAGGAATGGTTCAAAACATAGACAGTAAGAGGAGTCAGTCTTTTTGTACTTAAGTCGGCATTTTGCTTTTTCTATTTAATTCCGATGCAATTTCTGTGTTTCATCGTCAATAAGAAGGTCAGAGGGATACACTAAACCTGAAGTGAAGCATCGGAATCTATAAGTGGTGTCACAGGAATGGATCAAAACATATTCAGTAAGAAGAGTCAGTCTTCTTGTACTTATGTCGGCATTGTGCCTTTCGTATTTAATTCCGATGCAATTTTGGTGTTTCATCGTCAATAAGAAGGTCCAAGGGATGCAGTAAACCTGAAGTGAAGCATCGGAATCTATAACTAGTGTCACAGGAATGGTTCAAAATATAGACAGTAAGAAGAGTCAGTCTTCTTGTACTTAAGTCGGCATTGTGCCTTTTCTATTTAATTCCGATGCAATTTCTGTGTTTCATCATCACAAAGAAGGACAGAGGGATACAGTAATCCTGAAATGAAGCATCGGAGTCTATAACTAGTGTCACAGGAATGGTTCAAAACATAGACAGTAAGAAGAGTCAGTCTTCATGTACTTAAGTCGGCATTGTGCCATTTCTATTTAATTCCGATGCAATTTCTGTGTTTCATTGTCAATAAGAAGGTCCGAGGGATACAGTAAACCTGAAGTGAAGCATCGGAATCTAAAACTAGTGTCACAGGTATGGTTCAAATCATAGTCAGTAAGAAGAGTCAGTTTTCTAGTACTTAGGTCGGCATTGTGCCTTTTGTATTTAATTCCGATGCAATTTCTGTGTTTCATCATCACAAAGAAGGACAGAGGGATACAGTAATCCTGAAATGAAGCATCGGAGTCTATAACTAGTGTCACAGGAATGGTTCAAAACATAGACAGTAAGAAGAGTCAGTCTTCATGTACTTAAGTCGGCATTGTGCCATTTCTATTTAATTCCGATGCAATTTCTCTTTTTCATCGTTAATAAGAAGGTCAGAGGGATACATTAAACCTGAAGTGAAGCATCGGAATCTATAACTAGTGTCACAGGAATGGTTCAAAACATGGAGAGTAGGAAGAGTCAGTCTTCCTGTACATAAGTCGGCATTGTGCCTTTCGCATTTAATTCCGATGCAATTTCGGTGTTTCATCGTCAATAAGAAGGTCCAAGGGATACAGTACACTTGAAGTGAAGCATCGGAATCTATAACTAGTGTCACAGGAATGGTTCAAAACATAGTCAGTAGGAAGAGTCAGTCTTCTTGCACTTAAGTCGGTATTGTGCCTTTTCTATTTAATTCCGATGCAATTTCTGTGTTTCGTCGTCAATAAGAAGGTCCAAGCGATACAGTAAACCTGACGTGAAGCATCGGAATCTATAACTAGTGTCACAGGACCGGTTCAAAACATAGACAGTACGAAGGGTCAGTCTTCTTGTACTTAAGTCGGCATTGTGCCATTTCTATTTAATTCCGATGCAATTTCTGTGTTTCGTCGTCAATAAGAAGGTCCAAGTGATACAGTAAACCTGAAGTGAAGCGTCGGAATCTATAACTAGTGTCACAGGAATGGTTCAACACATAGACAGTAATAAGAGTCAGTCTTCTTGTACTTATGTCGGCATTGTGCCTTTTGTATTTAATTCCGATGCAATTTCTGTGTTTCATCGTTAATAAGAAGGTCAGAGGGATACATTAAACCTGAAGTGAAGCATCGGAATCTATAACTAGTGTCACAGGAATGGTTCAAAACATAGAGAGTAGGAAGAGTCAGTCTTCTTGTACTTAAGTCGGCGTTGTGCCTTTTGTATTTAATTCCGATGCAATTTCTGTGTTTCATCGTCAATAAGAAGGTCCAAGGGATACAGTAAACATGAAGTGAAGCGTCGGAATCTATAACTAGTGTCACAGGAATGGTTCAAAACATAGACAGTAGGAAGAGTCAGTCTACATATACTTAAGTCGGCATTGTGCCTTTTGTGTTTAATTCCGATGCAATTTTTGTGTTTCATCGTCAATAAGAAGGTCCAAGGGATACAGTAAACCTGAAGTGAAGAATCGGAATCAATAACTAGTGTCACAGGAATGGTTCAAAACATAGTCAGTAAGAAGAGTCAGTCTTCGTGTACTTAAGTCGGCATTGTGCCTTTTCTATTTAATTCCGATGCAATTTCTGTGTTTCATCGTCAATAAGAAGGTCCAAGGGATATAGTACACCTGAAGTGAAGCAACGGAATCTATAACTAGTGTCACAGGAATGGTTCAAATCATACACAGTAAGAAGAGTCAGTCTTCTTGTACTTAAGTCGGCATTGTGCTTTTACTATTTAATTCCGATGCAATTTCTGTGTTTCATCGTCAATAAGAAGGTCAGGGGGAGACAGTAAACCTGAAGTGAAGGATCGGAATCTATAAGTGGTGTCACAGGAATGGTTCAAAACATATTCAGTAAGAGGAGTCAGTCTTCTTGTACTTATGTCGGCATTGTGCCTTTCGTATTTGATTCCAATGCAATTTTGGTGTTTCATCGTCAATATGAATGTCCTAGGGATACAGTAAACCTGAAGTGAGGCATCGGAATCTATAACTAGTGTCACAGGAATGGTTCAAATCATACACAGTAAGAAGAGTCAGTCTTCTTGTACTTAAGTCGGCATTGTGCCTTTTCTATTTAATTCCGATGTAATTTCTGTGATTCATCGTCAATAAGAAGGTCCAAGGGATGCAGTCCACATGAAGTGAAGCATCGGAATCTATAACTAGTGTCACAGGAATGGTTCAAATCATAGACAGTAAGAAGAGTCAGTCTTCTCGTACTTAAGTCGGCATTGTGCCTTTTCTATTTAATTCAGATGCAATTTCTGTGTTTTATCGTCACTAAGAAGGGTAAACCTGAAGTGAAGCATCGGAATCTATAAATGGTGTCACAGAATTGGTTCGAACGAAGTCAGTAAGAAGAGTCAGTCTTCTTGTACTTACGTCGGCATTGTGCATTTCGTATTTAATTCCGATGCAATTTCGGTGTTTCATTGTCAATAAGAAGGTCCAAGGGATACAGTAAACCTGAAGTGAAGCATCGGAATCTATAACTAGTGTCACAGGAATGGTTCAAAACATACTCAGTAAGAAGAGTAAGTCTTCTTGTACTTAAGTCGGCATTGTGCCTTTTCTATTTAATTCAGATGCAATTTCTGTGTTTTATCGTCACTAAGAAGGGTAAACCTGAAGTGAAGCATCGGAATCTATAAATGGTGTCACAGAATTGGTTCGAACGAAGTCAGTAAGAAGAGTCAGTCTTCTTGTACTTACGTCGGCATTGTGCATTTCGTATTTAATTCCGATGCAATTTCGGTGTTTCATTGTCAATAAGAAGGTCCAAGGGATACAGTAAACCTGAAGTGAAGCATCGGAATCTATAACTACTGTCACAGGAATGTTTCAAATCATAGACCGTAAGAAGAGTCAGTCCTCTTGTACTTAAGTCGGCTTTGTGCTTTTTGTATCTAATTCCGATGCAATTTCTGTGTTTCATCGTCAATAAGAAGGTCAGAGGGATACAGTAAACCTGAAGTGAAGCATCGGAATCTATAACTAGTGTCACAGGAATGGTTCAAAACATAGACAGTAGGAAGAGGCAGTCTACATACACTTAAGTCGGCATTGTGCCTTTTGTATTTAATTCCGATGCAATTTTTTTGTTTCATTGTCAATAAGAATTTCCAAGGGATACAGAAAAACCTGATGTGAAGGATCGGAATCAATAACTAGTGTCACAGGAATGGTTCAAAACATAGTCAGTAGGTCGAGTCAGTCTTCTTGTACATAAGTCGGCATTGTGTCTTTTCTATTTAATTCCAATGCAATTTCTGTGTTTCATCGTCAATAAGAAGGTACAGGGGATGCAGTACACCTGAAGTGAAGCATCGGAATCTATAACTAGTGTCACAGGAATGGTTCAAAACATAGACAGTAAGAGGAGTCAGTCTTTTTGTACTTAAGTCGGCATTTTGCTTTTTCTATTTAATTCCGATGCAATTTCTGTGTTTCATCGTCAATAAGAAGGTCAGAGGGATACACTAAACCTGAAGTGAAGCATCGGAATCTATAAGTGGTGTCACAGGAATGGATCAAAACATATTCAGTAAGAAGAGTCAGTCTTCTTGTACTTATGTCGGCATTGTGCCTTTCGTATTTAATTCCGATGCAATTTTGGTGTTTCATCGTCAATAAGAAGGTCCAAGGGATGCAGTAAACCTGAAGTGAAGCATCGGAATCTATAACTAGTGTCACAGGAATGGTTCAAAACATAGACAGTAAGAAGAGTTAGTCTTCTTGTACTTAAGTCGGGATTGTGCCTTTTCTATTTAATTCCGATGCAATTTCTGTGTTTCATCATCACAAAGAAGGACAGAGGGAAACAGTAATCCTGAAATGAAGCATCGGAGTCTATAACTAGTGTCACAGGAATGGTTCAAAACATAGACAGTAAGAAGAGTCAGTCTTCATGTACTTAAGTCGGCATTGTGCCATTTCTATTTAATTCCGATGCAATTTCTGTGTTTCATTGTCAATAAGAAGGTCCGAGGGATACAGTAAACCTGAAGTGGAGCATCGGAATCTATAACTAGTGTCACAGGTATGGTTCAAATCATAGTCAGTAAGAAGAGTCAGTTTTCTAGTACTTAGGTCGGCATTGTGCCTTTTGTATTTAATTCCGATGCAATTTCTGTGTTTCATCGTCAATACGAAGGTCCAGGGGATGCAGTACACCTGAAGTGAAGCATCGCAATCTATAACTAGTGTCACAGGAATGGTTCAAAACATAGTCAGTAAGAAGAGTCAGTCTTTTTGTACTTAAGTCGGCATTGTGCCTTTTCTATTTAATTCCGATGCAATTTCTGTGTTTCATCGTCAAAAAGAAGGTCCAAGGGATGCAGTCCACATTAAGTGAAGCATCGGAATCTATAACTAGTGTCACAGGAATGGTTCAAAACAAAGAGAGTAAGAAGAGTCAGTCTTCTTGTACTTATGTCGGCATTGTGATTTTTCTATTTAATTGCGATGCAATTTCTGTGTTTCATCGTCACTAAGAAGGTCAGAGGGATACAGTAAACGTGAAGTGAAGCATCGGAATCTATAACTAGTGTCACAGGAATGGTTCAAAGCATAGTCAGTAAGAAGGGACAGTCTTCTTGTATTTAAGTCGGCATTGTGCCTTTTCTATTTAATTCCGATGCAATTCCTGTGTTTCGTCGTCAATAAGAAGGTCCAAGGGATACAGTAAACCGGAAGTGAAGCGGCGGAATCTATATACTAGTGTCACAGAAATGGTTCAAAACATAGGCAGTAAGAAGTGTCAGTCCTCTTGTACTTAGGTCGGCATTGTGCTTTTTGTATCTAATTCCGATGCAATTTCTGTGTTTCATTGTCAATAAGGAGGTCAGAGGGATACAGTAAACCTGACGTGAAGCATCGGAATCTATAACTAGTGTCACAGGACCGGTTCAAAACATAGACAGTAGGAAGAGTCAGTCTTCTTGTACTTAAGTCGGCATTGTGCCTTTTCTATATAATTCCGATGCAATTTCTGTGTTTCGTCGTCAATAAGAAGGTCCAAGGGATACAGTAAACCTGAAGTGAAGCGTCGGAATCTATAACTAGTGTCACAGGAATGGTTCAATACATAGACAGTAATAAGAGTCAGTCTTCTTGTACTTATGTCGGCATTGTGCCTTTTGTAATTAATTCCGATGCAATTTCTGTGTTTCATCGTTAATAAGAAGGTCAGAGGGATACATTACACCTGAAGTGAAGCATCGGAATCTATAACTAGTGTCACAGGAATGGTGCAAAACATAGAGAGTAGGAAGAGTCAGTCTTCTTGTACTTAAGTCGGCGTTGTGCCTTTTGTATTTAATTCCGATGCAATTTCTGTAATTCATCGTCAATAAGAAGGTCAGAGGGATACAGTAAACATGAAGTGAGGCATCTGAATCTATAAGTGGTGTCACAGAATTGGTTCGAACAAAGTCAGTAAGAAGAGTCAGTCTTCTTGTACTTAAGTCGGCATTGTGCATTTCGTATTTAATTCCGATGCAATTTCGGTGTTTCATCGTCAATAAGAAGGTCCAAGGGATACAGTAAACCTGAAGTGAAGCATCGGAATCAATAACTAGTGTCACAGGAATGGTTCAAAACATACTCAGTAAGAAGAGTCAGTCTTCTTGTACTTAAGTCGGCATTGTGCCTTTTCTATTTCATTCCGATGCAATTTCTGTGTTTCGTCGTCAATAAGAAGGTTCAAGGGATACAGTAAACCTGAAGTGAAGCATCGGAATCTATAACTACTGTCACAGGAATGTTTCAAATCATAGACAGTAAGAAGAGTCAGTCCTCTTGTACTTAAGTCGGCATTGTGCTTTTTGTATCTAATTCCGATGCAATTACTGTGTTTCATCGTCAATAAGAAGGTCAGAGGGATACAGTAAACCTGTAGTGAAGCATCGGAATCTATAACTAGTGTCACAGGAATGGTTCAAAACATATTCAGTAAGATGAGTCAGTCTTCTTGTACTTAAGTCGGCATTGTGCATTTCGTATTTAATTCCGATGCAATTTCGGTGTTTCATCGTCAATAAGAAGGTCCAAGGGATACAGTAAACCTGAAGTGAACAATCGGAATCTATAACTAGTGTCACAGGAATGGTTCGAAACATACTCAGTAAGAAGAGTCAGTCTTCTTGTACTTAAGTCGGCATTGTGCCTTTTGTATTTAATTCCGATGCAATTTTTGTGTTTCATCGTCAATACGAATTTCCAAGGGATACAGTAAACCTGATGTGAAGGATCGGAATCAATAACTAGTGTCACAGGAATGGTTGAAAACATAGTCAGTAAGAAGAGTCAGTCTTCTTGTACATAAGTCGGCACTGTGCCTTTTCTATTTAATTCCAATGGAATTTCTGTGTTTCATCGCCAATGAGACGGTCAGAGGGATACAGTAAACCTGAAGTGAAGCATCGGAATCTATAACTAGTGTCACAGGAATGGTTCGAAACATACTCAGTAAGAAGAGTCAGTCTTCTTGTACTTAAGTCGGCATTGTGCCTTTTCTATTTAATTCCGAAGCAATTTCTGTTTTTCGTCATCAAAAAGAAGGTCAGAGGGATACAGTAATCCTGAAATGAAGCATCGGAGTCTATAACTAGTGTCACAGGAATGGTTCAAATCATAGTCAGTAAGAAGAGTCAGTTTTCTTGTACTTAGGTCGGCATTGTGCCTTTTGTATTTAATTCCGATGCAATTTCTGTGTTTCATCGTAAATAAGATGGTATAAGGGATACAGTAAACCTGAAGTGAAGCATCGCAATCTATAACTAGTGTCACAGGAATGGTCAGTAGGAAGAATCAGTCTTCTTGTACTTAAGTCGGCATTGTGACTTTTCTATTTAAATCCGATGCAATTTCTGTGTTTCATCGTCAATAAGAAGGTCCAAGGGATGCAGTCCACATGAAGTGAAGCATCGGAATCTATAACTAGTGTCACAGGAATGGCTCAAAACAAAGAGAGTAGGTAGAGTCAGTCTTCTTGTACTTATGTCGGCATTGTGATTTTTCTATTTAATTGCGATGGAATTTCTGTGTTTCATCGTCACTAAGAAGGTCAGAGGGATACAGTAAACCTGAAGTGAAGCATCGGAATCTATAAGTGGTGGCACAGGAATGGTTCGAACAAAGTCGGTAAGTAGAGTCAGTCTTCTTGTACTTAATTCGGCAATGTGCCTTTCGTATTTAATTCCGATGCAATTTCTTTTTTTCATCGTCAATAAGAAGGTCCAAGGGATACAGTTAACCTGAAGTGAAGCATCGGAATCTATAACCAGTGTCACAGGAATGGTTCAAAACATAGACAGTAAGAAGAGTCAGTCTTCTTGTACTTAAGTCGGCATTGTGCCATTTCTATTTAATTCCGATGCAATTTCTGTGTTTCATTGTCAGTAAGAAGGTCAGTGGGATACAGTAAACCTGAAGTGAAGCATCGGAATCTATAACTAGTGTCACAGGAATGTTTCAAAACATAGTCAGTAAGAAGAGTCAGTCTTCTTGTACTTAAGTCGGCATTGTGCCTTTTGTATTTAATTCCGATGCAATTTCTGTGTTTCATCGTCAAATAGAAGGTCAGAGGGTTACGGTGAACCTGAAGTGAAGCATCGGAATATATAACTAGTGTCACAGAAATAGTTCAAATCATGGACAGTAGGAAGAGTCAGCCTTCTTGTTCTTAAGTCGGCATTGTGACTTTTGTATTTATTTCCGATACAATTTCTGTGTTTCATCATCAATAAGAGGGACAGAGGGATACAGGAAACCTGAAGTGAAGCATCGGAATCCATAACTAGTGTCACAGGAATGGTTCAAAACATAGACAGCAGGAAGCGTCATTCTTCGTGTACTTATGTCGGCATTGTGCCTTTTCTATTTAATTCCGATGCAATTTCTGTGTTTCATCGTCAATAAGAAGGTCAGAGGGATACAGTAAACCTGAAGTGAAGAATCGGAATCAATAACTAGTGTCACAGGAATGGTTCAAAACATAGTCAGTAAGAAGAGTCAGTCATCTTGTACTTAAGTCGGCATTGTGCCTTTTATATTTAATTCCGATGAAATTTCTGTGTTTCATCGTCAATAAGAAGGTCTGAGGGATGCAGTACACCTGAAGTGAAGCATTGGAATCTATAACCAGTGTCACAGGAATGGTTCAAAACATAGACAGTAAGAAGAGTCAGTCCTCTTGTACTTATGTCGGCATTGTGCCTTTCGTATTTAATTCCGATGCAATTTTGGTGTTTCATCGTCAATAAGAAGGTCCAAGGGATGCAGTAAACCTGAAGTGAAGCATCGGAATCTATAACTAGTGTCACAGAATCGGTTCAAAACATAGACAGTAAGAAGAGTCAGTCTTCTTGTACTTAAGTCGGCATTGCGCCTTTTCTATTTAATTCCGATGCAATTTCTGTGTTTCATCATCAAAAAGAAGGTCAGAGGGATACAGTAAACCTGAAGTGAAGCATCGGAATCTATAACTAGTGTCACAGGAATGTTTCAAAACATAGACATTAAGAAGAGTCAGTACTCTTGTACTTAAGTCGGCATTGTGCTTTTTGTATCTAATTCCGATGCAATTTCTGTCTTTAATCGTCAATAAGAAGGTCAGAGGGATACAGTAAACCTGAAGGGAAGCATCGGAATCTATAACTAGTGTCACAGGAATGGTTCAAAACATAGACTGTAGGAAGAGTCAGTCTTCTTGTACATAAGTCAGCATTGTGCATTTTCTATTTAATTCCGATGCAATTTCTGTGTTTCATCGTCAATAAGAAGGTGTGAGGGATACAGTAAACCTGAAGTGAAGCATCGCAATCTATAACTAGTGTCACAGGAATGATTCAAAACATAGTCAGTAAAGAGAGTCAGTCTACTTGTACTTAAATCGGCATTGTGCCTTTTCTATTTAATTCCGATGCAATTTCTGTGTTTCGTCGTCAATAAGAAGGTCCAAGGGATACAGTAAACCTGAAGTGAAGCATCGGAATCTATAACTAGTGTCACAGGAATGTTTCAAAACATAGACATTAAGAAGAGTCAGTACTCTTGTACTTAAGTCGGCATTGTGCTTTTTGTATCTAATTCCGATGCAATTTCTGTCTTTAATCGTCAATAAGAAGGTCAGAGGGATACAGTAAACCTGAAGGGAAGCATCGGAATCTATAACTAGTGTCACAGGAATGGTTCAAAACATAGACTGTAGGAAGAGTCAGTCTTCTTGTACATAAGTCAGCATTGTGCATTCTCTATTTAATTCCGATGCAATTTCTGGGTTTCGTCGTCAATAAGAGGGTCCAAGGGATACAGTAAACTAGCAGTGAAGCGTCGGAATCTATAACTAGTGTCACAGGAATGGTTCAATACATAGACAGTAATATGAATCAGTCTTCTTGTACTTAAGTCGTCATTGTGCCTTTTGTATTTAATTCCGAAGCAGTTTCTTCGTTTCATCGTCAATAAGAAGGTCAGAGGGATACAGTAAACCTGAAGTGAAGCATCGGAATCTATAACTAGTGTCACAGGAATGGTTCAAAGCATAGAGAGTAGGAAGAGTCAGTCTTCTTGTACTTAAGTCGGCATTGTGCCTTTTGTATTTAATTCCGATGCAATTTCTGCGTTGCATCGTCAATAAGAAGGTCAGAGGGATACAGTAAACATGAAGTGAAGCATCGGAATCTATAACTAGTGTCACAGTAATGGTTCAAAACATAGACAGTAAGAAGAGTTAGCCTTCTTGTACTTAAGTCGGCATTTTGCTTTTTCTATTTAATTCCGATGCAATTTCTGTGTTTCATCGTCAATAAGAAGGTCAGAGGGATACAGTAAACCTGAAATGAAGCATCGGAATCTATGAGTGGTGTCACAGGAATGGATCTAAACATATTCAGTAAGAAGAGTCAGTCTTCTTGTACTTATGTCGGCATTGTGCCTTTCGTATTTAATTCCTATGCAATTTTGGTGTTTCATCGTCAATAAGAAGGTCCAAGGGATGCAGTAAACCTGAAGTGAAGCATCGGAATCTATAACTAGTGTCACAGGATCGGTTCAAAACATAGACTTGTAAGAAGAGTCAGTCTTCTTGTACTTAAGTCGGCATTGCGCCTTTTCTATTTAATTCCGATGCAATTTCTGTGTGTCATCATCAAAAAGAAGGTCAGAGGGATACAGTAATCCTGAAATGAAGCATCGGAGTCTATAACTAGTGTCACAGGAATGGTTCAAAACATAGTCAGTAAGAAGAGTCAGTCTTCTTGTACTTAAGTCGGTATTGTGCCATTTCTATTTAATTCCGATGCAATTTCTGTGTTTCATTGTCAATAAGAAGGTCGAGGGATACAGTAAACCTGAAGTGAAGCATCGTAATCTATAACTAGTGTCACAGGAATGGTTCAAATCATAGTCAGTAAGATGAGTCAGTTTTCTTGTACTTAGGTCGGCATTGTGCCTTTTGTATTTAATTCCGATGCAATTTCTGTGTTTCATCGTCAATAAGAAGGTCCAGAAAATGCAGTACACCTGAAGTGAAGCATCGGAATCTATAACTAGTGTCACAGGAATGGTTCAAAACATAGACAGTAAGAAGAGTCAGTCTTTTTGTACATACGGCGGCATTTTGCTTTTTCTATTTAATTCCGATGCAATTTCTGTGTTTCATCGTCAATAAGAACGTCAGAGGGATACAGTAAACCTGAAGTGAAGCATCGGAATCTATAAGTGGTGTCACAGGAATGGATCAAAACATATTCTGCAAGAAGACTCAGTCTTCTTGTACTTATGTCGGCATTGTGCCTTTCGTATTTAATTCCGATGCAATTTTGGTGTTTCATCGTCAATAAGAAGGTCCAAGGGATGCTGTAAACCTGAAGTGAAGCATCGGAATCTATAACAAGTGTCACAGGATCGGTTCAAATCATAAACAGTAAGAAGAGTCAGTCTACTTGTACTTAAGTCGGCATTGTGCCTTTTCTATTTAATTCCGATGCAATTTCTACGTTTCATCGTCAATAAGAAGGTCCGAGGGATACAGTAAACATGAAGTGAATCATCGGAATCCATAACTAGTGTCACAGGAATGGATCAAAACATAGACAGTAAAAAGAGTCAGTCTACATATACTTAAGTCGGCATTGTGCCTTTTGTATTTAATTCCGATGCAATTTTTGTGTTTCATCGTCAATAAGAAGATCCAAGGGATACAGTAAACCTGAAGTGAACAATCGGAATCAATAACTAGTGTCACAGGAATGGTTCAAAACATAGTCAGTAAGAAGAGTCAGTCTTCTTGTCCTTAAGTCGGCATTGTGCCTTTTATATTTAATTCCGATGCAATTTCTGTGTTTCATCGTCAATAAGAAGGTCCAAGGGATGCAGTACACCTGAAGTGAAGCATTGGAATCTATAACCAGTGTCACAGGAATGGTTCAAAACATAGACAGTAAGAAGAGTCAGTCCTCTTGTACTTATGTCGGCATTGTGCCTTTCGTATTTTATTCCGATGAAATTTTGGTGTTTCATCGTCAATAAGAAGGTCGAAGGGATACAGTAAACCTGAAGTGAAGCATCGAAATCTATAACTAGTGTTACAGGATCGGTTCAAAACATAGACAGTAAGAAGAGTCAGTCTTCTTGTACTTAAGTCGGTATTGTGCCTTTTCTATTTGATTCCGATGCAATTTCTGTGTTTCATCATCAATAAGAAGGTCAGAGGGATACAGTAAACCTGAAGTGAAGCATCGGAGTCCATAACTAGTGTCACAGGAATGGTTCAAAACATAGTCAGTAAGAAGAGTCAGTCTTCTTGTACTTAAGTCGGCATTGTGCCATTTCTATTTAACTCCGATGCAATTTCTGTGTTTCATTGTCAATAAGAATGTCAGAGGGATACAGTAAACCTGAAGTGAAGCATCGGAATCTATAACTAGTGTCACAGGAATGTTTCAAAACATAGACATTAAGAAGAGTCAGTACTCTTGTACTTAAGTCGGCATTGTGCTTTTTGTATCTAATTCCGATGCAATTTCTGTCTTTAATCGTCAATAAGAAGGTCAGAGGGATACAGTAAACCTGAAGGGAAGCATCGGAATCTATAACTAGTGTCACAGGAATGGTTCAAAACATAGACTGTAGGAAGAGTCAGTCTTCTTGTACATAAGTCAGCATTGTGCATTTTCTATTTAATTCCGATGCAATTTCTGTGTTTCATCGTCAATAAGAAGGTGTGAGGGATACAGTAAACCTGAAGTGAAGCATCGCAATCTATAACTAGTGTCACAGGAATGATTCAAAACATAGTCAGTAAAGAGAGTCAGTCTACTTGTACTTAAATCGGCATTGTGCCTTTTCTATTTAATTCCGATGCAATTTCTGTGTTTCGTCGTCAATAAGAAGGTCCAAGGGATACAGTAAACCTGAAGTGAAGCATCGGAATCTATAACTAGTGTCACAGGAATGTTTCAAAACATAGACATTAAGAAGAGTCAGTACTCTTGTACTTAAGTCGGCATTGTGCTTTTTGTATCTAATTCCGATGCAATTTCTGTCTTTAATCGTCAATAAGAAGGTCAGAGGGATACAGTAAACCTGAAGGGAAGCATCGGAATCTATAACTAGTGTCACAGGAATGGTTCAAAACATAGACTGTAGGAAGAGTCAGTCTTCTTGTACATAAGTCAGCATTGTGCATTCTCTATTTAATTCCGATGCAATTTCTGGGTTTCGTCGTCAATAAGAAGGTCCAAGGGATACAGTAAACTAGCAGTGAAGCGTCGGAATCTATAACTAGTGTCACAGGAATGGTTCAATACATAGACAGTAATATGAATCAGTCTTCTTGTACTTAAGTCGTCATTGTGCCTTTTGTATTTAATTCCGAAGCAGTTTCTTCGTTTCATCGTCAATAAGAAGGTCAGAGGGATACAGTAAACCTGAAGTGAAGCATCGGAATCTATAACTAGTGTCACAGGAATGGTTCAAAGCATAGAGAGTAGGAAGAGTCAGTCTTCTTGTACTTAAGTCGGCATTGTGCCTTTTGTATTTAATTCCGATGCAATTTCTGCGTTGCATCGTCAATAAGAAGGTCAGAGGGATACAGTAAACATGAAGTGAAGCATCGGAATCTATAACTAGTGTCACAGTAATGGTTCAAAACATAGACAGTAAGAAGAGTCAGCCTTCTTGTACTTAAGTCGGCATTTTGCTTTTTCTATTTAATTCCGATGCAATTTCTGTGTTTCATCGTCAATAAGAAGGTCAGAGGGATACAGTAAACCTGAAATGAAGCATCGGAATCTATGAGTGGTGTCACAGGAATGGATCTAAACATATTCAGTAAGAAGAGTCAGTCTTCTTGTACTTATGTCGGCATTGTGCCTTTCGTATTTAATTCCTATGCAATTTTGGTGTTTCATCGTCAATAAGAAGGTCCAAGGGATGCAGTAAACCTGAAGTGAAGCATCGGAATCTATAACTAGTGTCACAGGATCGGTTCAAAACATAGACTTGTAAGAAGAGTCAGTCTTCTTGTACTTAAGTCGGCATTGCGCCTTTTCTATTTAATTCCGATGCAATTTCTGTGTTTCATCATCAAAAAGAAGGTCAGAGGGATACAGTAATCCTGAAATGAAGCATCGGAGTCTATAACTAGTGTCACAGGAATAGTTCAAAACATAGTCAGTAAGAAGAGTCAGTCTTCTTGTACTTAAGTCGGTATTGTGCCATTTCTATTTAATTCCGATGCAATTTCTGTGTTTCATTGTCAATAAGAAGGTCGAGGGATACAGTAAACCTGAAGTGAAGCATCGTAATCTATAACTAGTGTCACAGGAATGGTTCAAATCATAGTCAGTAAGATGAGTCAGTTTTCTTGTACTTAGGTCGGCATTGTGCCTTTTGTATTTAATTCCGATGCAATTTCTGTGTTTCATCGTCAATAAGAAGGTCCAGAAAATGCAGTACACCTGAAGTGAAGCATCGGAATCTATAACTAGTGTCACAGGAATGGTTCAAAACATAGACAGTAAGAAGAGTCAGTCTTTTTGTACATACGGCGGCATTTTGCTTTTTCTATTTAATTCCGATGCAATTTCTGTGTTTCATCGTCAATAAGAACGTCAGAGGGATACAGTAAACCTGAAGTGAAGCATCGGAATCTATAAGTGGTGTCACAGGAATGGATCAAAACATATTCTGTAAGAAGACTCAGTCTTCTTGTACTTATGTCGGCATTGTGCCTTTCGTATTTAATTCCGATGCAATTTTGGTGTTTCATCGTCAATAAGAAGGTCCAAGGGATGCTGTAAACCTGAAGTGAAGCATCGGAATCTATAACAAGTGTCACAGGATCGGTTCAAATCATAAACAGTAAGAAGAGTCAGTCTACTTGTACTTAAGTCGGCATTGTGCCTTTTCTATTTAATTCCGATGCAATTTCTACGTTTCATCGTCAATAAGAAGGTCCGAGGGATACAGTAAACATGAAGTGAATCATCGGAATCCATAACTAGTGTCACAGGAATGGATCAAAACATAGACAGTAAAAAGAGTCAGTCTACATATACTTAAGTCGGCATTGTGCCTTTTGTATTTAATTCCGATGCAATTTTTGTGTTTCATCGTCAATAAGAAGATCCAAGGGATACAGTAAACCTGAAGTGAACAATCGGAATCAATAAGTAGTGTCACAGGAATGGTTCAAAACATAGTCAGTAAGAAGAGTCAGTCTTCTTGTCCTTAAGTCGGCATTGTGCCTTTTATATTTAATTCCGATGCAATTTCTGTGTTTCATCGTCAATAAGAAGGTCCAAGGGATGCAGTACACCTGAAGTGAAGCATTGGAATCTATAACCAGTGTCACAGGAATGGTTCAAAACATAGACAGTAAGAAGAGTCAGTCCTCTTGTACTTATGTCGGCATTGTGCCTTTCGTATTTTATTCCGATGAAATTTTGGTGTTTCATCGTCAATAAGAAGGTCGAAGGGATACAGTAAACCTGAAGTGAAGCATCGGAATCTATAACTAGTGTTACAGGATCGGTTCAAAACATAGACAGTAAGAAGAGTCAGTCTTCTTGTACTTAAGTCGGTATTGTGCCTTTTCTATTTGATTCCGATGCAATTTCTGTGTTTCATCATCAATAAGAAGGTCAGAGGGATACAGTAAACCTGAAGTGAAGCATCGGAGTCCATAACTAGTGTCACAGGAATGGTTCAAAACATAGTCAGTAAGAAGAGTCAGTCTTCTTGTACTTAAGTCGGCATTGTGCCATTTCTATTTAACTCCGATGCAATTTCTGTGTTTCATTGTCAATAAGAATGTCAGAGGGATACAGTAAACCTGAAGTGAAGCATCGGAATCTATAACTAGTGTTACAGGAATGTTTCAAAACATAGTCAGTAAGAAGAGTCAGTCTACTTGTACTTAAGTCGGCATTGTGCCTTTTCTATTTAATTCCGATGCAATTTCTGTGTTTCGTCATCAATAAGAAGGTCCAACGGATACAGTAAACCTGAAGTGAAGCATCGGAATCTATAACTAGTGTCACAGGAATGTTTCAAATCATAGACATTAAGAATAGTCAGTACCCTTGTACTTAAGTCGGCATTGTGCTTTTTGTATCTAATTCCGATGCAATTTCTGTGTTTAATCGTCAATAAGAAGGTCAGATGGATACAGTAAACCTGAAGGGAAGCTTCGGAATCTATAACTAGTGTCACAGGAATGGTTCAAAACATAGACTGTAGGAAGAGTCAGTCTTCTTGTACTTCAGTCAGCATTGTGCATTTGCTATTTAATTCCGATGCAATTTCTGTGTTTCGTCGTCAATAAGAAGGTCCAAGGGATACAGTAAACTAGAAGTGAAGCGTCGGAATCTATAACTAGTGTCACAGGAATGGTTCAATACATAGACAGTAATATGAATCAGTCTTCTTGTACTTAAGTCGACATTGTGCCTTTTGTATTTAATTCCGAAGCAGTTTATTCGTTTCATCGTCAATACGAAGGTCAGAGGGATACAGTAAACCTGTAGTGAAGCATCGGAATGTATAACTAGTGTCACAGGAATGGTTCAAAGCATAGAGAGTAGGAAGAGTCAGTCTTCTTGTACTTAACTCGGCATTGTGCCTTTTGTATTTAATTCCGATGCAATTTCTGTGTTGCATCGTCAATAAGAAGGTCAGAGGGATACAGTAAACATGAAGTGAAGCATCGGAATCTATAACTAGTGTCACAGGAATGGTTCAAAACATTGTCAATAAGAAGAGACAGTCTTCTTGTACTTAATTCGACATTGTGCCTTTTCTATTTAATTCCGATGCAATTTCTGTGTTTCATCATCAATAAGAAGGTCAGAGGGATACAGTAAACCTGAAGTGAAGCATCGGAGTCTATAACTAGTGTCACAGGAATGGTTCAAAACATATTCAGTAAGAAGAGTCAGTCTTCTTGTACTTAAGTCGGCATTGTGCCATTTCTATTTAATTCCGATGCAATTTCTGTGTTTCATCGTCACTAAGACGATCAGAGGGATACAGTAAACCTGAAGTGAAGCATCGGAAACTATAACTAGTGTCACAGGAATGGTTCAAAACATAGACGGTAGGAAGAGTCAGTCTTCTTGTACTTAAGTCGGCATTGTGAATTTTCTATTTAGTTCCGATGCAATATCTGTGTTTCGTCGTCAATAAGAAGGTCCAAAGGATACAGTAAACCTGAAGTGAAGCGTCGGAATCTATAACTAGTCTCACAGGAATGGTTCAATACATAGACAGTAATAAGAGTCAGTCTTCTTGTACTTACGTCGACATTGTGCCTTTTGTATATAATTCCGATGCAATTTCTTCGTTTCATCGTCAATAAGAAGGTCGGAGGGATACAGTAAACCTGAAGTGAAGCATCGGAGTCCATAACTAGTGTCACAGGAATGGTTCAAAACATATTCAGTAAGAAGAGTCAGTCTTCTTGTACTTAAATCGGCATTGTGCCATTTCTATTTAATTCCGATGCAATTTCTGCGTTTCATTGTCAATAAGAAGGTCAGAGGGATACAGTAAACCTGAAGTGAGGCATCGGAATCTATAACTAGTGTCACAGGACTGGTTCAAAACAAAGACAGTAAGAAGAGTCAGTCTTCTTGTACTTAAGTCGGCATTGTGCCTTTTTATTTACTTCGGATGCAATTTCTGTGTTTCATCGTCAATACGAAGCAGGGATACAGTAAACCTGAAGTGAAACATCGGAATGTATAACTAGTGTCACAGGAATGGTTCAAAACATAGACAGTACTAAGTGTCTGTCTTCTTGTACTTGAGTCGGCATTGTGAATTTTCTGTTTAGTTCCGATGCAATATCTGTGTTTCGTCGTCAATAAGAAGGTCCAAGGGATACAGTAAACCTGAAGTGAAGCGTCGGAATCTATAACTAGTCTCACAGGAATGGTTCAATACATAGACAGTAATAAGAGTCAGTCTTCTTGTACTTACGTCGACATTGTGCCTTTTGTATATAATTCCGATGCAATTTCTTCGTTTCATCGTCAATAAGAAGGTCAGAGGGTTACAGTAAACCTGAAGTGAAGCATCGGAATCTATAACTAGTGTCACAGGAATGGTTCAAAACATAGTCAGTAAGAAGAGTCAGTCTTCTTGACCTGAAGTCGGCATTGTGCCTTTTCTATTTAATTCCGATGCAATTTCTGTGTTTCATCTTCACTAAGTGGGTCAGAGGGATACAGTAAACCTGAAGTGAGGCATCAGAATCTATAAGTGGTGTAACAGGAATGGTTCGAACAAAGTCAGTAAGTAGAGTCAGTCTTCTTGTACTTAAGTCGGCATTGTGCCTTTTATATTTAATTCCGATGCAATTTCTGTGTTTCATCGTCAATAAGAAGGTCCAAGGGATGCAGTACACCTGAAGTGAAGCATTGGAATCTATAACCAGTGTCACAGGAATGGTTCAAAACATAGACAGTAAGAAGAGTCAGTCTTCTTGTACTTAAGTCGGTATTGTGCCTTTTCTATTTGATTCCGATGCAATTTCTGTGTTTCATCATCAATAAGAAGGTCAGAGGGATACAGTAAACCTGAAGTGAAGCATCGGAGTCCATAACTAGTGTCACAGGAATGGTTCAAAACATAGTCAGTAAGAAGAGTCAGTCTTCTTGTACTTAAGTCGGTATTGTGCCTTTTCTATTTGATTCCGATGCAATTTCTGTGTTTCATCATCAATAAGAAGGTCAGAGGGATACAGTAAACCTGAAGTGAAGCATCGGAGTCCATAACTAGTGTCACAGGAATGGTTCAAAACATAGTCAGTAAGAAGAGTCAGTCTTCTTGTACTTAAGTCGGCATTGTGCCATTTCTATTTAACTCCGATGCAATTTCTGTGTTTCATTGTCAATAAGAATGTCAGAGGGATACAGTAAACCTGAAGTGTAGCATCGGAATCTATAACTAGTGTTACAGGAATGTTTCAAAACATAGTCAGTAAGAAGAGTCAGTCTACTTGTACTTAAGTCGGCATTGTGCCTTTTCTATTTAATTCCGATGCAATTTCTGTGTTTCGTCATCAATAAGAAGGTCCAACGGATACAGTAAACCTGAAGTGAAGCATCGGAATCTATAACTAGTGTCACAGGAATGTTTCAAATCATAGACATTAAGAATAGTCAGTACCCTTGTACTTAAGTCGGCATTGTGCTTTTTGTATCTAATTCCGATGCAATTTCTGTGTTTAATCGTCAATAAGAAGGTCAGATGGATACAGTAAACCTGAAGGGAAGCATCGGAATCTATAACTAGTGTCACAGGAATGGTTCAAAACATAGACTGTAGGAAGAGTCAGTCTTCTTGTACTTCATTCAGCATTGTGCATTTGCTATTTAATTCCGATGCAATTTCTGTGTTTCGTCGTCAATAAGAAGGTCCAAGGGATACAGTAAACTAGAAGTGAAGCGTCGGAATCTATAACTAGTGTCACAGGAATGGTTCAATACATAGACAGTAATATGAATCAGTCTTCTTGTACTTAAGTCGACATTGTGCCTTTTGTGTTTAATTCCGAAGCAGTTTATTCGTTTCATCGTCAATACGAAGGTCAGAGGGATACAGTAAACCTGTAGTGAAGCATCGGAATGTATAACTAGTGTCACAGGAATGGTTCAAAGCATAGAGAGTAGGAAGAGCCAGTCTTCTTGTACTTAACTCGGCATTGTGCCTTTTGTATTTAATTCCGATGCAATTTCTGTGTTGCATCGTCAATAAGAAGGTCAGAGGGATACAGTAAACATGAAGTGAAGCATCGGAATCTATAACTAGTGTCACAGGAATGGTTCAAAACATAGTCAATAAGAAGAGACAGTCTTCTTGTACTTAATTCGACATTGTGCCTTTTCTATTTAATTCCGATGCAATTTCTGTGTTTCATCATCAATAAGAAGGTCAGAGGGATACAGTAAACCTGAAGTGAAGCATCGGAGTCTATAACTAGTGTCACAGGAATGGTTCAAAACATATTCAGTAAGAAGAGTCAGTCTTCTTGTACGTAAGTCGGCATTGTGCCATTTCTATTTAATTCCGATGCAATTTCTGTGTTTCATCGTCACTAAGACGATCAGAGGGATACAGTAAACCTGAAGTGAAGCATCGGAAACTATAACTAGTGTCACAGGAATGGTTCAAAACATAGACGGTAGGAAGAGTCAGTCTTCTTGTACTTAAGTCGGCATTGTGAATTTTCTATTTAGTTCCGATGCAATATCTGTGTTTCGTCGTCAATAAGAAGGTCCAAAGGATACAGTAAACCTGAAGTGAAGCGTCGGAATCTATAACTAGTCTCACAGGAATGGTTCAATACATAGACAGTAATAAGAGTCAGTCTTCTTGTACTTACGTCGACATTGTGCCTTTTGTATATAATTCCGATGCAATTTCTTCGTTTCATCGTCAATAAGAAGGTCGGAGGGATACAGTAAACCTGAAGTGAAGCATCGGAGTCTATAACTAGTGTCACAGGAATGGTTCAAAACATATTCAGTAAGAAGAGTCAGTCTTCTTGTACTTAAATCGGCATTGTGCCATTTCTATTTAATTCCGATGCAATTTCTGCGTTTCATTGTCAATAAGAAGGTCAGAGGGATACAGTAAACCTGAAGTGAGGCATCGGAATCTATAACTAGTGTCACAGGAATGGTTCAAAACATATCAGTAGGAAGAGCCAGTCTTCTTGTACTTTTGTCGGCATTGTGCCCTTTGTATTTAATTCCGATCCAATTTCTGTGTTTCATCGTCAATAAGAAGGTATCAGGGCTACAGAAAACCTGAAATGAAGCATCGCATACTATAACTAGTGTCACAGGAATGGTTCAAAACATAGTGAGTAAAACGAGAGTCAGTCTTCTTGTACTTAAGTCGGCATTGTGCCTTTTCTATTTAATTCCGATGCAGTTTCTGAGTTTCATCGTCAATAAGAAGGTCCAAGGGATGCAGTCCACATGAAGTGAAGCATCGGAATCTATAACTAGTGTCACAGGACTGGTTCAAAACAAAGACAGTAAGAAGAGTCAGTCTTCTTGTACTTAAGTCGGCATTGTGCCTTTTTATTTACTTCGGATGCAATTTCTGTGTTTCATCGTCAATACGAAGCAGGGATACAGTAAACCTGAAGTGAAACATCGGAATGTATAACTAGTGTCACAGGAATGGTTCAAAACATAGACAGTACTAAGTGTCTGTCTTCTTGTACTTGAGTCGGCATTGTGAATTTTCTGTTTAGTTCCGATGCAATATCTGTGTTTCGTCGTCAATAAGAAGGTCCAAGGGATACAGTAAACCTGAAGTGAAGCGTCGGAATCTATAACTAGTCTCACAGGAATGGTTCAATACATAGACAGTAATAAGAGTCAGTCTTCTTGTACTTACGTCGACATTGTGCCTTTTGTATATAATTCCGATGCAATTTCTTCGTTTCATCGTCAATAAGAAGGTCAGAGGGTTACAGTAAACCTGAAGTGAAGCATCGGAATCTATAACTAGTGTCACAGGAATGGTTCAAAACATAGTCAGTAAGAAGAGTCAGTCTTCTTGACCTGAAGTCGGCATTGTGCCTTTTCTATTTAATTCCGATGCAATTTCTGTGTTTCATCTTCACTAAGTGGGTCAGAGGGATACAGTAAACCTGAAGTGAGGCATCAGAATCTATAAGTGGTGTAACAGGAATGGTTCGAACAAAGTCAGTAAGTAGAGTCAGTCTTCTTGTACTTAAGTCGGCATTGTGCCTTTCGTATTTTATTCCGATGAAATTTTGGTGTTTCATCGTCAATAAGAAGGTCGAAGGGATGCAGTAAACCTGAAGTGAAGCATCGGAATCTATAACTAGTGTTACAGGATCGGTTCGAAACATAGACAGTAAGAAGAGTCAGTCTTCTTGTACTTAAGTCGGCATCGTGCCTTTTCTATTTAATTCCGATGCAATTTCTGTGTTTCATCATCAATAAGAAGGTCAGAGGGATACAGTAAACCTGAAGTGAAGCATCGGAGTCCATAACTAGTGTCACAGGAATGGTTCAAAACATAGTCAGTAAGAAGAGTCAGTCTTCTTGTACTTAAGTCGGCATTGTGCCATTTCTATTTAATTCCGATGCAATTTCTGTGTTTCATTGTCAATAAGAAGGTCAGAGTTATACAGTAAACCTGAAGTGAAGCATCGGAATCTATAACTAGTGTCACAGGAATGTTTCAAAACATAGTCACTAAGAAGAGTCAGTCTACTTGTACTTAAGTCGGCATTGTGCCTTTTCTATTTAATTCCGATGCAATTTCTGTGTTTCGTCATCAATAAGAAGGTCCAAGGGATACAGTAAACCATAAGTGAAGCATCGGAATCTATAACTAGTGTCACAGGAATGTTTCAAAACATAGACATTAAGAAGAGTCAGTACCCTTGTACTTAAGCCGGCATTGTGCTTTTTGTATCTAATTCCGATGCAATTTCTGTGTTTAATCGTCAATAAGAAGGTGAGATGGATACAGTAAACCTGAAGGGAAGCATCGGAATCTATAACTAGTGTCACAGGAATGGCTCAAAACATAGACTGTGGGAAGAGTCAGTCTTCTTGTACTTAAGTCAGCATTGTGCATTTTCTATTTAATTCCGATGCAATTTCTGTGTTTCGTCGTCAATAAGAAGGTCCAAGGGTTACAGTAAACTAGAAGTGAAGCGTCGGAATCTATAACTAGTGTCACAGGAATGGTTCAATACATAGACAGTAATATGAATCCGTCTTCTTGTACTTAAGTCGACATTGTGCCTTTTGTATTTAATTCCGAAGCAGTTTCTTCGTTTCATCGTCAATACGAAGGTCAGAGGGATACAGTAAACCTGAAGTAAAGCATCGGAATCTATAACTAGTGTCACAGGAATGGTTCAAAGCATAGAGAGTAGGAAGAGTCAGTGTTCTTGTACTTAAATCGGCATTGTGCCTTTTGTATTTAATTCCGATGCAATTTCTGTGTTGCATCGTCAATAAGAAGGTCAGAGGGATACAGTAAACATGAAGTGAAGCATCGGAATCTATAACTAGTGTCACAGGCATGGTTCAAAACATAGTCAATAAGAAGAGTCAGTCTTCTTGTACTTCATTCGGCATTGTGCCTTTTCTATTTAATTCCGATGCAATTTCTGTGTTTCATCATCAATAAGAAGGTCAGAGGGATACAGTAAACCTGAAGTGAAGCATCGGAATCTATAACTAGTGTCACAGGAATGTTTCAAAACATAGTCACTAAGAAGAGTCAGTCTACTTGTACTTAAGTCGGCATTGTGCCTTTTCTATTTAATTCCGATGCAATTTCTGTGTTTCGTCATCAATAAGAAGGTCCAAGGGATACAGTAAACCATAAGTGAAGCATCGGAATCTATAACTAGTGTCACAGGAATGTTTCAAAACATAGACATTAAGAAGAGTCAGTACCCTTGTACTTAAGCCGGCATTGTGCTTTTTGTATCTAATTCCGATGCAATTTCTGTGTTTAATCGTCAATAAGAAGGTGAGATGGATACAGTAAACCTGAAGGGAAGCATCGGAATCTATAACTAGTGTCACAGGAATGGCTCAAAACATAGACTGTGGGAAGAGTCAGTCTTCTTGTACTTAAGTCAGCATTGTGCATTTTCTATTTAATTCCGATGCAATTTCTGTGTTTCGTCGTCAATAAGAAGGTCCAAGGGTTACAGTAAACTAGAAGTGAAGCGTCGGAATCTATAACTAGTGTCACAGGAATGGTTCAATACATAGACAGTAATATGAATCCGTCTTCTTGTACTTAAGTCGACATTGTGCCTTTTGTATTTAATTCCGAAGCAGTTTCTTCGTTTCATCGTCAATACGAAGGTCAGAGGGATACAGTAAACCTGAAGTAAAGCATCGGAATCTATAACTAGTGTCACAGGAATGGTTCAAAGCATAGAGAGTAGGAAGAGTCAGTGTTCTTGTACTTAAATCGGCATTGTGCCTTTTGTATTTAATTCCGATGCAATTTCTGTGTTGCATCGTCAATAAGAAGGTCAGAGGGATACAGTAAACATGAAGTGAAGCATCGGAATCTATAACTAGTGTCACAGGCATGGTTCAAAACATAGTCAATAAGAAGAGTCAGTCTTCTTGTACTTCATTCGGCATTGTGCCTTTTCTATTTAATTCCGATGCAATTTCTGTGTTTCATCATCAATAAGAAGGTCAGAGGGATACAGTAAACCTGAAGTGAAGCATCGGAGACTATAACTAGTGGCACAGGAATGGTTCAAAACATATTCAGTAAGAAGAGTCAGTCTTCTTGTACTTAAGTCGGCATTGTGCCATTTCTATTTAATTCCGATGCAATTTCTGCGTTTCATTGTCAATAAGAAGGTCAGAGGGATACAGTAAACCTGAAGTGAGGCATCGGAATCTATAACTAGTGTCACAGGAATGGTTCAAAACATAGTCAGTAGGAAGAGTCAGTCTTCTTGTACTTTTGTCGGCATTGTGCCCTTTGTATTTAATTCCGATCCAATTTCTGAGTTTCATCGTCAATAAGAAGGTATAAGGGATACAGAAAACCTGAAATGAAGCATTGCAATCTATAACTAGTGTCACAGGAATGGTTTAAAACATAGTCAGTAAAAAGAGAGTCAGTCTTCTCGTACTTAAGTTGGCATTGTGCCTTTTCTATTTAATTCCGATGCAGTTTCTGTGTTTCAGCGTCAATACGAAGGTCCAAGGGATGCAGTCCACATGAAGTGAAGCATCGGAATCTATAACTAGTATCACAGGACTGGTTCAAAACAAAGACAGTAAGAAGAGTCAGTCTTCTTGTACTTAAGTCATCATTGTGCCTTTTCTATTTAATTCCGATGCAATTTCTGTGTTTCATCGTCACTAAGAAGATCAGAGGGATACATTAAACCTGAAGTGAAGCATCGGAAACTATAACTAGTGTCACAGGAATGGTTCAAAACATAGACGGTAGGAAGAGTTAGTCTTCTTGTACTTAAGTCGGCATTATGAATTTTCTATTTAGTTCCGATGCAATATCTGTGTTTCGTCGTCAATAAGAAGGTCCAAGGGATACAGTAAACCTGAAGTGAAGCGTCGGAATCTGTAACTAGTCTCACAGGAATGGTTCAATACATAGGCAGTAATAAGAGTCAGTCTTCTTGTACTTACGTCGACATTGTGCCTTTTGTATATAATTCCGATGCAATTTCTTCGTTTCATCGTCAATAAGAAGGTCAGAGGGATACAGTAAACCTGAAGTGAAGCATCGGAATCTATAACTAGTGTCACAGGAATGGTTCAAAACATAGTCAGTAAGAAGAGTCAGTCTTCTTGTACTTAAGTCGGCATTGTGCCTTTTCTATTTAATTCCGATGCAATTTCTGTGTTTCATCTTCACTAAGAAGGTCAGAGGGATACAGTAAACCTGAAGTGAAGCATCGGAATCTATAAGTGGTGTAACAGGAATGGTTCGAACAAAGTCAGTAAGTAGAGTCAGTCTTCTTGTACTTAAGTCGGCATTGTGCCTTTCGTATTTAATTCCGATTTAATTTCGGTGTTTCATCGTCAATAAGAAGGTCCAAGGGATACAGTAAACCTGAAGTGAAGCATCGGAATCGATAACTAGTGTCACAGGAATGGTTCATACATAGTCAGTAAGAAGAGTCAGTCTTCTTGTACTTAAGTCGGCATTGTGCCTTTTCTGTTTAATTCCGATGCAATTTCTGTGTTTCGTCGTCAATACGAAGGTCCAAGGGATACAGTAAACCTGAAGTGAAGCATCGGAATCTATAACTAGTGTCACAGGAATGTTTCAAAACATAGCCATTAAGAAGAGTCAGTACTGTTGTACTTAAGTCGGCATTGTGCTTTTTGTATCTAATTCCGATGCAATTTCTGTGTTTAATCGTCAATAAGAAGGTCAGAGGGATACAGTAAACCTAAAGGGAATCATCGGAATCCATAAGTAGTGTCACAGGAATGGTTCAAAACATAGACTGTAGGAAGAGTCAGTCTTCTTGTACTTAAGTCAGCATTGTGCCTTTTCTATTTAATTCCGATGCAATTTCTGTGTTTCGTCGTCAATATGAAGGTCCAAGGGATACAGTAAACTAGAAGTGAAGCGGCGGAATCTATAACTAGTGTCACAGGAATGGTTCAATACATAGACAGTAATATGAGTCAGTCTTCTTGTACTTAAGTCGGCGTTGTGCCTTTTGTATTTAATTCCGAAGCAGTTTCTTCGTTTCATCGTCAATAAGAAGATCAAAGGGATACAGTAAACCTGAAGTGAAGCATCGGAATCTATAACTAGTGTCACAGGAATGGTTCAAAGCATAGAGAGTAGGAAGAGTCAGTCTTCTTGAACTTAAGTCGGCATTGTGCCTTTTGTATTTAATTCCGATGCAATTTCTGTGCTGCATCGTCAATCAGAAGGTCAGAGGGATACAGTAAACATTAAGTGAAGCATCGGATTCTATAACTAGTGTCACAGGAATGGTTCAAAACATAGTCAACAAGAAGTGTCAGTCTTCTTGTACTTAATTCGGCATTGTGCCTTTTCTGTTTAATTCCGATGCAATTTCTGTGTTTCATCATCAATAAGAAGGTCAGAGGGATACAGTAAACCTGAAGTGAAGCATCGGAGTCTATAACTAGTGTCACAGGAATGGTTCAAAACATATTCAGTAAGAAGAGTCAGTCTTCTTGTACTTAAGTCGGCATTGTGCCATTTCTATTTTATTCCGATGCAATTTCTGCGTTTCATTGTCAATAGGAAGGTCAGAGGGATACAGTAAACCTGAAGTGAGGCATCGGAATCTATAACTAGTGTCACAGGAATGGTTCAAAACATAGACTGTAGGGAGAGTCAGTCTTCTTGTACTTAAGTCACCATTGTGCCTTTTCTATTTAATTCCGATGCAATTTCTGTGTTTCTTCGTCAATAAGAAGGTCCAAGGGATAAGGTAAACTAGAAGTGAAGCGTCGGAATCTATAACTAGTGTCACAGGAATGGTTCAATACATAGACAGTAATATGAGTCAGTCTTCTTGTACTTAAGTCAGCGTTGTGCCTTTTGTATTTAATTCCGAAGCAGTTTCTTCTATTCATCGTCAATAAGAAGGTCAGAGAGATACAGTAAACCTGAAGTGAAGCATCGGAATCGATAACTAGTGTCACAGGAATAGTTCAAACATAGAGAGTAGGAAGAGTCAGTCTTCCTGTACTTAAGTCGGCATTGTGCCTTTTGTATTTAATTCCGATGCAATTTCTGTGTTGCATCGTCAATAAGAAGGTCAGAGGGATACAGTAAACAAGAAGTGAAGCATCGGAAACTATAACTAGTGTCACAGCAATGGTTCAAAACATAGTCAATAAGAAGAGTCAGTCTTCTTGTACTTAATTCGGCATTGTGCTTTTTCTATTTAACTCCGATGCAATTTCTGTGTTTCATCATCATGAATAAGAAGGTCAGAGGGATACAGTAAACCTGAAGTGAAGCATCGGAGTCTATAACTAGTGTCACAGGAATGGTTCAAAACATATTCGGTAAGAAGAGTCAGTCTTCTTGTACTTTAGTCGTCATTGTGCCATTTCTATTTAATTCCGATGCAATTTCTGCGTTTCATTGTCAATAAGAAGGTCAGAGGGATACAGTAAACCTGAAGTGAGGCATCGGAATCTATAACTAGTGTCACAGGAATGGTTCAAAACATAGTCAGTAGGAAGAGTCAGTCTTCTTGTACTTTTGTCGGCATTGTGCCTTTTCTATTTAATTCCGATGCAATTTCTGTGTTTCATCGTCACTAAGAAGATCAGAGGGATACAGTAAACCTGAAGTGAAGCATCGGAATCTATAACTAGTGTCACAGGAATGGTTCGAAACATAGACGGTAGGAAGAGTCAGTCTTCTTGTACTTAAGTCGGCATTGTGAATTTTCCATATAATTCCGATGCAACATCTGTGTTTCGCCGTCAATAAGAAGGTCCAAGGGATATTGTAAACCTGAAGTGAAGCGTCGGAATACATAACTAGTCTCAGAGGAATGGTCCAATACATAGACAGTAATAAGAGTCAGTCTTCTTGTACTTAAGTCGGCATTGAGCCTTTTCTATTTAATTCCGATGCAATTTCTGTGTTTCGTCGTCACTAAGAAGGTCAGAGGGATACAGTAAACCTGAAGTGAAGCATCGGAATCTATAAGTGGTGTCACAGGAATGGTTCGAACAAAGTCAGTAAGTAGAGTCAGTCTTCTGGTACTTAAGTCGGCATTGTGCCTTTCGTATTTAATTCCGATTTAATTTCGGTGTTTCATCGTCAACAAGAAGGTCCAAGAGATACAGTAAACCTGAAGTGAAGCATCGGAATCTATAACTAGTGTCACAGCAATGGTTCAAAGCATAGTCAGTAAGAAGAGTCAGTCTTCTTGTACTTAAGTCGGCATTGTGCCTTTTCTATTTAATTCCGATGCAATTTCTGTGTTTCGTCGTCAATAAGAAGGTCCAAGGGATACAGTAAACCTGAAGTGAAGCATCTGAATCTATAACTAGTGTCACAGGATTGTTTCAAAGCATAGACATTAAGAAGAGTCAGTACTCTTGTACTTATGTCGGCATTGTGCTTTTTGTATCTAATTCCGATGCACTTTCTGTGTTTAATCGTCAATAAGGAGGTCAGAGGGTTACAGTAAACCTGAAGGGAAGCATCGGAATCTATAACTAGTGTCACAGGAATGGTTCAAAACATAGACTGAAGGAAGAGTCAGTCTTCTAGTACGTAAGTCAGCCTTGTGCCTTTCCTATTTCATTTCGATGCAATTTCTGTGTTTCGTCGTCAATAAGAAGGTCCAAGGGATACAGTAAACTAGAAGTGAAGCATCGGAATCTACAACTAGTGTCACAAGAATGGGTCAATACATAGACAGTAATATGAGTCAGTCTTCTTGTACTTAAGTCGGCATTGTGCCTTTTGTATTTAATTCCGAAGCAGTTTCTTCGTTTCATCGTCAATAAGAAGATCAGAGGGATACAGTAAACCTGAAGTGAAGCATCGGAATCTATAACTAGTGTCACAGGAATGGTTCAAAGCATAGAGAGTAGGAAGAGTAAGTCTTCTTGTACTTAAGTCGGCATTGTGCCTTTTGTATTTAATTCCGATGCAATTTCTGTGTTGCATCGTCAATTAGAAGGTCAGAGGGATACAGTAAACATGAAGTGAAGCATCGGAATCTATAACTAGTGTCACAGGAATGGTTCAAAACATAGTCAGCCAAAAGTGTCAGTCTTCTTGTACTTAATTCGGCATTGTGCCTTTTCTGTTTAATTCCGATGCAATTTCTGTGTTTCATCATCAATAAGAAGGTCAGAGGGATACAGTAAACCTGAAGTGAAGCATCGGAGTCTATAACTAGTGTCACCGGAATGGTTCAAAACACATTCAGTAAGAAGAGTCAGTCATCTTGTACTTAATTCGGCATTGTGCCATTTCTATTTAATTCCGATGCAATTTCTGCGTTTCATTGTCAATAAGAAGCATCAGGGGATACAGTAAACCTGAAGTGAAGCATCGGAATCTATAACTAGTGTCACATGAATGGTTCAAAAAATTGACGGTAGGAAGAGTCAGTCTTCTTGTACTTAAGTCGGCATTGTGCCTTTTGTATTTAATTCCGATGCAATTTCTGTGTTGCATCGTCAATTAGAAGGTCAGAGGGATACAGTAAACATGAAGTGAAGCATCAGAATCTATAACTAGTGTCACAGGAATGGTTCAAAACATAGTCAGCAAGTAGTGTCAGTCTTCTTGTACTTAATTCGGCATTGTGCCTTTTCTGTTTAATTCCGATGCAATTTCTGTGTTTCGTCGTCAATAAGAAGGTCCAAGGGATACAGTAAACCTGAAGTGAAGCGTCGGAATCTATAACTAGTGTCACAGGAATGGTTCAATACATAGACAGTAATAAGAGTCAGTCTTCTTTTACTTAAGTCGGCATTGTGCCTTTTGTATTTAATTCCGATGCAATTTCTTCGATTCATCGTCAATAAGAAGGTCAGAGGGATACAGTACACTTGAAGTGAAGCATCGGAATCTATAACTAGTGTCACAGGATTGGTTCAAAGCATAGAGAGAAGGAAGAGTCAGTCTTCTTGTACTTAAGTCGGCATTGTGCCTTTTGTATTTAATTCCGATGCAATTTCTGTGTTTCATCAACAATTAGAAGGTCAGAGAAATACAGTAAACATGAAGTGAAGCATCGGAATCTATAACTAGTGTCACAGGAATGGTTCAAAACATAGTCAATAAGAAGAGTCAGTCTTCTTGTGCTTAATTCGGCATTGCGCCTTTTTATTTAATTACGATGCAATTTCTGTGTTTCATCGTCAATAAGAAGGTCCAAGGGATACAGTAAACCTGAAGTGAAGCATCGGAATCTATAACTAGTGTCACAGAAATGGTTCAATACATAGTCAGGAAGGAGAGTCAGTCGTCTTGTACTTAAGTCCGCATTGTGCATTTGTATTTAATTCCGATGGAATTTCTTCGTTCCATCGTCAATAAGAAGGTCAGAGGGATACAGTAAACCAGAAGGGAAGCATCGGAATCTATAACTAGTGTCACAGGAATGTTTCAAAACATAGACATTAAGAAGAGTCAGTACTCTTGTACTTAAGTCGGCATTGTGCTTTTTGTATCTAATTCCGATGCAATTTCTGTGTTTTATCGTCAATTAGAAGGTCAGAGGGATACAGTAAACCTGAAGGGAAGCATCGGAATCCATAACTAGTGTCACAGGAATGGTTCAAAACATAGACTGTAGGAAGAGTCAGTCTTCTTGTACTTAAGTCAGCATTGTGCCTTTTCTATTTAATTCCGATGCAATTTCAATGTTTCGTCGTCAATAAGAAGGTCCAAGGGATACAGTAAACTAGAAGTGAAGCGTCGGAATCTACAACTAGTGTCACAAGAATGGTTCAATACATAGACAGTAATATGAGTCAGTCATCTTGTACTTAAGTCGGCATTGTGACTTTTGTATTTAATTATGAAGCAGTTTCTTCCTTTCATCGTCAATAAGAAGATCAGAGGGATACAGTAAACCTGAAGTGAAGCATCGGAATCTACAACTAGTGTCACAGGAATGGTTCAAAGCATAGAGAGTAGGAAGAGTCAGTCTTCTTGTACTTAAGTCGGCATTGTGCCTTTTGTATTTAATTCCGATGCAATTTCTGTGTTGCATCGTCAATTATAAGGTCAGAGGGATACAGTAAACATGAAGTGAAGCATCGGAATCTATAACTAGTATCACAGGAATGGTTCAAAACATAGTCAACAAGAAGAGTCAGTCTTCTTGTTCTTAATTCGGCATTGTGCTTTTTCTGTTTAATTCCGATGCAATTTCTGTGTTTCATCATCAATAAGAAGGTCAGAGGGATACAGTAAACCTGAAGTGAAGCATCGGAATCTATAACTAGTGTCACAGGAATGGTTCAAAACATATTCAGTAAGAAGAGTCAGTCTTCTTGTAGTTAAGTCGGCATTGTGCCATTTCTATTTAATTCCGATGCAATTTCTGCGTTTCATTGTCAATAAGAAGGTCAGAGGGATACAGTAAACTTGAAGGGAGGCATCGGAATCTATAACTAGTGTCACAGGAATGGTTCAAAACATAGTCAGTAAGAAGAGTCAGTCTTCTTGTACCTTTGTCGACATTGTGCCTTTTGTATGTACTTCCGATCCAATTTCTGTGTTTCATCGTCAATAAGAAGGTATAAGGGATACAGTAAACCTGAAGTGAAGCATCGCAATCTATAACTAGTGTCACAGGAATGGTTCAAAATATAGTCAGTAAAAAGACTCAGTCTTCTTGTACTTAAGTCGGCATTGTGCCTTTTCTATTTAATTCCGATTCAATTTCTGTGTTTGATTGTCAATAAGAAGGTCCAAGGGATGCAGTCCACATGAAGTGAAGCTTCGGAATCTATAACTAGTGTCACAGGAATGGTTCAAAACAAAGACAGTAAGAAAAGTCAGTCTTCTTGTACTTAAGTCGGCATTGTGCCTTTTCTATTTAATTCCGATGCAATTTCTGTGTTTCATCGTCACTAAGAAGGTCAGAGGGATACAGTAAACCTGAAGTAAAGTTTCGGAATCCATAAGAGGTGTCACAGGAATGGTTCGAACAGAGTCAGTAAGTAGAGTCAGTCTTCTTGCACTTAAGTCGGCATTGTGCGATTCGTATTTAATTCCGATGCAATTTCGGTGTTTCTTCGTCAATAAGGAGGTCCAAGGGATACAGTAAACCTGAAGTGAAGCATCGGAATCTATAACTAGTGACACAGGAATGGTACAAAAATTAGACAGCAGGAAGAGCAATTCTTCTGGTACTTAAGTTGGCATTGTGCCTTTTCTATGTAATTTCTATCCAATTTCTGTGTTTCATCGTCAATAAGAAGGTCAGAGGAATACATTAAACTTGAAGTGAATCATCGTAATCTATAACTAGTGTCACAGGAATGGTTCAACACATAGACAGTAGGAAGAGTCAGTCTAGATGTACTTAAGTCGGCATTGTGCATTTTGTATTTAATTCCAATGCAATTTCTGTGTATCATCGTCAATAGGAGTGTCAGAGGGATACAGTAAACCTGAAGTGAGGCATCGGAATCTATAACTAGACTCACAGGAATTGTTCAAATCATAGACAGTAGGAAGAGTCAGTCTTCTTGTACTTGAGTCGGCATTGTGCATTTTGCATTTAATCCCGATGCAATTTCTGTGTTTCATCGTCAATAAGAAGGTCAGAGGGATACAGTAAACCTGAAGTGAAGCATCGGAATCTATAACTAGTATGTCAGGAATGTTTCAAAACATAGTCAGTAAGAAGAGTCAATCTTCTTGTACTTAAGTCGGCATTGTGCCTTTTGTATTTATTTCCGAAGCAATTTCCGTGTTTCATCATCAATAAGTAGGACAGAGGGATACAGTAAACCTGAAGTGAAGCATCGGAATCTATAACTAGTGTCACAGGAATGGTACAAAAATTAGACAGCAGGAAGAGTCATTCTTCTGGTACTTAAGTTGGCATTGTGCCTTTTCTATGTAATTTCTATCCAATTTCTGTGTTTCATCGTCAATAAGAAGGTCAGAGGAATACATTAAACTTGAAGTGAATCATCGTGATCTATAACTAGTGTCACAGGAATGGTTCAACACATAGACAGTAGGAAGAGTCAGTCTAGATGTACTTAAGTCGGCATTGTGCATTTTGTATTTAATTCCAATGCAATTTCTGTGTATCATCGTCAATAGGAGTGTCAGAGGGATACAGTAAACCTGAAGTGAGGCATCGGAATCTATAACTAGACTCACAGGAATTGTTCAAATCATAGACAGTAGGAAGAGTCAGTCTTCTTGTACTTGAGTCGGCATTGTGCATTTTGCATTTAATCCCGATGCAATTTCTGTGTTTCATCGTCAATAAGAAGGTCAGAGGGATACAGTAAACCTGAAGTGAAGCATCGGAATCTATAACTAGTATGTCAGGAATGTTTCAAAACATAGTCAGTAAGAAGAGTCAATCTTCTTGTACTTAAGTCGGCATTGTGCCTTTTTAATTTAATTCCGATGCAATTTCTGTGTTTCATTGTCAATAAGAAGGTCAGAGGGGTACAGTAAACCTGAAGTGAAGCGTCGGAATCTATAACTAGTGTCACAGGAATGGTTCAAAACATAGTCAGTAAGAAGAGTCAGTCTTCTTGTACTTAAGTCGGCATTGTGCCTTTTGAATTTAATTCCGATGCAATTTCTGTCATTCATCGTCAATAAGAAGGTCCACGGGATACAGTAAACCTGAGGTGTGCATCGCAATCTATAACTAGTGTCACAGAAATGGTTCAAAACATAGACAGTAGGAAGGGTCAGTCTTCTTGTACTTAAGTCGGCATTGTGCCTTTTCTATTTAATTCCGATGCAATTTCTGTGTTTCGTCGTCAATAAGAAGGTCCATGGGATACAGTAAATCTGAAGAGAAGCATCGGAATCTATAACTAGTGTCACAGGAATGGTTCAAAACATAGACAGTAGGAAGAGTCTGTCTTCTTGTACTTAAGTCGGCATTGTGCCTTTTGTATTTATTTCCGATGCAATTTCTGTGTTTCATCATCAATAAGAAGGTCAGAGGGATACAGTAAACCTGAAGTGAAGCATCGGAATCTATAAGTGGTGTCACAGGAATGGTTCAAAACATATTCAATGAGAAGAATCAGTCTTCTTGAAGCTATGTCGGCATTGTGCATTTTGCATTTAATTCCGATGCAATTTCTGTGTTTCATCGTCAATAAGAAGGTCAGAGGGATACAGTAAACCTGTGGTGAAGCATCGGAATCTATAACTAGTGTCACAGGAATGGTTCAAAACATAGACAGTAGGAAGAGTCAGTCTTCTTGTACTTAGGTCGGCATTGTGCCTTTTCTATTCAATTCCGATGCAATTTCTGTGTTTCATCGTCAATAAGAAGGTCAGATGGATACAGTAAACCTGAAGTGAAGCATCGGAATGTGTAATAAGTGTCACAGGACTGGTTCAAAACGTAGACAGTAGGAAGAGTCAGTCTTCTTGTATTTAAGTCGGCATTGTGCTTTTTGTATTTAATTCCGATGCAATTTCTGCGTTTCATCATCAATAAGAAGGTCAGAGTGATACAGTAAACCTGAAGCGAAGCATCGGTGTCTATAACTAGTGTCACAGGAATGGTTCAAAACATAGACAGGAAGAAGAGTCGGTCTTCTTGTACTTAACTCGGCATTGTGCATTCAGTATTTAATGTCGATGCAATTTCTGTTTTTCATCGTCGATAAGAAGGTCAGAGGGATACAGTAAACCTGAAGTGAAGCATCGGAATCTATAACTAGTGTCACAGGAATTGTTCAAACATAGACAGGAAGAAGAGTCAGCCTTCTTGTACTTAAAACGGAATTGAGCCTTTTGTATTTTATTCCGATCAAATTTCTTTGTTTCATCGTCACTAAGAAGGTCCACGGGATACAGTAAACCTGAAGTGAAGCATCGGAATCTATAACTAGTGTCACAGGAATGGTTCAAAACATAGACAGTAAGAAGAGACAGTCTTCTCGTACTTAAGTCATCATTGTGACATTTCTATTTAATTCCGATGCAATTTCTGTGTTTCATCGTCAATAAGAAGGTCAGAGGGACACAGTAAACCTGAAGTGAAGCATCGGAATCTATAACTAGCGTCACAGGAATGGTTCAAAACATAGACAATAGGATGGGTCAATCTTCTTGTACTTAAGTCGGCATTGTGAATTTTCTATTTAATTCCGATGCAATTTCTGTATTTCGTCGTCAATAAGAAGGTCCAAGGGATACAGTAAACTTGAAGTGAAGCATCGGAATCTATAGCTAGTGTCACAGGAATGGTTCAAATCATAGACAGTAAGAAGAGTCAGTCTTCTTGTATCTAAGTCGGCATTGTGCCTTTTCTATTTAATTCCGTTGCAATTTCTGTGTTTCTTCCTCAATAAGGAGGTCAGAGCGACACAGTAAACCTGAAGTGAAGCATCGGAATCTGTATCTAGTGTCACAGAAATGGTTCAAAACATAGAGAATAGGAAGAGTCAGTCATCTTGTACTTAAGTCGGCATTGTGCCTTTTGCATTTAATTCCGATGCAATTTCGGTGTTTCATCGTCAATAAGAAGATCAGAGGGATACAGTAACCCTGAAGTGTAGTATCGGAATCCATAACTAGTGTCACAGGAATGGTTCAAAACATAGTCAGTAAGAAGAGTCCGTCTTCTGGTACTTGATTCGGCATTGTGCATTTTTATTTAATTCCGATATCAATCTCTGTGTTTCATCGTCAATAAGAAGGTCCACGGGATACAGTAAACCTGAAGTGAAGCATCGGAATCTATAACTAGTGTCACAGGAATGGTTCAAAACATAGACAGTAGGAAGAGTCTGTCTTCTTGTACTTAAGTCAGCATTGTGCCTTTTGTATTTATTTCCGATGCAATTTCTGAGTTTCATCATCAATAAAAAGGTCAGAGGGATACAGTAAACCTGAAGTGAAGCATCGGAATCTATAAGTGGTGTCACAGGAATGGTTCAAAAACATATTCAATGAGAAGAATCAGTGTTCTTGTACCTATGTCGGCATTGTGCATTTTGCATTTAATTCCGATGCAATTTCTGTGTTTCATCGTCAATAAGAAGGTCAGAGGGATACAGTAAACCTGTGGTGAAGCATCGGAATCTATAACTAGTGTCACAGGAATGGTTCAAAACATAGAAAGTAGGAAGAGTCAGTCTTCTTGTACTTAAGTCGGCATTGTGCATTTTGTATTTATTTCCGATGCAATTTCTGAGTTTCATCGTCAATACGAAGGTCAGAGGTATACAGTAAACCTGAAGTGAAGCATGGGAATCTATAACTAGTATGACAGGAATGGTTCAAAGCATAGACATTAGGAAGAGTCAGTCTTCTTGTACTTAAGTCGGCATTGTGCCTTTTCTATTTAATTCCGATGCAATTTCTGTGTTTCATCGTCGATAAGAAGGTCAGATGGATACAGTAAACCTGAAGTGAAGCATCGGAATGTGTAATAAGTGTCACAGGAATGGTACAAAAATTAGACAGCAGGAAGAGTCATTCTTCTGGTACTTAAGTTGGCATTGTGCCTTTTCTATGTAATTTCTATCCAATTTCTGTGTTTCATCGTCAATAAGAAGGTCAGAGGAATACATTAAACCTGAAGTGAATCATCGTAATCTATAACTAGTGTCACAGGAATGGTTCAACACATAGACAGTAGGAAGAGTCAGTCTAGATGTACTTAAGTCGGCATTGTGCATTTTGTATTTAATTCCAATGCAATTTCTGTGTATCATCGTCAATAGGAATGTCAGAGGGATACAGTAAACCTGAAGTGAGGCATCGGAATCTATAACTAGACTCACAGGAATGGTTCAAATCATAGACAGTAGGAAGAGTCAGTCTTCTTGTACTTAAGTCGGCATTGTGCCTTTTGTATTTATTTCCGAAGCAATTTCCGTGTTTCATCATCAATAAGTAGGACAGAGGGATACAGTAAACCTGAAGTGAAGCATCGGAATCTATAACTAGTGTCACAGGAATGGTACAAAAATTAGACAGCAGGAAGAGTCATTCTTCTGGTACTTAAGTTGGCATTGTGCCTTTTCTATGTAATTTCTATCCAATTTCTGTGTTTCATCGTCAATAAGAAGGTCAGAGGAATACATTAAACCTGAAGTGAATCATCGTAATCTATAACTAGTGTCACAGGAATGGTTCAACACATAGACAGTAGGAAGAGTCAGTCTAGATGTACTTAAGTCGGCATTGTGCATTTTGTATTTAATTCCAATGCAATTTCTGTGTATCATCGTCAATAGGAATGTCAGAGGGATACAGTAAACCTGAAGTGAGGCATCGGAATCTATAACTAGACTCACAGGAATGGTTCAAATCATAGACAGTAGGAAGAGTCAGTCTTCTTGTACTTATGTCGGCATTGAGCATTTTGCATTTAATCCCGATGCAATTTCTGTGTTTCATCGTCAATAAGAAGGTCAGAGGGATACAGTAAACCTGAAGTGAAGCATCGGAATCTATAACTAGTATGTCAGGAATGGTTCAAAACATAGTCAGTAAGAAGAGTCAATCTTCTTGTACTTAAGTCGGCATTGTGCCTTTTCAATTTAATTCCGATGCAATTTCTGTGTTTCATTGTCAATAAGAAGGTCAGAGGGGTACAGTAAACCTGAAGTGAAGCATCGGAATCTATAACTAGTGTCACAGGAATGGTTCAAAACATAGTCAGTAAGAAGAGTCAGTCTTCTTGTACTTAAGTCGGCATTGTGCCTTTTGAATTTAATTCCGATGCAATTTCTGTCATTCATCGTCAATAAGAAGGTCCAAGGGATACAGTAAACCTGAGGTGTGCATCGCAATCTATAACTAGTGTCACAGGAATGGTTCAAAACATAGACAGTAGGAAGGGTCAGTCTTCTTGTACTTAAGTCGGCATTGTGCCTTTTCTATTTAATTCCGATGCAATTTCTGTGTTTCGTCGTCAATAAGAAGGTCCATGGGATACAGTAAATCTGAAGAGAAGCATCGGAATCTATAACTAGTGTCACAGGAATGGTTCAAAACATAGACAGTAGGGAGAGTCTTTCCTCTTGTACTTAAGTCGGCATTGTGCCTTTTGTATTTATTTCCGATGCAATTTCTGTGTTTCATCATCAATAAGAAGGTCAGAGGGATACAGTAAACCTGAAGTGAAGCATCGGAATCTATAAGTGGTGTCACAGGAATGGTTCAAAACATATTCAATGAGAAGAATCAGTCTTCTTGAACCTATGTCGGCATTGTGCATTTTGCATTTAATTCCGATGCAATTTCTGTGTTTCATCGTCAATAAGAAGGTCAGAGGGATACAGTAAACCTGTGGTGAAGCATCGGAATCTATAACTAGTGTCACAGGAATGGTTCAAAACATAGACAGTAGGAAGAGTCAGTCTTCTTGTACTTAGGTCGGCATTGTGCATTTTGTATTTATTTCCGATGCAATTTCTGAGTTTCATCGTCAATACGAAGGTCAGAGGTATACAGTAAACCTGAAGTGAAGCTTGGGAATCTATAACTAGTATGACAGGAATGGTTCAAAGCATAGACTTTAGGAAGAGTCAGTCTTCTTGTACTTAAGTCGGCATTGTGCCTTTTCTATTCAATTCCGATGCAATTTCTGTGTTTCATCGTCAATAAGAAGGTCAGATGGATACAGTAAACCTGAAGTGAAGCATCGGAATGTGAAATAAGTGTCACAGGACTGGTTCAAAACGTAGACAGTAGGAAGAGTCAGTCTTCTTGTATTTAAGTCGGCATTGTGCTTTTTGTATTTAATTCCGATGCAATTTCTGCGTTTCATCATCAATAAGAAGGTCAGAGTGATACAGTAAACCTGAAGCGAAGCATCGGAGTCTATAACTAGTGTCACAGGAATGGTTCAAAACATAGACAGGAAGAAGAGTCGGTCTTCTTGTACTTAACTCGGCATTGTGCATTCTGTATTTAATTTCGATGCAATTTCTGTTTTTCATCGTCGATAAGAAGGTCAGAGGGATACAGTAAACCTGAAGTGAAGCATCGGAATCTATAACTAGTGTCACAGGAATTGTTCAAACATAGACAGGAAGAAGAGTCAGCCTTCTTGTACTTAAAACGGAATTGAGCCTTTTGTATTTTATTCCGATCAAATTTCTTTGTTTCATCGTCAATAAGAAGGTCCACGGGATACAGTAAACCTGAAGTGAAGCATCGGAATCTATAACTAGTGTCACAGGAATGGTTCAAAACATAGACAGTAAGAAGAGACAGTCTTCTCGTACTTAAATCATCATTGTGACATTTCTATTTAATTCCGATGCAATTTCTGTGTTTCATCGTCAATAAGAAGGTCAGAGGGGCACAGTAAACCTGAAGTGAAGCATCGGAATCTATAACTAGCGTCACAGGAATGGTTCAAAACATAGACAATAGGATGGGTCAATCTTCTCGTACTTAAGTCGACATTGTGAATTTTCTATTTAATTCCGTTGCAATTTCTGTGTTTCTTCTTCAATAAGAAGGTCAGAGGGACACAGTAAACCTGAAGTGAAGCATCAGAATCTGTATCTAGTGTCACAGAAATGGTTCAAAACATAGAGAATTGGAAGAGTCAGTCATCTTGTAAAGTCGGCATTGTGCCTTTTGCATTTAATTCCGATGCAATTTCGGTGTTTCATCGTCAATAAGAAGATCAGAGGGATACAGTAACCCTGAAGTGTAGCATCGGAATCCATAACTAGTGTCACAGGAATGGTTCAAAACATAGTCAGTAAGAAGAGTCCGTCTTCTGGTACTTGATTCGGCATTGTGCATTTTTATTTAATTCCGATATCAATCTCTGTGTTTCATCGTCAATAAGAAGGTCCACGGGATACAGTAAACCTGAAGTGAAGCATCGGAATCTATAACTAGTGTCACAGGAATGGTTCAAAACATAGACAGTAGGAAGAGTCTGTCTTCTTGTACTTAAGTCAGCTTTGTGCCTTTTGTATTTATTTCCGAAGCAATTTCTGTGTTTCATCATCAATAAGAAGGTCAGAGGGATACAGTAAACCTGAAGTGAAGCATCGGAATCTATAAGTGGTGTCACAGGAATGGTTCAAAACATATTCAATGAGAAGAATCAGTGTTCTTGTACCTATGACGGCATTGTGCATTTTGCATTTAATTCCGATGCAATTTCTGTGTTTCATCGTCAATAAGAAGGTCAGAGGGATACAGTAAACCTGTGGTGAAGCATCGGAATCTATAACTAGTGTCACAGGAATGGTTCAAAACATAGAAAGTAGGAAGAGTCAGTCTTCTTGTACTTAAGTCGGCATTGTGCATTTCGTATTTATTTCCGATGCAATTTCTGAGTTTCATCGTCAATACGAAGGTCAGAGGTATACAGTAAACCTGAAGTGAAGCATGGGAATCTATAACTAGTATGACAGGAATGGTTCAAAGCATAGACATTAGGAAGAGACAGTCTTCTTGTACTTAAGTCGGCATTGTGCCTTTTCTATTTAATTCCGATGCAATTTCTGTGTTTCATCGTCAATTCGAAGGTCAGATGGATACAGTAAACCTGAAGTGAAGCATCGGAATGTGTAATAAGTGTCACAGGACTGGTTCAAAACGTAGACAGTAGGAAGAGTCAGTCTTCTTGTATTTAAGTCGGCATTGTGCCTTTTGTATTCAATTCCGATGCAATTTCTGCGTTTCATCATCAATGAGAAGGTCAGAGGGATACAGTAAACCTGAAACGAAGCATCGGAGTCTATGACTAGTGTCACAGGAATGGTTCAAAACATTGTCAGTAAGAAGAGTCAGTCTTCTTGTACTTAAGTCGGCATTGTGCCTTTTCCATTTAATTCCGATGCAATATCTGTGTGTCATTGTCAATAAGAAGGTCAGAGGGATACAGTAAACATGAAGTGAAGGATCGGAATCTCTAACTAGTGTCACAGGAATGGTTCAAAACATAGTCAGTAAGAAGAGTCAGTCTTCTTGTACTTAAGTCGGCATTGTGCCTTTAGAATTTAATTCCGATGCAATTTCTGTGATTCATCGTCATTAAGAAGGTCCAAGGGATACAGTAAACCTGAGGTGAAGCATCGCAATCTATAACTAGTGTCACAGGAATGGTTCAAATCATAGTCAGTAAGAAGAGTCAGTCTTCCTGTACCTAACTCGGCATTGTGCCTTTTCTATTTACTTCCGATGCAATTTCTGTGTTTCATCTTCAATAGGAAGGGCGGAGGGATACAGTAAACCTGAAGTGAAGCATCGGAATCTATAACTAGTGTCACAGGAATGTTTTAAAACATACACAGTCATTAGAGTCAGTCCTCTTGTACTTATGTCGGCCTTGTGCTTTTTGCATCTAATTCCGATGCAATTTATGTGTTTTATCGTCAATTAGAAGGTCATAGGGACACAGTAAAACTGAAGTGAAGCATCGGAATCTATAACTGTTGTCACAGGAATGGTTCAAAACATAGACAGTAGGAAGACTCAGTCTTCCTATCCTTAAGTCGGCATTGTGCCTCTTCTATTTAATTCCGATGCAATATCTGTGTTTCGTCGTCAATAAGAAGGTCCAAGGGATACAGTAAACCTGAAGTGAAGCATCGGAATCTATAACTAGTGTCAGAGGAATGGTTCAAAACATAGACAGTAAGATGAGTCAGTCTTCTTGTACATAAGTCGGCATTGTGCATTTTTATTTAATTCCGATATCAATCTCTGTGTTTCATCGTCAATAAGAAGGTCCACGGGATACAGTAAACCTGCAGTGAAGCATCGGAATCTATAACTAGTGTCACAGGAATGGTTCAAAACATAGACAGTAGGAAGAGTCTGTCTTCTTATACTTAAGTCAGCATTGTGCCTTTTAGATTTATTTCCGATGCAATTTCTGTGTTTCATCATCTATAAGAAGGTCAGAGGGATACAGTAAACCTGAAGTGAAGCATCGGAATCTATAAGTGGTGTCACAGGAATGGTTCAATACATATTCAATGAGAAGAATCAGTCTTCTGGTACCTATGTCGGCATTGTGCATTTTGCATTTAATTCCGATGCAATTTCTGTGTTTCATCGTCAATAAGAAGGTCAGAGGGATACAGTAAACCTGTGGCGAAGCATCGGAATCTATAACTAGTGTCACAGGAATGGTTCAAACCATAGACAGTAGGAAGAGTCAGTCTTCTTGTACTTAAGTCGGCATTGTGCATTTTGTATTTATTTCCGATGCAATTTCTGAGTTTCATCGTCAATACGAAGGTCAGAGGTATACAGTAAACCTGAAGTGAAGCATGGGAATCTATAACTAGTATGACAGGAATGGTTCAAAGCATAGACATTAGGAAGAGTCAGTTTTCTTGTACTTAAGTCGGCATTGTGCCTTTTCTATTTATTTCCGATGCAATTTCTGTTTTTCCTCGTCAATAAGAAGGTCAGATGGATACAGTAAACCTGAAGTGAAGCATCGGAATGTGTAATAAGTGTCACATCAGTACTGATGAGCAATACTCAAGAATCGGACGAACAAGCGATTTGTAAGCTACTTCTTTCGTCGATGAGTCACATTTTCTTAGAATTCTTCCTATGAATCTCAGCCTGGCGCCTGCTTTTCCCACTATCTGTTTTATGTAATCATTCCACTTCAGATCGCTCCGGATAGTAACTCCTAAGTATTTTACGGTCGTTACCGCTTCCAATGATTTACCACCTATGGCATAGTCGTACTGGAACGGATTTCTGCCCCTATGTATGCGCATTATACTACATTTATCTACGTTTAGGGAAAGCTGCCAGCTGTCGCACCATGCATTAATCCTCTGCAGGTCCTCCTGGAGTACGTACGAGACTTCTGATGTTGCTACTTTCTTGTAGACAACCGTGTCATCTGCAAATAGCCTCACGGAGCTACCGATGTTGTCAACTAAGTCATTTATGTATATTGTAAACAATAAAGGTCCTATCACGCTTCCCTGCGGTACTCCCGAAATTACCTCTACATCTGCAGATTTTGAACCGTTAAGAAAGACATGTTGTGTTCTTTCTTCTAGGAAATCCTGAATCCAATCACAAACCTGGTCCAATATTCCGTAAGCTCGTATTTTTTTCACTAAACGTAAGTGCGGAATCGTATCAACCGTACTTAAGTCGGCATTGTGCCTTTTCTATTTAATTCCGATGCAATTTCTGTGTTTCATCGTCAATAAGAAGGTCGGAGGGATACAGTAAACCTGAAGTGAAGCATCGGAATCTATAAGTGGTGTCACAGGAATGGTACAAACAAAGTCAGTAAGAAGAGTCAGTCTTCTTGTACTTAAGTCGGCATTGTGCCTTTTGTATTTAATTCCGATGCAATTTCTGTGTTTCGTCGTCAATAAGAAGGTCAGAGGGATACAGTATACCTGAAGTGAAGCATCGGAATGTATAACTAGTCTCACAGGAATGGTTCAAAATATAGACAGCAGGAAGAGTCAGTCTTCTTGTACTTAAGTCGGCATTGTGCCTTTTGTATTTAATTCCGATGCAATTTCTATGTTTCATCGTCAAGAAGAAGGTCAGAGGGTTACAATAAACCTGAAGTGAAGCATCGGAATCTATACCTAGTGTCACAGAAATGGTTCAAAACATAGTCAGAAAGAAGAGTCAGTCTTCTTGTACTTAAGTCGGCATCGTGCCTTTTCTATTTGATTCCGATGCCATTTCTGTGTTTCATCGTCAATAAGAAGGTCAGAGGGATACAGTACACCTGAAGTGAAGCATCGGAATCTATAACTAGTGTCACAGGAATGGTTCAAATCATAGACAGTAAGAAGAGTCAGTCTTCTTGTACTTAAGTCGGCATTGTGCCTTTTCTATTTAATTCCGATGCAATTTCTGTGTTTCATCGTCAATAAGGAGGTCAGAGGGATACAGTAAACCTGAAGTGAAGCATCGGAATCTATAAGTGAAGTCACAGGGATGGTTCAAAACATAGTCAGTAAGAAGAGTCAGTCTTCTTGTACTTATGTCGGCAATGTGCCTTTCGTATTTAATTCCGATGCAATTTCGGTGTTTCATCGTCATTAAGAAGGTCCAAGGGATACAGTAAACCTGAAATGAAGCACCGGAATCTATAACTAGTGCCACAGGAATGTTTCAAAACATAGACAGTAAGAAGAGTCACTCCTCTTGTACTTAAGTCGGCATTGTGCTTTTTGTATCTAATTCCGATGCAATTTCTGTGTTTCATCGTCAATAAGAAGGTCAGAGGGATACAGTAATCCTTAAGTGAAGCATCGGAATCTATAACTAGTGTCACAGGAGTGGTTCATAACATAGACAGTAAGAAGAGTCAGTCTTCTAGTACTTAAGTCGGCATTGTGCCTTTTCTATTTAATTCCGATGCAATTTCTGTGTTTCATCGTCAATAAGGAGGTCAGAGGGATACAGTAAAGCAGAAGTGAAGCATCGGAGTCTATACCTAGTGTCACAGAAATGGTTCAAAACATAGTCAGTAAGAAGAGTCAGTCTTCTTGTACTTAAGTCGGCATTGTGAATTTTCTATTTACTTCCGATGCAGATGCTGTGTTTCATCGTCAATATGAAGGTCAGAGGGATACAGTAAACCTGAAGTGAAGCATCGGAATCTATAACTAGTGTCACAGGAATGGTTCAAAACAGCCAGTAGGAAGAGTCAGTCTTCTTAACTTAAGTCGGCATTGTGCCTTTGGTATTTAATTCCGATGCAATTTCTGTGTTGTATCGTCAATAAGAAAGCCAAAGGGATACAGTAAACCTGAAGCGAAGCATCAGAATCCATATCTAGTGTCACAGGATTGGTTCAAAACATAGACAGTAAGAGGAGTCAGTCTACTTGTAGTTAATCGGCATTGTGCCATTTGTATTTAACTCCGATGTAATTTCTGTGTTTCATCGTCAATAAGAAGGTCCAAGGGATACAGTACACCTGAAGTGAAGCATCGGAATCTATAACTAGTGTCACAGGAATGGTTCAAATCATAAACAGTAAGAAGAGTCAGTCCTCTTGTACTTAAGTTAGCATTGTGGCCTTTCTATTTAATTCCGATGCAATTTCTGCGTTTCATCGTCAATAAGATGGTCAGAGGGATACAGTAACCCTGAAGTGAAGCATCGGAATCTATAACTAGTGTCACAGCAATGGTTCAAATCATAGACAGTAGGAAGAGTCTGTCTTCTTGTACTTGAGTCGGCATTGTTCCTTTTGCTTTTAATTCCCATGCAATTTCTGTATTTCATCGTCAATAAGAAGGACAGAGGGTTACAGTAAACCTGAAGTGAAGCATCGGAATCTATAACTAGTGTCACAGGAATGGTTCAAAACATAGACAGTAGGAAGAGTCAGTCTTCTTTTACTTAAGTCGGCATTGTGCCTTTTGTGTTTAATTCCGATGCAATTTCTGTGTTTCATCGTCAATAAGAAGGTCAGAGGGATACAGTAAACCTGAAAAGAAGCATCAGAATCTATAACTAGTGTCACAGGTATGGTTCAAAACATAGACAGTAAAAAGTGTCGGTCTACTTGTACTTAAGTCGGCATTGTGCCTTTTGAATTTATTTCCGATGCAATATTTGTGTTTCATCGTCAATGAGAAGGTCCAAGGGATACAGTACACCTGAAGTGAAGCATCGGATTCTATAACTAGTGCCACAGGAAATGGTTTAAATCATAGACAGTAAGAAGAGTCAGTCTTCTTGTACTTAAGGCAGCATTGTGCTTTTTGTATTTAATTCCGATGCAATTTTTGTGTTTCATAATCAATAAGAAGGTCAGAGGGGTACAATAAACCTGAAGTGAAGCATCGGAGTCTATAACTTGTGTCACAGGAATGGTTCAAAACATAGTCAGTAAGAAGAGTCAGTCTTCTTGTACTTAAGTCGGCATTGTGCCTTTCTATTTAATTCCAATGCAATTTCTGTGTTACATTGTCAATAAGAAGGTCAGAGGGATACAGTAAACCTGAAGTGAAGCATCGGAATCTATAACTAGTGTCACAGGAATGGTTCAAAACATAGTCAGTAAGAAGAGTCAGTCTTCTTGTACTTAAGTCGTCATTGTGCCTTTTCTAAATACTTCTGATGCAAATTCTGTGTTTCATCGTCAATAAGCAGGTCAGAGGGATACAGTAAACCTGAAGTGAAGCATCGGAATCTATAAGTGATGTCACAGGAATGGTTCAAAACATAGTCAGTAAGAAGAGTCAGACTTCTTGTACTTAAGTCGATATTGTGCCTTTTCTATTTATTTCCGATGCAATTTCTGTGTTTCAGTGTCAATAAGAAAGTCAGAGGGATACAGTAAACCTGAAGTGAAGCATCGGAATCTGTAAGTAGTGTCACAGGAATGGTTCAAAACATAGTCAGTTAGAAGAGTCAGTCTTCTTGTACATAAGTCGGCATTGTGAATTTTCTATTTACTTCCGATGCAGATGCTGTGTTTCATCGTCAATAAGAAGGTCAGAGGGATACAGTAAACCTGAAGTGAAGCATCGGAATCTATAACTAGTGTCACAGGAATGGTTCAAAGCATAGCCACTAAGAAGGGTCAGTCATCTTGTACTTAAGTCGGCATTGTGCCTTTTGTATATAATTTCGATGCAATTTCTGTGTTTCATCGTCAATAAGAAGGTCAGAGGGATACAGTAAACCTGAAGTGAGGCATCGGAATATATAACTAGTCTCAAAGGAATGGTTCAAATCATAGACAGTAAGAAGAGTCAGTCTTCTTGTACTTAAGTCGGCATTGTGCCTTTTCTATTTAATTCCGATGCAATCTCTGTGTTTCATCGTCAATAAGGAGGTCAGAGGGATACAGTAAACCTGAAGTGAAGCATCGGAATCTATAAGTGATGTCACAGGAATGGTTCAAAACATAGTCAGTAAGAAGAGTCAGTCTTCTTGTACTTATGTCGGCAATGTGCCTTTCGTATTTAATTCCGATGCAATTTCGGTGTTTCATCGTCAATAAGAAGGTCCAAGGGATACAGTAAACCTGAAGTGAAGCATCGGAATCTATAACTAGTGTCACAGGAGCGGTTCAAACCATAGACAGTAAGAAGAGTCAGTCTTCTTGTACTTAAGTCGGCAATGTGCCTTTTCTATTTAATTCCGATGAAATGTCTGTGTTTCATCATCAATAAGAAGGTCAGAGCGATACAGTAAACCAGAAGTGAAGGATCGGAGTCTATAACTAGTGTCACAGGAATGGTTCAAAACGTCGTCAGTAAGAAGAGTCAGACTTCTGGTACTTAAGTCGATATTGTGCCTTTTCTATTTATTTCCGAAGCAATTTCTGTGTTTCATTGTCAATAAGAAAGTCAGAGGGATACAGTAAACCTGAAGTGAAGCATCGGAATCTGTACGTAGTGTCACAGGAATGGTTCAAAACATAGTCAGTAAGAAGAGTCAGTCTTCTTGTACTTAAGTCGGCATTGTGCCTTTTGTATTTAATTCCGATGCAATTTCTGTGTTTCATCGTCAATAAGAAGGTATGAGGGATACAGTAAACCTGAAGTGAAGCTTCGCAATCTATAACTAGTGTCACAGGAATGGTTCAAAACATAGAGAGTAGGAAGAGTCAGTCTTCTTGTACTTAAGTCCGCATTCTGCCTTTTGTATTTAATTCCGATGCAATTTCTGTGTTTCATCGTCAATAAGAAGGTCAGTGGTATACAGTAAACCTGAACTGTAGAAACGGAATCTATAACTAGTGTCACAGGAATGTTTCAAAACATAGAAAGTTAGAAGAGTCAGTCTTCTTGTACTTAAGTCGGCATTGTGCCTTTTCCATTTAATTCCGATGCTATTTCTGTGTTTCATCGACAATAAGAAGGTCAGAGGGATACAGTAAACCTGAAGTGAGGCATCGGAATCTATAACTAGTGTCACAGGAATGGTTCAAAACATAGACAGTAGGATGAGTCAGTCTTCTTGTACTTAAGTCGGCATTGTGCCTTTTCTATTTAATTCCAATGCAATTTCTGTCTTTCTTCGTCAATAAGAAGGTACAACGGATACAGTAAACCTGAAGTGACGCATCGGAATCTATAACTAGTGTCACAGGAATTGTTCAAACATAGACATTAAGATGATTTGGTCTTCTTGTACTTAAGTCAGCATTGTGCCTTTTGTATTTAACTCCGATGTAATTTCTGTGGTTCATCGTCAATAAGAAGGTCCAAGGGATACAGTAAACCTGAAGTGAAGCATCGGAATCTATAACTAGTGTCACAGGAATGGTTCAAAACATAGACAGAAAGAAGAGTCAGTCCTCTTGTACTCAAGTCGACATTTTGCCTTTTCAATTTAATTCCGATGCAATTTCTGTGTTTCATCATCAATAGGAAGGTCAGAGGGATACAGTAAATCTGAAGTGAAACGTCGGAATCTATAACTAGTGTCACAGGAATGGTTCAAAACATATACAGTAAGAAGAGTCAGTCTTCTTGTACTTAAGTCGGCCTTGTGCCTTTTCTATTTAATTGCGATGCAATTTCTGTGTTTCATCGGCAATAAGAAGGTATGAGGGATACAGTAAACCTGAAGTGAAGCATCGGAATCTAAAACTAGTGTCACAGGAATGGTTCAAAACATAGCCAGTAGGAAGAGTCAGTCTTCTTAACTTAAGTCGGCATTGTGCCTTTGGTATTTAATTCCGATGCAATTTCTGTGTTGTATCGTCAATAAGAAAGCCAAAGGGATACAGTAAACCTGAAGCGCAGCATCAGAATCCATATCTAGTGTCACAGGATTGGTTCAAAACATAGACAGTAAGAGGAGTCAGTCTACTTGTAGTTAATCGGCATTGTGCCATTTGTATTTAACTCCGATGTAATTTCTGTGTTTCATCGTCAATAAGAAGGTCCAAGGGATACAGTAAACCTGAAGTGAAGCATCGGAATCTATAACTAGTGTCACAGCAATGGTTCAAATCATACACAGTAGGAAGAGTCAGTCTTCTTGTACTTGAGTCGGCATTGTGCCTTTTGCTTTTAATTCCCATGCAACTTCTGTATTTCATCGTCAATAAGAAGGACAGAGGGTTACAGTAAACCTGATGTGAAGCATCGGAATCTATAACTAGTGTCACAGGAATGGTTCAAAACATAGACAGTAGGAAGAGTCAGTCTTCTTGTACTTAAGTCGGCATTGTGCCTTTTGTGTTTAATTCCGATGCAATTTCTGTGTTTCATCGTCAATAAGAAGGTCAGAGGGATACAGTAAACCTGAAAAGAAGCATCAGAATCTATAACTAGTGTCACAGGTATGGTTCAAAACATAGACAGTAAAAAGTGTCAGTCTACTTGTACTTAAGTCGGCATTGTGCCTTTTGAATTTATTTCCGATGCGATATTTGTGTTTCATCGTCAATGAGAAGGTCCAAGGGATACAGTACACCTGAAGTGAAGCATCGGATTCTATAACTAGTGCCACAGGAAATGGTTTAAATCATAGACATTAAGAAGAGTCAGTCTTCTTGTACTTAAGGCAGCATTGTGCTTTTTGTATTTAATTCCGATGCAATTTTTGTGTTTCATAATCAATAAGAAGGTCAGAGGGGTACAATAAACCTGAAGTGAAGCATCGGAGTCTATAACTTGTGTCACAGGAATGGTTCAAAACATAGTCAGTAAGAAGAGTCAGTCTTCCTGTACTTAAGTCGGCATTGTGCCTTTCTATTTAATTCCAATGCAATTTCTGTGTTACATTGTCAATAAGAAGGTCAGAGGGATACAGTAAACCTGAAGTGAAGCATCGGAATCTATAACTAGTGTCACAGGAATGGTTCAAAACATAGTCAGTAAGAAGAGTCAGTCTTCTTGTACTTAAGTCGGCATTGTGCCTTTTCTAAATACTTCTGATGCAAATTCTGTGTTTCATCGTCAATAAGTAGGTCAGAGGGATACAGTAAACCTGAAGTGAAGCATCGGAATCTATAAGTGATGTCACAGGAATGGTTCAAAACATAGTCAGTAAGAAGAGTCAGTCTTCTTGTACTTATGTCGGCAATGTGCCTTTCGTATTTAATTCCGACGCAATTTCGGTGTTTCATCGTCAATAAGAAGGTCCAAGGTATACAGTAAACCTGAAGTGAAGCATCGGAATCTATAACTAGTGTCACAGGAGCGGTTCAAAGCATAGACAGTAAGAAGAGTCAGTCTTCTTGTACTTAAGTCAGCAATGTGCCTTTTCTATTTAATTCCGATGAAATGTCTGTGTTTCATCATCAATAAGAAGGTCAGAGGGATACAGTAAACCAGAAGTGAAGGATCGGAGTCTATAACTAGTGTAACAGGAATGGTTCGAAACGTCGTCAGTATGAAGAGTCAGACTTCTTGTACTTAAGTCGATATTGTGCCTTTTCTATTTATTTCCGATGCAATTTCTGTGTTTCAGTGTCAATAAGAAAGTCAGAGGGATACAGTAAACCTGAAGTGAAGCATCGGAATCTGTAAGTAGTGTCACAGGAATGGTTCAAAACATAGTCAGTAAGAAGAGTCAGTCTTCTTGTACATAAGTCGGCATTGTGCCTTTTGTATTTAATTCCGATGCAATTTCTGTGTTTCATCGTCAATAAGAAGGTATGAGGGATTCAGTAAACCTGAAGTGAAGCTTCGCAATCTATAACTAGTGTCACAGGAATGGTTCACAAGATAGTCAGTTAGAAGAGTCAGTCTTCTTGTACATAAGTCGGCATTGTGAATTTTCTATTTACTTCCGATGCAGATGCTGTGTTTCATCGTCAATAAGAAGGTCAGAGGGATACAGTAAACCTGAAGTGAAGCATCAGAATCTATAACTAGTGTCACAGGAATGGTTCAAAGCATAGCCAGTAAGAAGAGTCAGTCATCTTGTACTTAAGTCGGCATTGTGCCTTTTGTATATAATTTCGATGCAATTTCTGTGTTTCATCGTCAATAAGAAGGTCAGAGGGATACAGTAAACCTGAAGTGAGGCATCGGAAAATATAACTAGTCTCAAAGGAATGGTTCAAATCACAGACAGTAAGAAGAGTCAGTCTTCTTGTACTTAAGTCGGCATTGTGCCTTTTCTATTTAATTCCGATGCAATCTCTGTGTTTCATCGTCAATAAGGAGGTCAGAGGGATACAGTAAACCTGAAGTGAAGCATCGGAATCTATAAGTGATGTCACAGGAATGGTTCAAAACATAGTCAGTAAGAAGAGTCAGTCTTCTTGTACTTAAGTCGGCAATGTGCCTTTTCTATTTATTTCCGATGCAATTTCTGTGTTTCATTGTCAATAAGAAAGTCAGAGGGATACAGTAAACCTGAAGTGAAGCATCGGAATCTGTAAGTAGTGTCACAGGAATGGTTCAAAACATAGTCAGTAAGAAGAGTCAGTCTTCTTGTACTTAAGTCGGCATTGTGCCTTTTGTATTTAATTCCGATGCAATTTCTGTGTTTCATCGTCAATAAGAAGGTATGAGGGATACAGTAAACCTGAAGTGAAGCTTCGCAATCTATAACTAGTGTCACAGGAATGGTTCAAAACATAGAGAGTAGGAAGAGTCAGTCTTCTTGTACTTAAGTCCGCATTGTGCCTTTTGTATTTAATTCCGATGCAATTTCTGTGTTTCATCGTCAATAAGAAGGTCAGTGGTATACAGTAAACCTGAAGTGTAGAAACGGAATCTATAACTAGTGTCACAGGAATGTTTCAAAACATAGAAAGTTAGAAGAGTCAGTCTTCTTGTACTTAAGTCGGCATTGTGCCTTTTCCATTTAATTCCGATGCTATTTCTGTGTTTCATCGACAATAAGAAGGTCAGAGGGATACAGTAAACCTGAAGTGAGGCATCGGAATCTATAACTAGTGTCACAGGAATGGTACAAAACATAGACAGTAGGATGAGTCAGTCTTCTTGTACTTAAGTCGGCATTGTGCCTTTTCTATTTAATTCCAATGCAATTTCTGTCTTTCTTCGTCAATAAGAAGGTACAACGGATACAGTAAACCTGAAGTGACGCATCGGAATCTATAACTAGTGTCACAGGAATTGTTCAAACATAGACATTAAGATGATTTGGTCTTCTTGTACTTAAGTCAGCATTGTGCCTTTTGTATTTAACTCCGATGTAATTTCTGTGGTTCATCGTCAATAAGAAGGTCCAAGGGATACAGTAAACCTGAAGTGAAGCATCGGAATCTATAACTAGTGTCACAGGAATGGTTCAAAACATAGACAGAAAGAAGAGTCAGTCTTCTTGTACTCAAGTCGGCATTGTGCCTCTTCAATTTAATTCCGATGCAATTTCTGTGTTTCATCATCAATAGGAAGGTCAGAGGGATACAGTAAATCTGAAGTGAAACGTCGGAATCTATAACTAGTGTCACAGGAATGGTTCAAAACATATACAGTAAGAAGAGTCGGTCCTCTTGTACTGAGGTCGGCATTGTGCTTTTTGTATCTAATACCAATGCAATTTCTGTGATTCATCGTCAATAAGAAGGTCAGAGAGATATGGAAAGTATGAGGTGAAGCATCGGAATCTATAACTAGTGTCACAGGAATGGTTAAAAACAAAGACAGTAAGATGAGTCAGTCTTTTGTACATAAGTCGGCATTGTGAGTTTTGTATTTAATTACGATGCAATTTCTATGTTTCATCGTCAATAAGAAGGTCCAAGGGATACAGTAAACCTGAAGTGAAGCATCGGAATCTATAACTAGTGTCAGAGGAATGGTTCATAACATATACAGTAATAAGAGTCAGTCTTCTTGCACTTAAGTTGGCATTGTGCCTTTTGTATTTAATTCCGATGCAATTTCTGTGTATCATCGTCAATAAGAAGGCCAGAGGGATACAGTAAACCTGAAGTGAAGAATCGGAATCTATAACTAGTGTCACAGGAATGGTTCAAAACATAGAAAGTATGAAGAGTCAGTCTTCTTGTACTTAAGTCGGCATTGTGCCTTTTCTATATAATTCCGATGCAATTTCTGTGTTTCATTGTCAATAAGAAGGTCAGAGGGATATAGTAAACCTGAAGTGAGGCATCGGAAACTATGACTAGTGTCACAGGAATGGTTCCAAAGATAGACAGTAAGAAGAGTCAGTCTTCTTGTACTTAAGTCGGCATTGGGCCATTTGTATTTAATTCCGATGCAATTTCTGTGTTTCATCGTCAATAAGAAGGTCCGAGGGATACAGTAAACAAGAAGTGAAGCATCGGAATCTATAACTAGTGTCACAGGAATGGTTCAAAATATATTCAGTATGAAGAGTCAGTCTTCTTGTACTTAAGTCGGCATTGTGCCTTTTAATTGAATTCCGATGCAATTTCTGCGTTTCATCGTCAATAAGAAGGTCAGAGAGATACCGTAAACCTGAAGTGAAGCATCGGAATCTCTAACTAGTGTCACAGGAATGGTTCAAAACATAGTCAGTAAGAAGAGTCAGTCTTCTTGTACTCAAGTCGGCATTGTGTCTTTTCTATTTAATTCCGATGCAATTTCTGTGTTTCGTCGTCAATAAGAAGGTCTGAGGGACACGGTAAACCTGAAGTGAAGCATCAGAATCTATAACTAATGTCACAGGAATGGTTCAAAACATAGACAGTAAGAAGAGTCAGTCTACTTGTACTTAAGTCGGCATTGTACCTTTCGTATTTTAGTCCGATGCAATTTCTGTGTTTCATCGTCAATGAGAAGGTCAGAGGGATACAGTAAACCTGAAGTGAAGAATCGGAATCTATAACTAGTGTCACAGGAATGGTTCAAAACATAGAAAGTATGAAGAGTCAGTCTTCTTGTACTTAAGTCGGCATTGTGCCTTTTCTATATAATTCCGATGCAATTTCTGTGTTTCATTGTCAATAAGAAGGTCAGAGGGATATAGTAAACCTGAAGTGAGGCATCGGAAACTATGACTAGTGTCACAGGAATGGTTCCAAAGATAGACAGTAAGAAGAGTCAGTCTTCTTGTACTTAAGTCGGCATTGTGCCTTTTCTATTGAATTCCGATGCAATTTCTGTGTTTTATCGTCAATAAGAAGGTCAGAGAGATACTGTAAACCTGAAGTGAAGCATCGGAATCTATAACTAGTGTCACAGGAATGGTTCAAAACATAGGCAGTAAGAAGGGTCAGTCTTCTTGTACTTAAGTCGGCATTGGGCCATTTGTATTTAATTCCGATGCAATTTCTGTGTTTCATCGTCAATAAGAAGGTCCGAGGGATACAGTAAACAAGAAGTGAAGCATCGGAATCTATAACTAGTGTCACATTAATGGTTCAAAACATAGAGATTAGGAAGAGTCAGTCTTCTTGTACTTAAGTCGGCATTGTGCCTTTTGTATTTCATTCCGATGCAATTTCGGTGTTTCATCGTCAATAGGAAGGTCAGAGGGATACAGTAAACCTGAAGTGTAGAAACGGAATCTATGACTAGTATCACAGGAATGGTTCAAAACATAGAAAGTTAGAAGAGTCAGTCTTCTTGTACTTAAGTCGGCATTGTGCCTTTTCTATTTAATTCCGATGAAATTTCTGTGTTTCATCGACAATAAGAAGGTCAGAGGGATATAGAAAACCCGAAGTGAGGCATCGGAAACTTTAACTAGTGTCACAGGAATGGTTCAAAAGATAGACAGTAAGAAGAGTCAGTCTTCTTGTACTTAAGTCGGCATTGTGCCTTTTCTATTTAATTCAGATGCAATTTCTGTTTTTCATCGTTAATAAGAAGGTCCAAGGGATACAGTAAACCCGAAGTGAAGCTTCGGAATCTATAACTAGGTTCACAGGAATGGTTCAAAACATAGACAGTAAGACGAGTCAGTCTTCGCGTACTTAAGTCGGCATTGTGCCTTTTGTATTTAATTCCGATGCAATTTCTGTGTTTCATCGACAATAAGAAGGTCAGAGGGATACAGTAAACCTGAAGTGAAGCATCGGAATCTATAACTAGTGTCACAGGAATGGTTCAAAACATAGGGAGTAGGAAGAGTCAGTCTTCTTGTACTTAAGTCGGCATTGTGCCTTTTCTATTTAATTCCGATGCAATTTCTGTGTTTCACCGTCAACAAGAAGGTCAGAGGGATACAGTAAACCCGAAGTTAAGCATCGGAATCCATAACTAGTGTCACAGGAATGGTTCAAAACATATACAGTAATAAGAGACAGTCTTCTTGTACTTAAGATGGCATTGTGCCTTTTGTATTTAATTCCTATGCAATTTCAGTGTTTCATCGTCAATAAGAAGGTCAGAGGGATACAGTAAACCTGAAGTGAGGCATCGGAATCTATAACTAGTGTCACAGGAATGGTTCCAAAGATAGACAGTAAGAAGAATCAGTCTACTTGTACTTAAGTCGGCATTGTACCTTTTGTATTTTAGTCCGATGCAATTTCGGTGTTTCATCGTCAATAGGAAGGTCAGAGGGATACAGTAAACCAGAAGTGTAGAAACGGAATCTATGACTAGTATCACAGGAATGGTTCAAAACATGGAAAGTTAGAAGAGTCAGTCTTCTTGTACTTAAGTCGGCATTGTGCCTTTTCTATTTAATTCCGATGAAATTTCTGTGTTTCATCGACAATAAGAAGGTCAGAGGGATATAGAAAACCCGAAGTGAGGCATCGGAAACTTTAACTAGTGTCACAGGATTGGTTCAAAAGATAGACAGTAAGAAGAGTCAGTCTTCTTGTACTTAAGTCGGCATTGTGCCTTTTCTATTTAATTCAGATGCAATTTCTGTTTTTCATCGTTAATAAGAAGGTCCAAGGGATACAGTAAACCCGAAGTGAAGCATCGGAATCTATAACTAGGTTCACAGGAATGGTTCAAAACATAGACAGTAAGACGAGTCAGTCTTCGTGTACTTAAGTCGGCATTGTGCCTTTTGTATTTAATTCCGATGCAATTTCCGTGTTTCATCGACAATAAGAAGGTCAGAGGGATACAGTAAACCTGAAGTGAAGCATCGGAATCTATAACTAGTGTTACAGGAATGGTTCAAAACATAGAGAGTAGGAAGAGTCAGTCTTCTTGTACTTAAGTCGGCATTGTGCCTTTTCTATTTAATTCCGATGCAATTTCTGTGTTTCATCGTCAACAAGAAGGTCAGAGGGATACAGTAAACCCGAAGTTAAGCATCGGAATCCATAACTAGTGTCACAGGAATGGTTCAAAACATATACAGTAATAAGAGACAGTCTTCTTGTACTTAAGATGGCATTGTGCCTTTTGTATTTAATTCCTATGCAATTTCAGTGTTTCATCGTTAATAAGAAGGTCAGAGGGATACAGTAAACCTGAAGTGAGGCATCGGAATCTATAACTAGTGTCACAGGAATGGTTCCAAAGATAGACAGTAAGAAGAGTCAGTCTTCTTGTACTTAAGTCGGCATTGTGCCTTTTCTATTTAATTCCGATGCAATTTCTGTGTTTTATCGTCAATAAGAAGGTCAGAGGGATACTGTAAACCTGAAGTGAAGCATCGGAATCTATAACTAGTGTCACAGGAATGGTTCAAAACATAGACAGTAAGAAGGGTCAGTCTTCTTGTACTTAAGTCGGCATTGGGGCATTTGTATTTAATTCCGATGCAATTTCTGTGTTTCATCGTCAATAAGAAGGTCAGAGGGATAAAGTAAACCTGAAGTGAAGCATCGGAATCTATAACTAGTGTCACAGGAATGGTTCAAAACATAGAGAGTAGGAAGAGTCAGTCTTCTTGTACTTAGGTCGGCATTGTGCCTTTTGTATTTAATTCCGATGCAATTTCGGTGTTTCATCGTCAATAGGAAGGTCAGACGGATACAGTAAACCTGAAGTGTAGAAACGGAATCTATGACTAGTGTCACAGGAATGGTTCAAAACATAGAAAGTTAGAAGAGTCAGTCTTCTTGTACTTAAGTCGGCATTGTGCCTTTTCTATTTAATTCCGATGCAATTTCTGTGTTTCATCGACAATAAGAAGGTCAGAGGGATACAGAAAACCCGAAGTGAGGCATCGGAAACTTTAACTAGTGTCACAGGAATGGTTCAAAAGATAGACAGTAAGAAGAGTCAGTCTTCTTGTACTTAGGTCGGCATTGTGCCTTTTCTATTTAATTCAGATGCAATTTCTGTTTTTCATCATTAATAAGAAGGTCAGAGGGATACTGTAAACCTGAAGTGAAGCATCGGAATCTATAACTAGTGTCACAGGAATGGTTCAAAACATAGACAGTAAGAAGGGTCAGTCTTCTTGTACTTAAGTCGGCATTGGGGCATTTGTATTTAATTCCGATGCAATTTCTGTGTTTCATCGTCAATAAGAAGGTCAGAGGGATAAAGTAAACCTGAAGTGAAGCATCGGAATCTATAACTAGTGTCACAGGAATGGTTCAAAACATAGAGAGTAGGAAGAGTCAGTCTTCTTGTACTTAAGTCGGCATTGTGTCTTTTGTATTTAATTCCGATGCAATTTCGGTGTTTCATCGTCAATAGGAAGGTCAGACGGATACAGTAAACCTGAAGTGTAGAAACGGAATCTATGACTAGTGTCACAGGAATGGTTCAAAACATAGAAAGTTAGAAGAGTCAGTCTTCTTGTACTTAAGTCGGCATTGTGCCTTTTCTATTTAATTCCGATGCAATTTCTGTGTTTCATCGACAATAAGAAGGTCAGAGGGATACAGAAAACCCGAAGTGAGGCATCGGAAACTTTAACTAGTGTCACAGGAATGGTTCAAAAGATAGACAGTAAGAAGAGTCAGTCTTCTTGTACTTAGGTCGGCATTGTGCCTTTTCTATTTAATTCAGATGCAATTTCTGTTTTTCATCGTTAATAAGAAGGTCAGAGGGATACTGTAAACCTGAAGTGAAGCATCGGAATCCATAAGTAGTGTCACAGGAATAGTTCAAAACATATACAGTAATAAGAGACAGTCTTCTTCTACTTAAGTCGGCATTGTGCCTTTTGTATTTAATTCCGATGCAATTTCTGTGTTTCATCGACAATAAGAAGGTCAGAGGGATACAGTAAATCTGAAGTGAAGCGTCGGAATCTATAGCTAGTGTCACAGGAATGGTTCAAAACATAGAGAGTAGGAAGAGTCAGTCTTCTTGTACTTAAGTCGGCATTGTGCTTTTTCTATTTAATTCCGATGCAATTTCTGTGTTTCATCGTCAACAAGAAGGTCAGAGGGATACAGTAAATCAGAAGTGAAGCATCGGAATCTGTAACTAGTGTCACAGGAATTGTTCAAACATGGACGGTAGGAAGAGTCAGTGTTCTTGTACTTAAGTCGGCATTGTGCCTTTTGTATGTAAGTCCGATGCAATTTCTGTGTTTCGTCGTCAATAAGAAGGTCCATGGGATACAGTAAACCCGAAGTGAAGCATCGGAATCTATAACTAGGTTCACAGGAATGGTTCAAACATAGACAGTAAGAAGAGTCAGTCTTCGTGTACTTAAGTCGGCATTGTGCCTTTTGTATTTAATTCCGATGCAATTTCTGTGTTTCATCGACAATAAGAAGGTCAGAGGGATACAGTAAACCTGAAGTGAAGCATCGGAATCTATAACTAGTGTCACAGGAATGGTTCAAAACATAGAGAGTAGGAAGAGTCAGTCTTCTTGTACTTAAGTCGGCATTGTGCCTTTTCTATTTTTCCGATGCAATTTCTGTGTTTCATCGTCAACAAGAAGGTCAGAGGGATACAGTAAACCTGAAGTTAAGCATCGGAATCCATAACTAGTGTCACAGGAATGGTTCAAAACATATACAGTAATAAGAGACAGTCTTCTTGTACTTAAGATGGCATTGTGCCTTTTGTATTTAATTCCTATGCAATTTCAGTGTTTCATCGTCAATAAGAAGGTCAGAGGGATACAGTAAACCTGAAGTGAAGCATCGGAATCTATAACTAGTGTCACTGGAATGGTTCAAAAGATAGTCAGTAAGAAGAGTAAGTCTTCTTGTACTTAAGTCGGCATTGTGCCTTTTCTGTTTAATTCCGATGCAGTTTCTGTGTTTCATCGACAATAAGAAGGTCAGAGGGATACAGTAAACCTGAAGTGAAGCATCGGAATCTATAGCTAGTGTCACAGGAATGGTTCAAAACATAGAGAGTAGGAAGAGTCAGTCTTCTTGTACTTAGGTCGGCATTGTGCCTTTTCTATTTAATTCCAATGCAATTTCTGTGTTTCATCGTAAACAAGAAGGTCAGAGGGATGCAGTAAACCTGAAGTGAAGCATCGAATCTATAACTAGTGTCACAGGAATTGTTCAAAACATGGACGGTAGGAAGAGTCAGTGTTCTTGTACTTAAGTCGGCATTGTGCCTTTTGTATGTAAGTCCGATGCAATTTCTGTGTTTCTTCTTCAATAAGAAGGTCTAAGGGATACAGTAAACCCGAAGTGAAGCATCGGAATCTATAACTAGGTTCACAGGAAAGGTTCAAACATAGACAGTAAGAAGAGTCAGTCTTCGTGTACATAAGTCGGCATTGTGCCTTTTGTATTTAATTCCGATGCAATTTCTGTGTTTCATCGACAATAAGAAGGTCAGAGGGATACAGTAAACCTGAAGTGAAGCATCGGAATCTATAACTAGTGTCACAGGAATGGTTCAAAACATAGAGAGTAGGAAGAGTCAGTCTTCTTGTACTTAAGTCGGGATTGTGCCTTTTCTATTTTTCCGATGCAATTTCTGTGTTTCATCGTCAACAAGAAGGTCAGAGGGATACAGTAAACCTGAGGTTAAGCATCGGAATCCATAACTAGTGTCACAGGAATGGTTCAAAACATATACAGTAATAAGAGACAGTCTTCTTGTACTTAAGATGGCATTGTGCCTTTTGTAATTAATTCCTATGCAATTTCAGTGTTTCATCGTCAATAAGAAGGTCAGAGGGATACAGTAAACCTGAAGTGAAGCATCGGAATCTATAACTAGTGTCACTGGAATGGTTCAAATGATAGTCAGTAAGAAGAGTCAGTCTTCTTGTACTTAAGTCGGCATTGTGCCTTTTCTATTTAATTCCGATGCAGTTTCTGCGTTTCATCGTCAATAAGAAGGTCAGAGGGATACTGTAAACCTGAAGTGAAGCATCGGAATCTATAACTATTGTCACAGGAATGGTTCAAAACATAGACAGTAAGAAGGGTCAGTCTACTTGTACTTAAGTCGGCATTGTGCCTTTTGTATTTAATTCCGATGCAATATCGGTGTTTCGTCGTCATTAAGAAGGTCAGAGGGATACAGAAAACCTGAAGTGAAGCATCGGAATCTATAACTAGTGTCACAGGAATGGTTCAAAACATGGACAGTAGGAAGATTTAGTCGTCTTGTACTTAAGTCGGCATTGTGCCTTTTGTATTTAATTCCGATGCAATTTCTGTGTTTCATCGTCAATAAGAAGGTCCAAGGGATACAGTAAACACGATGTGAAGCATCGGAATCTATAACTAGGTTCACAGGAATGGTTCAAAACATAGACAGTAAGAAGAGTCAGTCTTCTTGTACTTAAGTCGGCATTGTGCCTTTTGTATTTAATTCCGATGCAATTTCTGTGTTTCATCGGCAATAAGAAGGTCAGAGAGGTCCAGTAAACCTGAAGTGAAGCATCGGATTCTATAACTAGTGTCACAGGAATGGTTCATACATAGAGAGTAGGAACAGACATTCTTCTTGTACTTAAGTCGGCATTGTGCCTTTTAATTGAATTCCGATGCAATTTCTGTGTTTCATCGTCAAAAAGAAGGTCAGAGGGATACAGTAAACCTGAAGTGAAGCATTGGAATCTATAACTAGTGTCACGGGAATGGTTCAAAACATAGAGAGTAGGAAGAGTCAGTCTTCTTGTACTTAAGTCGGCATTGTGCCTTTTCTATTTAATTCCGATGAAATTTCTGTGTTTCATCGTCAATAAGAAGGTCAGAGGAATACAGTAAACCTGAAGTGAAGCATCGGAACCTATAAATAGTGTCACAGGAATGGTTCAAAACATAGAGAGTAGGAAGAGTCTGTCTTCTTGTACTTATGGCGGCATTGTTACTTTTGGATTTAATTCCGATGCAATTTCGGTGTTTCATCGTCAATAAGAAGGTCAGAGGGATACAGTAAACCTGAAGTGTAGAAACGGAATCTATGACTAGTGTCACAGGAATGGTTCAAAACATAGAAAGTTAGAAGAGTCAGTCTTCTTGTACTTAAGTAGGCATTGTGCCTTTTCTATTTAATTCAGATGCAATTTCTGTTTTTCATCGTTAATAAGAAGGTCAGAGGGATACTGTAAACCTGAAGTGAAGCATCGGAATCTATAACTAGTGTCACAGGAATGGTTCAAAAGATAGACAGTAAGAAGGGTCAGTCTTCTTGTACTTAAGTCGGCATTGTGCCTTTTGTATTTAATTCCGATGCAATTTCGGTGTTTCGTCGTCAATAAGAAGGTCAGAGGGATGCAGTAAACCTGAAGTGAAGTATCGGAATCTATAACTAGGTTCACAGGAATGGTTCAAACCATAGACAGTAAGAAGAGTCAGTCTTCGTGTACTTAAGTCGTCATTGTGCCTTTTGTATTTAATTCCGATGCAATTTCTGTGTTTCATCGTCAACAAGAAGGTCAGAGGGATACAGTAAACCTGAAGTTAAGCATCGGAATCCATATCTAGTGTCACAGGAATGGTTCAAAACATATACAGTAGTAAGAGACAGTCTTCTTGTACTGAAGATGGCATTGTGCCTTTTGTATTTAATTCCGATGCAATTTCAGTGTTTCATCGTCAATAAGAAGGTCAGAGAGATATAGTAAACCTAAAGTGAAGCATCGGAATCTATAACTAGTGTCACAGGAATGGTTCAAAAGATAGTCAGTAAGAAGAGTCAGTCTTCTTGTACTTAAGTCGGCATTGTGCCTTTTGTATTTAATTCCGATGCAATATCGGTGTTTCATCGTCAATAAGAAGGCCAGAGGGATACAGTAAACCTGAAGTGAAGCATCGGAATCTATAACTAGTGTCACAGGAATGGTTCAAAACATGGACAGTAGGAAGATTCAGTCGTCTTGTACTTAAGTCGGCATTGTGCCTTTTGTATTTAATTCCGATGCAATTTCCGTGTTTCATCGTCAATAAGAAAGTCCAAGGGATACAGTAAACCCGAAGTGAAGCATCGGAATCTATAATTATGTTCACAGGAATGGTTCAAAACATAGAGAGTAGGAAGAGTAAGTCTTCTTGTACTGAAGTCGGCATTGTGCCTTTTCTATTTAATTCCGATGCAATTTCTGTGTTTCATCGTCAATATGAAGGTCAGAGGGATACTGTAAACCTGAAGTGAAGCATCGGAATCTATAAATAGTGTCTCAGGGATGGTTCCAAACATAGAGAGTAGGAAGAGTCAGTCTTGTACTTAAGTCGGGATTGTGACTTTTGTATTTCATTCGGATGCAATTTCGGTGTTTCATCGTCAATAAGAAGGTCAGAGGGATACAGGAAACCTGAAGTGTAGAAACGGAATCTATGACTAGTGTCACAGGAATGGTTCAAAACATAGACAGTAAGAAGGGTCTGTCTTCTTCTACTTAAGTCGGCATTGTGCCTTTTGTATTTAATTCCGATGCAATTTCTGTGTTTCATCGACAATAAGAAGGTCAGAGGGATACAGTAAACCTGAAGTGAAGCATCGGAATCTATAGCTAGTGTCACAGGAATGGTTCAAAACATAGAGAGTAGGAAGAGTCAGTCTTCTTGTACTTAGGTCGGCATTGTGCCTTTTCTATTTAATTCCGATGCAATTTCTGTGTTTCATCGTAAACAAGAAGGTCAGAGGGATACAGTAAACCTGAAGTGAAGCATCGAATCTATAACTAGTGTCACAGGAATTGTTCAAAACATGGACGGTAGGAAGAGTCAGTGTTCTTGTACTTAAGTCGGCATTGTGCCTTTTGTATGTAAGTCCGATGCAATTTCTGTGTTTCGTCTTCAATAAGAAGGTCCAAGGGATACAGTAAACCCGAAGTGAAGCATCGGAATCTATAACTAGGTTCACAGGAATGGTTCAAACATAGACAGTAAGAAGAGTCAGTCTTCGTGTACTTTAGTCGGCATTGTGCCTTTTGTATTTAATTCCGATGCAATTTCTGTGTTTCATCGACAATAAGAAGGTCAGAGGGATACAGTAAACCTGAAGTGAAGCATCGGAATCTATAACTAGTGTCACAGGAATGGTTCAAAACATAGAGAGTAGGAAGAGTCAGTCTTCTTGTACTTAAGTCGGGATTGTGCCTTTTCTATTTTTCCGATGCAATTTCTGTGTTTCATCGTCAACAAGAAGGTCAGAGGGATACAGTAAACCTGAGGTTAAGCATCGGAATCCATAACTAGTGTCACAGGAATGGTTCAAAACATATACAGTAATAAGAGACAGTCTTCTTGTACTTATGGCGGCATTGTTACTTTTGGATTTAATTCCGATGCAATTTCGGTGTTTCATCGTCAATAAGAAGGTCAGAGGGATACAGTAAACCTGTAGTGTAGAAACGGAATCTATGACTAGTGTCACAGGAATGGTTCAAAACATAGAAAGTTAGAAGAGTCAGTCTTCTTGTACTTAAGTCGGCATTGTGCCTTTTCTATTTAATTCAGATGCAATTTCTGTTTTTCATCGTTAATAAGAAGGTCAGAGGGATACTGTAAACCTGAAGTGAAGCATCGGAATCTATAACTAGTGTCACAGGAATGGTTCAAAAGATAGACAGTAAGAAGGGTCAGTCTTCTTGTACTTAAGTCGGCATTGTGCCTTTTGTATTTAATTCCGATGCAATTTCGGTGTTTCGTCGTCAATAAGAAGGTCAGAGGGATGCAGTAAACCTGAAGTGAAGTATCGGAATCTATAACTAGGTTCACAGGAATGGTTCAAACCATAGACAGTAAGAAGAGTCAGTCTTCGTGTACTTAAGTCGGCATTGTGCCTTTTGTATTTAATTCCGATGCAATTTCTGTGTTTCATCGTCAACAAGAAGGTCAGAGGGATACAGTAAACCTGAAGTTAAGCATCGGAATCCATATCTAGTGTCACAGGAATGGTTCAAAACATATACAGTAGTAAGAGACAGTCTTCTTGTACTTAAGATGGCATTGTGCCTTTTGTATTTAATTCCGATGCAATTTCAGTGTTTCATCGTCAATAAGAAGGTCAGAGAGATACAGTAAACCTAAAGTGAAGCATCGGAATCTATAACTAGTGTCACAGGAATGGTTCAAAAGATAGTCAGTAAGAAGAGTCAGTCTTCTTGTACTTAAGTCGGCATTGTGCCTTTTGTATTCAATTCCGATGCAATATCGGTGTTTCATCGTCAATAATAAGGCCAGAGGGATACAGTAAACCTAAAGTGAAGCATCGGAATCTATAACTAGTGTCACAGGAATGGTTCAAAACATGGACAGTAGGAAGATTCAGTCGTCTTGTACTTAAGTCGGCATTGTGCCTTTTGTATTTAATTCCGATGCAATTTCCGTGTTCCATCGTCAATAAGAAAGTCCAAGGGATACAGTAAACCCGAAGTGAAGCATCGGAATCTATAATTATGTTCACAGGAATGGTTCAAAACATAGAGAGTAGGAAGAGTAAGTCTTCTTGTACTTAAGTCGGCATTGTGCCTTTTCTATTTAATTCCGATGCAATTTCTGTGTTTCATCGTCAATATGAAGGTCAGAGGGATTCTGTAAACCTGAAGTGAAGCATCGGAATCTATAAATAGTGTCTCAGGGATGGTTCCAAACATAGAGAGTAGGAAGAGTCAGTCTTGTACTTAAGTCGGCATTGTGACTTTTGTATTTCATTCGGATGCAATTTCGGTGTTTCATCGTCAATAAGAAGGTCAGAGGGATACAGTAAACCTGAAGTGTAGAAACGGAATCTATGACTAGTGTCACAGGAATGGTTCAAAACATAGAAAGTTAGAAGAGTCAGTCTTCTTGTACTTAAGTCGGCATTGTGCCTTTTCTATTTAATTCAGATGCAATTTCTGTTTTTCATCGTTAATAAGAAGGTCAGAGGGATACTGTAAACCTGAAGTGAAGCATCGGAATCTATAACTAGTGTCACAGGAATGGTTCAAAACATAGACAGTAAGAAGGGTCAGTCTTCTTGTACTTAAGTCGGCATTGTGCCTTTTGTATTTAACTCCGATGCAATTTCGGTGTTTCGTCGTCAATAAGAAGGTCAGAGGGATACAGTAAACCTGAAGTGAAGCATCGGAATCTATAACTAGTGTCACAGGAATTGTTCAAATCATGGACGGTAGGAAGAGTCAGTGTTTTTGTACTTAAGTCGGCATTGTGCCTTTTGTATGTAAGTCCGATGCAATTTCTGTGTTTCATCGTCAATAAGAAGGTCCAAGGGATACAGTAAACCCGAAGAGAAGCATCGGAATCTATAACTAGGTTCACAGGAATGGTTCAAAGCATAGACAGTAAGAAGAGTCAGTCTTCGTGTACTTAAGTCGGAATTGTGCCTTTTGTATTTAATTCCGATGCAATTTCAGTGTTTCATCGTCAATAAGAAGGTCAGAGGGATACAGTAAACCTGAAGTGAAGCATCGGAATCTATAACTAGTGTCACAGGAATGGTTCAAAAGATAGTCAGTAAGAAGAGTCAGTCTTCTTGTACATAAGTCGGCATTGTGCCTTTTCTATTTAATTCCGATGCAGTTTCTGTGTTTCATCGTCAATAAGGAGGTCAGAGGGATACTGTAAACCTGAAGTGAAGCATCGGAATCTATAACTAGTGTCGCAGGAATGGTTCAAAACATAGACAGTAAGAAGGGTCAGTCTACTTTTACTTAAGACGGCATTGTGCCTTTTGTATTTAAATCCGATGCAATATCGGTGATTCATCGTCAATAAGAAGGTCAGAGGGATACAGTAAACCTGAAGTGAAGCATCGGAATCTATAACTAGTGTCACAGGAATGGTTGAAAACATGGACAGTAGGAAGATTCAGTCGTCTTGTACTTAAGTCGGCATTGTGCCTTTTGAATTTAATTCCGATGCAATTTCTGTGTTTCATCGTCAATAAGAAGGTCCAAGGGATACAGTAAACCCGAAGTGAAGCATCGGAATCTATAACTAGGTTCACAGGAATGGTTCAAAACATAGACAGTAAGAAGAGTCAGTCTTCTCGTACTTAAGTCGGCATTGTGCATTTTGTATTTAATTCCGATGCAATTTCTGTGTTTCATCGACAATAAGAAGGTCAGAGGGATACAGTAAACCTGAAGTGAAGCATCGGAATCTATAACTAGTGTCAGAGGAATGGTTCAAAACATAGGGAGTAGGAAGAGTCAGTCTTCTTGTACTTAAGTCGGCATTGTGCCTTTTCTATTTAATTCCGATGCAATTTCTGGGTTTCATCGTCAATAAGAAGGTCAGACGGATACTGTAAACCTGAAGTGAAGCATCGGAATCTATAAATAGTGTCACAGGGATGGTTCAAAACATAGAGAGTAAGAAGAGTCAGTCTTGTACTTAAGTCGGCAATGTGCCTTTTGTATTTCATTCCGATGCAATTTCGGTGTTTCATCGTCAATAAGAAGGTCAGAGGGATACAGTAAACCTGAAGTGTAGAAACGGAATCTATGACTAGTGTCACAGGAATTGCTCAAAACATAGACAGTAAGAAGGGTCTGTCTTCTTGTACTTAAGTCGGCATTGTGCCTTTTGTATTTATTTCCGATGCAATTTCTGTGTTTCATCGACAATAAGAAGGTCAGAGGGATACAGTAAACCTGAAGTGAAGCATCGGAATCTATAGCTAGTGTCACAGGAATGGTTCAAAACATAGAGAGTAGGAAGAGTCAGTCTTCTTGTACTTAGGTCGGCATTGTGCCTTTTCTATTTAATTCCGATGCAATTTCTGTGTTTCATCGTAAACAAGAAGGTCAGAGGGATACAGTAAACCTGAAGTGAAGCATCGAATCTATAACTAGTGTCACAGGAATTGTTCAAAACATGGACGGTAGGAAGAGTCAGTGTTCTTGTACTTAAGTCGGCATTGTGCCTTTTGTATGTAAGTCCGATGCAATTTCTGTGTTTCGTCTTCAATAAGAAGGTCCAAGGGATACAGTAAACCCGAAGTGAAGCATCGGAATCTATAACTAGGTTCACAGGAATGGTTCAAACATAGACAGTAAGAAGAGTCAGTCTTCGTGTACTTAAGTCGGCATTGTGCCTTTTGTATTTAATTCCGATGCAATTTCTGTGTTTCATCGACAATAAGAAGGTCAGAGTGATACAGTAAACCTGAAGTGAAGCATCGGAATCTATAACTAGTGTCACAGGAATGGTTCAAAACATAGAGAGTAGGAAGAGTCAGTCTTCTTGTACTTAAGTCGGGATTGTGCCTTTTCTATTTTTCCGATGCAATTTCTGTGTTTCATCGTCAACAAGAAGGTCAGAGGGATACAGTAAACCTGAGGTTAAGCATCGGAATCCATAACTAGTGTCACAGGAATGGTTCAAAACATATACAGTAATAAGAGACAGTCTTCTTGTACTTATGGCGGCATTGTTACTTTTGGATTTAATTCCGATGCAATTTCGGTGTTTCATCGTCAATAAGAAGGTCAGAGGGATACAGTAAACCTGTAGTGTAGAAACGGAATCTATGACTAGTGTCACAGGAATGGTTCAAAACATAGAAAGTTAGAAGAGTCAGTCTTCTTGTACTTAAGTCGGCATTGTGCCTTTTCTATTTAATTCAGATGCAATTTCTGTTTTTCATCGTTAATAAGAAGGTCAGAGGGATACTGTAAACCTGAAGTGAAGCATCGGAATCTATAACTAGTGTCACAGGAATGGTTCAAAAGATAGACAGTAAGAAGGGTCAGTCTTCTTGTACTTAAGTCGGCATTGTGCCTTTTGTATTTAATTCCGATGCAATTTCGGTGTTTCGTCGTCAATAAGAAGGTCAGAGGGATGCAGTAAACCTGAAGTGAAGTATCGGAATCTATAACTAGGTTCACAGGAATGGTTCAAACCATAGACAGTAAGAAGAGTCAGTCTTCGTGTACTTAAGTCGGCATTGTGCCTTTTGTATTTAATTCCGATGCAATTTCTGTGTTTCATCGTCAACAAGAAGGTCAGAGGGATACAGTAAACCTGAAGTTAAGCATCGGAATCCATATCTAGTGTCACAGGAATGGTTCAAAACATATACAGTAGTAAGAGACAGTCTTCTTGTACTTAAGATGGCATTGTGCCTTTTGTATTTAATTCCGATGCAATTTCAGTGTTTCATCGTCAATAAGAAGGTCAGAGAGATACAGTAAACCTAAAGTGAAGCATCGGAATCTATAACTAGTGTCACAGGAATGGTTCAAAAGATAGTCAGTAAGAAGAGTCAGTCTTCTTGTACTTAAGTCGGCATTGTGCCTTTTGTATTCAATTCCGATGCAATATCGGTGTTTCATCGTCAATAAGAAGGCCAGAGGGATACAGTAAACCTAAAGTGAAGCATCGGAATCTATAACTAGTGTCACAGGAATGGTTCAAAACATGGACAGTAGGAAGATTCAGTCGTCTTGTACTTAAGTCGGCATTGTGCCATTTGTATTTAATTCCGATGCAATTTCCGTGTTCCATCGTCAATAAGAAAGTCCAAGGGATACAGTAAACCCGAAGTGAAGCATCAGAATCTATAATTATGTTCACAGGAATGGTTCAAAACATAGAGAGTAGGAAGAGTAAGTCTTCTTGTACTTAAGTCGGCATTGTGCCTTTTCTATTTAATTCCGATGCAATTTCTGTGTCTCATCGTCAATATGAAGGTCAGAGGGATACTGTAAACCTGAAGTGAAGCATCGGAATCTATAAATAGTGTCTCAGGGATGGTTCCAAACATAGAGAGTAGGAAGAGTCAGTCTTGTACTTAAGTCGGCATTGTGACTTTTGTATTTCATTCGGATGCAATTTCGGTGTTTCATCGTCAATAAGAAGGTCAGAGGGATACAGTAAACCTGAAGTGTAGAAACGGAATCTATGACTAGTGTCACAGGAATGGTTCAAAACATAGAAAGTTAGAAGAGTCAGTCTTCTTGTACTTAAGTCGGCATTGTGCCTTTTCTATTTAATTCCGATGCAGTTTCTGTGTTTCATCGTCAATAAGGAGGTCAGAGGGATACTGTAAACCTGAAGTGAAGCATCGGAATCTATAACTAGTGTCGCAGGAATGGTTCAAAACATAGACAGTAAGAAGGGTCAGTCTACTTTTACTTAAGACGGCATTGTGCCTTTTGTATTTAATTCCGATGCAATATCGGTGTTTCATCGTCAATAACAAGGTCAGAGGGATACAGTAAACCTGAAGTGAAGCATCGGAATCTATAACTAGTGTCACAGGAATGGTTGAAAACATGGACAGTAGGAAGATTCAGTCGTCTTGTACTTAAGTCGGCATTGTGCCTTTTGTATTTAATTCCGATGCAATTTCTGTGTTTCATCGTCAATAAGAAGGTCCAAGGGATACAGTAAACCCGAAGTGAAGCATCGGAATCTATAACTAGGTTCACAGGAATGGTTCAAAACATAGACAGTAAGAAGAGTCAGTCTTCTCGTACTTAAGTCGGCATTGTGCATTTTGTATTTAATTCCGATGCAATTTCTGTGTTTCATCGACAATAAGAAGGTCAGAGGGATACAGTAAACCTGAAGTGAAGCATCGGAGTCTATAACTAGTGTCAGAGGAATGGTTCAAAACATAGGGAGTAGGAAGAGTCAGTCTTCTTGTACTTAAGTCGGCATTGTGCCTTTTCTATTTAATTCCGATGCAATTTCTGTGTTTCATCGACAATAAGAAGGTCAGAGGGATACAGTAAACCTGAAGTGAGGCATCGGAAACTATAACTAGTGTCACAGGAATGGTTCAAAAGATAGACAGTAAGAAGAGTCAGTCTTCTTGTACTTAAGTTGGCATTGTGCCTTTTCTATTTAATTCAGATGCAATTTCTGTTTTTCATCGTTAATAAGAAGGTCAGAGGGTTACTGTTAACCTGAAGTGAAGCATCGGAATCTATAACTAGTGTCACAGGAATGGTTCAAAACATAGACAGTAAGAAGGGTCAGTCTTCTTGTACTTAAGTCAGCATTGTGCCTTTTGTATTTAATTCCGATGCAATTTCGGTGTTTCGTCGTCAATAAGAAGGTCAGAGGGATACAGTAAACCTGAAGTGAAGCATCGGAATCTATAACTAGTGTCACAGGAATGGTTCAAAACATAGACAGTAAGAAGAGTCAGTCTTCCTGTACTTAACTCGGCATTGTGCCTTTTGTATTTAATTCCGATGCAATTTCTGTGTTTCATCGACAATAAGAAGGTCAGAGGGATACAGTAAACCTGAAGTGAGGCATCGGAATCTATAACTAGTGTCACAGGAATGGTTCAAAACATAGAGAGTAGGAAGAGTCAGTCTTCTTGTACTTAAGTCGGCATTGTGCCTTTTCTATTTAATTCCGATGCAATTTCTGTGCTTCTTCGTCAACAAGAAGGTCAGAGGGATACAGTAAACCTGAAATTAAGCATCGGAATCCATAACTAGTGTCACAGGAATGGCTCAAAAGATAGACAGTAAGAAGAGTCAGTCTTCTTGTACTTAAGTCGGCATTGTGCCTTTTGTATTTAATTCCAATGCAATTTCTGTGTTTCATCGTTAATAAGAAGGTCAGAGGGATACAGTAAACCCGAAGGGAAGCATCGGAATCTCTATCTAGTGTCACAGGAATGGTTTAAAGCATAGTCACTAAGAAGAGTCAGTCTTCTTGTACTTAAGTCGGCATTCTGCCTTTTGTATTTAATTCCGATGCAATTTCTGTGTTTCATCGACAATAAGAAGGTCAGAGGGATACAGTAAACCTGAAGTGAGGCATCGGAATCTATAACTAGTGTCACAGGAATGGTTCAAAACATAGAGAGTAGGAAGAGTCAGTATTCTTGTACTTAAGTCGGAATTGTGCCTTTTCTATTTAATTCCGATGCAATTTCTGTGTTTCATCGTCAACAAGAAGGTCAGAGGGATACAGTAAACCTGAAGTTAAGCATCGGAATCCATAACTAGTGTCACAGGAATGGTTCAAAAGATAGACAGTAAGAAGAGTCAGTCTTCTTGTACTTAAGTCGGCATTGTGCCTTTTCTATTTAATTCAGATGCAATTTCTGTTTTTCATCGTTAATAAGAAGGTCAGAGGGATACTGTAAACCTGAAGTGAAGCATCGGAATCTATAACTAGTGTCACAGGAATGGTTCAAAACGTTGACAGTAAGAAGGGTCAGTCTTCTTGTACTTAAGTCGGCATTGTGCCTTTTGTATTTAATTCCGATGCAATTTCGGTGTTTCGTTGTCAATAAGAAGGTCAGTGGGATACAGCAAAGCTGAAGTGAAGCATCGGAATCTACAACTAGTGTCACAGGAATTGTTGAAAACATTGACGGTAGGATGAGTCAGTGTTCTTGTACTTAAGTCGGCATTGTGCCTTTTGTATGTAAGTCCGATGCAATTTCTGTGTTTCATCGTCAATAAGAAGGTCCAAGGGATACAGTAAACCCGAAGTGAAGCAACGGAATCTATAACTAGGTTCACAGGAATGGTTCAAAACATAGACAGTAAGAAGAGTCAGTCTTCGTGTACTTAAGTCGTCATTGTGCCTTTTGTATTTAATTCCGATGCAATTTCTGTGTTTCACCGACAATAAGAAGGTCAGAGGGATACAGTAAACCTGAAGTGAAGCATCGGAATCTATAACTAGTGTCACAGGAATGGTTCAAAACATAGAGAGTAGGAAGAGTCAGTCTTCTTGTACTTAAGTCGGCATTGTGCCTTTTCTATTTAATTCGGATGCAATTTATGTGTTTCATCGTCAACAAGAAGGTCAGAGGGATACAGTATACCTGAAGTTAAGCATCGGAATCCATAACTAGTGTCACAGGAATGGTTCAAAACATATACAGTAATAAGAGACAGTCTTCTTGTACTTAAGATGGCATTGTGCCTTTTGTATTTAATTCCGATGCAATTTCAGTGTTTCATCGTCAATAAGAAGGTCAGAGGGATACAGTAAACCTGAAGTGAAGCATCGGAATCTACAACTAGTGTCACAGGAGTGGTTCAAAAGATAGTCAGTAAGAAGAGTCAGTCTTCTTGTACTTAAGTCGGCATTGTGCCTTTTCTATTTAATTCCGATGCAATTTCTGTGTTTCATCGTCAATAAGAAGGTCAGAGGGATACTTAAAACTGAAGTGAAGCATCGGAATCTACAACTAGTGTTACAGGAATGGTTCATAACATACACAGCAAGAAGGGTCAGTCTACTTGTACTTAAGTCGGCATTGTGCCTTTTGTATTTAATTCCGATGCAATATCGGTGTTTCATCGTCAATAAGAAGGTCAGAGGGATACAGAAAACCTTAAGTGAAGCATCGGAATCTATAACTAGTGACACAGGAATGGTTCAAAACATGGACAGTAGAAAGATTCAGTCGTCTTGTACTTAAGTCGGCATTGTGCCTTTTGTATTTAATTCCGATGCAATTTCTGTGTTTCATCGTCAATAAGACGGTCCAAGGGATACAGTAAACCCGAAGTGAAGCATCGGAATCTATAACTAGATTCACAGGAATGGTTCAAAACATAGACAGTAAGAAGAGTCAGTCTTCGTGTACTTAAGTCGGCATTGTGCCTTTTGTATTTAATTCCGATGCAATTTCTGTGTTTCATCGACAATAAGAAGGTCAGAGGGATACAGTAAACCTGAAGTGAAGCATCGGAATCTATAACTAGTGTCACAGGAATGGTTCAAAACATAGAGAGTAGGAAGAGTCAGTCTTCTTGTACCTAAGTCGGCATTGTGCCTTTTCTATTTAATTCCGATGCAATTTCTGTGTTTCATCGTCAACAAGAGGTCAGAGGGATACAGTAAACCTGAAGTTAAGCATCGGAATCCATAACTAGTGTCACAGGAATGGTTCAAACCATATACAGTAATAAGAGACAGTCTTCTTGTACTTAAGATGGAATTGTGCCCTTTGTATTTAATTCCGATGCAATTTCAGTGTTTCATCGTCAATAAGAAGGTCAGAGGGATACAGTAAACCTGAAGTGAAGCATCGGAATCTATAACTAGTGTCACAGGAATGGTTCAATTGATAGTCGGTAAGATGAGTCAGTCTTCTTGTACTTAAGTCGGCATTGTGCCTTTTCTATTTAATTCCGACGCAGTTTCTGTGTTTCATCGTCAATAAGAAGGTCAGACGGATACTGTAAACCTGAAGTGAAGCATCGGAATCTAAAACTAGTGTCACAGGAATGGTTCAAAACATAGACAGTAAGAAGGGTCAGTCTACTTGTACTTAAGTCGGCATTGTGCCTTTTGTGTTTAATTCCGAAGCAATATCGGTGTTTCATCGTCAATAAGAAGGTCAGAGGGATACAGTAAACCTGAAATGAAGCATTGGAATCTATAACTAGTGTCACAGGAATGGTTCAAAACATGGACAGTAGGAAGATTCAGTCGTCTTGTACTTAAGTCGGCATTGTGCCTTTTGTATTTAATTCCGATGTAATTTCTGTGTTTCATCGGCAATAAGAAGGTCCAAGGGATACAATAAACCTGACGCGAAGCATCGGAATCTATAACTAGTGTCACATGAATGGTTCATACATAGAGAGTAGGAAGAGACAGTCTTCTTGTACTTAAGTCGGCATTGTGCCTTTCGTATTAAATTCCGATGCATTTTCTGTGTTTCATCGTCAATAAGATGGTCAGAGGGATACAGTAAACCTGAAGTAAAGCATCGGAATCTATAACTAGTGTCACAGGAATGGTTCAAAACATAGTCAGTAAAAAGAGTCAGCCTTCTTGTACTTAAGTCGGCATTGTGCCTTTTAATTGAATTCCGAAACAATTTCTGTGTTTCATCGTCAATAAGAAGGTCAGGTGGATACCGTTAACCTGAAGTGAAGCATCGGAATCTCTAACAAGCGTCACAGGAATGGTTCAAAACATAATCAATAAGAAGAGTCAGTCTTCTTGTACTTAAGGCGGCATTGGGCCTTTTGTATTTAATTCCGATGCAATTTCTGTGTTTCGTCGGCAATAAGAAGGTCAGAGGGACACAGTAAACCTGAAGTGAAGCATCAGAATCTATAACTAGTGTTACAGGAATGGTTCAAATCATAGTCAGTAAGAAGAGACAGTCTTCTTGTACTCAAGTCGGCATTGTGCCTTTTCTATTTAATTCCGATGCAATATCTGTGTTTCATCGTCAATAAGAAGGTCAGAGGGATACAGGAAGCCTGAAGTGAGGCATCGGAATCTATAACTAGTGTCACAGGAATGGTTCAAACCATAGAGAGTAGGAAGAGTCAGTCTTCTTGTACTTAAGTCGGCATTGTGTCTTTTCTATTTAATTCCGATGCAATTTCTGTGTTTCATCGTCAATAAGAAGGTAGGAGGGATACAGTAAACCTGAAGTGAAGCGTCAGAATCCATAACTAGTGTCACAGGAATGGTTCAAAACATATACAGTAATAAGAGTCAGTCTTCTTGTACTTAAGTTGGCATTGTGCCTTTTGTATTTAATTCCGATGCAATTTCAGTGTTCCATCGTCAATAAGAAGGAAAGAGGGATACAGTAAACCTGAAGTGAAGCATCGGAATCTATAACTAGTGTCACAGGAATGGTTCAAGACATAGTCAGTAAGAAGAGTCAGTCTTCCTGTACTTTAGTCGGCATTGTGCCTTTTCTATTTAATTCCGATGCAATTTCTGTGTTTCATCGTCAATAAGAAGGTCAGAGGGATACTGTAAACCTGAAGTGAAGCTTCGGAATCTATAACTAGTGTCACAGTAATGGTTCAAAACATGAACAGTAGAAAGATTCAGTCGTCTTGTACTTAAGTCGGCATTGTGCCTTTTGTATTTAATTCCGATGCAATTTCTGTGTTTCATCGTCAATAAGACGGTCCAAGGGATACAGTAAACCCGAAGTGAAGCATCGGAATCTATAACTAGATTCACAGGAATGGTTCAAAACATAGACAGTAAGAAGAGTCAGTCTTCGTGTACTTAAGTCGGCATTGTGCCTTTTGTATTTAATTCCGATGCAATTTCTGTGTTTCATCGACAATAAGAAGGTCAGAGGGATACAGTAAACATGAAGTGAAGCATCGGAATCTATAACTAGTGTCACAGGAATGGTTCAAAACATAGAGAGTAGGAAGAGTCAGTCTTCTTGTACCTAAGTCGGCATTGTGCCTTTTCTATTTAATTCCGATGCAATTTCTGTGTTTCATCGTCAACAAGAGGTCAGAGGGATACAGTAAACCTGAAGTTAAGCATCGGAATCTATAACTAGTGTCACAGGAATGGTTCAAACCATATACAGTAATAAGAGACAGTCTTCTTGTACTTAAGATGGAATTGTGCCCTTTGTATTTAATTCCGATGCAATTTCAGTGTTTCATCGTCAATAAGAAGGTCAGAGGGATACAGTAAACCTGAAGTGAAGCATCGGAATCTATAACTAGTGTCACAGGAATGGTTCAATTGATAGTCGGTAAGATGAGTCAGTCTTCTTGTACTTAAGTCGGCATTGTGCCTTTTCTATTTAATTCCGACGCAGTTTCTGTGTTTCATCGTCAATAAGAAGGTCAGACGGATACTGTAAACCTGAAGTGAAGCATCGGAATCTAAAACTAGTGTCACAGGAATGGTTCAAAACATAGACAGTAAGAAGGGTCAGTCTACTTGTACTTAAGTCGGCATTGTGCCTTTTGTGTTTAATTCCGAAGCAATATCGGTGTTTCATCGTCAATAAGAAGGTCAGAGGGATACAGTAAACCTGAAATGAAGCATTGGAATCTATAACTAGTGTCACAGGAATGGTTCAAAACATGGACAGTAGGAAGATTCAGTCGTCTTGTACTTAAGTCGGCATTGTGCCTTTTGTATTTAATTCCGATGTAATTTCTGTGTTTCATCGGCAATAAGAAGGTCCAAGGGATACAATAAACCTGAAGCGAAGCATCGGAATCTATAACTAGTGTCACAGGAATGGTTCATACATAGAGAGTAGGAAGAGACAGTCTTCTTGTACTTAAGTCGGCATTGTGCCTTTCGTATTAAATTCCGATGCATTTTCTGTGTTTCATCGTCAATAAGATGGTCAGAGGGATACAGTAAACCTGAAGTAAAGCATCGGAATCTATAACTAGTGTCACAGGAATGGTTCAAAACATAGTCAGTAAAAAGAGTCAGCCTTCTTGTACTTAAGTCGGCATTGTGCCTTTTAATTGAATTCCGAAACAATTTCTGTGTTTCATCGTCAATAAGAAGGTCAGGTGGATACCGTTAACCTGAAGTGAAGCATCGGAATCTCTAACAAGCGTCACAGGAATGGTTCAAAACATAATCAATAAGAAGAGTCAGTCTTCTTGTACTTAAGGCGGCATTGTGCCTTTTGTATTTAATTCCGATGCAATTTCTGTGTTTCGTCGGCAATAAGAAGGTCAGAGGGACACAGTAAACCTGAAGTGAAGCATCAGAATCTATAACTAGTGTTACAGGAATGGTTCAAATCATAGTCAGTAAGAAGAGACAGTCTTCTTGTACTCAAGTCGGCATTGTGCCTTTTCTATTTAATTCCGATGCAATATCTGTGTTTCATCGTCAATAAGAAGGTCAGAGGGATACAGGAAGCCTGAAGTGAGGCATCGGAATCTATAACAAGTGTCACAGGAATGGTTCAAAACATAGAGAGTAGGAAGAGTCAGTCTTCTTGTACTTAAGTCGGCATTGTGCCTTTTCTATTTAATTCCGATGCAATTTCTGTGTTTCATCGTCAATAAGAAGGTAGGAGGGATACAGTAAACCTGAAGTGAAGCGTCAGAATCCATAACTAGTGTCACAGGAATGGTTCAAAACATATACAGTAATAAGAGTCAGTCTTCTTGTACTTAAGTTGGCATTGTGCCATTTGTATTTAATTCCGATGCAATTTCAGTGTTCCATCGTCAATAAGAAGGTCAGAGGGATACAGTAAACCTGAAGTGAAGCATCGGAATCTATAACTAGTGTCACAGGAATGGTTCAAGACATAGTCAGTAAGAAGAGTCAGTCTTCCTGTACTTTAGTCGGCATTGTGCCTTTTCTATTTAATTCCGATGCACTTTCTGTGTTTCATCGTCAATAAGAAGGTCAGAGGGATACTGTAAACCTGAAGTGAAGCTTCGGAATCTATAACTAGTGTCACAGTAATGGTTCAAAACATGAACAGTAGGAAAATTCAGTCTTCTTGTACTTAAGTCGGCATTGTGCCTTTTGTATTTAATTCCGATGCAATTTCTGTGTATCATCGTCAATAAGAAGGTCCAATGGATACAGTAAACCCGAAGTGAAGCATAGGAATCTATAACTAGGTTCACAGGAATGGTTCAAAACATAGACAGTAAGAAGAGTCAGTCTTCTTGTACTTAAGTCGGCATTGTGCCTTTTGTATTTAATTCCGATGCAATTTCTGTGTTTCATCGGCAATAAGAAGGTCAGAGGGATACAGTAAACCTGAAGTAAAGCATCGGAATCTATAACTAGTGTCACAGGAATAGTTCATACATAGAGAGTAGGAAGAGACAGTCCTCTTGTACTTAAGTCGGCATTGTGCCTTTTGTATTTAATTCCGTTACATTTTCTGTGTTTCATCGTCAATAAGAGGGTCAGAGGGATACAGTAAACCTGAAGTAAAGCATCGGAATCTATAACTAGTGTCACAGGAATGGTTCAAAACATAGTCAGTAAAAAGAATTAGTCTTCTTGTACTTAAGCCGGCAAGGTGCATTTTGTATTTAATTCCGATGCAATATCTGTGTTTCATCGTCAATAAGAAGGTCCAAGGGATACAGTAAACCTGAAGTGAAGCATCGGAATCTGTAACTAGTGTCACAGGAATAGTTCATACATAGAGAGTAGGAAGAGACAGTCCTCTTGTACTTAAGTCGGCATTGTGCCTTTTGTATTTAATTCCGTTACATTTTCTGTGTTTCATCGTCAATAAGAGGGTCAGAGGGATACAGTAAACCTGAAGTGAAGCATAGGAATCTATAACTAGTCTCACAGGAAGTGTTCAAAACATAGACAGTAAGAAGGGTCAGTCTTCTTGTACTTAAGCCGGCATTGTGCCTTTTGTATTTAATTCCGATGCAATTTCGGTGTTTCATCGTCAATAAGACGGTCAGAGGGATAATGTAAACCTGAAGTGAAGCATCGGAATCCGTAACTAGTGTCACAGGAATGGTTCAAAACATGGACAGTAGGAAGAGTCAGTCTTCTTCTACTTATGTCGGCAATGTGCCTTTTGTATTTAATTCCGATGCAATTTCTGTGTTTCATCGTCAATAAGAATTTCCAAGGGATACAGAAAACCCGAAGTGAAGCATCGGAATCTATAACTAGGTTCACAGGAATGGTTCAAAACATAGACAGTAAGAAGAGTCAGTCTTCTTGTACTTAAGTCGGCATTGTGCCTTTTGTATTTAATTCCGATGCAATTTCTGCGTTTCATCGGCAATAAGAAGATCAGAGGGATACAGTAAATTTGAAGTGAAGCATCGGAATCTATAACTAGTGTCACAGGAATGGTTCATACATAGAGAGTAGGAAGAGACAGTCTTCTTGTATTTAAGTCGGCATTGTGCCTTTTGTATTTAATTCCGATGCAATTTCTGTGTTTCATCGTCAATAAGAGGGTCAGAGGGATATAGTAAACCTGAAGTAACGCATCGGAATCCATAACTAGTGTCACAGGAGTGGTTCAAAACATAGTCAGTAAAAAGAGTCAGTCTTCTTGTACTTAAGTCGGCATTGTGCCTTTTAATTGAATTCCCATGCAATTTCTGTGTTTCATCGTCAATAAGAAGGTCAGAGGGATACCGTAAACCTGAAGTGAAGCATCGGAATCTCTATCTAGCCTCACAGGAATGGTTCAAAAAATAGTCAGTAAGAAGAGTCAGTCTTCTTGTACTTAAGTTGGCATTGTGCCTTTTGTATTTCATTCCGAGGCAATTTCTGTGTTTCGTCGTCAATAAAAAGGTCAGAGGGACACAGTAAACCTGAAGTGAAGAATCAGAATTTATAACTAGTGTTACAGGAATGGTTCAAAACATAGACAGTAAGAAGAGTCAGTCTACTTGTACTTAAGTCGGCATTGTGCCTTTTGTATTTAATTCCGATGCAATTTCTGTTTTTCATCGTCAATAAGAAGGTCAGAGGGATACAGTAAACCTGAAATGAAGCATCGGATTCTATAACTAGGTTCACAGGAATGGTACAAAACATAGACAGTAAGAAGAGTCAGTCTTCTTGTACTTAAGTCGGCATTGTGCCTTTTGTATTTAATTCCGATGCAATTTCTGCGTTTCATCGGCAATAAGGAGGTAAGAGGGATACAGTAAACCTGAAGTGAAGCATCGGAATCTGTAACTAGTGTCACAGGAATGGTTCATACATAAAGAGTAGGAAGAGACAGTCTTCTTGTACTTAAGTCGGCATTGTGCCTTTTGTATTTAATTCCGATGCAATTTCTGTGTTTCATCGACAATAAGAGGGTCAGAGGGATATAGTAAACCTGACGTAAAGCATCGGAATCTATAACTAGTGTCACAGGAATGGTTCAAAACATAGTCAGTAAAAAGAGTCAGTCTTCTTGTAATTAAGTCGGCATTGTGCCTTTTAATTGAATTCCGATGCAATTTCTGTGTTTCATCGCCAATAAGAAGGTCAGAGGGATACCGTAAACATGAAGTGAAGCATCGGAATCTCTAACTAGCGTCACAGGAATGGTTCAAAACGTAGTCAGTAAGAAGAGTCAGTCTTCTTGTACTGAAGTCGGCATTGTGCCTTTTCTAATTAATTCCGATTCAATTTCGGTATTTCATCGTCAATATGAAGGTCAGAGGGATACTGTAAACCTGAAGTGAAGCATCGGAATCTATAACTAGTCTCACAGGAATTGTTCAAAACATAGACAGTAAGAAGGGTCAGTCATCTTGTATTTAATTCGGCATTGTGCCTTTTGTATTTATTCCGATGCAATTTCTGTGTTTCGTCGTCAAAAAGAAGGTCAGAGGGATACAGTAAACCAGAAGTGAGGAATCGGAATCAATAACTAGTGTCACAGAAATGGTTCACAAAATAGTCTGTAAGAATAGTCAGTCTTCTTGAACTTAAGTCGGCATTGTGCAATTTCTATTTAATTCCGATGCAATTTCTATGTTTCATCGCCAATAAGAAGGTCAGAGGGATACTGTAAACCTGAAGTGAAGTATCGGAATCTATAACTAGTGTCACAGGAATGGTTCAAAGCATAGACAGTAAGAAGGGTCTGTCTTCTTGTACTTAAGTCGGCATTGCGCCTTTTGTATTTAATTCCGATGCAATTTTGGTGTTTCATCGTCAATGAGAAGGTCTGAGGGATACTGTAAACCTGAAGTGAAGCATCGGAGTCTATAGCTAGTGTAACAGGAATGGTTCAAAACATGGACAGTAGGAAGAGTCAGTCTTCTTGTACTTAAGTCGGCAATGTGACATTACTATTTAATTCCGTTGCACTTTCAGTGTTTCTTCGTCAATAAGAAGGCCAAGGGATACAGTAAACCTGAAATCAAGCATCGGATTCTATAACTAGTGTCACAGGAATGGTTCAAAACATAGACAGTAGGAAGAGCCAGTCTACATGTACTTTAGTCGGCATTGTGCCTTTTGTATTTAATTCCGTTGCACTTTCAGTGTTTCATCGTCAATAAGAAGGTCAGAGGGATACAGTAAACCTGAGGTGAAGAATCGGAATGTATAACTAGTGCCACAGGAATGGTTCAAAACATAGAAAGTAGGAAGAGTCAGTCTTCTTGTACTTAAGTCGGCATTGTGCCTTTTCCATTGAATTCCGATGCGATTTCTGTGTTTCATCGTCAATAAGATGGTCAGAGGGATACAGTAAACCTGAAGTGAGGCATCGGAATCTATTACTAGTGTCACAGGAATGGTTCAAACATAGACAGTAAGAAGAGTCAGTCTTCTTGTACTTAAGTCGGCATTGTGCCTTTTCTATTTAATTCCGACGCAATTTCTGTGTTTCATCGTCAATAAGAAGTTCAGAGGGATACTGTAAATCTGAAGTGAAGCATCGGAATCTATAACTAGCGTCACAGGAATGGTTCAAAACATAGACAGTAAGAAGGGACAGTCTTCCTGTACTTAAGTCGGCATTGTGACTTTAGTATTTAATTCCGATGCAATTTCGGTGTTTCATCGTCAATAAGAAGGACAGAGGGATACAGTAAACCTGAAGTGAAGCATCAGAATCTATAACTAGTGTCACAGGAATGGTTCAAAGCATGGACAGTAAGAAGAGTCAGTCTTCTTGTACTTAAGTCTGCATTGTGCCTTTTGTATTTAATTCCGATGCAATTTCTGTGTTTCACCATCAATAAGAAGGACCAAGGGATACAGTAAACCTGAAGCGACGCATCGGAATCTATAACTGGGTTCACAGGAATCTTTCTAAACATAGACAGTAAGAAGAGTCAGTCTACTTGTACTTAAGTCGGCATTGTGCCTTTTGTATTTAATTCCGATGCAATTTCTGTGTTTCATCGTCAATAAGAAGGTCAGACGGATACAGTAAACCTGAATTGAAGCATCGGAATCTGTAACTAGTGTCACAGGAATAGTTCATACATAGAGAGTAGGAAGAGACAGTCCTCTTGTACTTAAGTCGGCATTGTGCCTTTTGTATTTAATTCCGTTACATTTTCTGTGTTTCATCGTCAATAAGAGGGTCAGAGGGATACAGTAAACCTGAAGTGAAGCATAGGAATCTATAACTAGTCTCACAGGAAGTGTTCAAAACATAGACAGTAAGAAGGGTCAGTCTTCTTGTACTTAAGCCGGCATTGTGCCTTTTGTATTTAATTCCGATGCAATTTCGGTGTTTCATCGTCAATAAGACGGTCAGAGGGATAATGTAAACCTGAAGTGAAGCATCGGAATCCGTAACTAGTGTCACAGGAATGGTTCAAAACATGGACAGTAGGAAGAGTCAGTCTTCTTCTACTTATGTCGGCAATGTGCCTTTTGTATTTAATTCCGATGCAATTTCTGTGTTTCATCGTCAATAAGAATTTCCAAGGGATACAGAAAACCCGAAGTGAAGCATCGGAATCTATACCTAGGTTCACAGGAATGGTTCAAAACATAGACAGTAAGAAGAGTCAGTCTTCTTGTACTTAAGTCGGCATTGTGCCTTTTGTATTTAATTCCGATGCAATTTCTGCGTTTCATCGGCAATAAGAAGATCAGAGGGATACAGTAAATTTGAAGTGAAGCATCGGAATCTATAACTAGTGTCACAGGAATGGTTCATACATAGAGAGTAGGAAGAGACAGTCTTCTTGTATTTAAGTCGGCATTGTGCCTTTTGTATTTAATTCCGATGCAATTTCTGTGTTTCATCGTCAATAAGAGGGTCAGAGGGATATAGTAAACCTGAAGTAACGCATCGGAATCCATAACTAGTGTCACAGGAGTGGTTCAAAACATAGTCAGTAAAAAGAGTCAGTCTTCTTGTACTTAAGTCGGCATTGTGCCTTTTAATTGAATTCCAATGCAATTTCTGTGTTTCATCGTCAATAAGAAGGTCAGAGGGATACCGTAAACCTGAAGTGAAGCATCGGAATCTCTATCTAGCCTCACAGGAATGGTTCAAAAAATAGTCAGTAAGAAGAGTCAGTCTTCTTGTACTTAAGTTGGCATTGTGCCTTTTGTATTTCATTCCGAGGCAATTTCTGTGTTTCGTCGTCAATAAAAAGGTCAGAGGGACACAGTAAACCTGAAGTGAAGAATCAGAATTTATAACTAGTGTTACAGGAATGGTTCAAAACATAGACAGTAAGAAGAGTCAGTCTACTTGTACTTAAGTCGGCATTGTGCCTTTTGTATTTAATTCCGATGCAATTTCTGTTTTTCATCGTCAATAAGAAGGTCAGAGGGATACAGTAAACCTGAAATGAAGCATCGGATTCTATAACTAGGTTCACAGGAATGGTACAAAACATAGACAGTAAGAAGAGTCAGTCTTCTTGTACTTAAGTCGGCATTGTGCCTTTTGTATTTAATTCCGATGCAATTTCTGCGTTTCATCGTCAATAAGGAGGTAAGAGGGATACAGTAAACCTGAAGTGAAGCATCGGAATCTGTAACTAGTGTCACAGGAATGGTTCATACATAAAGAGTAGGAAGAGACAGTCTTCTTGTACTTAAGTCGGCATTGTGCCTTTTGTATTTAATTCCGATGCAATTTCTGTGTTTCATCGACAATAAGAGGGTCAGAGGGATATAGTAAACCTGAAGTAAAGCATCGGAATCTATAACTAGTGTCACAGGAATGGTTCAAAACATAGTCAGTAAAAAGAGTCAGTCTTCTTGTAATTAAGTCGGCATTGTGCCTTTTAATTGAATTCCGATGCAATTTCTGTGTTTCATCGCCAATAAGAAGGTCAGAGGGATACCGTAAACCTGAAGTGAAGCATCGGAATCTCTAACTAGCGTCACAGGAATGGTTCAAAACGTAGTCAGTAAGAAGAGTCAGTCTTCTTGTACTGAAGTCGGCATTGTGCCTTTTCTAATTAATTCCGATTCAATTTCGGTATTTCATCGTCAATATGAAGGTCAGAGGGATACTGTAAACCTGAAGTGAAGCATCGGAATCTATAACTAGTCTCACAGGAATTGTTCAAAACATAGACAGTAAGAAGGGTCAGTCATCTTGTATTTAATTCGGCATTGTGCCTTTTGTATTTATTCCGATGCAATTTCTGTGTTTCGTCGTCAAAAAGAAGGTCAGAGGGATACAGTAAACCAGAAGTGAGGAATCGGAATCAATAACTAGTGTCACAGAAATGGTTCACAACATAGTCTGTAAGAATAGTCAGTCTTCTTGAACTTAAGTCGGCATTGTGCCATTTCTATTTAATTCCATTGCAATTTCTATGTTTCATCGCCAATAAGAAGGTCAGAGGGATACTGTAAACCTGAAGTGAAGTATCGGAATCTATAACTAGTGTCACAGGAATGGTTCAAAGCATAGACAGTAAGAAGGGTCTGTCTTCTTGTACTTAAGTCGGCATTGCGCCTTTTGTATTTAATTCCGATGCAATTTTGGTGTTTCATCGTCAATGAGAAGGTCTGAGGGATACTGTAAACCTGAAGTGAAGCATCGGAGTCTATAGCTAGTGTAACAGGAATGGTTCAAAACATGGACAGTAGGAAGAGTCAGTCTTCTTGTACTTAAGTCGGCAATGTGACATTACTATTTAATTCCGTTGCACTTTCAGTGTTTCTTCGTCAATAAGAAGGCCAAGGGATACAGTAAACCTGAAATCAAGCATCGGATTCTATAACTAGTGTCACAGGAATGGTTCAAAACATAGACAGTAGGAAGAGCCAGTCTACATGTACTTTAGTTGGCATTGTGCCTATTGTATTTAATTCCGTTGCACTTTCAGTGTTTCATCGTCAATAAGAAGGTCAGAGGGATACAGTAAACCTGAGGTGAAGAATCGGAATGTATAACTAGTGCCACAGGAATGGTTCAAAACATAGAAAGTAGGAAGAGTCAGTCTTCTTGTACTTAAGTCGGCATTGTGCCTTTTCCATTGAATTCCGATGCGATTTCTGTGTTTCATCGTCAATAAGATGGTCAGAGGGATACAGTAAACCTGAAGTGAGGCATCGGAATCTATTACTAGTGTCACAGGAATGGTTCAAACATAGACAGTAAGAAGAGTCAGTCTTCTTGTACTTAAGTCGGCATTGTGCCTTTTCTATTTAATTCCGACGCAATTTCTGTGTTTCATCGTCAATAAGAAGTTCAGAGGGATACTGTAAATCTGAAGTGAAGCATCGGAATCTATAACTAGCGTCACAGGAATGGTTCAAAACATAGACAGTAAGAAGGGACAGTCTTCCTGTACTTAAGTCGGCATTGTGACTTTAGTATTTAATTCCGATGCAATTTCGGTGTTTCATCGTCAATAAGAAGGACAGAGGGATACAGTAAACCTGAAGTGAAGCATCAGAATCTATAACTAGTGTCACAGGAATGGTTCAAAGCATGGACAGTAAGAAGAGTCAGTCTTCTTGTACTTAAGTCTGCATTGTGCCTTTTGTATTTAATTCCGATGCAATTTCTGTGTTTCACCATCAATAAGAAGGACCAAGGGATACAGTAAACCTGAAGCGACGCATCGGAATCTATAACTGGGTTCACAGGAATCTTTCTAAACATAGACAGTAAGAAGAGTCAGTCTACTTGTACTTAAGTCGGCATTGTGCCTTTTGTATTTAATTCCGATGCAATTTCTGTGTTTCATCGTCAATAAGAAGGTCAGAGGGATACAGTAAACCTGAATTGAAGCATCGGAATCTGTAACTAGTGTCACAGGAATGGTTCAAAACATAGACAGTAGGAAGAGTCAGTCTTCTTGTACTTAAGTCGGCATTGTGCCTTTTTAATTTAATTCCGATGCAATTACTGTGTTCCATCGTCAATAAGAAGGTCAGAGGGATACAGTAAACCTGAAGTGAAGCATTGGAATCTGTAACTAGTGTCACAGGAACGGTTCAAAACATAGACAATAGGAAGAGTCAGTCTTCGTGTACTTAGGTCGGCATTGTGACTCTTCTATTTAATTCCGTTGCACTTTCTGTGTTTCATCGTCAATAAGAAGGTCCAAGGGATACAGCAAACCTGAAATGAAGCATCGTATTCTATAACTAGTGTCACAGGAATGGTTAAAGCATAGACAGTGGGAAGAAACAGTCTTCTTGTACTTAATTCGGCATTGTGCATTTTGTATTTAATTCCGATGCAATTTCTGTGTTTCATCGTCAATAAGAAGGTCCAAGAGATACAGTAAACCTGAAGTGACGCATCGGAATCTGTAACTGGGTTCACAGGAATCTTTCCAAACATAGACAGTAAGAAGAGTCAGTCTACTTGTACTTAAGTCGGCATTGTGCCTTTTGTATTTAATTCCGATGCAATTTATGTGTTTCATCGTCAATAAGGAGGTCAGAGGGATACACTAAACCTGAACTGAAGCATCGGAATCTCTATGTAGTGTCACAGGAATGGTTCAAAGCAAAGTCAGTAAGAAGAGTCAGTCTTCTTGTACTTAAGTCGGCATTGTGACTTTTGTATTTAATTCAGATGCAATATCTGTGTTTCATCGTCAATAAGAAGGTCCAAGGGATACAGTAAACCTGAAGTGAAGCATCGGAATCTGTAAATAGCGTCACAGGAAATGTTCAAAACATAGTCAGTAAGAAGAGTCTGTCTTCTTGTACTTAAGTCGGCATTGTGCCTTTTCTATTCAATTCCGATGCAATTTCTGTATTTCATCGTCAATAAGCAGGTCAGAGGGATACAGTAAACCTGAAGTGAAGCATCGGAATCTGTAACTAGTGTCACAGGAATGGTTCAAAACATAGACAGTAGGAAGACTCAGTCTTCCAGTACTTAGGTCGGCATTGTGCCTTTCCTATTTAATTCCGATGCAATTTCTGTGTGTCATCGTCAATAAGAAGGTCAGAGGGATACAGCAAACCTGACGTCAAGCATCGTAATGTATAAAGAGTGTCGCAGGGATGGTTCAAAACATAGAAAGAAGAGTCAGCCTGCTTGTACTTAAGTCGGCATTGTGCCTTTTCTATATAATTCCGATGCAATTTCTGTGTTTCATCGTCAATAAGAAGGTCAGAGGTATACAGTAAACCTGAAGTGAATCATCTTAATCTATAACTAGTGTCACAGGAATGGTTCCAAACATAGTCAGTAAGAAGAGTCAGTCTTCTTGTACTGAAGTCGGCATTGTGCCTTTTGTATTTATTTCCGATGCAATTTCTGTGTTTCATCGTCGATATGAAGGTCCAAGGGATTCAGTAAACCTGAAGTGAATCATCGGAATCTATAACTAGTGTCACAGGAAGGGTTCAAATCATAGTCAGTAAGAAGAGACAGTCTTCTTGTACTTAGGTCGGCATTGTGCCCCTTGTATTTAATTCCGATGCAATTTCTGTGTTTCATCGTCAATAAGAAGGTCCAAGGGATACAGTAAACCTGAAGTGAAGCATCGGAATCAATAACTAGTGCCACAGGAATGGTTCAAAACAAAGACAGTAAGAAGAGTCAGTCTTCTTGTACTTAAGTCGGCATTGTGCCCTTTTCAATATAATTCCGATGTAATTACTGTGTTTCATCGTCAATAAGAAGGTCAGAGGGATACAGTAAACCTGAAGTGAAGCATCGGAATCACTAACTAGTGTCACAGGAATGGTTCAAAACATAGTCAGTAAGAAGAGTCAGTCTTCTTGTACTTAAGTCGGCATCTTGCCCTTTTCAATATAATTCCGATGTAATTACTGTGTTTCATCGTCATAAAGAAGGTCAGAGGGATACAGTAAACCTGAAGTGAAGCATCGGAATCTCTAGTGTCACAGGAATGGTTCAAAACATAGTTAGTAAGAAGAGTCAGTCTTCTTGTACTTACGTCGGCTTTGTGCCTTTTGTATTTAATTCCGATGCAATATCTGTGTTTCATCGTCAATAAGAAGGTCCAAGGGATACAGTAAACCTGAAGTGAAACATCGGAATCTATAACTAGTGTCACAGGAATGGTTCAAAACATAGACAGTAAGAAGAGTCAGACTTCTTGTACTTAAGTGGGCATTATCCCCTTTTCAATTTAATTCGGATGAAATTACTGTGTTTCATCGTCAATAAGAAGGTCAGAGGGATACACTAAACCTGAAGTGAAGCATCGGAATCTCTAACTAGTGTCACAGGAATGGTTCAAAACATAGTCAGTAAGAAGAGCCAGTCTTCTTGTACTTAAGTCTGCATTGTGCCTTTTGTATTTAATTCCGATGCAATATCTGTGTTTCATCGTCAATAAGAAGGTCCATGGGATACATTAAACCTGAAGTGAAGCATCGGAATCTGTAACTAGCTTCACAGGAATGGTTCAAAACATAGTCAGTAAGAAGAGTCAGTCTTCTTGTACTTAAGTCGGCATTGTGAGTTTTCTATTTAATTCCGATGCAATTTCTGTGTTTTATCGTCAATAATATCGTCCAACGGATACAGTAAACCTGATGTGAAGCATCGAAATCTATAACTAGTGTCACAGGAATGGTTCCAACATAGACTGTAGGAAGAGTCAGTCTTCTTGTACTTAAGTCGGCATTGTGCCTTTTCTATTTAATTCCGATGCAATTTCTGTGTTTCATCGTCAATAAGAAGGTCAGAGGGATACGGTAACCCTGAAGTGAAGAATCGGAATCTGTAACTAGCGTCACAGGAATGGTTCAAAACATAGACAGTAAGAAGAGTCAGTCTTCTTGTACTTAAGTCGGCAGTGTGCCCTTTCTATTTAATTCCTATGCAATTTCTGTGTTTCATCTTCAATAAGAAGATTCAAGGGATACAGTAAACCTGAAGTGAAGCATCGGAATCTATAACTAGTGTCACAGGAATGATTCAAAACATAGACAGTAAGATGAGTCAGTCATCTTGTACTTTAGTCGGCATTGTGCCTTTTCTATTTAATTCCGATGCAATATCTGTGTTTCAACGTCAATAAGAAGGTCAGAGGGATACAGTAAACCTGAAGTGAAGCATCGGAATCTATAACTAGTGTCACAGGAATGGTTCCAAACATAGTCAGTAAGAAGAGTCAGTCTTCTTGTACTTACGTCGGCATTGTGCCTTTTCTATTTATTTCCGATGCAATTTCTGTATTTCATCGTCAATACGAAGGTCCAAGGGATACAGTAAATCTGAAGTGAATCATCGGAACCTATAACCAGTGTCACAGGAATGGTTCAAAACATAGTCAGTACGATAAATCAGTCTTCTTGAACTTAAGTCGGCATTGTGCTTTTGTATTTAATTCCGATGCAATTTCTGTGTTTCATCGTCAATACGAAGGTCCAAGGGATACAGTAAACCGGCAGTGAAGCATCGGAATCTATAACTAGTGTCACAGGAATGGTTCAAAACATAGAAAGAAGAGTTAGTCTGCTTGTACTTAAGTCGGCATTGTGCCTTTTCTATTTAATTCCGATGCAATTTCTGTGTTTCATCGTCAATATGAAGGTCCAAGGGATACAGTAAACCTGAAGTGAATCATCGGAATCTATAACTAGTGTCACAGGAATGGTTCAAATCATAGTCCGTAAGAAGAGTCAATCTTCTTGTACTTAGGACGCCATTGTGCCCCTTGTATTTAATTCCGATGCATTTTCTGTGTTTCATCGTCAATTAGAAGGTCCAAGGGATACCGTAAACCTGAAGTGAAGCATCGGAATCAATAACTAGTGCCACAGGAATGGTTCAAAAGATAGACAGTAAGAAGAGTCAGTCTTCTTGTACTTAAGTCGGCATCTTGCCCTTTTCAATATAATTCCGATGTAATTACTGTGTTTCATCGTCAATAAGAAGGCCAGAGGGATACAGTAAACCTGAAGTGAAGCATCGGAATCTCTAGTGTCACAGGAATGGTTCAAAACATAGTTAGTAAGAAGAGTCAGTCTTCTTGTACTTACGTCGGCTTTGTGCCTTTTGTATTTAATTCCGATTCAATATCTGTGTTTCATCGTCAATAAGAAGGTCCAAGGGATACAGTAAACCTGAAGAGAAGCATCGGAATCTGTAACTTGCGTCACAGGAATGGTTCAAAATATAGACAGTATGAAGAGACAGTCTTCTTGTACTTAAGTCGGCATTGTGCCTTTTCTATTTAATTCCGATGCAATTTCTGTGTTTCATCTTCAATAAGAAGTTCAGAGGGATACAGTTAACCTGAAGTGAAGCATCGGAATCTATAACTACTGTCACAGGAATCGTACAAAAGATAGTCAGGAAGAGGAGTCTGTCTTCTTGTACTTAAATCGGCGTTGTGCCTTTTCTATTTAATTCCGATGCAATTTCTATGTTTCATCGGCAATATGAAGGTCAGAGGGATACAGTAAACCTGAAGTGAAGCATCGGAATCTATAACTAGTGTCACAGGAATGGTTCAAAACATAGACAGTAGGAAGAGTCAGTCTTCTTGTACTGAAGTCGGCATTGTGCCTTTTCTATTCAATTCCGATGCAATTTCTGTGTTTCATCGTCAATAAGATGGTCAGAGGGATACAGTAAACCTGAAGTGAAGCATTGGATTCTGTAACTACCGTCACAGGAATGGTTCAAAACAGTCAGTAAGAAGGGTTAGTCTTCTTGTACATAAGTCGGCATTGTGCCTTTTCTATTTAATTCCGATGCACTTTCTGTGTTTCATCGTCAATAAGAAGGTCCAAGGGATACAGTAAACCTCATATGAAGCATCGGAATCTATAACTAGTGTCACAGGAATGTTTCAAAACGTAGACAATAGGAGGAGTCAGTCTAGATGTACTTAAGTCTTCATTGTGCCGTTTGTATTTAATTCCGATGCAATTTCTGTGTTTCATCGTCAATAAGATGGTCAGAGGAATACAGTAAATCTGAAGTGAAGCATCGGAATCCATAACTAGTGTCACGGGAGTGGTTCAAAACATCGTCAGTAAGAATAGTCAGTCTTCTTGTACTTAAGTCGGCATTGTGCCTTTTGTATTTAATTCCGTAGCAATTTCTGTGTTTCATCGTCAATAAGAAGGTCCAAGGGATACAGTAAACCTGAAGTGAAACATCGGAATTTATAACTAGTGTCACAGGAATGGTTCAAAACATAGACAGTAAGAGGAGTCAGACTTCTTGTACTTAAGTGGGCATTATGCCCTTTTCAATTTAATTCCGATGCAATTACTGTGTTTCATCGACAATAAGAACGTCCAAGGGATACAGTAAACCTGATGTGAAGCATCATAATCTATAACTAGTGTCACAGGAATGGTTCCAACATAGACTGTAGGAAGAGTCAGTCTTCTTGTACTTAAGTCGGCATTGTGCCTTTTGTATTTATTTCCGATGCAATTTCTGTGTTTCATCGTCAATATGAAGGTCCAAGGGATACAGTAAACCTGAAGTGAATCATCGGAATCTCTAACTAGTGTCACAGGAATGGTTCAAATCATAGTCAGTAAGAAGAGTCAGTCTTTATGTACTTAAGTCGGCATTGTGCACTTTTCAATATAATTCCGATGTAATTACTGTGTTTCATCGTCAATAAGAAGGTCAGAGGGATACAGTAAACCTGAAGTGAAGCATCGGAATCTCTAGTGTCACAGGAATGGTTCAAAACATAGTCAGTAAGAAGAGTCAGTCTTCTTGTACTTACGTCGGCTTTGTGCCTTTTGTATTTAATTCCGATGCAATATCTGTGTTTCATCGTCAATAAGAAGGTCCAAGGGATACAGTAAACCTGAAGAGAAGCTTCGGAATCTGTAACTAGCGTCACAGGAATGGTTCTAAATATAGACATTAAGAAGAGACAGTCTTCTTGTACTTAAGTCGGCATTGTGCCTTTTCTATTTAATTCCGAAGCAATATCTGTGTTTCATCGTCAATAAGGAGGTCAGAGGGATACAGTAAACCTGAAGTGAAGCATCGGAATCTATAACTAGTGTCACGGGAATCGTACAAAAGATAGTCAGGAAGAGGAGTCAGTCTTCTTGTACTTAAGTCGGCGTTGTGCCTTTTCTATTTAATTCCGATGCAATTTCTGTGTTTCATCGGCAATATGAAGGTCAGAGGGATACAGTAAACCTGAAGTGAAGCATCGGAATCTATAACTAGTGTCACAGGAATGGTTCAAAACATAGACAGTAAGAAGAGTCAGTCTTCTTGTACTTAAGTCGGCATTGTGCCTTTTCTATTTAATTCCGATGCAATTTCTGTGTTTCATCGTCAATAAGAAGGTCAGAAGGATACAGTAAACCTGAAGTGAAGCATTGGATTCTGTAACTACCGTCACAGGAATGGTTCAAAACAGTGAGAAAGAAGGGTTAGTCTTCTTGTACATAAGTCGGCATTATGCCTTTTCTATTTATTTCCGATGCACTTTCTGTGTATCATCGTCAATAAGAAGGTCCAAGGGATACAGTAAACCTGATATGAAGCATCGGAATCTATAACTAGTGTCACAGGAATGTCTCAAAACGTAGACAGTAGGACGAGTCAGTCTACATGTACTTAAGTCGGCATTGTGCCGTTTGTATTTAATTCCGATGCAATTTCTGTGTTTCATCGTCAATAAGAAGGTCAGAGGAATACAGTAAATCTGAAGTGAAACATCGGAATCTATAACTAGTGTCACGGGAATGGTTCAAAACATAGTCAGTAAGAAGAGTCAGTCTTCTTGTACTTAAGTCGGCATTGTGCCTTTTGTATTTAATTCCGATGCAATTTCTGTGTTTCATTGTCAATAAGAAGGTCCAAGGGATACAGTAAACCTGAAGTGAAACATCGGAATATATAACTAGTGTCACAGGAATGGTTGAAAACATAGACAGTAAGAAGAGTCAGACTTCTAGTACTTAAGTGGGCATTATGCCCTTTTCAATTTAATTCCGATGCAATTACTGTGTTTCATCGTCAATAAGAAGGTCAGAGGGATACACTAAACCTAAAGTGAAGCATCGGAATCTCTAACTAGTGTCACAGGAATGGTTCAAAACATAGTCAGTAAGAAGAGTCAGTCTTCTTGTACTTAAGTCGGCATTGTGCCTTTTGTATTTAATTCCGATGCAATATCTGTGTTTCATCGTCAATACGAAGGTCCATGGGATACAGTAAACCTGAAGTGAAGCATCGGAATCTGTAACTAGCGTCACAGGAATGGTTCAAAACATAATCAGTAAGAAGAGTCAGTCTTCATGTACTTAAGTCGGCATTGTGCCTTTTCTATTTAATTCCGATGCAATTTCTGTGTTTCATCGACAATAAGAACGTCCAAGGGATACAGTAAACCTGATGTGAAGCATCGGAATCTATAACTAGTGTCACAGGAATGGTTCCAACATAGACTGTAGGAAGAGTCAGTCTTCTTGTACTTAAATCGGCATTGTGCCTTTTCTATTTAATTCCGATGCAATTTCTGTGTTTCATCGTCAATAAGAAGGTCAGAGGGATACAGTAACCCTGAAGTGAAGAATCGGAATCTGTAACTAGCGTCACAGGAATGGTTCAAAACATAGACAGTGAGAAGAATCAGTCTTCTTGTACTTAAGTCGGCATTGTGCCTTTTCTATTTAATTCCTATGCAATTTCTGTGTTTCATCTTCAATAAGAAGGTCCAAGGGATACAGTAAACCTGAGGTGAAGCATCGGATTCTATAACTAGTGTCACAGGAATGGTTCAAATCATAGACAGTAAGATGAGTCAGTCTTCTTGTACTTAAGTCGGCATTGTGCCTTTTCTATATAATTCCGATGCAATTTCTGTGTTTCATCGTCAATAAGAAGGTCAGAGGGGTACAGAAAACCTGAAGTGAAACATCGGAATCTATAACTAGTGTCACAGGAATGGTTCAAATCTTAGTCAGTAAGAAGAGTCTGTCTTCTTGTACTTAAGTCGGCATTGTGCCTTTTCTATTTAATTCCGATGCAATATCTGTGTTTCATCGTCAATAAGAAGGTCAGAGGTCTACAGAAAACCTGAAGTGAAACATCGGAATCTATAACTAGTGTCACTGGAATGGTTCAAATCTTAGTCAGTAAGAAGAGTCAGTCTTCTTGTACTTAAGTCGGCATTGTGCCTTTTCTATTTAATTCCGATGCAATATCTGTGTTTCATCGTCAATAAGAAGGTCAGAGGGATACAGTAAACCTGAAGTGTGGCATCGGAATCTATAACTAGTGTCACAGGAATGGCTCCAAACATAGTCAGTAAGAAGAGTCAGTCTTCTTGTACTTAAGTCGGCATTGTGCATTTTCTATTTATTTCCGATGCAATTTCTGTGTTTCATCGTCAATACGAAGGTGCAATGGATACAGTAAATCTGAAGTGAATCATCGGAATTTATAACCAGTGTCACAGGAATGGTTCAAAACATAGTCAGTACGAAGAGTCAGTCTTCTTGAACTTAAGTCGGCATTGTGCTTTTGTATTTAATTCCAATGCAATATCTGTGTTTCATCGTCAATAAGAAGGTCCAAGGGATACAGTAAACCTGAAGTGAAGCAACGGAATCTGTAACTAGCGTCACAGGAATGGTTTAAAACATAGACAGTAAGAAGGGTCAGTCTTCTTGTACTTAAGTTGGCATTGTGCCTTTTCTATTTACTTCCGATGCAATTTCTGTGTTTCATCGTCAATAAGAAGGTCAGAGGGATACAGTAAACCTGAAGTGAAGCATCGGAATCTATAACTAGTGTCACAGGAATGGTTCAAATCATAGTCAGTAAGAAGAGTCAGTCTTCTTGTACTTAAGTCGGCATTGTGTTTTTTCTATTTCATTCCGATGCAATTTCAGTGTTTCATCGTCAATAAGAATGTCAGAGTAATGCAGTAAACCTGAAGTGAAGCATCGGAATCTGTAACTTGCGTCAGAGGAATGGTTCAAAACATAGACAGTAAGAAGAGTCAGTCCTCTTATACTTAAGTCCGAATTGTGCCCTTTTCAATTTAATTCCGATGCAATTACTGTGTTTCATCGTCAATAAGATGGTCAGAGGGATACAGTAAACCTGAAGTGAAGCATCGGAATCTCTAACTAGTGACACAGGAATGGTTCAAAACATAGTCAGTAAGAAGAGTCAGTCTTTTTGTACTTACGTCGGAATTGTGCCTTTTGTATTTAATTCCGATGCAATATCTGTGTTTCTTCGTCAATAAGAAGGTCCAAGGGAAACAGTAAACCTGAAGTGATGCATCGGACTCTGTAACTAGCGTCACAGGAATGGTTTAAAACATAGACAGTTAGAAGAGTCAGTCTTCTTGTACTTAAAACGTCATTGTGCACTTTCTATTTTATTCCGATGGAATTTCTGTGTTTCATCGCCAATAAGAAGGTCCAAGGGATACAGTAAACCTGAAGTGAAGCATCGGAATCTATAACTAGTGTCACAGGAATGGTTCAAATCATAGTCAGTAAGAAGAGTCACTCTTCTTGTACTTAAGTCGGCATTGTGTTTTTTCTATTTCATTCCGATGCAATTTCAGTGTTTCATCGTCAATGAGATTGTCAGAGGAATCCAGTAAACCTGAAGTGAAGCATCGGAATCTGTAACTTGCGTCAGAGGAATGGTTCAAAACATAGACAGTAAGAAGAGTCAGTCTTCTTGTACTTAAGTCGGCATTGTGCATTTTCTATTTGATTCCGATGCAATTTCTGTGTTTCATCGACAATAAGAAAGTCAGAGGGATACAGTAAACCTGAAGTGAAGCATCGGAATCTATATCTAGTGTCACAGGAATGATTCAAAACATAGTCAGTAAGGAGAGTCAGACTTCTTGTACTTAAGTTGGCATGGTGCCGTTTTGTATTTAATTCCGATGCAATTTCAGGGTTTCAACGTGAATAAGAAGGTCAGAGGTATACAGTAAACCTGAAGTGAAGCATCGGAATCTATAACTAGTGTCACAGGAATGGTTCAAAGCAGTCAGTAAGAAGAGTCAGTCTTCTTGTACTTAAGTCGGCATTGTGCCTTTTCTATTTATATCCTATGCAATTTCTGTGTTTCATCTTCAATAGGAAGGTCCAAGGGATACAGTAAACCTGCAGTGAAGCATCGGATTCTATAACTAGTGTCACAGGAATGGTTCAAATCATAGACAGTAAGATGAGTCAGTCTTCTTGTACTTAAGTCGGCATTGTGCCTTTTCTATTTAATTCCGATGCAATTTCTGTGTTTCATCGTCAATAAGAAGGTCAGAGGTATACAGAAAACCTGAAGTGAAACATCGGAATCTATAACTAGTGTCACAGGAATGGTTCAAATCTTAGTCAGTAAGAAGAGTCAGTCTTCTTGTACTTAAGTCGGCATTGTGCCTTTTCTATTTAATTCCGATGCAATATCTGTGTTTCATCGTCAATAAGAAGGTCAGAGGGATACAGTAAACCTGAAGTGTGGCATCGGAATCTATAACTAGTGTCACAGGAATGGTTCCAAACATAGTCAGTAAGAAGAGTCAGTATTCTTGTACTTAAGTCGGCATTGTGCATTTTCTATTTATTTCCGATGCAATTTCTGTGTTTCATCGTCAATACGAAGGTGCAAGGGATACAGTAAATCTGAAGTGAATCATCGGAATCTATAACCAGTGTCACAGGAATGGTTCAAAACATAGTCAGTACGAAGAGTCAGTCTTCTTGAACTTAAGTCGGCATTGTGCTTTTGTATTTAATTCCAATGCAATATCTGTGTTTCATCGTCAATAAGAAGGTCCTAGGGATACAGTAAACCTGAAGTGAAGCAACGGAATCTGTAACTAGCGTCACAGGAATGGTTTAAAACATAGACAGTAAGAAGGGTCAGTCTTCTTGTACTTAAGTTGGCATTGTGCCTTTTCTATTTAATTCCGATGCAATTTCTGTGTTTCATCGTCAATAAGAAGGTCAGAGGGATACAGTAAACCTGAAGTGAAGCATCGGAATCTATAACTAGTGTCACAGGAATGGTTCAAATCGTAGTCAGTAAGAAGAGTCAGTCTTCTTGTACTTAAGTCGGCATTGTGTTTTTTCTATTTCATTCCGATGCAATTTCAGTGTTTCATCGTCAATAAGAATGTCAGAGGGACGCAGTAAACCTGAAGTGAAGCATCGGAATCTGTAACTTGCGTCAGAGGAATGGTTCAAAACATAGACAGTAAGAAGAGTCAGTCCTCTTGTACTTAAGTCGGAATTGTGCCCTTTTCAATTTAATTCGGATGCAATTACTGTGTTTCATCGTCAATAAGATGGTCAGAGGGATACAGTAAACCTGAAGTGAAGCAGCGGAATCTCTAACTAGTGACACAGGAATGGTTCAAAACATAGTCAGTAAGAAGAGTCAGTCTTTTTTACTTACGTCGGAATTGTGCCTTTTGTATTTAATTCCGATGCAATATCTGTGTTTCATCGTCAATAAGAAGGTCCAAGGGATACAGTAAACCTGAACTGATGCATCGGACTCTGTAACTAGCGTCACAGGAATGGCTTAAAACATAGACAGTAAGAAGAGTCAGTCTTCTTGTACTTAAAACGGCATTGTGCACTTTCTATTTTATTCCGATGCAATTTCTGTGTTTCATCGTCAATAAGAAGGTCCAAGGGATACAGTAAACCTGAAGTGAAGCATCGGAATCTATAACTAGTGTCACAGGAATGGTTCAAGTCATAGTCAGTAAGAAGAGTCAGTCTTCTTGCACTTAAGTCGGCATTGTGTTTTTTCTATTTCATTCCGATGCAATTTCAGTGTTTCATCGTCAATAAGAATATCAGAGGGATCCAGTAAACCTGAAGTGAAGCATCGGAATCTGTAACTTGCGTCAGAGGAATGGTTCAAAACATAGACAGTAAGAAGAGTCAGTCTTCTTGTACTTAAGTCGGCATTGTGCATTTTCTATTTCATTCCGGTGCAATTTCTGTGTTTCATCGTCAATAAGAAAGTCAGAGGGATACAGTAAACCTAAAATGAAGCATCGGAATCTATAACTAAGGTCACAGGAATGTTTCAAAACATAGACAGTAGGAAGAGTCAGTCAACATGTACTTAAGTCGGCATTGTGCCTTTTGTATTTAATTCCAATGCAATTTCAGTGCTTCATCGTCAATAAGAAGGTCAGAGGGATACAGTTAACCTGAAGTGAAGCATCGGAATCTATAACTAGTGTCACAGGAATGGTTCAAAACATAGTCAGTAAGAAGAGTCAGTCTTCTTGTACTTATGTCGGCATTGTGCCCTTTGTATTTAATTCCGATGCAATTTCTGTGTATCATCGGCAATAAGATGGTCCAAGGGATACAGTAAACCAGAACTGAAGCATCGGAATCAATAACTAGTGTCACAGGAATGGTTCAAAACATAGACAGTAAGAAGAGTCAGTCTTCTCGTACTTAAGTCGGCATGTGCCCTTTTCAATTTAATTCCGATGTAATTACTGTGTTTCATCGTCAATAAGAAGGTCAGAGTGATACAGTAAACGTGAAGTGAAGCATCAAAATCTCAAACTAGTGTCACAGGAATGTTTTAAAACATAGACAGTAGGGAGAGTCAGTCAACATGTACTTAAGTCGGCATTGTGCCTTTTGTATTTAATTCCGATGCAATTTCAGTGTTTCATCGTCAATAAGAAGGTCAGAGGGATACAGTTAACCTGAAGTGAAGCATCGGAATCTATAACTAGTGTCACAGGAATGGTTCAAAACATAGTCAGTAAGAAGAGTCAGTCTTCTTGTACTTAAGTCGTCATTGTGCCCTTTTATTTAATTCCTATGCAATTTCTGTGTATCATCGTCAATAAGATGGTCCAAGGGATACAGTAAACCTGAAGTGAAGCATCGGAATCTGAAACTACCGTCAAAGGAATGGTTCAAAACAGTCAGAAAGAAGAGTTCGTCTTCTTGTACTTAAGTCGGCATTGTGCCTTTTCTATTTAATTCCGATGCACTTTCTTTATTTAAACGTCAATAAGAAGGTCCAAGGGATACAATAAACCTGAAATGAAGCATCGGAATCTATAACTAGTTGTCACAGGAATGTTTCAAAATATAGACAGTAGGAAGAGTCAGTCTACATGTACTTAAGTCGGCATCGTGCAGTTTGTATTTAATTCCGATGCAATTTCTGTGTCTCATCGTCAATAAGAAGGTCAGAGGAATACAGTAAATCTGAAGTGAAGCATCGGAATCTATAACTAGTGTCACAGGAATGGTTCAAAACATAGACAGTAAGAAGAGTCAGACCTCTTGTACTTAAGTCGGCATCATGACCTTTTCAATTTAATTCCGATGCAATTACTGTGTTTCATCGTCAATAAGAAGGTCAGAGGGATACAGTAAACCTGAAGTGAAGCATCGGAATCTCTAACTAGTGTCACAGGAATGGTTCAAAACATAGTCAGTATGAAGAGTCAGTCTTCATGTACTTAAGTCGGCATTGTTCCCTTTGTATTTAATTCCGATGCAATATCTGTGTTTCATCGTCAATAAGAAGGTCCAAGGGATACAGTAAACCTGAAGTGAAGCATCGGAATCTGTAACTAGCGTCACAGGAATGGTTCAAAACATAGTCAGTAACAAGAGTCAGTCTTCTTGCACTTAAGTCGGCATTGTGCTTTTTCTATTTAATTCCGATGCAATTTCTGTATTTCATCGTCAATAAGAAGGTCCGAGGGATACAGTAAACCTGAAGTTAAGCATCGGAATCTGTAACTAGCGTCACAGGAATGGTTCAAACATAGACTGTAAGAAGAGTCAGTCTTCTTGTACTTAAGTCGGCATTGTGCCATTTCTATTTAATTCCGATGCAATTTCTGTGTTTCATCGTCAATAAGAAGGTCCAAGGTATACAGTAAACCTGAAGTGAAGCATCGGAATCTATGACTAGTGACACAGGAATGGTTCAAATCATAGTCAGTAAGAAGAGTCAGTCTTCTTGTACTTAAGTCGGCATTGTGCCTTTTCTATTTAATTCCGATGCAATATCTGCGTTTCATCGTCAATAAGAAGGTCAGAGGCATACAGTAAACCTGAAGTGAAGCATCGGAATCTATAACTAGTGTCACAGGAATGGTTCCAAACATAGTCAGTAAGAAGAGTCAGTCTTCTTGCACTTAAGTCGCCTTTGTGCCTTTTCTATTTATTTCCGATGTAATTTCTGTGTTTCATCGTCAATAAGAAGGTCCAAGGGATAGAGTAAACCTGAAGTTAATCATCGGAATCTATAACTAGTGTCATAGGAATGGTTCAAAACATAGTCAGTATGTAGAGTCAGTCTTCTTGTACTAAAGTCGGCATTGTGCCTTTTGTATTTAATTCCGATGCAATTTCTGTGTTTCATCGTCAATAAGAAGGTCCAAGGGGTACAGTAAACCTAAAGTGAAGAATCGGAATCTCTAACTAGTGTCACAGGAGTGGTTCAAAATATAGTCAGCACGAAGAGTCAGTCTTCTTGCACTTAAGTCGGCATTGTGCATTTTTAAATTTAATTCCGATGCAATTTCTGTGTTTCAGCGTCAATAAGAAAGTCAGAGGGATACAGTAAACCTGAAGTGAAGCATCGGAATCTATAACTAGTGTCACAAAAATGGTTCACAACATAGTCAGTAAGAAGAGTCAGTCTTCTTGTACTTAAGTCGGCATTGTGCCTTTTCTATTTAATTCCGATGCAATTTCTGTGTTTCATCGTCAATAAGAAAGTCAGAGGGATACAGTAAACCTGAAGTGAAGTATCGGAATCTATATTTAGTGTCACAGGAATGGTTCAAAACATAGACAGTAAGGAGAGTCAGACTTCATGTACTTAAGTTGGCATGGTGCCATTTTTCATTTAATTCCGATGCAATTTCTGGGTTTCAACGAGGATAAGAAAGTCAGAGGGATACAGTAAAGCTGAAGTGTAGCATCGGAATCTATAACTAGTGTCACAGGAATGGTTCAAAGCAGTCAGTAAGAAGAGTCAGTCTTCTTGTACTTAAGTCGGCATTGTGCCTTTTGTATTTAATACCGATGCAATTTCTGTGTTTCATCTTCAACAAGAAGGTCAGAGGGAGACAGTAAACCTGAATTGCAGCATCGGAATCAATAACTAGTGTCACAGGAATGGTTCAAAACATAGACAGTAGGTGGAGTCTGTCTTCTTGCACTTAAATCGTCATTGTGCTTTTTGTATTTAATTCCGATGCAATTTCTGTGTTTCATCTTCAATAAGAAGGTCCAAGGGATACAGTTAACCTGAAGTGAAGCATCGGAATCTATAACTAGTGTCACAGGAATGGTTCAAAGCACAGACAGTAAGAAAGGTCAGTCTTCCTGTACTTCAGTCGGCATTGTGCCCTTTGTATTTAATTCCGATGCACTTTCTGTATTTCATAGTCAATAAGAAGGTCCAAGGGATAAAGTAAACCTGTAGTGAAGCATCGGAATCTGTAACTAGCGTCACAGGAAAGGTTCAAAACATAGTCAGTAACAAGAGTCGGTCCTCTTGCACTTAATTCAGCATTGTGCCTTTTCTATTTAATTCCGATGCAATTTCTGTGTTTCATCTTCAATAAGAAGGTCCGAGGGATACAGTAAACCTGAAGATAAGCTTCGGAATCTGTAACTAGCGTCACAGGAATGGTTCAAACATAGACAGTAAGAAGAGTCAGTCTTCTTGTACTTAAGTCGGCATTGTGCCATTTCTATTTAATTCCGATGCAATTTCTGTGTTTCATCGTCAATAAGAAGGTCCAAGGGATAAAGTAAACCTGAAGTGAAGCATCGGAATCTATAACTAGTGACAGAGGAATGGTTCAAATCATAGTCAGTAAGAAGAGTCAGTCTTCTTGTACTTAAGTCGGCATTGTGCCTTTCCTATGTAATTCCGATGCAATATCTGTGTTTCATCGTCAATAAGAAGGTCAGAGGGATAGAGTAAACCTGATGTGAATCATCGGAATCTATAACTAGTGTCACAGGAATGGTTCAAAACATAGTCAGTACGTAGAGTCAGTCTTCTTGCACTTAAGTCAGCATTGTGCATTTTTAAATTTGATTCCGATCCAATTTCTGTGTTTCAGCCTCAATAAGAAGGTCAGAGGGATACAGTAAACCTGAAGTGAAGCATCGGAATCTATAACTAGTGTCACAGGAATGGTTCAAAACATAGTCAGTAAGAAGAGTCAGTCTTCTTGTACTTAAGTCGGCATTGTGCCTTTTCTATTTAATTCCGATGATTTTTCTGTGTTTCATCGTCAATAAGAAAGTCAGAGGGATACAGTAAAACTGAAGTGAAGCATCGGAATCTATATCTAGTGTCACAGGAATGGTTCAAAACATAGACAGTAAGGAGAGTCAGACTTCTTGTACTTAAGTTGGCATGGTGCCATTTCGTATTTAATTCCGATGCAATTTCTGGGTTTCAACGAGAATAAGAAGGTCAGAGGGATACAGTAAACCTGAAGTGAAGCATCGGAATCTATAACTAGTGTCACAGGAATAGTTCAAAGCAGTCAGTAAGAAGAGACTGTCTTCTTGTACTTAAGTCGATATTGTGCCTTTTGTATTCAATTCCGATGCAATTTCTGTGTTTCATCGTCAATAAGAAGGTCAGAGGGATACACTAAACCTGAATTGTAGCATCGGAAACTATAACTAGTGTCACAGGAATGGTTCAAAACATAGACAGTAGGACGAGTCTGTCTTCTTGTACTTAAGTCGGCATTGGGCCTTTTGTATTTAATTCCGATGCAATTTCTGTGTTTCATCTTCAATAAGAAGGTCCAAGGGATACAGTTAACCTGAAGTGAAGCATCGGAATCTATAACTAGTGTCACAGGAATGGTTCAAAACATAGACAGTAGGAAGAGTCAGTCAACATGTACTTAAGTCGGCATTGTGCCCTTTGCATTTAATTCCGATGCAATTTCTGTGTTTCCTCGTCAATTAGATGGTCCAAGGGATACAGTAAACCTGAAGTGAAGCATCGGAATCAATAACTAGTGTCACAGGAATGGTTCAAAACATAGCCAGTAAGAAGAGTCAGTCTTCTTGTACTTACGTCGGCTTTGTGCCTTTTGTATATAATTCCGATGCAATATCTGTGTTTCATCGTCAATAAGAAGGACCAAGGGATACAGTAAACCTGAAGAGAAGCATCGGAACCTGTAACTAGCGTCACAGGAATTTTTCAATTCATAGACAGTAAGAAGAGTCAGTCTCCTTGTACTTAAGTCGGCATTGTGCTTCTTCTATTTATTTCCGATGCAATATCAGTGTTTCATCGTCAATAAGAAGGTCAGAGGGATACAGTAAACCTGAAGTGAAGCATCGGAATCTGAAACTACCGTCACAGGAATGGTTCAAGACAGTCAGAAAGAAGAGGTAGTCTTCTTGTACTTAAGTCGGCATTGTGCCTTTTCTATTTAATTCCGATGCACTTTCTTTATTTCATCGTCAATAAGAAGGTCCAAGGGATACAGTAAACCTGAAATGAAGCATCGGAATCTATAGCTAGTGTCACAGGAATGTTTCAAAACATAGACAGTAGGAAGAGTCAGTCTACATGAACTGAAGTCGGCATTGTGCCGTTTGTATTTAATTCCGATGTAATTTCTGTGTCTCAACGTCAATAACAAGGTCAGACGGATACAGTAAATCTGAAGTGAAGCATCGGAATTAATAACTAGTGTCACAGGGTGGTTCAAAACATAGACAGTAGGAAGAGTCAGTCTTCTCGTACTTAAGTCGGCATTGTGCCCTTTTCAATTTAATTCCGATGTAATTACTGTGTTTCATCGTCAATAAGAAGGTCAGAGTGATACAGTAAACGTGAAGTGAAGCATCGAAATCTCTAACTAGTGTCACAGGAATGCTTCAAAACATAGACAGTAGGAAGAGTTAGTCAACATGTACTTAAGTCGGCATTGTGCCTTTTGTATTTAATTCCGATGCAATTTCAGTGTTTCATCGTCAATAAGAAGGTCAGAGGAATACAGTAAATCTGAAGTGAAGCATCTTAATCTATAACTAGTGTCACAGGAATGGTTCAAAACATAGACAGTAAGAAGAGTCAGACTTCTTGTACTTAAGTCGGCATCATGCCCTTTTCTATTTAATTCCGATGCAATTACTGTGTTTCATCGTCAATACGAAGGTCAGAGGGATACAGTAAACCTGAAGTGAAGCATCGGAATCTCTAACTAGTGTCACAGGAATGGTTCAAAGCATAGTCAGTATGAAGAGTCAGTCATCATGTACGTAAGTCGGCATTGTGCCCTTTGTATTTAATTCCGATTCAATACCTGTGTTTCATCGTCAATAAGAAGGTCCAAGGGATACAGTAAACCTGAAATGAAGCATCGGAATCTATAACTAGTGTCACAGGAATGTTTCAAAACTTAGGCAGTAGGAAGAGTCAGTCTATATGTACTTAAGACGGCATTGTGCCCTTTGTATTTAATTCCGATGTAAATTCTGTGTCTCATCGTCAATAAGAAGGTCAGAGGAATACAGTAAATCTGAAGTGAAGCATCGGAATCTATAACTAGTGTCACAGGAATGGTTCAAAACATAGACAGTAAGAAGAGTCAGACTTCTTATACTTAAGTCGGCATCATGCCCCTTTCAATTTAATTCCGATGCAATTACTGTGTTTCATCGTCAATAAGAAGGTCAGAGGGATACAGTAAACCTGAAGTGAAGCATCGGAATCTCTAACTAGTGTCACAGGAATGGTTCAAACCATAGTCAGTAAGAAGAGTCAGTCTTCTTGTACTTAAGTCGGCATTGTGCCCTATGTATTTAATTCCGATGCAATATCTGTGTTTCATCGTCAATCAGAAGGTCCAAGGGATACAGTAAACCTGAAGTGAAGCATCGGAATCTGTAACTAGCGTCACAGGAATGGTTCAAAACATAGTCAGTAACAAGAGTCAGTCTTCTTGCACTTAAGTCGGCATTGTGCCTTTTCTATTTAATTCCGATGCATTTTCTGTGTCTCATCGTCAATAAGAAGGTCCGAGGGATACAGTAAACCTGAAGATAAGCATCGGAATCTGTAACTAGCGTCACAGGAATGGTTCAAACATAGACAGTAAGAAGAGTCAGTCTTCTTGTACTTATGTCGGCATTGTGCCATTTCTATTTAATTCCGATGAAATTTCTGTGTATCATCGTCAATAAGAAGGTCCAAGGGATACAAAAAAACCTGAAGTGAAGCATCTGTTTCTATAACTAGTGACACAGGAATGGTTCAAATCATAGTCAGTAAGAAGAGTCAGTCTTCTTGTACTTAAGTCGGCATTGTCCCTTTTCTATTTAATTCCGATGCAATATCTGTGTTTCATCGTCAATAAGAAGGTCAGAGGGATACAGTAAACCTGAAGTGAAGCATCGGAATCTATAACTAGTGTCACAGGAATGGTTCCAAACATAGTCAGTAAGAAGTGTCAGTCTTCTTGCACTTAAGTCGCCTTTGTGCCTTTTCTATTTATTTCCGATGTAATTTCTGTGTTTCATCGTCAATACGAAGGTCCAAGGGATAGAGTAAACCTGAAGTGAATCATCGGAATCTATAACTAGTGTCACAGGAATGGTTCAAAACATAGTCAGTACGTAGAGTCAGTCTTCTTGTACTAAAGTCGGCATTGTGCCTTTTGTATTTAATTCCGATGCAATTTCTGTGTTTCATCGTCAATAAGAAGGTCCAAGGGATACAGTAAACCTGAAGTGAAGCATCGGAATCTATAACTAGTGTCACAGGATTGGTTCAAAATATTGTCAGTACGAAGAGTCAGTCATCTTGCACTTAAGTCGGCATTGTACATTTTTAAATTTAATTCCGATGCAATTTCTGTGTTTCAGCGTCAATAAGAAGGTCAGAGGGATACAGTAACCCTGAAGTGAAGCATCGGAATCTATAACTAGTGTCACAGGAATGGTTCAAAACATAGTCAGTAAGAAGAGTCAGTCTTCTTGTACTTAAGTCGGCATTGTGAATTTTGTATTTAATTCCGATGCAATTTGTGTTTTTCATCGTCAATAAGAAGGTCAGAGGGATACGGTAAACATGAAGTGAAGCATCGGAATCTATAGCTAGTGTCACAGGAATGGTTCAAATCATTGTCAGTAAGAAGTGTCAGTCATCTTGTACTTAAGTCCGCATTATGCCTTCTCTACTTAATTCCGATGCAATTTCTGTGTTTCATCGTCAGTAAGAAGGTCAGAGGGATACAGTAAACATGAAGTGAAGCATCGGAATATGTAACTAGCGTCACAGGAATGGTTCAAAACATAGACAGTAAGAAGAGTTAGTCTTCTTGTACTTAAGTCGGCATTGTGAATTTTCTATTTGATTCCGATGCAATTTCTGTGTTTCATCGTCAATAAGAAGGTCCAAGGGATACAGTAAACCTGAAGAGAAGCATCGGAATCTATAACTAGTGTCACAGGAATGGTTCAAATCATAGACAGTAAGAAGAGTCAGTCTTCTTGTACTTAAGTCGGCGTTGTGCCTTTTCTATTTAATTCCGAGGCAATTTCTGTGTTTCGTCGTCAATAAGAAGGTCAGAGGGATACAGTAAACCTGAAGTGAAGCATCGGAATCTATAACTAGTGTCACAGGAATAATTCAAATTATAGTCAGTAAGAAGAGTTAGTCTTCTTGTACTTAAGTCGGCATTGTGTATTTTCTATTTAATTCCGATGCAATATCTGTGTTTCATCGTCAATAAGAAGGTCAGAGGGATACAGTAAACCTGAAGTGAAGCATCGGAATCTGTAACTAGTGTCACAGGAATGGCTCCAAACATAGTCAGTACCAAGAGTCAGTCTTCTTGCACTTAAGTCGGCATTGTGCCTTTTCTATTTATTTCCGATGCAATTTCTGTGTTTCATCGTCAATAAGAAGGTCCAAGGGATACAGTAAACCTGAAGTGAACCATCGGAATCTATAATTAGTGTCACAGGAATGGTTCAAAACATAGTCATTACGAAGAGTCAGTCTTCTTGTACTTAAGTCGGCATTGTGCCTTTTGTATTTAATTCCGATGCAATTTGTGTGTTTCATCGTCAATAAGAAGGTCCAAGGGATACAGTAAACCTGAAGTGAACCATCGGAATCTATAATTAGTGTCACAGGAATGGTTCAAAACATAGTCATTACGAAGATTCAGTCTTCTTGTACTTAAGTCGGCATTGTGCCTTTTGTATTTAATTCCGATACAATTTGTGTGTTTCATCGTCAATAAGAAGGTCCAAGGGATACAGTAAACCTGAAGTGAAGCATCGGAATCTATAACTAGGGTCACAGGAGTGGTTCAAAACATAGTCAGTACGAAGAGTCAGTCTTCTTTCACGTATGTTGGCATTGTGCCTTTTGTATTTAATTCCGATGCAATTTCTGTGTTTCATCGTCAATAAGAAGGTCCAAGGGATACAGTAAACCCGAAGTGTAGCATCTGAATCTATAACTAGTGTCACAGGAAAGGTTCAAATCATAGACAGTAAGAAGAGTCAGTCTTCTTGTACTTACGTCGGCATTGTGCCTTTTGTATTTAATTCCGATGCAATATCTGTGTTTCATCGTCAATAAGAAGGTCAGAGGGATACAGTAAACCTGAAGTGAAGCATCGGAATCTGTAACTAGTGTCACAGGAATGGTTCAAAACATAGACAGTAAGAAGAGTCAGTCTTCTTGTATTTAAGTCGGTATTGTGCCTTTTCTATTTAATTCCGATGCAGTTTCTGTGTTTCATCGTCAATAAGAAGGTCAGAGGTATACAGTAAACCTGATGTGAAGCATCGGAATCTATAGCTAGTGTCACAGGAATGGTTCAAAACATAGTCAGAAAGAAGAGTCAGTCTTCTTGTACTTAAGTCGGCATTGTGCCTTTTCTATTTAATTCCGATGCAATTTCTGTGTTTCATCGTCAATAAGAAGGTCAGAGGGATACAGTAAACCTGAAGTGAAGCATCGGAATCTATAACTAGTGTCACAGGAATGGTTCAAATCATAGCCAGTAAGAAGAGTCAGTCTTCTTGTACTTAAGTCGGCATTGTTCTTTTTCTATTTCATTCCGATGCAATTTCAGTGTTTCATCGTCAATACGAGTGTCAGAGGGATACAGTAAACCTGAAGTGAAGCATCTTTATCTGTAACTTGCGTTAGAGGAATGGTTCAAAGCATAGACAGTAAGAAGAGTCAGTCTTCTTGTACTTAAGTCGGCATTGTGCCCTTTGTATTTAATTCCGATGCAATTTCTGTGTTTCATCTTCAATAAGAAGGTCAGAGGGATACAGAAAACCTGAAGTGAAGCATCGGAATCTATAACTAGTGTCACAGGAATGGTTCAAAACATAGACAGTAGGAAGAGTCAGTCTTCTTGCACTTAAGTCAACATTGTGCCTTTGCTACTTCAATTCGATGCACTTTCTGTGTTTCATCGTCAATAAGAAGGTCTAAGGGATACAGTAAATCTGAAGTGAAGCATCGGAATCCATAACTAGTGTCACAGGAATGTTTCAAACATAGTCAGTAAGAAGAGTCAGTCTTCTTGTACTTAAGTCGGCATTGTGCCTTTTGTATTTAATTCCTATGCAATTTCTGTGTTTCATCTTCAATAAGAAGGTCCAAGGGATACAGTAAACCTGAAGTGAAGCATCGGAATCTATAACTACTGTCACAGGAATGGTTCGAAACATAGTCAGTAAGAAGAGTCAGTCTTCTTGCACTTAAGTCGGCATTGTGCCTATTGTATTTAATTCCGATGCAATATCTGTGTTTCATTGTCAATAAGAAGGTCCAAGGGATACAGTAAACCTGAAGTGAAGCATCGGAATCTGTAACTAGCGTCTTAGGAATGGTTCAAAACATAGTCAGTAAGAAGAGTCAGTCTTCTTGTACTTATGTCGGCATTGTGCCTCTTCTATTTAATTCCGACGCAATTTCTGTCTTTCATCGTCAATACGAACGTCCAAGGGATACAGTAAACCTGAAGTGAAGCATTGGAATCTATAACTAGTGTCACAGGAATGATTCCAAACATAGTCAGAAAGAAGAGTCAGTCTTCTTGTACTTAAGTCGGCATTGTGCCTTTTCTATTTAATTCCGATGCAATTTCTGTGTTTCATCGTCAATAGGAAGGTCAGAGGGATACAGTAAACGTGAAGTGAAGCATCGTAATCTATAACTAGTGTCACAGGAATGGTTCAAATCATAGCCAGTAAGAAGAGTCAGTCTTCTTGTACTTAAGTCGGCATTGTGCTTTTTCTATTTCATTCCGATGCAATTTCAGTGTTTCATCGTCAATAACAGTGTCAGAGGGATAGAGTAAACCTGAAGTGAAGCATCGGAATCTATAACTAGTGTCACAGGAATGGTTCAAACATAGTCAGTAAGAAGAGTCAGTCTTCTTGCACTTAAGTCGGCATTGTGCCTATTGTATTTAATTCCGATGCAATATCTGTGTTTCATCGTCAATAAGAAGGTCCAAGGGATACAGTAAACCTGAAGTGAAGCATCGGAATCTGTAACTAGCGTCTTAGGAATGGTTCAAAACATTGTCAGTACGAAGAGTCAGTCTTCTTGCACTTAAGTCGGCATTGTGCCATTTGAATTTAATTCCGATGATATTTCTGTGTTTCAGCGTCAATAAGAAGGTCCAAGGGATACAGTAAACCCGAAGTGTAGCATCTGAATCCATAACTAGTGTCACAGGAATGGTTCAAATCATAGACAGTAAGAAGAGTCAGTCTTCTTGTACTTAAGTCGGCATTGTGCCCTTTTCAATTTAATTCCGATGCAATTACTGTGTTTCATCGTCAATAACATGGTCAGTGGGATACAGTAAACCTGAAGTGAAGCATCGGAAACTCTAACTAGTGTCACAGGAATGGTTCAAAACATAGTCAGTAAGAAGAGTCAGTCTTCTTGTACTTACGTCGGCATTGTGCCTTTTGTATTTAATTCCGATGCAATATCTGTGTTTCATCGTCAATAAGAGGGTCCGAGGGATAAAGTAAACCTGATGTGAAGCATCGGAATCTGTAACTAGCGTCACAGGAATGGTTCAAAACATAGACAGTAAGAAGAGTCAGTCTTCTTGTACTTAAGTCGGCATTGTGCCTTTTCTATTTAATTCCGATGCAATTTCTGTGTTTCATCGTCAATAAGAAGGTCAGAGGAATACAGTAAACCTGAAGTGAAGCATCGGAATCTATAGCTAGTGTCACAGGAATGGTTCAAAACTTAGTCAGAAAGAAGAGTCAGTCTTCATTTACATAAGTCGGCATTGTGCCTATTGTATTTAATTCCGAAGCAATTTCTGTGTTTCATCGTCAATAAGAAGGTCAGAGGGTTACAGTAAACCTGAATAGTAGCATCGGAATCTATAACTAGTGTCACAGGAATGGTTCAAAACATAGTTAATAGGAAGAGTCTGTCTTCTTGTACTTATGTCGTCATTGTGCCTTTTGTATTTAATTCCGATGCACTTTCTGTGTTTCATCGTCAATAAGAAGGTCGAAGGGATACAGTTAACCTGAAGTGAAGCATCGGAATCTATAACTAGTGTCACAGGAATGGTTCAAAGCATAGACAGTAAGAAAGCTCAGTCTTTTTTTACTTAAGTCGCCATTGTGCCTTTTGTATTTAATTCCGATGCAATTTCCGTGTTTCATCGTCAATAAGAAGGTAAGAGGGATACAGAAAACCTGAAGTGAAGCATCGGAAAATATAAATAGTGTCACAGGAATGGTTCAAATCATAGACAGTTGGAAGAGTCAGTCTTCTTGTACTTAAGTCAGCATTGTGCCTTTCCTATTTCATTCCGATGAACTTTCTGTGTTTCATCGTCATTAAGAATGTCGAAGGGATACAGTAAATCTGATGTGAAGCATCGGAATCTATAACTAGTGTCACAGGAATGTTTCAAACTTAGTCAGTAAGAAGAGTCAGTCTTCTTGTACTTATGTCGGCATTGTGCCTTTTGTATTTAATTCCGATGCAATTTCTGTGTTTCATCTTCAATAAGAAGGTCCAAGGGATACAGTAAACCTGAAGTGAAGCATCGGAATCTATAACTAGTGTCACAGGAATGGTTCAAAGCATAGTCAGTAAGAAGAGTCAGTCTTCTTGCACCTAAGTCGGCATTGTGCCTATTGTATTTAAGTCCGATGCAATATCTGTGTTTCATCGTCAATAAGAAGGTCCAAGGGATACAGTAAACCAGAAGTGAATCATCGGAATCTGCAACTAGTGTCTTAGGAATATTTCAAAACATAGTCAGTAAGAAGAGTCAGTCTTCTTGTACTTATGTCGGCATTTTGCCGCTTCTATTTAATTCCGATGAAATTTCTGTATTTCATCGTCAATAAGTAGGTCAGAGGGATACAGAAAACGTGAAGTGAAGCAACGGAATCTGTAACTAGCGTCACAGGAATGGTTCAAAACATAGACAGTAAGAAGAGTTAGTCTATTTGTACTTAAGTCGGCATTGTGCCTTCTCTATTTAATTCCAATGCAATTTCTGTATTCCATCGTCAATAAGAAAGTCAGAGGGATACAGAAAACCTGAAGTGAAGCATCGGAATCTATAACTAGTATCACAGGAATGGTTCAAACCATAGACAGTAGGAAGAGTCAGTCTTCTTGTACTTAAGTCAGCATTGTGCCTTTCCTATTTCATTCCGATGCACTTTCTGTTTTTCATCGTCAATAAGAAGGTCGAAGGGATACAGTAAATCTGAAGTGAAGCATCTGAATCTATAACTAGTGTCACAGGAATGTTTCAAACATAGTCAGTAAGAAGAGTCAGTCTTCTTGTACTTAAGTCGGCATTGTGCCTTTTGTATTAATTCCGATGCACTTACTGTGTTTCATCTTCAATAAGAACGTCCAAGGGATACAGTAAACCTGATGTGAAGCATCGGAATTTATAACTAGTGTCACAGAAATGGTTCAAAACATAGTCAGTATGAAGAGTCAGTCTTCTTGCACTTAAGTCGGAATTGTGCCTATTGTATTTGATTCCGATGCATTATCTGTGTTTCATCGTCAATAAGAAGGTCCAAGGGATACAGTAAACCAGAAGTGAAGCATCGGAATCTGTAACTAGCGTCTTAGGAATGGTTCAAAACATAGTCAGTAAGATGAGTCAGTCTTCTTGTACTTATGTCGGCATTGTGCCTCTTCTATTTAATTCCGACGCAATTTCTGTCTTTCATCGTCAATAAGAACGTCCAAGGGATACAGTAAACCTGAAGTGAAGCATCGGAATCTATATCTAGTGTCACAGGAATGGCTCCAAACATAGTCAGTAACAAGAGTCAATCTTCTTGCACTTAAGTCGGCATTGTACCGTTTCTATTTATTTCCGATGCAATTTCTGTGTTTCATCGTCAATAAGAAGGTCCAAGGGATACAGTAAACCTGAAGTGAAGCATCGGAATCTATAACTAGTGTCACAGGAAGGGTTCAAAACATAGTCAGTACGAAGAGTCAGTCTTCTTGCTCTTAAGTCGGCATTGTGCCATTTGAATTTCATTCCGATGCAATTTCTGTGTTTCAGCGTCAATGAGAAGGTCAGAGGGATGCAGTAAACCTGAAGTGAAGCATCGGAATCTATAACTAGTGTCAGAGGAATGGTTCAAATTATAGTCAGTAAGAAGAGTCAGTGTTCTTGTACTTAAGTCGGCACTCTGCCTTTTGTGTTTAATTCCGATGCAATTTCTGTGTTTCATCGTCAATAAGAAGGTCCAAGGGATACAGTAAACCCGAAGTGTAGCATCTGAATCCGTAACTAGTGTCACAGGAATGGTTCAAATCATAGACAGTAAGAAGAGTCAGTCTTCTTGTACTTAAGTCGGCATTGTGCCCTTTTCAATTTAATTCCGATGCAATTACTGTGTTTCATCGTCAATAAGATGGTCAGTGGGATACAGTAAACCTGAAGTGAAGCATCGGAATCTCTAACTAGTGTCACAGGAATGGTTCAAAACATAGTCAGTAAGAAGAGTCAGTCTTCTTGTACTTACGTCGGTATTGTGCCTTTTGTATTTAATTCCGATGCAATATCTGTGTTTCATCGTCAATAAGAGGGTCCGAGGGATACAGTAAACCTGATGTGAAGCATCGGAATCTGTAACTAGCGTCACAGGAATGGTTCAAAACATAGAAATTAAGAAGAGTCAGTCTTCTTGTACTTAAGTCGGCATTGTGCCTTTTCTATTTAATTCCGATGCAATTTCTGTCTTTCATCGTCAATAAGAATGTCAGAGGAATACAGTAAACCTGAAGTGAAGCATCGGAATCTATAGCTAGTGTCACAGGAATGGTTCAAAACTTAGTCAGAAAGAAGAGTCAGTCTTCTTGTACTTATGTCGGCATTGTGCCTTTTGTATTTAATTCCGATGCAATTTCTGTGTTTCATCCTCAATAAGAAGGTCCAAGGGATACAGTAAACCTGAAGTGAAGCATCGGAATCTATAACTAGTGTCACAGGAATGGTTCAAAGCATAGTCAGTAAGAAGAGTCAGTCTTCTTGCACTTAAGTCGGCATTGTGCCTATTGTATTTAAGTCCGATGCAATATCTGTGTTTAATCGTCAATAAGAAGGTCCAAGGGATACAGTAAACCAGAAGTGAAGCATCGGAATCTGCAACTAGCGTCTTAGGAATATTTCAAAACATAGTCAGTAAGAAGAGTCAGTCTTCTTGTACTTATGTAGGCATATTGCCGCTTCTTTAAATTCCGATGAAATTTCTGTATTTCATCGTCAATAAGAAGGTCAGAGGGATACAGAAAACCTGAAGTGAAGCATCGGAATCTGTAACTAGCGTCACAGGAATGGTTCAAAACATAGACAGTAAGAAGAGTCAGTCTTCTTGTACTTAAGTCGGCATTGTGCCTTTTCTATTTAATTCGGATGCAATTTCTGTGTTTCATATTCAATAAGATGGTCCAAGGGACAGAGTAAACCTCAAGTGAATCATCGGAATCTATAACTAGTGTCACAGGAATGGTTCAAAACATAGTCAGTACGAAGAGTCAGTCTTCTTGCAATTAAGTCGGCATTGTGCATTTTTAAATTTAATTCCGATGCAATTTCTGTGTTTCAGCGTCAATAAGAAGGTCAGAGGGATACAGTAAACCTGAAGTGAAGCATCGGAATCTATAACGAGTGTCACAGGAATGATTCCAAACATAGTCAGAAAGAAGAGTCAGTCTTCTTGTACTTAAGACGGCATTGTGCCTTTTCTATTTAATTCCGATGCAATTTCTGTGTTTCATCGTCAATACGAAGGTCAGAGGGATACAGTAAACCTGAAGTGAAGCATCGTAATCTATAACTAGTGTCACAGGAATTGTTCAAATCATAGCCAGTAAGAAGAGTCAGTCTTCTGGTACTTAAGTCGGCATTGTGCTTTTTCTATTTCATTCCGATGCAATTTCAGTGTTTCATCGTCAATAACAGTGTCAGAGGGATACAGTAAACCTGAAGTGAAGCATCGGAATCTATAACTAGTGTCACAGGAATGGTTCAAACATAGTCAGTAAGAAGAGTCAGTCTTCTTGCACTTAAGTCGGCATTGTGCCTACTGTATTTAATTCCGATGCAATATCTGTGTTTCATCGTCAATAAGAAGGTCCAAGGGATACAGTAAACCTGAAGTGAAGCATCGGAATCTGTAACTAGCGTCTTAGGAATGGTTCAAAACATAGTCAGTAAGAAGAGTCAGTCTTCTTGTACTTATGTCGGCATTGTGCCTCTTCTATTTAATTCCGACGCAATTTCTGTCTTTCATCGTCAATAAGAACGTCCAAGGGATACAGTAAACCTGAAGTGAAGCATCGGAATCTATATCTAGTGTCACAGGAATGGCTCCAAACATAGTCAGTAACAAGAGTCAGTCTTCTTGCACTTAAGTCGGCATTGTACCTTTTCTATTTATTTCCGATGCAATTTCTGTGTTTCATCGTCAATAAGAAGGTCCAAGGGATACAGTAAACCTGAAGTGAAGCATCGGAATCTATAACTAGTGTCACAGGAAGGGTTCAAAACATTGTCAGTACGAAGAGTCAGTCTTCTTGCACTTAAGACGGCATTGTGCCATTTGAATTTAATTCCGATGATATTTCTGTGTTTCAGCGTCAATGAGAAGGTCAGAGGGATGCAGCAAACCTGAAGTGAAGCATCGGAATCTATAACTAGTGTCACAGGAATGGTTTAAATTATAGTCAGTAAGAAGAGTCAGTGTTCTTGTACTTAAGTCGGCATTGTGCCTTTTGTGTTTAATTCCGATGCAATTTCTGTGTTTCATCGACAATAAGAAGGTCCAAGGGATACAGTAAACCCAAAGTGTAGCATCTGAATCCATAACTAGTGTCACAGGAATGGATCAAATCATAGACAGTAAGAAGAGTCAGTCTTCTTGTACTTAAGTCGGCATTGTGCCCTTTCCAATTTAATTCCGATGCAATTACTGTGTTTCATCGTCAATAACATGGTCAGTGGGATACAGTAAACCTGAAGTGAAGCATCGGAATCTCTAACTAGTGTCACAGGAATGGTTCAAAACATAGTCAGTAAGAAGAGTCAGTCTTCTTGTACTTACGTCGGCATTGTGCCTTTTGTATTTAATTTCGATGCAATATCTGTGTTTCATCGTCAATAAGAGGGTCCGAGGGATACAGTAAACCTGATGTGAAGCATCGGAATCTGTAACTAGCGTCACAGGAATGGTTCAAAACATAGACAGTAAGAAGAGTCAGTCTCCTTGTACTTAAGTCGGCATTGTGCCTTTTCTATTTAATTCCGATGCAATTTCTGTGTTTCATCGTCAATAAGAAGGTCAGAGGAATACAGTAAACCTGAAGTGAAGCATCGGAATCTATAGCTAGTGTCACAGGAATGGTTCAAAACTTAGTCAGAAAGAAGAGTCAGTCTTCATTTACTTAAGTCGGCATTGTGCCTATTGTATTTAATTCCGAAGCAATTTCTGTGTTTCATCGTCAATAAGAAGGTCAGAGGGTTACAGTAAACCTGAATAGTAGCATCGGAATCTATAACTAGTGTCACAGGAATAATTCAAAACATAGTTAGTAGGAAGAGTCTGTCTTCTTGTACTTATATCGTCATGGTGCCTTTTGTATTTAATTCCGATGCACTTTCTGTGTTTCATCGTCAATAAGAAGGTCGAAGGGATACTGTTAACCTGAAGTGAAGCATCGGAATCTATAACTAGTGTCACAGGAATGGTTCAAAGCATAGACAGTAAGAAAGGTCAGTCTTTTTTTACTTAAGTCGCCATTGTGCCTTTTGTATTTAATTCCGATGCAATTTCCGTGTTTCATCGTCAATAAGAAGGTCAGAGGGATACAGAAATCCTGACGTGAAGCATCGGAAAATATAAATAGTATCACAGGAATGGTTCAAATCATAGACAGTAGGAAGAGTCAGTCTTCTTGTACTTAAGACAGCATTGTGCCTTTCCTATTTCATTCCGATGAGCTTTCTGTGTTTCATCGTCAATAAGAATGTCGAAGGGATACAGTAAATCTGATGTGAAGCATCGGAATCTATAACTAGTGTCACAGGAATGTATCAAACATAGTCAGTAAGAAGAGTCAGTCTTCTTGTACTTATGTCGGCATTGTGCCTTTTGTATTTAATTCCGATGCAATTTCTGTGTTTCATCTTCAATAAGAAGGTCCAAGGGATACAGTAAACCTGAAGTGAAGCATCGGAATCTATAACTAGTGTCACAGGAATGGTTCAAAGCATAGTCAGTAAGAAGAGTCAGTCTTCTTGCACTTAAGTCGGCATTGTGCCTATTGTATTTAAGTCCGATGCAATATCTGTGTTTCATCGTCAACAAGAAGGTCCAAGGGATACAGTAAACCAGAAGTGAAGCATCGGAATCTGCAACTAGCGTCTTAGGAATATTTCAAAACATAGTCAGTAAGAAGAGTCAGTCTTCTTGTACTTATGTCGGCATTTTGCCGCTTCTATTTAATTCCGATGAAATTTCTGTATTTCATCGTCAATAAGAAGGTCAGAGGGATACAGAAAACCTGAAGCGAAGCATCGGAATCTGTAACTAGCGTCACAGGAATGGTTCAAAACATAGACAGTAAGAAGAGTCAGTCTTCTCGTGCTTAAGTCGGCATTGTGCCTTTTCTATTTAATTCCGATGCAATTTCTGTGTTTCATCGTCAATAAGATGGTCCAAGGGACAGAGTAAACCTCAAGTGAATCATCGGAATCTATAACTAGTGTCACAGGAATGGATCAAAACATAGTCAGTACGAAGAGTCAGTCTTCTTGCACTTAAGTCCGCATTGTGCATTTTTAAATTTAATTCCGATGCAATTTCTGTGTTTCAGCGTCAATAAGAAGGTCAGAGGGGTACAGTAAACCTGAAGTGAAGCATCGGAATCTATAACTAGTGTCACAGGAATGGTTCAAAACATATTCAGTAAGAAGAGTCAGTGTTCTTGTACTTAGGTCGGCGTTGTGCCTTTTGTATTTAATTCCGATGCAATTTCTGTGTTTCATCGTCAATAAGATGGTCAGAGTAATACAGTAAACCTAAAGTGAAGCACGGAATCTATAGCAAGTGTCACAGGAATGGTTCAAATCATAGTCAGTAAGAAGAGTCAGTCTACTAGTACTTAAGTCGGCATTGTGCCTTTTGTATTTAATTCCGATGCAATGTCTGTGTTTCATCGTCAATAAGAAGGTCAGTGGGATACAGTAAACCTGAAGTGAAGCATCGGAATCTGTAACTAGCGTCACAGGAATGGTTCAAAACATAGACAGTAAGAAGAGTTAGTCTATTTGTACTTAAGTCGGCATTGTGCCTTTTCTATTTAATTCCAATGCAATTTCTGTATTCCATCGTCAATAAGAAGGCCAGAGGGATACAGAAAACCTGAAGTGAAGCATCGGAATCTATAACTAGTGTCACAGGAATGGTTCCAAACATAGACAGTAGGAAGAGTCAGTCTTCTTGCACATAAGTCGGAATTGTGCCTATTGTATTTAATTCCGATGCAATATCTGTGTTTCATCGTCAATAAGAAGGTCCAAGGGATACAGTAAACCAGAAGTGAAGCATCGGAATCTATATCTAGTGTCACAGGAATGGCTCCAAACATAGTCAGTAACAAGAGTCAGTCTTCTTGCACTTAAGTCGGCATTGTACCTTTTCTATTTATTTCCGATGCAATTTCTGTGTTTCATCGTCAATACGAAGGTCCAAGGGATACAGTAAACCTGAAGTGAAGCATCGGAATCTATAACTAGTGTCACAGGAATGTTTCAAACATAGTCAGTAAGAAGAGTCAGTCTTTTTGTACTTCAGTCGGCATTGTGCCTTTTGTATTAATTCCGATGCACTTACTGTGTTTCATCTTCAATAAGAACGTCCAAGGGATACAGTAAACCTGATGTGAAGCATCGGAATTTATAACTAGTGTCACAGAAATGGTTCAAAACATAGTCAGTATGAAGGGTCAGTCTTCATGCACATAAGTCGGAATTGTGCCTATTGTATTTAATTCCGATGCAATATCTGTGTTTCATCGTCAATAAGAAGGTCCAAGGGATACAGTAAACCAGAAGTGAAGCATCGGAATCTGTAACTAGCGTCTTAGGAATGGTTCAAAACATAGTCAGTAAGATGAGTCAGTCTTCTTGTACTTATGTCGGCATTGTGCCTCTTCTATTTAATTCCGACGCAATTTCTGTGTTTCATCGTCAATAAGATGGTCCAAGGGACAGAGTAAACCTCAAGTGAATCATCGGAATCTATAACTAGTGTCACAGGAATGGTTCAAAACATAGTCAGTACGAAGAGTCAGTCTTCTTGCAATTAAGTCGGCATTGTGCATTTTTAAATTTAATTCCGATGCAATTTCTGTGTTTCAGCGTCAATAAGAAGGTCAGAGGGATACAGTAAACCTGAAGTGAAGCATCGGAATCTATAACGAGTGTCACAGGAATGATTCCAAACATAGTCAGAAAGAAGAGTCAGTCTTCTTGTACTTAAGACGGCATTGTGCCTTTTCTATTTAATTCCGATGCAATTTCTGTGTTTCATCGTCAATACGAAGGTCAGAGGGATACAGTAAACCTGAAGTGAAGCATCGTAATCTATAACTAGTGTCACAGGAATTGTTCAAATCATAGCCAGTAAGAAGAGTCAGTCTTCTTGTACTTAAGTCGGCATTGTGCTTTTTCTATTTCATTCCGATGCAATTTCAGTGTTTCATCGTCAACAACAGTGTCAGAGGGATACAGTAAACCTGAAGTGAAGCATCGGAATCTATAACTAGTGTCACAGGAATGGTTCAAACATAGTCAGTAAGAAGAGTCAGTCTTCTTGCACTTAAGTCGGCATTGTGCCTACTGTATTTAATTCCGATGCAATATCTGTGTTTCATCGTCAATAAGAAGGTCCAAGGGATACAGTAAACCTGAAGTGAAGCATCGGAATCTGTAACTAGCGTCTTAGGAATGGTTCAAAACATAGTCAGTAAGAAGAGTCAGTCTTCTTGTACTTATGTCGGCATTGTGCCTCTTCTATTTAATTCCGACGCAATTTCTGTCTTTCATCGTCAATAAGAACGTCCAAGGGATACAGTAAACCTGAAGTGAAGCATCGGAATCTATATCTAGTGTCACAGGAATGGCTCCAAACATAGTCAGTAACAAGAGTCAGTCTTCTTGCACTTAAGTCGGCATTGTACCTTTTCTATTTATTTCCGATGCAATTTCTGTGTTTCATCGTCAATAAGAAGGTCCAAGGGATACAGTAAACCTGAAGTGAAGCATCGGAATCTATAACTAGTGTCACAGGAAGGGTTCAAAACATTGTCAGTACGAAGAGTCAGTCTTCTTGCACTTAAGACGGCATTGTGCCATTTGAATTTAATTCCGATGATATTTCTGTGTTTCAGCGTCAATGAGAAGGTCAGAGGGATGCAGCAAACCTGAAGTGAAGCATCGGAATCTATAACTAGTGTCACAGGAATGGTTTAAATTATAGTCAGTAAGAAGAGTCAGTGTTCTTGTACTTAAGTCGGCATTGTGCCTTTTGTGTTTAATTCCGATGCAATTTCTGTTTTTCATCGACAATAAGAAGGTCCAAGGGATACAGTAAACCCAAAGTGTAGCATCTGAATCCATAACTAGTGTCACAGGAATGGTTCAAATCATAGACAGTAAGAAGAGTCAGTCTTCTTGTACTTAAGTCGGCATTGTGCCCTTTTCAATTTAATTCCGATGCAATTACTGTGTTTCATCGTCAATAACATGGTCAGTGGGATACAGTAAACCTGAAGTGAAGCATCGGAATCTCTAACTAGTGTCACAGGAATGGTTCAAAACATAGTCAGTAAGAAGAGTCAGTCTTCTTGTACTTACGTCGGCATTGTGCCTTTTGTATTTAATTCCGATGCAATATCTGTGTTTCATCGTCAATAAGAGGGTCCGAGGGATACAGTAAACCTGATGTGAAGCATCGGAATCTGTAACTAGCGTCACAGGAATGGTTCAAAACATAGACAGTAAGAAGAGTCAGTCTCCTTGTACTTAAGTCGGCATTGTGCCTTTTCTATTTAATTCCGATGCAATTTCTGTGTTTCATCGTCAATAAGAAGGTCAGAGGAATACAGTAAACCTGAAGTGAAGCATCGGAATCTATAGCTAGTGTCACAGGAATGGTTCAAAACTTAGTCAGAAAGAAGAGTCAGTCTTCATTTACTTAAGTCGGCATTGTGCCTATTGTATTTAATTCCGAAGCAATTTCTGTGTTTCATCGTCAATAAGAAGGTCAGAGGGTTACAGTAAACCTGAATAGTAGCATCGGAATCTATAACTAGTGTCACAGGAATAATTCAAAACATAGTTAGTAGGAAGAGTCTGTCTTCTTGTACTTATGTCGTCATTGTGCCTTTTGTATTTAATTCCGATGCACTTTCTGTGTTTCATCGTCAATAAGAAGGTCGAAGGGATACAGTTAACCTGAAGTGAAGCATCGGAATCTATAACTAGTGTCACAGGAATGGTTCAAAGCATAGACAGTAAGAAAGGTCAGTCTTTTTTTACTTAAGTCGCCATTGTGCCTTTTGTATTTAATTCCGATGCAATTTCCGTGTTTCATCGTCAATAAGAAGGTCAGAGGGATACAGAAATCCTGACGTGAAGCATCGGAAAATATAAATAGTATCACAGGAATGGTTCAAATCATAGACAGTAGGAAGAGTCAGTCTTCTTGTACTTAAGACAGCATTGTGCCTTTCCTATTTCATTCCGATGAGCTTTCTGTGTTTCATCGTCAATAAGAATGTCGAAGGGATACAGTAAATCTGATGTGAAGCATCGGAATCTATAACTAGTGTCACAGGAATGTATCAAACATAGTCAGTAAGAAGAGTCAGTCTTCTTGTACTTATGTCGGCATTGTGCCTTTTGTATTTAATTCCGATGCAATTTCTGTGTTTCATCTTCAATAAGAAGGTCCAAGGGATACAGTAAACCTGAAGTGAAGCATCGGAATCTATAACTAGTGTCACAGGAATGGTTCAAAGCATAGTCAGTAAGAAGAGTCAGTCTTCTTGCACTTAAGTCGGCATTGTGCCTATTGTATTTAGGTCCGATGCAATATCTGTGTTTCATCGTCAACAAGAAGGTCCAAGGGATACAGTAAACCAGAAGTGAAGCATCGGAATCTGCAACTAGCGTCTTAGGAATGGTTCAAAACATAGACAGTAAGAAGAGTCAGTCTTCTCGTGCTTAAGTCGGCATTGTGCCTTTTCTATTTAATTCCGATGCAATTTCTGTGTTTCATCGTCAATAAGATGGTCCAAGGGACAGAGTAAACCTCAAGTGAATCATCGGAATCTATAACTAGTGTCACAGGAATGAATCAAAACATAGTCAGTACGAAGAGTCAGTCTTCTTGCACTTAAGTCCGCATTGTGCATTTTTAAATTTAATTCCGATGCAATTTCTGTGTTTCAGCGTCAATAAGAAGGTCAGAGGGATACAGTAAACCTGAAGTGAAGCATCGGAATCTATAACTAGTGTCACAGGAATGGTTCAAAACATATTCAGTAAGAAGAGTCAGTGTTCTTGTACTTAGGTCGGCGTTGTGCCTTTTGTATTGAATTCCGATGCAATTTCTGTGTTTCATCGTCAATAAGATGGTCAGAGTAATACAGTAAACCTAAAGTGAAGCACGGAATCTATAGCAAGTGTCACAGGAATGGTTCAAATCATAGTCAGTAAGAAGAGTCAGTCTACTAGTACTTAAGTCGGCATTCTGCCTTTTGTATTTAATTCCGATGCAATGTCTGTGTTTCATCGTCAATAAGAAGGTCAGTGGGATACAGTAAACCTGAAGTGAAGCATCGGAATCTGTAACTAGCGTCACAGGAATGGTTCAAAACATAGACAGTAAGAAGAGTTAGTCTATTTGTACTTAAGTCGGCATTGTGCCTTTTCTATTTAATTCCAATGCAATTTCTGTATTCCATCGTCAATAAGAAGGCCAGAGGGATACAGAAAACCTGAAGTGAAGCATCGGAATCTATAACTAGTGTCACAGGAATGGTTCCAAACGTAGACAGTAGGAAGAGTCAGTCTTCTTGCACATAAGTCGGAATTGTGCCTATTGTATTTAATTCCGATGCAATATCTGTGTTTCATCGTCAATAAGAAGGTCCAAGGGATACAGTAAACCAGAAGTGAAGCATCGGAATCTATATCTAGTGTCACAGGAATGGCTCCAAACATAGTCAGTAACAAGAGTCAGTCATCTTGCACTTAAGTCGGCATTGTACCTTTTCTATTTATTTCCGATGCAATTTCTGTGTTTCATCGTCAATAAGAAGGTCCAAGGGATACAGTAAACCTGAAGTGAAGCATCGGAATCTATAACTAGTGTCACAGGAATGTTTCAAACATAGTCAGTAAGAAGAGTCAGTCTTTTTGTACTTCAGTCGGCATTGTGCCTTTTGTATTAATTCCGATGCAATTACTGTGTTTCATCGTCAAAAAGATGGTCAGTGGGATACAGTAAACCTGAAGTGAAGCATCGGAATCTCTAACTAGTGTCACAGGAATGGTTCAAAACATAGTCAGTAAGAAGAGTCAGTCTTCTTGTACTTACGTCCGCATTGTGCCTTTTGTATTTAATTCCGATGCAATATCTGTGTTTCATCGTCAATAAGAGGGTCCGAGGGATACAGTAAACCTGATGTGAAGCATCGGAATCTGTAACTAGCGTCACAGGAATGGTTCAAAACATAGAAATTAAGAAGAGTCAGTCTTCTTGTACTTAAGTCGGCATTGTGCCTTTTCTATTTAATTCCGATGCAATTTCTGTGTTTCATCGTCAATAAGAAGGTCAGAGGAATACAGTAAACCTGAAGTGAAGCATCGGAATCTATAGCTAGTGTCACAGGAATGGTTCAAAACTTAGTCATAAACAGGAGTCAGTCTTCATGTACTTAAGTCGGCATTGTGCCTATTGTATTTAATTACGAAGCAATTTCTGTGTTTCATCGTCAATAAGAAGGTCAGAGGGTTACAGTAAACCTGAATAGTAGCATCGGAATCTATAACTAGTGTCACAGGAATGGTTCAAAACATAGACAGTAGGAAGAGTCTGTCTTCTTGTACTTATGTCGTCATTGTGCCTTTTGTATTTAATTCCGATGCACTTTCTGTGTTTCATCGTCAATAAGAAGGTCGAAGGGATACAGTTAACCTGAAGTGAAGCATCGGAATCTATAACTAGTGTCACAGGAATGGTTCAAAGCATAGACAGTAAGAAAGGTCAGTCTTTTTTTACTTAAGTCGGCATTGTGCCTTTTGTATTTAATTCCGATGCAATTTCCGTGTTTCATCGTCAATAAGAAGGTCAGAGGGATACAGAAAACCTGAAGTGAAGCATCGGAAAATATAAATAGTGTCACAGGAATGGTTCAAATCATAGACAGTAGGAAAAGTCAGTCTTCTTGTACTTAAGTCAGCATTGTGCCTTTCCTATTTCATTCCGATGCACTTTCTGTGTTTCATCGTCAATAAGAATGTCGAAGGGATACAGTAAATCTGAAGTGAAGCATCGGAATCTATAACTAGTGTCACAGGAATGTTTCAAACATAGTCAGTAAGAAGAGTCAGTCTTCTTGTACTTATGTCGGCATTGTGCCTTTTTTATTTAATTCCGATGCAATTTATGTGTTTCATCTTCAATAAGAAGGTCCAAGGGATACAGTAAACCTGAAGTGAAGCATCGGAATCTATAACTAGTGTCACAGGAATGGTTCAAAGCATAGTCAGTAAGAAGAGTCAGTCTTCTTGCACTTAAGTCGGCATTGTGCCTATTGTATTTAAGTCCGATGCAATATCTGTGTTTCATCGTCAATAAGATGGTCCAAGGGACACAGTAAACCAGAAGTGAAGCATCGGAATCTGCAACTAGCGTCTTAGGAATATTTCAAAACATAGTCAGTAAGAAGAGTCAGTCTTCTTGTACTTATGTAGGCATTTTGCCGCTTCTTTGAATTCCGATGAAATTTCTGTGTTTCATCGTCAATAAGAAGGTCAGAGGGATACAGAAAACCTGAAGTGAAGCATCGGAATCTGTAACTAGCGTCACAGGAATGGTTCAAAACATAGACAGTAAGAAGAGTCAGTCTTCTTGTACTTAAGTCGGCATTGTGCCTTTTCTATTTAATTCCGATGCAATTTCTGTGTTTCATCGTCAATAAGATGGTCCAAGGGATAGAGTAAACCTCAAGTGAATCATCGGAATCAATAACTAGTGTCACAGGAATGGTTCAAAACACAGTCAGTAAGAAGAGTCAGTCTTCTTGCACTTAAGTCGGCATTGTGCCTATTATATTTAGTTCCGATGCAATGTCTGTGTTTCAGCGTCAATAAGAAGTTCAGAGGGATACAGTAAACCTGAAGTGAAGCATCGGAATCTATAACTAGTGTCACAGGAATGGTTCAAGACATAGTCAGTAAGAAGAGTCGGTGTTCTTGTACTTGAGTCGGCATTGTGCCTTTTGTATTTAATTCCGATGCAATTTCTGTGTTTCATCGTCAATAAGAAGGTCAGGGGGATACAGTAAACCTGAAGTGAAGCATCGGAATCTATAGCTAGTGTCACAGGAATGGTTCAAATCATAATCAGTAAGAAGAGTCAGTCTTCTTGTACTTAAGTCGGCATTGTGCCTTTTGTATTTAATTCCAATGCAATTTCTGTATTTCATCGTCAATAAGAAGGTCAGAGGGATACAGAAAACCTGAAGTGAAGCATCGGAATCTATAACTAGTGTCACAGGAATGGTTCAAACCATAGACAGTAGGAGGAGTCAGTCTTCTTGTACTTAAGTCAGCATTGTGCCTTTCCTATTTCATTCCGATGCACTTTCTGTGTTTCATCGTCAATAAGATGGTCGAAGGGATACAGTAAATCTGAAGTGAAGCATCGGAACCTATAACTAGTATCACAGGAATGTTTCAATCATAGTCAGTAAGAAGAGTCAGTCTTCTTGTACTTAAGTCGGCATTGTGCCTTATGTATTTAATTCCGATGCTATTTCTGTGTTTCATCTTCAATAAGAACGTCCAAGGGATACAGTAAACCTGTAGTGAAGCATCGGAATCTATAACTAGTGTCACAGGAATGGTTCAAAACATAGTCAGTAAGAAGAGTCAGTCTTCTTGCTCTTAAGTCGGCATTGTGCCTATTGTATTTAATTCCGATGCAATATCTGTGTTTCATCGTCAATAAGAAGGTCCAACGGATACAGTAAACCAGAAGGGAAGCATCGGAATCTGTAACTAGCGTCTTAGGAATGGTTCAAAAGATAGTCAGTAAGAAGAGTCAGTCTTCTTGTACTTATGTCGGCATTGTGTCTCTTCTATTTAATTCCGACGCAATTTCTGTGTTTCATCGTCAATAAGAACGTCCAAGGGATACAGTAAACCTTAAGTGAAGCATTGGAATCTATAACTAGTGTCACAGGAATGGTTAAAAACGTAGACAGTAGGAAGAGTCAGTCTTCTTGTACTTAAGTCGGCATTGTGCCTTTTCTATTTAATTGCAATGTAATTTCTGTGTTTCATCGTCAATCTGAAGGTCAGAGAGATACAGTATCCTGAATTGAAGAATCGGAATCTGTAACTAGCGTCACAGGAATGGTTCAAAACATAGACAGTAAGAAGCGTCAGTCTTCTTGTACTTAAGTCGGCATTGTGCCTTATGTATTTAATTCCGATGCAATTTCTGTGTTTCATCGTCAATAAGAAGGTCCAAAGGATACAGTAAACCTGAAGTGAAGCATCGGAATCTATAACTAGTGTCACAAGAGTGGTTCAAAACATAGTCAGTACGAAGAGTCAGTCTTCTTGCACTTAAGTCGGCATTGTGCATTTTTAAATTTAATTCCGATGCAATTTCTGTGTTTCTGCGTCAATAAGAAGGTCAGAGGGATACAGTAAACCTGAAGTGAAGCATCGGAATCTATAACTAGTGTCACAGGAATGGTTCAAAACATAGTCAGTAAGAAGAGTCAGTGTTCTTGTACTTAAGTCGGCATTGTGCCTTTTGTATTTAATTCCGATGCAATTTCTGTGTTTCATCGTCAATAAGAAGGTCAGAGGGATACAGTAAACCTGAAGTGAAGCATCGGAAACTATAGCTAGTGTCACAGGAATGGTTCAAATCATAGTCAGTAAGAAGAGTCAGTCTTCTTGTACTTAAGTCGGCATTGTGCCTTTTCTATTTAATTCCGATGCAATTTCTGTGTTTCATCGTCAATAAGATGGTCAGTGGGATACAGTAAACCTGAAGTGAAGCATCGGAATCTGTAACTAGCGTCACAGGAATGGTTCAAAACATAGACAGTAAGAAGTGTTAGTCTATTTGTACTTAAGTCGGCATTGTGCCTTTTCTATTAATTCCTATGCAATTTCTGTGTTTCATCGTCAATAAGATGGTCAGAGGGATACAGTAAACCTGAAGTGAAGCATCGGAATCTGTAACTAGCGTCAAAGGAATGGTTCAAAACATAGACAGTAAGGAGAGTCAGTCTTCTTGTACTTAAGTCGGCATTGTGCCTTTTCTATTTAATTCCGATGCAATTTCTGTGTTTCATCTTCAATAAGATGGTCCAAGGGATAGAGTAAACCTCAAGTGATTCATCGGAATCTATAACTAGTGTCACAGGAATTGTTCAAAACACAGTCAGTAAGAAGAGTCAGTCTTCTTGCACTTAAGTCGGCATTGTGCCTATTGTATTTAATTCCGATGCAATTTCTGTGTTTCAGCGTCAATAAGAAGTTCAGAGGGATACAGTAAACCTGAAGTGAAGCATCGGAATCTATAACTAGTGTCACAGGAATGGTTCAAAACATAGTCAGTAAGAAGAGTCAGTGTTCTTGTACTTAAGTCGCATTGTGCCTTTTGTATTTAATTCCGATGCAATTTCTGTGTTTCATCGTCAATAAGAAGGTCAGAGGGATACAGAAAACCTGAAGTGAAGCATCGGAATCTATAACTAGTGTCACAGGAATGGTTCAAAACGTAGACAGTAGGAGGAGTCAGTCTTCTTGTACTTAAGTCAGCATTGTGCCTTTCCTATTTCATTCCGATGCACTTTCTGTGTTTCATCGTCAATAAGATGGTCGAAGGGATACAGTAAATCTGCAGTGAAGCATCGGAATCTATAACTAGTATCACAGGAATGTTTCAAACATAGTCAGTAAGAAGAGTCAGTCTTCTTGTACTTAAGTCGGCATTGTGCCTTATGTATTTAATTCCGATGCAATTTCTGTGTTTCATCTTCGATAAGAACGTCCAAGGGATACAGTAAACCTGAAGTGAAGCATCGGAAACTATAACTAGTGTCACAGGAATGGTTCAAAACATAGTCAGTAAGAAGGGTCAGTCTTCTTGCACTTAAGTCGGCATTGTGCCTATTGTATTTAATTCCGATGCAATATCTGTGTTTCATCGTCAATAAGAAGGTCCAAGGGATACAGTAAACCAGAAGGGAAGCATCGGAATCTGTAACTAGTGTCTTAGGAATGGTTCAAAAGATAGTCAGTAAGAAGAGTCAGTCTTCTTGTACTTATGTCGGCATTGTGACTTTTCTATTTAATTCCGATGCAATGTCTGTGTTTCATCTTCAATAAGATGGTCCAAGGGATAGAGTAAACCTCAAGTGATTCATCGGAATCTATAACTAGTGTCACAGGAATTGTTCAAAACACAGTCAGTAAGAAGAGTCAGTCTTCTTGCACTTAAGTCGGCATTGTGCCTATTGTATTTAATTCCGATGCAATTTCTGTGTTTCAGCGTCAATAAGAAGTTCAGAGGGATACAGTAAACCTGAAGTGAAGCATCGGAATCTATAACTAGTGTCACAGGAATGGTTCAAAACATAGTCAGTAAGAAAAGTCAGTGTTCTTGTACTTAAGTCGCATTGTGCCTTTTGTATTTAATTCCGATGCAATTTCTGTGTTTCATCGTCAATAAGAAGGTCAGAGGGATACAGAAAACCTGAAGTGAAGCATCGGAATCTATAACTAGTGTCACAGGAATGGTTCAAAACGTAGACAGTAGGAGGAGTCAGTCTTCTTGTACTTAAGTCAGCATTGTGCCTTTCCTATTTCATTCCGATGCACTTTCTGTGTTTCATCGTCAATAAGATGGTCGAAGGGATACAGTAAATCTGCAGTGAAGCATCGGAATCTATAACTAGTATCACAGGAATGTTTCAAACATAGTCAGTAAGAAGAGTCAGTCTTCTTGTACTTAAGTCGGCATTGTGCATTATGTATTTAATTCCGATGCAATTTCTGTGTTTCATCTTCAATAAGAACGTCCAAGGGATACAGTAAACCTGAAGTGAAGCATCGGAATCTATAACTAGTGTCACAGGAATGGTTCAAAACATAGTCAGTAAGAAGAGTCAGTCTTCTTTCACTTAAGTCGGCATTGTGCCTATTGTATTTAATTCCGATGCAATATCTGTGTTTCATCGTCAATAAGAAGGTCCAAGGGATACAGTAAACCAGAAGGGAAGCATCGGAATCTGTAACTAGCGTCTCAGGAATGGTTCAAAAGATAGTCAGTAAGAAGAGTCAGTCTTCTTGTACTTATGTCGGCATTGTGTCTCTTCTATTTAATTCCGACGCAATTTCTGTGTTTCATCGTCAATAAGAACGTCCAAGGGATACAGTAAACCTTAAGTGAAGCATTGGAATCTATAACTAGTGTCACAGGAATGGTTCAAAACATAGACAGTAGGAAGAGTCAGTCTTCTTGTACTTAAGTCGGCATTGTGCCTTTTCTATTTAATTGCAATGTAATTTCTGTGTTTCATCGCCAATCTGAAGGTCAGAGAGATACAGTATCCTGAATTGAAGAATCGGAATCTGTAACTAGCGTCACAGGAATGGTTCAAAACATAGACAGTAAGAAGCGTCAGTCTTCTAGCACTTAAGTCGGCATTGTGCATTTTTAAATTTAATTCCGATGCAATTTCTGTGTTTCTGCGTCAATAAAAAGGTCAGAGGGATACAGTAAACCTGAAGTGAAGAATCGGAATCTATAACTACTGTCACAGGAATGGCTCAAAACATTGTCAGTAATAAGAGTCAGTGTTCTTGTACTTAAGTCGGCATTGTGAATTTTGTATTTAATTCCGATGCAATTTCTGTGTTTCATCGTCAATAAGAAGGTCAGAGGGATACAGTAAACCTGAAGTGAAGCATCGGAATCTATAGCTAGTGTCACAGGAATGGTTCAAATCATAGTCAGTAAGAAGAGTCCGTTTTCTTGTACTTAAGTCGGCATTGTGCCTTTTCTATTTAATTCCGATGCAATTTCTGTGTTTCATCGTCAATAAGAAGGTCAGTGGGATACAGTAAACCTGAAGTGAAGCATTGGAATCTGTAACTAGCGTCACAGGAATGGTTCAAAACATAGACAGTAAGAAGTGTTAGTCTATTTGTTTTTAAGTCGGCATTGTGCCTTTTCTATTTAATTCCTATGCAATTTCTGTGTTTCATCGTCAATATGATGGTCAGAGGGATACAGTAAACCTGAAGTGAAGCATCGGAATCTGTAACTAGCGTCAAAGGAATGGTTCAAAACTTAGACAGTTAGAAGAGTCAGTCTTCTTGTACTTAAGTCGGCATTGTGCCTTTTCTATTTAATTCCGATGCAATTTCTGTGTTTTATCGTCAATAAGAAGGTCCAAGGGATACAGTAAACCTGAAGTTAAGCATCGGAATCTGTAACTAGTGTCACAGGAATGGCTCAAATCATAGACAGTAAGAAGTGTCAGTCTTCTTGTACTTAAGTCGGCAGTGTGCCTTTTCTATTTAATTCCGATGCAATTTCTGTGTTTCATCGGCAATAAGAAGGTCAGAGGGATACAGTAAACCTGAAGTGAAGCATTGGAATCTATAACTAGTGTCACAGGAATGGTTCAAATTATAGTCAGTAAGAAGGGTCAGTCTTCTTGTACTCAAGTCGGCATTGTGCCTTTTCTATTTAATTCCGATGCAATATCTGTGTTTCATCGTCAATAAGAAGGTCCGAGGGATACAGTAAACCTGAAGTGAAGCATCGGAATCTATAACTAGAGTCACAGGAATGGTTCCAAACATAGTCGGTAACAAGAGTCAGTCTTCTTGCACTTAAGTCGGCATTGTGCCTTTTCTATTTATTTCCGATGCAATTTCTGTGATTCATCGTCAATAAGAAGGTCCAAGGGATACAGTAAACCTGAAGTGAACCATCGGAATCTGTAATTAGTGTCACAGGAATGGTTCAAAACATAGTACGAAGAGTCATTCTTCTTGTACTTAAGTCGGCATTGTGCCTTTTGTATTTAATTCCGATGCAATATCTGTGTTTCATCGTCAATAAGAAGGTCCAAGGGATACAGTGAATCTGAAGTTAAGCATCGGAATCTGTAACTAGCGTCACAGGAATGGTTCAAAACATAGACTGTGAGAAGAGTCAGTCTTCTTGTACTTAAGTCGGCATAGTGCCTTTTCGATTTAATTCCGATGCAATTTCTGTGTTTCATCGTCAATAAGAAGGTCAGAGGGATACAGTAAACCTGAAGTGAAGCATCGGAATCTATAACTAGTGTCACAGGAATGTTTCAAAGCATAGACAGTAAGAAGAGTCAGTCCACTTGTATTTAAGTCGGCATAGTGCCTTTTCTATTTAATTCCGATGCACTTTCTGTGTTTCATCGTCAATAAGAAGGTCCAAGGGATACACTAAACCTGAAATGAAACATCGGAAGATATAACTAATGTCACAGGAATGGTTCAAATCATGGTCAGTAAGAAGAGTCAGTCTTCTTGTACTTAAGTCGGCATTGTGCTTTTTCTATTTCTCCCGATGCAATTTCAGTGTTTCATCGTGAATAACAGTGTCAGAGGGATACAGTAAACCTGAAGTGAAGCATCGGAATCTGTAACTTGCGTCAGAGGAATGGTTCAAAACATAGACAGTAAGAAGAGTCAGTCTTCTTGTACTTAAGTCGGCAATGTGCCCTTTCTATTTAATTCCGATATAATTTCTGTGTTTCGTCGTCAATAAGAAGGTCCAAGGGATACAGTAATCCTGAAGTGAAGCATCGGAATCCATATCTAGTGTCACAGGAATGGTTCCAAACATAGACAGTAAGGAGAGTCAGTCTCCTTGTACTGAAGTCGGCATTGTGCCTTTTCTATTTAATTCCGATGCAATGTCTGTGTTTCATCGTCAATAAGAAGGTCAGAGGGATACAGTAAACCTGAAGTGAAGCATCGGAATCTGTGACTAGCGTCACAGGAATGGTTCAAAACATAGACATTAAGAAGAGTCAGTCTTCTTGTACTTAAGTCGGCATTGTGCCTTTTCTATTTAATTCCGACGCAATTTCTGTGTTTCATCGTCAATAAGAAGGTCCAAGGGATACAGTAAACCTAAAGTGAAGCATCGGAATCGATAACTAGTGTCACAGGAATGGTTCACATAATAGACAGTAAGAAGAGTCAGTCTTCTTGTAATTAAGTCGGCATTGTGCCTTTTGTATTTAATTCTGATGCAATTTCTGTGTTTCATCGGCAATAAGAAGGTCAGAGGGATACAGTAAACCTGAAGTGAAGCATTGGAATCTATAACTAGTGTCACAGGAATGGTTCAAATTATAGACAGTAGGAAGAGTCGGTCTTCTTGTACTTAAGTCGGCATTGTGCCTTTTCTATTTAATTCCGATGCAATTTCTGTGTTTTATCGTCAATAAGAAGGTCCAAGGGATACAGTAAACCTGAAGTGAAGCATCGGAATCTGTGACTAGCGTCACAGGAATGGTTCAAAACATAGACATTAAGAAGAGTCAGTCTTCTTGTACTTAAGTCGGCATTGTGCCTTTTCTATTTAATTCCGACGCAATTTCTGTGTTTCATCGTCAATAAGAAGGTCCAAGGGATACAGTAAACCTAAAGTGAAGCATCGGAATCGATAACTAGTGTCCCAGGAATGGTTCAAAACAGTCAGTAAGAAGAGTCAGTCTTATTGTACTTAAGTCGGCATTGTGCCTTTTGTATTTAATTCCGATGCAATTTCTGTGTTTCATCGTCACTAAGAAGGTCAGAGTAATACAGTAAACCTGAAGTGTTGCATCGGAATCTATAACTAGTGTCACAGGAATGTTTCAAAGCATAGACAGTAAGAAGAGTCAGTCCACTTGTATTTAAGTCGGCATAGTGCCTTTTCTATTTAATTCCGATGCACTTTCTGTGTTTCATCGTCAATAAGAAGGTCCAAGGGTTACACTAAACCTGAAATGAAACATCGGAAGATATAACTAAGGTCACAGGAATGGTTCAAATCATAGTCAGTAAGAAGAGTCAGTCTTCTTGTACTTAAGTCGGCATTGTGCTTTTTCTATTTCATCCCGATGCAATTTCAGTGTTTCATCGTGAATAACAGTGTCAGAGGGATACAGTAAACCTGAAGTGAAGCATCGGAATCTGTAACTAGTGTCACAGGAATGGCTCAAATCATAGACAGTAAGAAGTGTCAGTCTTCTTGTACCTAAGTCGGCAGTGTGCCTTTTCTATTTAATTCCGATGCAATTTCTGTGTTTCATCGGCAATAAGAAGGTCAGAGGGATACAGTAAACCTGAAGTGAAGCATTGGAATCTATAACTAGTGTCGCAGGAATGGTTCAAATTATAGTCAGTAAGAAGGGTCAGTCTTCTTGTACTCAAGTCGGCATTGTGCCTTTTCTATTTAATTCCGATGCAATATCTGTGTTTCATCGTCAATAAAAAGGTCCGAGGGATACAGTAAACCTAAAGTGAAGCATCGGAATCTATAACTAGAGTCACAGGAATGGTTCCAAACATAGTCGGTAATAAGAGTCAGTCTTCTTGGACTTAAGTCGGCATTGTGCCTTTTCTATTTATTTCCGATGCAATTTCTGTGATTCATCGTCAATAAGAAGGTCCAAGGGATACAGTAAACCTGAAGTGAACCATCGGAATCTGTAATTAGTGTCACAGGAATGGTTCAAAACATAGTACGAAGAGTCAGTCTTCTTGTACTTAAGTCATCATTGTGCCTTTTGTATTTAATTCCGATGCAATATCTGTGTTTCATCGTCAATAAGAAGGTCCAAGGGATACAGTGAATCTGAAGTTAAGCATCGGAATCTGTAACTAGCGTCACAGGAATGGTTCAAAACATAGACTGTGAGAAGAGTCAGTCTTCTTGTACTTAAGTCGGCATAGTGCCTTTTCGATTTAATTCCGATGCAATTTCTGTGTTTCATCGTCAATAAGAAGGTCAGAGGGATACAGTAAACCTGAAGTGAAGCATCGGAATCTATAACTAGTGTCACAGGAATGTTTCAAAGCATAGACAGTAAGATGAGTCAGTCCACTTGTATTTAAGTCGGCATAGTGCCTTTTCTATTTAATTCCGATGCACTTTCTGTGTTTCATCGTCAATTAGAAGGTCCAAGGGATACACTAAACCTGAAATGAAACATCGGAAGATATAACTAAGGTAACAGGAATGCTTCAAATCATGGTCAGTAAGAAGAGTCAGTCTTCTTGTACTTAAGTCGGCATTGTGCTTTTTCTATTTGTCCCGATGCAATTTCAGTGTTTCATCGTGAATAACAGTGTCAGAGGGATACAGTAAACCTGAAGTGAAGCATCGGAATCTGTAACTTGCGTCAGAGGAATGGTTCAAAACATAGACAGTAAGAAGAGTCAGTCTTTTTGTACTTAAGTCGGCAATGTGCCCTTTCTATTTAATTCCGATATAATTTCTGTGTTTCGTCGTCAATAAGAAGGTCCAAGGGATACAGTAATCCTGAAGTGAAGCATCGGAATCTATATCTAGTGTCACAGGAATGGTTCCAAACATAGACAGTAAGGAGAGTCAGTCTCCTTGTACTGAAGTCGGCATTGTGCCTTTTCTATTTAATTCCGATGCAATGTCTGTGTTTCATCGTCAATAAGAAGGTCAGAGGGATACAGTAAACCTGAAGTGAAGCATCGGAATCTGTGACTAGCGTCACAAGAATGGTTCAAAACATAGACAGTAAGAAGAGTCAGTCTTCTTGTACTTAAGTCGGCATTGTGCCTTTTCTATTTAATTCCGACGCAATTTCTGTGTTTCATCGTCAATAAGAAGGTCCAAGGGATACAGTAAACCTGAAGTGAAGCATCGGAATCTATAACTAGTGTCACAGGAATGGTTCACATAATAGACAGTAAGAAGAGTCAGTCTTCTTGTAATTATGTCGGCATTGTGCCTTTTGTATTTAATTCTGATGCAATTTCTGTGTTTCATCCTCAATATGAAGGTCAGAGGGATACAGTGAACTTGACGTGAAGCATCGGAATCTATAACTAGTGTCACAGGAATGGTTCAAATGATAGTCAGAAAGAAGAGTCAGTCTTCTTGTACTTATGTCGGCATTGTGCCTTTTCTATTTAATTCCGATGCAATTTCTGTGTTTCATCGTCAATAAGAAGGTCAGAGGGATACAGTAAACCTATAGTGAAGCATCGGAATCTATAACTAGTGTCACAGGAATGGTTCAAATCATAGTCAGTAAGAAGAGTCAGTCTTCTTGTACTTAAGTCGGCATTGTGCTTTTTCTATTTCATTCCGATGCAATTTCAGTGTTTCATCGTGAATAAGAATGTCAGAGGGATACAGTAAACCTGAAGTGAAGCTTCGGAATCTGTAACTTGCGTCAGAGGAGTGGTTCAAATCATAGACAGTAAGAAGAGTCAGTCTTCTTGTACTAAAGTCGGCATTGTGCTTTTCTATTTATTTCCGATGCAATTTTTGTGTTTCATCGTCAATAAGGAGGTCCAAGGGATAGAGTAAGCCTGAAGTGATGCATCGGAATCTATATCTAGTGTCATAGGAATGGTTCAAAACATAGACAGTGAGGAGAGTCAGTCTTCTTGTACTTAAGTCGGCATTGTGCCATTTGTATTCGATTCCGATGCAATTTCTGTGTTTCAACGTCAATAAGAAGGTCAGAGGGATACAGTAAACCTGAAGTGTTGCATCGGAATCTATAACTAGTGTCACAGGAATGTTTCAAAGCATAGACAGTAAGAAGAGTCAGTCCACTTGTATTTAAGTCGGCATAGTGCCTTTTCTATTTAATTCCGATGCACTTTCTGTGTTTCATCGTCAATAAGAAGGTCCAAGGGATACACTAAACCTGAAATGAAACATCGGAAGATATAACTAAGGTCACAGGAATGGTTCAAATCATAGTCAGTAAGAAGAGTCAGTCTTCTTGTACTTAAGTCGGCATTGTGCTTTTTCTATTTCATCCCGATGCAATTTCAGTGTTTCATCGTGAATAACAGTGTCAGAGGGATACAGTAAACCTGAAGTGAAGCATCGGAATCTGTAACTTGCGTCAGAGGAATGGTTCAAAACATAGACAGTAAGAAGAGTCAGTCTTCTTGTACTTAAGTCGGCAATGTGCCCTTTCTATTTAATTCCGATATAATTTCTGTGTTTCGTCGTCAATAAGAAGGTCCAAGGGATACAGTAAACCTGAAGTGAAGCATCGGAATCCGTAACTAGTGTCAGAGGAATGGTTCAAATCATAGTCAGTAAGAAGAGTCAGTCTTCTTGTAATTAAGTCGGCATTGTGCCTTTTGTATTTATTTCCGATGCAATTTCTGTGTTTCATCCTCAATAAGAAGGTCACAGGGATACAGTAAACCTTAAGGGAAGCATCGGAATCTCTAACTAGTGTCACAGGAATGGTTCAAATCATAGTCAGTAAGAAGAGTTTGTCTTCTTGTACTTAAGTCGGCATTGTGCATTTTGTATTCAATTCCCATGCAATTTCTGTGTTTCATCGTCAATAAGAAGGTCCAAGTGATACAGAAAACCTGAAGTGAAGCATCGGTATCCGTAACTAGCGTCACAGGAATGGTTCAAAACATAGACACTAAGAAGAGTCAGTCTGCTTGTACTTAAGACGGCATTGTGCCTTTTCTATTTAATTCCGATGCGATTTCTGTGTTTCATCGTCAATAAGAAGGTCAGAGGGATACAGTGAACTTGACGTGAAGCATCGGAATCTATAACTAGTGTCACAGGAATGGTTCAAATCATAGTCAGAAAAAAGAGTCAGTCTTCTTGTACTTATGTCGGCATTGTGCCTTTTCTATTTAATTCCGATGCAATTTCTGTGTTTCATCGTCAATAAGAAGGTCAGAGGGATACAGTAAACCTATACTGAAGCATCGGAATCTATAACTAGTGTCACAGGAATGGTTCAAATCATAGTCAGTAAGAAGAGTCAGTCTTCTTGTACTTAAGTCGGCATTGTGCTTTTTCTATTTCATTCCGATGCAATTTCAGTGTTTCATCGTGAATAAGAATGTCAGAGGGATACAGTAAACCTGAAGTGAAGCATCGGAATCTGTAACTTGCGTCAGAGGAGTGGTTCAAATCATAGACAGTAAGAAGAGTTAGTCTTCTTGTACTTAAGTCGGCATTGTGCTTTTCTATTTATTTCCTTTGCAATTTTTGTGTTTCATCGTCAATAAGGAGGTCCAAGGGATACAGTAAGCCTGAAGTGAAGCATCAAAATCTATATCTAGTGTCACAGGAATGGTTCAAAACATAGACAGTAAGGAGAGTCAGTCTTCTTGTACTTAAGTCGGCATTGTGCCATTTGTATTCGATTCCGATGCAATTTCTGTGTTTCAACGTCAATAAGAAGGTCAGAGGGATACAGTAAACCTGAAGTGAACCATCGGAAGCTATAACTAGTGTCACAGGGATGGTTCAAAACAGTCTGTAAGAAGAGTCAGTCTTATTGTACTTAAGTCGGCATTGTGCCTTTTGTATTTAATTCCGATGCAATTTCTGTGTTTCATCGTCACTAAGAAAGTCAGAGGGATACAGTAAACCTGAAGTGTTGCATCGGAATCTATAACTAGTGTCACAGGAATGTTTCAAAGCATAGACAGTAAGAAGAGTCAGTCCTCTTGTATTTAAGTCGGCATAGTGCCTTTTCGATTTAATTCCGATGCAATTTCTGTGTTTCATCGTCAATAAGAAGATCAGAGGGATACAGAAAACCTGAAGTGAAGCATCGGAATATATAACTAGTGTCACAGCAATGATTCAAAACATAGACTGTAGGAAGAGTCAGTGTTCTTGTACTTAAGTCAGCAATGTGCCTTTTGTATTTAATTCCGATGCACTTTCTGTGTTTCATGGTCAATAAGAAGGTCCAAGGGCTACAGTAAACCTGAAGTGAAGCATCGGAATCTGTAACCAGCGTCATAATAGTGGTTCAAAGCATAGTCAGTATTTAATTCCGATGCAATTTCTGTGTTTCATCGTCACTAAGAAAGTCAGAGGGATACAGTAAACCTGAAGTGTTGCATCGGAATCTATAACTAGTGTCACAGGAATGTTTCAAAGCATAGACAGTAAGAAGAGTCAGTCCTCTTGTACTTAAGTCGGCATTGTGCCTTTTGTATTAATTCCGATCCAATTTCTGTGTTTCATCTTCAATAAGAAGGTCCATGAGATAGAGTTAACCTGAAGTGAAGCATCGGAATCTATAACTAGTGACTCAGGAATGGTTCAAAGCAGTCAGTAAGAAGAGTCAGTCCTCTTGTACTTATGTCGGCATTGTGCCTTTTGTATTTAATTCCGATGCAATTTCTGTGTTTCATCGTCAATAAGAACGTCCAAGGGATACAATAAACCTGAAGTGTAGCATCGGAATCTATAACTAGTGTCACAGGAATGGTTCAAACGTAGACTGTGTGAAGAGTCAGTCTTCTTGTACTTAAGTCAGCATTGTGCCTTTTGTATTTAATTCCGATGCAATTTCTGTGTTTCATTGTCCATAAGAAGGTCAGAGAATTACAGAAAACCTGAAGTGAAGCATCGGAATATTTAACTAGTGTCACAGGAATGGTTCAAAACATAGACAGTAGGAAGAGTCAGTCTTCCTGTACTTAAGTCAGCATTGTGCCTTTTGTATTTAATTCCGATGCACTTTCTGTGTTTCATGGTCAATATGAAGGTCCAAGGGATACAGTAAACCTGAAATGAAGCATCGGAATCAGTAACTAGTGTCACAGGAATGTTTCAAAACATAGACAGTAGGAAGAGTCAGTATACATGTACTTAAGTCGGCATTGTGCCTTTTGTATTTAATTCAGATGCAATTTTTGTCTTTCATCGGCAATAGCAAGGTCAGAGAATTACAGTAAACCTGAAGTGAAGCATCGGAATCCATAACTAGTGTCACAGGAATGGTTCAAAGCATAGACAGTAAGAAAGGTCAGTCTTCTTGTACTTAAGTCGGCATTGTGACTTTTGTATTTAATTCCGATGCAATTTCTGTGTTTTATCGTCAATAAGAAGATCAGAGTGATACAGAAAACCTGAAGTGAAGCATCGGAATCTATAACTAGTGTCATAGGAATGGTTCAAAACATAGACAGTAGGAAGAGTCAGTCTTCTTGTACTTAAGTCGGCATTGTGCCTTTTCTATTTAATTCCGATGCAATTTCTGTGTTTCATCGTCAATAAGAGGGTCCAAGGGATACAGAAAACCTGAAGTGAAGCATCGGAATCTATAACTAATGTCACAGGAATCGTTTCAAACATAGACAGTAGGAAGAGTCAGTCTTCTTGTACTTAAGTCGGCATTGTGCTTTTCTATTTAATTCCCATGCAATATCTGTATTTCATCGTCAATAAGAAGGTCCAAGGGATACAGTAAACCTGAAGTGAAGCATCGGAATCTATATCTGGTGTCACAGGAATGGTTCAGAACATAGACAGTAGGAAGAGTCAGTCTTCCTGTACTTAATTCCGCATTGTGCCTTTTGTATTTAATTCCGATGCAATATCTGTGTTTCATCGTCAATAAGAAGGTCCAAGAGCTACAATAAACCTGAAGTAAAGCATCGGAATCTGTAACTATCGTCACAGGAGTGGTTCAAAACATAGACAGTAAGAAGAGTCAGACTTATTGTACTTTAGTCGGCATTATGCCTTTTCTATTTTATTCCGATGCAATTTCTGTGTTTCATCGTCAAAAAGAAATTCAAAGGGATACAGTAAACCTGAAGTGAAGCATCGGAATCTATAACTAGTGTCACAGGAAAGGTTCAAAACATAGACAGTATGAAGAGTCAGTCTTCTTGTACTTAAGTCGGCATTGTGCTCTTTCTATTTCATTCCAATGCAATTTCAGTGTTTCATCGTCAATAAGAATGTCAGAGGGATACAGTAAACCTGAAGTGAAACATCGGAATCTGTAACTTGCGTCACAGGAATCGTTCAAAACATAGACAGTAGGAAGAGTCAGTCTTCTTGTACTTCAGTCGGCATTGTGCCTTTTGTATTTAATTCCGGTGCGATTTCTGTGTTTCATCGTCAAAAAGAAGGTCAGAGGGATACAGTAAACCTGAAGTGAAGCATCGGAATCAATAACTAGTGTCACAGGAACGGTTCAAAACATAGACAGTAGGAAGAGTCTGTCTTCTTGTACTTAAGTCGGCATTGTGCTTTTTGTATTTAATTCTGATGCTATATCTGTGTTTAATCGACAATAAGAAGGTCCAAGGGCTACAGTAAACCTGAAGTGAAGCATTGGAATCTGTAACTAGCGTCACAGGAGTGGTCCAAAACATAGACAGTTTATAAGAATCAGTCTTCTTGTACTTAAGTCGGCATTGTGCCTTTGCTATTTAATTCCGATGCAATTTCTGTGTTTCATCTTAAATAAGAAGGTCCAAGGGATACGGTAAACCTGAAGTGAAGCATCGGAATCTATATCTAGTGTCACAGGAATGGTAGAAATTATAGACAGTAAGGAGAAACAGTCTTCTTGTACTTATGTCGGCATTGTGCCATTTGTATTTAAGTCCGATGCAATTTCTGTGTTTCAACGTCAACAAGAAGGTCAGAGGGATACAGTAAACCTGAAGTGAAGCATCGCAATCTATAACTAGTGTCACAGGAATGGTTCAAAACAGTCAGTAAGAAGAGGGAGACTTCTTGTACTTAAGTCGGCATTGCGCATTTTGTATTTAATTCCGATGCAATTTCTGTGTTTCATCGTCAATAAGAAGGTCTAAGGGATACAGTAAACATGAAGTTAAGCATCGGAATCTGTAACTAGTGTCACAGGAATGGTTCAAAACATAGACAGTAAGAAGAGTCAGTCTTCTTGTACTTAAGTCGGCATTGTGCCTTTTTCAATTTAATTCCGATGTAATTACTGTGTTGCATCGTCAATAGGAAGGTCAGAGGGATACCGTAAACCTGATGTGAAGTATCGGAATCTCTAACTAGCGTCACAGTAATGGTTCAAATCATAGTCAGTAAGAAAAGTCAGTCTTCTTGTACTTAAGTCGGCATTGTGCCTTTTCTATTTAATTCCGATGCAATTTCTGTGTTTCATCGTCAATAATAAGGTCAGAGGGATACAGTAAACCTGAAGTGTAGCATCGGAATCTATAACTAGTGTCACAGGAATTGTTCAAATCATAGTCAGTAAGAAAAGTCAGTCTTCTTGTACTTAAGTCGGCATTGTGCTTTTTCTATTTTATTTCGATGCAATTTCAGTGTTTCATCGTCAACAAGAATGTCAGAGATATACAGTAAACCTGAAGGGAAGCATCGGAATCTGTAACTTGCGTCAGAGGATTGGTTCAAAACATAGACAGTAAGAAGAGTCAGTCTTCTTGTACTTTAGTCGGCATGGTGCCTTTTCTATTTAATTCCGATGCAATATCTGTGTTTCATATTCAATAAGAAGGTCCAAGGGATACAGTAAACCTCAAGTGAAGCATCGGAATCTATATCTAGCGTCACAGGAATGGTTGAAATTATAGAGAGTAAGGAGAGTCAGTCTTCTTGTACTTAAGTCGGCATTGTGCCTTTTCTATTTAATTCCGATGCAATTTCTGTGTTTCATCGTCAATTAGAAGGTCAGAGGGATACAGTAAACCTGAAGTGAAACATCGGAATCTGTAACTTGCGTCACAGGAATCGTTCAAAACATAGACAGTAGGAAGAGTCAGTTTTCTTGTACTTAAGTCGGCATTGTGCCTTTTGTATTTAATTCAGATGCAATATCTGTGTTTCATCGTCAATAGGAAGGTCCAAGGGCTACAGTAAACCTGAAGTGAAGCATCGGAATCTGTAACTAGCGTCACAGGAGTGGTTCAAATCATAGACAGTAAGAAGAGTCAGTCTTCTTGTACTTAAGTCGGCACTGTGCCTTTTCTATTTAACTCCGATGCAATTTCTGTGTTTCATCGTCAATTAGAAGGTCGGAGGGATACAGTAAACCTGAAGTGAAACATCGGAATCTGTAACTTGCGTCACAGGAATCGTTCAAATCATAGTCAGTAGGAAGAGTCAGTCTTCTTGTACTTAAGTCGGCATTGTGCCTTTTGTATTTAATTCCGGTGCAATTTCTGTGTTTCATCGTCAAAAAGATGGTCAGAGGGATACAGTAAACCTGAAGAGAAGCATCGGAATCTATAACTAGTATCACAGGAACGGTTCAAAACATAGACAGTAGTAAGAGTCAGTCTTCTTGTATTAAAGTCGGCATTGTGTTTTTCTATTTAATTCCGATGCAATATCTGTGTTTCATCGTCAATAAGAAGGACCAAGAATAACAGTAAACCTGAAGTGAAACATCGGAATCTATATCTAGTGTCACAGGAATGGTTCAAAACATAGACAGTAGGAAGAGTCAGTCGTCTTATACTCAAGTCAGCATTGTGCCTTTTCTATATAATTCCGATGCACTTTCTGTGTTTCATGGTCAATATGATGGTCCAAGGGATACAGTAATCCTGAAATGAAGCATCGGAATCTATAACTAGTGTCACAGGAGTGTTTGAAAACATAGATTGTAGGAGGAGTCAGTCTACATGTACTTAAGTCGGCATTGTGCCTTTTGTATTTAATTCAGATGCAATTTCTGTGTTTCATCGGCAATAGGGAGGTCAGAGGGATACAGTAAACCTGAAGTGAAGCATCGGAATCTATAACTAGTGTCACAGGAGTGGTTCAAAACATAGTCAGTAAGAAGAGTCCGTCTTCTTGTACTTATGTCGGCATTGTGCCTTTTGTATTTAATTCCGATGCAATTTCTGTGTTTCATCGTCAATAAGAACGTCCAAGGGATACAGTAAACCTGAAGTGAAGCATCGGAATCTATAACTAGTGTCACAGGAACGGTTCAAAACATAGAAAGTAGGAAGAGTCAGTCTTCTTGTACTTAAGTAGCATTGTGCTTTTTGTATTTAATTCCGATGCAATTTCTGTGTTTCATCGTCAATAAGAAGGTCCAAGGGATACAGTAAACCTGAAGTGAAGCATCGGAATCTGTAACTAGCGTCACAGGAGTGATTCAAATCATAGTCATTAAGAAGAGTCAGTCTTCTTGTACTTAAGTCGGCATTGTGCCTTTTCTATTTAAATCCGATGAAATTTCTGTGTTTCATCGTCAATAAGAAGGTCAGAGGGATACAGTATACCTGAAGTGAGGCATCGGAATCTATATCTAGTGTCACAGGAATGGTTCAAAACTTAGACAGTAAGGAGAGTCAGTCTTCTTGTACTTAAGTGGCATTGTGCTGATTTGCATTTAATTCCGATGCAATTTCTGTGTTTCAACGTCGATAAGAAGGTCAGAGGGATACAGTAAACCTGAAGTGAAGCATCGGAATCCATAACTAGTGTCACAGGATTGGTTCAAAATAGTCAGTAAGAAGAGTCAGTTTCCTTGTACTTTAGTCGGCATGGTGCCTTTTCTATTTAATTCCGATGCAATATCTGTGTTTCATATTCAATAAGAAGGTCCAAGGGATACAGTAAACCTCAAGTGAAGCATCGGAATCTATATCTAGCGTCACAGGAATGGTTGAAATTATAGAGAGTAAGGAGAGTCAGTCTTCTTGTACTTAAGTCGGCATTGTGCCTTTTCTATTTAATTCCGATGCAATTTCTGTGTTTCATCGTCAATTAGAAGGTCAGAGGGATACAGTAAACCTGAAGTGAAACATCGGAATCTGTAACTTGCGTCACAGGAATCGTTCAAAACATAGACAGTAGGAAGAGTCAGTTTTCTTGTACTTAAGTCGGCATTGTGCCTTTTGTATTTAATTCAGATGCAATATCTGTGTTTCATCGTCAATAGGAAGGTCCAAGGGCTACAGTAAACCTGAAGTGAAGCATCGGAATCTGTAACTAGCGTCACAGGAGTGGTTCAAATCATAGACAGTAAGAAGAGTCAGTCTTCTTGTACTTAAGTCGGCACTGTGCCTTTTCTATTTAACTCCGATGCAATTTCTGTGTTTCATCGTCAATTAGAAGGTCGGAGGGATACAGTAAACCTGAAGTGAAACATCGGAATCTGTAACTTGCGTCACAGGAATCGTTCAAATCATAGTCAGTAGGAAGAGTCAGTCTTCTTGTACTTAAGTCGGCATTGTGCCTTTTGTATTTAATTCCGGTGCAATTTCTGTGTTTCATCGTCAAAAAGATGGTCAGAGGGATACAGTAAACCTGAAGAGAAGCATCGGAATCTATAACTAGTATCACAGGAACGGTTCAAAACATAGACAGTAGTAAGAGTCAGTCTTCTTGTATTAAAGTCGGCATTGTGTTTTTCTATTTAATTCCGATGCAATATCTGTGTTTCATCGTCAATAAGAAGGACCAAGAATAACAGTAAACCTGAAGTGAAACATCGGAATCTATATCTAGTGTCACAGGAATGGTTCAAAACATAGACAGTAGGAAGAGTCAGTCGTCTTATACTCAAGTCAGCATTGTGCCTTTTCTATATAATTCCGATGCACTTTCTGTGTTTCATGGTCAATATGATGGTCCAAGGGATACAGTAATCCTGAAATGAAGCATCGGAATCTATAACTAGTGTCACAGGAGTGTTTCAAAACATAGATTGTAGGAGGAGTCAGTCTACATGTACTTAAGTCGGCATTGTGCCTTTTGTATTTAATTCAGATGCAATTTCTGTGTTTCATCGGCAATAGGGAGGTCAGAGGGATACAGTAAACCTGAAGTGAAGCATCGGAATCTATAACTAGTGTCACAGGAGTGGTTCAAAACATAGTCAGTAAGAAGAGTCCGTCTTCTTGTACTTATGTCGGCATTGTGCCTTTTGTATTTAATTCCGATGCAATTTCTGTGTTTCATCGTCAATAAGAACGTCCAAGGGATACAGTAAACCTGAAGTGAAGCATCGGAATCTATAACTAGTGTCACAGGAACGGTTCAAAACATAGAAAGTAGGAAGAGTCAGTCTTCTTGTACTTAAGTAGCATTGTGCTTTTTGTATTTAATTCCGATGCAATTTCTGTGTTTCATCGTCAATAAGAAGGTCCAAGGGATACAGTAAACCTGAAGTGAAGCATCGGAATCTGTAACTAGCGTCACAGGAGTGATTCAAATCATAGTCATTAAGAAGAGTCAGTCTTCTTGTACTTAAGTCGGCATTGTGCCTTTTCTATTTAAATCCGATGAAATTTCTGTGTTTCATCGTCAATAAGAAGGTCAGAGGGATACAGTATACCTGAAGTGAGGCATCGGAATCTATATCTAGTGTCACAGGAATGGTTCAAAACTTAGACAGTAAGGAGAGTCAGTCTTCTTGTACTTAAGTGGCATTGTGCTGATTTGCATTTAATTCCGATGCAATTTCTGTGTTTCAACGTCGATAAGAAGGTCAGAGGGATACAGTAAACCTGAAGTGAAGCATCGGAATCCATAACTAGTGTCACAGGATTGGTTCAAAATAGTCAGTAAGAAGAGTCAGTTTCCTTGTACTTAAGTCGGCATTGTGCCTTTTGTATTTAATTCCGATGCACTTTCTGTGTTTCATGGTCAATATGATGGTCCAAGGGATACAGTAATCGTGAAATGAAGCATCGGAATCTATAACTAGTGTCACAGGAGTGTTTCAAAACATAGACAGTCGGAGGAGTCAGTCTACATGTACTTAAGTAGGCATTGTGCCTTTTGTATTTTATTCAGATGCAATTTCTGTGTTTCATCGGCAATACGAAGATCAGAGTGATACAGAAAACCTGAAGTTAAGCATCGGAATCTATAACTAGGGTCATAGGAATGGTTCAAAACATAGACAGTAGGAAGAGTCAGTCTTCTTGTACTTAAGTCTGCATTGTGCCTTTTCTATATAATTCCGATGCACTTTCTGTGTTTCATGGTCAATAAGATGGTCCAATGAATACTTTAAACCTGAAATGAAGCATCGGAATCTATAACTAGTGTCACAGGAATGTTTCAAAACATAGACAGTAGGAAGAGTCAGTCTACACGTACTTAAGTCGGCATTGTGCCTTTTGTATTTAATTCAGATGCAATTTCTGTGTTTCATTGCCAATAAGAAGGTCCAAGGGATACAGTAAACCTGAAGTGAAGCATCGGAATCTATAACTAGTGTCACAGGAGTGGTTCAAAACATAGTCAGTAAGAAGAGTCAGTCTTCCTGTACTTAAGTCGGCATTGTGCCTTTTCTATTTAATTCCGATGCAAAATCTGTGTTTCATCGTCAATAAGAGAGTCCAAGGGATGCAGTAAACCTGGAGTGAAGCATGGGAATCTATAACTAGTGTCACAGGATTGGTTCAAAACATAGTCAGTAAGAAGAGTCAGTCTTCTTGTACTTAAGTCGGCATTGTGCCTTTTCTATTTAATTCCGATGCAATATCTGTGTTCATCGTCAATAAGAGGGTCCAAGGGATACAGTAAACCTAAAGTGAAGCATGGGAATCTATAACTAGTGTCAAAGGAATGGTTCAAAACATAGTCAGTAGGAAGAGTCAGTCTTCTTGTACTTAAGTCGGCATTGTGCCTTTTGTATTTAATTCCGGTGCAATTTCTGTGTTTCATCGTCAAAAAGATGGTCAGAGGGATACAGTAAACCTGAAGAGAAGCATCGGAATCTATAACTAGTATCACAGGAACGGTTCAAAACATAGACAGTAGTAAGAGTCAGTCTTCTTGTATTAAAGTCGGCATTGTGTTTTTCTATTTAATTCCGATGCAATATCTGTGTTTCATCGTCAATAAGAAGGTCCAAGAATAACAGTAAACCTGAAGTGAAACATCGGAATCTATATCTAGTGTCACAGGAATGGTTCAAAACATAGACAGTAGGAAGAGTCAGTCGTCTTATACTCAAGTCAGCATTGTGCCTTTTCTATATAATTCCGATGCACTTTCTGTGTTTCATGGTCAATATGATGGTCCAAGGGATACAGTAATCCTGAAATGAAGCATCGGAATCTATAACTAGTGTCACAGGAGTGTTTCAAAACATAGATTGTAGGAGGAGTCAGTCTACATGTACTTAAGTCGGCATTGTGCCTTTTGTATTTAATTCAGATGCAATTTCTGTGTTTCATCGGCAATAGGGAGGTCAGAGGGATACAGTAAACCTGAAGTGAAGCATCGGAATCTATAACTAGTGTCACAGGAGTGGTTCAAAACATAGTCAGTAAGAAGAGTCCGTCTTCTTGTACTTATGTCGGCATTGTGCCTTTTGTATTTAATTCCGATGCAATTTCTGTGTTTCATCGTCAATATGAACGTCCAAGGGATACAGTAAACCTGAAGTGAAGCATCGGAATCTGTAACTAGCGTCACAGGAGTGATTCAAATCATAGTCATTAAGAAGAGTCAGTCTTCTTGTACTTAAGTCGGCATTGTGCCTTTTCTATTTAAATCCGATGAAATTTCTGTGTTTCATCGTCAATAAGAAGGTCAGAGGGATACAGTATACCTGAAGTGAGGCATCGGAATCTATATCTAGTGTCACAGGAATGGTTCAAAACTTAGACAGTAAGGAGAGTCAGTCTTCTTGTACTTAAGTGGCATTGTGCTGATTTGCATTTAATTCCGATGCAATTTCTGTGTTTCAACGTCGATAAGAAGGTCAGAGGGATACAGTAAACCTGAAGTGAAGCATCGGAATCCATAACTAGTGTCACAGGATTGGTTCAAAATAGTCAGTAAGAAGAGTCAGTCTCCTTGTACTTAAGTCGGCATTGTGCCTTTTGTATTTAATTCCGATGCACTTTCTGTGTTTCATGGTCAATATGATGGTCCAAGGGATACAGTAATCGTGAAATGAAGCATCGGAATCTATAACTAGTGTCACAGGAGTGTTTCAAAACATAGACAGTCGGAGGAGTCAGTCTACATGTACTTAAGTAGGCATTGTGCCTTTTGTATTTTATTCAGATGCAATTTCTGTGTTTCATCGGCAATACGAAGATCAGAGTGATACAGAAAACCTGAAGTTAAGCATCGGAATCTATAACTAGGGTCATAGGAATGGTTCAAAACATAGACAGTAGGAAGAGTCAGTCTTCTTGTACTTAAGTCTGCATTGTGCCTTTTCTATATAATTCCGATGCACTTTCTGTGTTTCATGGTCAATAAGATGGTCCAATGAATACTTTAAACCTGAAATGAAGCATCGGAATCTATAACTAGTGTCACAGGAATGTTTCAAAACATAGACAGTACGAAGAGTCAGTCTACACGTACTTAAGTCGGCATTGTGCCTTTTGTATTTAATTCAGATGCAATTTCTGTGTTTCATTGCCAATAAGAAGGTCCAAGGGATACAGTAAACCTGAAGTGAAGCATCGGAATCTATAACTAGTGTCACAGGAGTGGTTCAAAACATAGTCAGTAAGAAGAGTCAGTCTTCCTGTACTTAAGTCGGCATTGTGCCTTTTCTATTTAATTCCGATGCAAAATCTGTGTTTCATCGTCAATAAGAGAGTCCAAGGGATGCAGTAAACCTGGAGTGAAGCATGGGAATCTATAACTAGTGTCACAGGATTGGTTCAAAACATAGTCAGTAAGAAGAGTCAGTCTTCTTGTACTTAAGTCGGCATTGTGCCTTTTCTATTTAATTCCGATGCAATATCTGTGTTCATCGTCAATAAGAGGGTCCAAGGGATACAGTAAACCTAAAGTGAAGCATGGGAATCTATAACTAGTGTCAAAGGAATGGTTCAAAACATAGTCAGTAAGAAGAGTCAGTCTTCTTGAACTTAAGTCGGCATTGTGCCTTTTGTATTTAATTCAGATGCAATTTCTGTGTTTCATCGTCAATAGGAAGGTCAGTGGGATACAATAAACCTGAAGTGAAGTATCGGAATCTATAACTAGTGTCACAGGAGAGGTTCAAAACATAGTCAGCAAGAAGAGTCAGTCTTCTTGTACTTATGTCGGCATTGTGCCTTTTGTATTTAATTCTGATGCAATTTCTGTGTTGCATCGTCAATAAGAACGTCCAAGGGATACACTAAACCTGTAGTGAAACATCGCAATCTATAACTAGTGTCACAGGAACGGTTCAAAACATAGACAGTAGGAAGAGTCAGTCGTCTTATACTTAAGTCTGCATTGTGCCTTTTCTATATAATTCCGATGCACTTTCTCTGTTTCATGGTCAATATGATGGTCCAAGGGATACAGTAAACCTGAAATGAAGCATGGGAATCTATAACTAGTGTCACAGGAATGTTTCAAAACATAGACCGTAGGAGGAGTCAGTCTACATGTACTTAAGTCGGCATTGTGTTTTCTATTTAATTCCGATGCAATATCTGTGTTTCATCGTCAATAAGAAGGTCCAAGAAATACAGTAAACCTGAAGTGAAGCATCGGAATCTATATCTAGTGTCACAGGAATGGTTCAAAACATAGACAGTAGGAAGAGTCTTCTTGTACTTCTTGTACTTAAGTCAGCATTGTTCCTTTTCTATATAATTCCGATGCACTTTCTGTGTTTCATGGTCAATAAGATGGTCCAATGGATACAGTAAACCTGAAAGGAAGCATCGGAATCTATAACTAGTGTCACAGGAATGTTTCAAAAAATAGACAGTAGGAAAAGTCAGACTACACGTACTTAAGTCGGCATTGTGCCTTTTGTATTTAATTCAGATGCAATTTCTGTGTTTCATTGTCAATAAGAAGGTCCAAGGGATACAGTAAACCTGAAGTGAAGCATCCGAATCTGTAACTAGTGTCACAGGAATGGTTCAAAACATAGTCAGTAAGAAGAGTCAGTCTTCTTGTACTTATGTCGGCATTGTGCCTTTTGTATTTAATTCCGATGCAATATCTGTGTTTCATCGACAATAAGAAGGTCCAAGGGATACAGTGAATCTGAAGTTAAGCATCGGAATCTGTAACTAGCGTCACAGGAATGGTTCAAAACATAGACTGTGAGAAGAGTCAGTCTTCTTGTACTTAAGTCGGCATAGTGCCTTTTCGATTTAATTCCGATGCAATTTCTGTGTTTCATCGTCAATAAGAAGGTCAAGGGATACAGTAAACCTGAGGTGAAGCATCGGAATCTATAACTAGTGTCACAGGAATGTTTCAAAGCATAGACAGTAAGAAGAGTCAGTCCACTTGTATTTAAGTCGGCATAGTGCCTTTTCTATTTAATTCCGATGCACTTTCTGTGTTTCATCGTCAATAAGAAGGTCCAAGGGATACACTAAACCTGAAATGAAACATCGGAAGATATAACTAAGGTCACAGGAATGGTTCAAATCATGGTCAGTAAGAAGAGTCAGTATTCTTGTACTTAAGTCGGCATTGTGCTTTTCCTATTTCTCCCGATGCAATTTCAGTGTTTCATCGTGAATAACAGTGTCAGAGGGATACAGTAAACCTGAAGTGAAGCATCGGAATCTGTAACTTGCGTCAGAGGAATGGTTCAAAACATAGACAGTAAGAAGAGTCAGTCTTCTTGTACTTAAGTCGGCAATGTGCCCTTTCTATTTAATTCCGATATAATTTCTGTGTTTCGTCGTCAATAAGAAGGTCCAAGGGATACAGTAATCCAGAAGTGAAGCATCGGAATCTATATCTAGTGTCACAGGAATGGTTCCAAACATAGACAGTAAGGAGAGTCAGTCTCCTTGTACTGAAGTCGGCATTGTGCCTTTTCTATTTAATTCCGATGCAATGTCTGTGTTTCATCGTCAATAAGAAGGTCAGAGGGATACAGTAAACCTGAAGTGAAGCATCGGAATCTGTGACTAGCGTCACAGGAATGGTTCAAAACATAGACATTAAGAAGAGTCAGTCTTCTTGTACTTAAGTCGGCATTGTGCCTTTTCTATTTAATTCCGACGCAATTTCTGTGTTTCATCGTCAATAAGAAGGTCCAAGGGATACAGTAAACCTAAAGTGAAGCATCGGAATCGATAACTAGTGTCCCAGGAATGGTTCAAAACAGTCAGTAAGAAGAGTCAGTCTTATTGTACTTAAGTCGGCATTGTGCCTTTTGTATTTAATTCCGATGCAATTTCTGTGTTTCATCGTCACTAAGAAGGTCAGAGTAATACAGTAAACCTGAAGTGTTGCATCGGAATCTATAACTAGTGTCACAGGAATGTTTCAAAGCATAGACAGTAAGAAGAGTCAGTCCACTTGTATTTAAGTCGGCATAGTGCCTTTTCTATTTAATTCCGATGCACTTTCTGTGTTTCATCGTCAATAAGAAGGTCCAAGGGTTACACTAAACCTGAAATGAAACATCGGAAGATATAACTAAGGTCACAGGAATGGTTCAAATCATAGTCAGTAAGAAGAGTCAGTCTTCTTGTACTTAAGTCGGCATTGTGCTTTTTCTATTTCTTCCCGATGCAATTTCAGTGTTTCATCGTGAATAACAGTGTCAGAGGGATACAGTAAACCTGAAGTGAAGCATCGGAATCTGTAACTAGTGTCACAGGAATGGCTCAAATCATAGACAGTAAGAAGTGTCAGTCTTCTTGTACCTAAGTCGGCAGTGTGCCTTTTCTATTTAATTCCGATGCAATTTCTGTGTTTCATCGGCAATAAGAAGGTCAGAGGGATACAGTAAACCTGAAGTGAAGCATTGGAATCTATAACTAGTGTCGCAGGAATGGTTCAAATTATAGTCAGTAAGAAGGGTCAGTCTTCTTGTACTCAAGTCGGCATTGTGCCTTTTCTATTTAATTCCGATGCAATATCTGTGTTTCATCGTCAATAAAAAGGTCCGAGGGATACAGTAAACCTAAAGTGAAGCATCGGAATCTATAACTAGAGTCACAGGAATGGTTCCAAACATAGTCGGTAATAAGAGTCAGTCTTCTTGGACTTAAGTCGGCATTGTGCCTTTTCTATTTATTTCCGATGCAATTTCTGTGATTCATCGTCAATAAGAAGGTCCAAGGGATACAGTAAACCTGAAGTGAACCATCGGAATCTGTAATTAGTGTCACAGGAATGGTTCAAAACATAGTACGAAGAGTCAGTCTTCTTGTACTTAAGTCGGCATTGTGCCTTTTGTATTTAATTCCGATGCAATATCTGTGTTTCATCGTCAATAAGAAGGTCCAAGGGATACAGTGAATCTGAAGTTAAGCATCGGAATCTGTAACTAGCGTCACAGGAATGGTTCAAAACATAGACTGTGAGAAGAGTCAGTCTTCTTGTACTTAAGTCGGCATAGTGCCTTTTCGATTTAATTCCGATGCAATTTCTGTGTTTCATCGTCAATAAGAAGGTCAGAGGGATACAGTAAACCTGAAGTGAAGCATCGGAATCTATAACTAGTGTCACAGGAATGTTTCAAAGCATAGACAGTAAGATGAGTCAGTCCACTTGTATTTAAGTCGGCATAGTGCCTTTTCTATTTAATTCCGATGCACTTTCTGTGTTTCATCGTCAATTAGAAGGTCCAAGGGATACACTAAACCTCAAATGAAACATCGGAAGATATAACTAAGGTAACAGGAATGCTTCAAATCATGGTCAGTAAGAAGAGTCAGTCTTCTTGTACTTAAGTCGGCATTGTGCTTTTTCTATTTGTCCCGATGCAATTTCAGTGTTTCATCGTGAATAACAGTGTCAGAGGGATACAGTAAACCTGAAGTGAAGCATCGGAATCTGTAACTTGCGTCAGAGGAATGGTTCAAAACATAGACAGTAAGAAGAGTCAGTCTTTTTGTACTTAAGTCGGCAATGTGCCCTTTCTATTTAATTCCGATATAATTTCTGTGTTTCGTCGTCAATAAGAAGGTCCAAGGGATACAGTAATCCTGAAGTGAAGCATCGGAATCTATATCTAGTGTCACAGGAATGGTTCCAAACATAGACAGTAAGGAGAGTCAGTCTCCTTGTACTGAAGTCGGCATTGTGCCTTTTCTATTTAATTCCGATGCAATGTCTGTGTTTCATCGTCAATAAGAAGGTCAGAGGGATACAGTAAACCTATAGTGAAGCATCGGAATCTATAACTAGTGTCACAGGAATGGTTCAAATCATAGTCAGAAAGAAGAGTCAGTCTTCTTGTACTTATGTCGGCATTGTGCCTTTTCTATTTAATTCCGATGCAATTTCTGTGTTTCATCGTCAATAAGAAGGTCAGAGGGATACAGTAAACCTATAGTGAAGCATCGGAATCTATAACTAGTGTCACAGGAATGGTTCAAATCATAGTCAGTAAGAAGAGTCAGTCTTCTTGTACTTAAGTCGGCATTGTGCTTTTTCTATTTCATTCCGATGCAATTTCAGTGTTTCATCGTGAATAAGAATGTCAGAGGGATACAGTAAACCTGAAGTGAAGCTTCGGAATCTGTAACTTGCGTCAGAGGAGTGGTTCAAATCATAGACAGTAAGAAGAGTCAGTCTTCTTGTACTTAAGTCGGCATTGTGCTTTTCTATTTATTTCCGATGCAATTTTTGTGTTTCATCGTCAATAAGGAGGTCCAAGGGATAGAGTAAGCCTGAAGTGATGCATCGGAATCTATATCTAGTGTCATAGGAATGGTTCAAAACATAGACAGTGAGGAGAGTCAGTCTTCTTGTACTTAAGTCGGCATTGTGCCATTTGTATTCGATTCCGATGCAATTTCTGTGTTTCAACGTCAATAAGAAGGTCAGAGGGATACAGTAAACCTGAAGTGTTGCATCGGAATCTATAACTAGTGTCACAGGAATGTTTCAAAGCATAGACAGTAAGAAGAGTCAGTCCACTTGTATTTAAGTCGGCATAGTGCCTTTTCTATTTAATTCCGATGCACTTTCTGTGTTTCATCGTCAATAAGAAGGTCCAAGGGATACATTAAACCTGAAATGAAACATCGGAAGGTATAACTAAGGTCACAGGAATGGTTCAAATCATAGTCACTAAGAAGAGTCAGTCTTCTTGTACTTAAGTCGGCATTGTGCTTTTTCTATTTCATCCCGATGCAATTTCAGTGTTTCATCGTGAATAACAGTGTCAGAGGGATACAGTAAACCTGAAGTGAAGCATCGGAATCTGTAACTTGCGTCAGAGGAATGGTTCAAAACATAGACAGTAAGAAGAGTCAGTCTTCTTGTACTTAAGTCGGCAATGTGCCCTTTCTATTTAATTCCGATATAATTTCTGTGTTTCGTCGTCAATAAGAAGGTCCAAGGGATACAGTAAACCTGAAGTGAAGCATCGGAATCCGTAACTAGTGTCAGAGGAATGGTTCAAATCATAGTCAGTAAGAAGAGTCAGTCTTCTTGTAATTAAGTCGGCATTGTGCCTTTTGTATTTATTTCCGATGCAATTTCTGTGTTTCATCCTCAATAAGAAGGTCACAGGGATACAGTAAACCTTAAGGGAAGCATCGGAATCTCTAACTAGTGTCACAGGAATGGTTCAAATCATAGTCAGTAAGAAGAGTTTGTCTTCTTGTACTTAAGTCGGCATTGTGCATTTTGTATTCAATTCCCATGCAATTTCTGTGTTTCATCGTCAATAAGAAGGTCCAAGTGATACAGAAAACCTGAAGTGAAGCATCGGTATCCGTAACTAGCGTCACAGGAATGGTTCAAAACATAGACACTAAGAAGAGTCAGTCTGCTTGTACTTAAGACGGCATTGTGCCTTTTCTATTTAATTCCGATGCGATTTCTGTGTTTCATCGTCAATAAGAAGGTCAGAGGGATACAGTGAACTTGACGTGAAGCATCGGAATCTATAACTAGTGTCACAGGAATGGTTCAAATCATAGTCAGAAAAAAGAGTCAGTCTTCTTGTACTTATGTCGGCATTGTGCCTTTTCTATTTAATTCCGATGCAATTTCTGTGTTTCATCGTCAATAAGAAGGTCAGAGGGATACAGTAAACCTATACTGAAGCATCGGAATCTATAACTAGTGTCACAGGAATGGTTCAAATCATAGTCAGTAAGAAGAGTCAGTCTTCTTGTACTTAAGTCGGCATTGTGCTTTTTCTATTTCATTCCGATGCAATTTCAGTGTTTCATCGTGAATAAGAATGTCAGAGGGATACAGTAAACCTGAAGTGAAGCATCGGAATCTGTAACTTGCGTCAGAGGAGTGGTTCAAATCATAGACAGTAAGAAGAGTTAGTCTTCTTGTACTTAAGTCGGCATTGTGCTTTTCTATTTATTTCCTTTGCAATTTTTGTGTTTCATCGTCAATAAGGAGGTCCAAGGGATACAGTAAGCCTGAAGTGAAGCATCAAAATCTATATCTAGTGTCACAGGAATGGTTCAAAACATAGACAGTAAGGAGAGTCAGTCTTCTTGTACTTAAGTCGGCATTGTGCCATTTGTATTCGATTCCGATGCAATTTCTGTGTTTCAACGTCAATAAGAAGGTCAGAGGGATACAGTAAACCTGAAGTGAACCATCGGAAGCTATAACTAGTGTCACAGGGATGGTTCAAAACAGTCTGTAAGAAGAGTCAGTCTTATTGTACTTAAGTCGGCATTGTGCCTTTTGTATTTAATTCCGATGCAATTTCTGTGTTTCATCGTCACTAAGAAAGTCAGAGGGATACAGTAAACCTGAAGTGTTGCATCGGAATCTATAACTAGTGTCACAGGAATGTTTCAAAGCATAGACAGTAAGAAGAGTCAGTCCTCTTGTATTTAAGTCGGCATAGTGCCTTTTCGATTTAATTCCGATGCAATTTCTGTGTTTCATCGTCAATAAGAAGATCAGAGGGATACAGAAAACCTGAAGTGAAGCATCGGAATATATAACTAGTGTCACAGCAATGGTTCAAAACATAGACTGTAGGAAGAGTCAGTGTTCTTGTACTTAAGTCAGCAATGTGCCTTTTGTATTTAATTCCGATGCACTTTCTGTGTTTCATGGTCAATAAGAAGGTCCAAGGGCTACAGTAAACCTGAAGTGAAGCATCGGAATCTGTAACCAGCGTCATAATAGTGGTTCAAAACATAGTCAGTAAGAGGAGTCAGTCTTCTTGTACTTAAGTCGGCATTGTGCCTTTTGTATTAATTCCGATCCAATTTCTGTGTTTCATCTTCAATAAGAAGGTCCATGAGATAGAGTTAACCTGAAGTGAAGCATCGGAATCTATAACTAGTGACTCAGGAATGGTTCAAAGCAGTCAGTAAGAAGAGTCAGTCCTCTTGTACTTATGTCGGCATTGTGCCTTTTGTATTTAATTCCGATGCAATTTCTGTGTTTCATCGTCAATAAGAACGTCCAAGGGATACAATAAACCTGAAGTGTAGCATCGGAATCTATAACTAGTGTCACAGGAATGGTTCAAACGTAGACTGTGTGAAGAGTCAGTCTTCTTGTACTTAAGTCAGCATTGTGCCTTTTGTATTTAATTCCGATGCAATTTCTGTGTTTCATTGTCCATAAGAAGGTCAGAGAATTACAGAAAACCTGAAGTGAAGCATCGGAATATTTAACTAGTGTCACAGGAATGGTTCAAAACATAGACAGTAGGAAGAGTCAGTCTTCCTGTACTTAAGTCAGCATTGTGCCTTTTGTATTTAATTCCGATGCACTTTCTGTGTTTCATGGTCAATATGAAGGTCCAAGGGATACAGTAAACCTGAAATGAAGCATCGGAATCAGTAACTAGTGTCACAGGAATGTTTCAAAACATAGACAGTAGGAAGAGTCAGTATACATGTACTTAAGTCGGCATTGTGCCTTTTGTATTTAATTCAGATGCAATTTTTGTGTTTCATCGGCAATAGGAAGGTCAGAGAATTACAGTAAACCTGAAGTGAAGCATCGGAATCCATAACTAGTGTCACAGGAATGGTTCAAAGCATAGACAGTAAGAAAGGTCAGTCTTCTTGTACTTAAGTCGACATTGTGACTATTGTATTTAATTCCGATGCAATTTCTGTGTTTTATCGTCAATAAGAAGATCAGAGTGATACAGAGAACCTGAAGTGAAGCATCGGAATCTATAACTAGTGTCATAGGAATGGTTCAAAACATAGACAGTAGGAAGAGTCAGTCTTCTTGTACTTAAGTCGGCATTGTGCCTTTTCTATTTAATTCCGATGCAATTTCTGTGTTTCATCGTCAATAAGAGGGTCCAAGGGATACAGAAAACCTGAAGTGAAGCATCGGAATCTATAACTAATGTCACAGGAATCGTTTCAAACATAGACAGTAGGAAGAGTCAGTCTTCTTGTACTTAAGTCGGCATTGTGCTTTTCTATTTAATTCCCATGCAATATCTGTATTTCATCGTCAATAAGAAGGTCCAAGGGATACAGTAAACCTGAAGTGAAGCATCGGAATCTATATCTAGTGTCACAGGAATGGTTCAGAACATAGACAGTAGGAAGAGTCAGTCTTCCTGTACTTAATTCCGCATTGTGCCTTTTGTATTTAATTCCGATGCAATATCTGTGTTTCATCGTCAATAAGAAGGTCCAAGAGCTACAATAAACCTGAAGTAAAGCATCGGAATCTGTAACTATCGTCACAGGAGTGGTTCAAAACATAGACAGTAAGAAGAGTCAGACTTATTGTACTTTAGTCGGCATTATGCCTTTTCTATTTTATTCCGATGCAATTTCTGTGTTTCATCGTCAAAAAGAAATTCAAAGGGATACAGTAAACCTGAAGTGAAGCATCGGAATCTATAACTAGTGTCACAGGAAAGGTTCAAAACATAGACAGTATGAAGAGTCAGTCTTCTTGTACTTAAGTCGGCATTGTGCTCTTTCTATTTCATTCCAATGCAATTTCAGTGTTTCATCGTCAATAAGAATGTCAGAGGGATACAGTAAACCTGAAGTGAAACATCGGAATCTGTAACTTGCGTCACAGGAATCGTTCAAAACATAGACAGTAGGAAGAGTCAGTCTTCTTGTACTTCAGTCGGCATTGTGCCTTTTGTATTTAATTCCGGTGCGATTTCTGTGTTTCATCGTCAAAAAGAAGGTCAGAGGGATACAGTAAACCTGAAGTGAAGCATCGGAATCAATAACTAGTGTCACAGGAACGGTTCAAAACATAGACAGTAGGAAGAGTCTGTCTTCTTGTACTGAAGTCGGCATTGTGCTTTTTGTATTTAATTCTGATGCTATATCTGTGTTTCATCGACAATAAGAAGGTCCAAGGGCTACAGTAAACCTGAAGTGAAGCATTGGAATCTGTAACTAGCGTCACAGGAGTGGTCCAAAACATAGACAGTTTATAAGAATCAGTCTTCTTGTACTTAAGTCGGCATTGTGCCTTTGCTATTTAATTCCGATGCAATTTCTGTGTTTCATCTTAAATAAGAAGGTCCAAGGGATACGGTAAACCTGAAGTGAAGCATCGGAATCTATATCTAGTGTCACAGGAATGGTAGAAATTATAGACAGTAAGGAGAAACAGTCTTCTTGTACTTATGTCGGCATTGTGCCATTTGTATTTAAGTCCGATGCAATTTCTGTGTTTCAACGTCAACAAGAAGGTCAGAGGGATACAGTAAACCTGAAGTGAAGCATCGCAATCTATAACTAGTGTCACAGGAATGGTTCAAAACAGTCAGTAAGAAGAGGGAGACTTCTTGTACTTAAGTCGGCATTGCGCATTTTGTATTTAATTCCGATGCAATTTCTGTGTTTCATCGTCAATAAGAAGGTCTAAGGGATACAGTAAACATGAAGTTAAGCATCGGAATCTGTAACTAGTGTCACAGGAATGGTTCAAAACATAGACAGTAAGAAGAGTCAGTCTTCTTGTACTTAAGTCGGCATTGTGCCTTTTTCAATTTAATTCCGATGTAATTACTGTGTTGCATCGTCAATAGGAAGGTCAGAGGGATACCGTAAACCTGATGTGAAGTATCGGAATCTCTAACTAGTGTCACAGTAATGGTTCAAATCATAGTCAGTAAGAAAAGTCAGTCTTCTTGTACTTAAGTCGGCATTGTGCCTTTTCTATTTAATTCCGATGCAATTTCTGTGTTTCATCGTCAATAATAAGGTCAGAGGGATACAGTAAACCTGAAGTGTAGCATCGGAATCTATAACTAGTGTCACAGGAATTGTTCAAATCATAGTCAGTAAGAAAAGTCAGTCTTCTTGTACTTAAGTCGGCATTGTGCTTTTTCTATTTTATTTCGATGCAATTTCAGTGTTTCATCGTCAACAAGAATGTCAGAGATATACAGTAAACCTGAAGGGAAGCATCGGAATCTGTAACTTGCGTCAGAGGATTGGTTCAAAACATAGACAGTAAGAAGAGTCAGTCTTCTTGTACTTTAGTCGGCATGGTGCCTTTTCTATTTAATTCCGATGCAATATCTGTGTTTCATATTCAATAAGAAGGTCCAAGGGATACAGTAAACCTCAAGTGAAGCATCGGAATCTATATCTAGCGTCACAGGAATGGTTGAAATTATAGAGAGTAAGGAGAGTCAGTCTTCTTGTACTTAAGTCGGCATTGTGCCTTTTCTATTTAATTCCGATGCAATTTCTGTGTTTCATCGTCAATTAGAAGGTCAGAGGGATACAGTAAACCTGAAGTGAAACATCGGAATCTGTAACTTGCGTCACAGGAATCGTTCAAAACATAGACAGTAGGAAGAGTCAGTTTTCTTGTACTTAAGTCGGCATTGTGCCTTTTGTATTTAATTCAGATGCAATATCTGTGTTTCATCGTCAATAGGAAGGTCCAAGGGCTACAGTAAACCTGAAGTGAAGCATCGGAATCTGTAACTAGCGTCACAGGAGTGGTTCAAATCATAGACAGTAAGAAGAGTCAGTCTTCTTGTACTTAAGTCGGCACTGTGCCTTTTCTATTTAACTCCGATGCAATTTCTGTGTTTCATCGTCAATTAGAAGGTCGGAGGGATACAGTAAACCTGAAGTGAAACATCGGAATCTGTAACTTGCGTCACAGGAATCGTTCAAATCATAGTCAGTAGGAAGAGTCAGTCTTCTTGTACTTAAGTCGGCATTGTGCCTTTTGTATTTAATTCCGGTGCAATTTCTGTGTTTCATCGTCAAAAAGATGGTCAGAGGGATACAGTAAACCTGAAGAGAAGCATCGGAATCTATAACTAGTATCACAGGAACGGTTCAAAACATAGACAGTAGTAAGAGTCAGTCTTTTTGTACTTAAGTCGGCATTGTGATTTTTGTATTTAATTCCGATGCTATATCTGTGTTTCATCGACAATAAGAAGGTCCAAGGGCTACAGTAAACCTGAAGTGAAGCATCGGAATCTGTAACTAGCGTCACAGGAGTGGTCCAAAACATAGACAGTTTATAAGAGTCAGTCTTCTTGTACTTAAGTCATCATTGTGCATTTTGTATTTAATTCCGAAGCAATTTCTGTGTTTCATCGGCAATAAGAAGGTCAGAGGGATACAGTAAACGTGAAGTGTAGCAACGGAATCTATAACTAGTGTCACAGGAATTGTTCAAATCATAGTGAGTGAGAAGAGTCAGTCTTCTTGTACTTAAGTCGGCATTGTGCTTTTTCTATTTCATACCGATGCAATTCCAGTGATTCATCGTCAATACGAATGTCAGAGGGATACAGTAATCCAGAAGTGAAGCATCGGAATCTGTAACTTGCGTCAGAGAAATAGTTCAAAACATAGACAGTAAGAAGAGTCAGTCTTCTTGTACTTAAGTCGGCATGGTGCTTTTCTATTTATGTCCGTTGCAATATCTGTGTTTCATCGTCAATAAGAAGGTCCAAGGGATACAGTAAACCTGAAGTGAAGCATCGGAATCTATATCTAGTGTCACAGGAATGGTTCAAATCATAGACAGTAGGAGGAGTCAGTCTTCTTGTACTTATGTCGGCACTGTGCCTTTTGTAATTAATTCAGATGCAATATCTGTGTTTCATCGTTGATAGGAAGGTCCAAGGGCTACAGTAAACCTGAAGTGAAGCATCGGAATCTATATCTAGTGTCACAGGAATGGTTAAAATCATAGCCAGTAAGAAGAGTCAGTCTTCTTGTACTTAAGTCGGCTTTGTGCCTTTTCTATTTAATTCCGATGCAATATCTGTGTTTCATCGTCAATAAGAAGGTCCAAGGGATACAGTAAACCTGAAGTGAAGCATCGGAATCTATATCTAGTGTCATAGGAATGGTTCAAAACATAGACAGTAAGGAGAGTCAGTCTTCTTGTACTTAAGTCGGCATTGTGCCCATTGTATTTAATTCCGATGCAATTTCAGTGTTTCATTGTCAATATGAAGATCAGAGGGATACAGAAAACCTGAAGTGAAGCATCGGAATCTATAACTAGTGTCACAGGAGTGGTTCAAAACATAGTCAGTAAGAAGAGTCGGTCTTCTTGTACTTAAGTCGGCATTGTGCTTTTTCCATTTCATTCCGATGCAATTTCAGTGTTTCACCGTCAATAAGAATGTCAGAGGGATACAGTAAACCTGAAGGGAAGCTTCGGAATCTGTAACTTGCGTCAGAGGTATGGTTCAAAACATAGACAGTAAGAAGAGTCAGTCTTCTTGTACTTAAGTCGGCATTGTGCCTTTTCTATTTTATTCCGATGCAATTTCTGTGTTTCATCTTCAATAAGAAGGTCCAAGGGATACAGTAAACCTGAAGTGAAGCATCGGAATCTATATCTAGTGTCACAGGAATGGTTCAAATTATAGACAGTAAGGAGAGTCAGTCTTCTTGTACTTAAGTAGGATTGTGCCTTTTCTATTTAATTCCGATGCAATTTCTGTGTTTCATCGTCAAAAAGATGGTCAGAGGGATACAGAAAACCTGAAGTGTAGCATTGGAATCTATAACTAGTGTCACAGGAATGGTTCAAATCATAGTCAGTAAGAAGAGTCAGTCTTCTTGTACTTAAGTCCACATTGTGCTATTTCTATTTCATTCCGATGCAATTCCAGTGTTTCATCGACAATAAGAATGTTAGAGAGATACAGTAATCCTGTCGTGAAGCATCGGAATCTGTAACTTGCGTCAGAGGAATGGTTCAAAACATAGACAGTAAGAAGAGTCAGTCTTCTTGTACTTAAGTCGGCTTTGTGCCTTTTCTATTTAATTCCGATGCAATATCTGTGTTTCATCGTCAATAAGTAGGTCCAAGGGATACAGTAAACCTGAAGTGAAGCATCGGAATCTATATCTAGTGTCACAGGAATGGTTCAAAACATAGACAGTAAGGAGAGTCAGTCTTCTTGTACTTAAGTCGGCATTGTGCCCTTTGTATTTAATTCCGATGCAATTTCAGTGTTTCATTGTCAATAAGAAGATCAGAGGGATACAGAAAACCTGAAGTGAAGCATCGGAATCTGTAACTAGTGTCACAGGAGTGGTTCAAAACATAGTCAGTAAGAAGAGTCAGTCTTCTTGTACTTATGTCGGCATTGTGCCTTTTGTATTTAATTCCGATGCAATTTCTGTGTTTCATCGTCAATAAGAACGTCCAAGGGATACAGTAAACCTGAAGTGAAGCATCGGAATCTGTAACTAGCGTCACAGGAATGGTTCAAAACATACCCACTAAGAAGAGTCAGTCAGCGTGTACTGAAGACGGTATTGTGCCTTTTCTATTTTATTCCCATGTGATTTCTGTGTTTCATCGTCAATAAGAAGGTCAGATGGATACAGTGAACCTGAGGTGAAGCATCGGAATCTATAAGTAGTGTCACAGGAATGGTTCAAAACATAGACAGTAGGAAGGGTCAGTCTTCTTGTACTTAAGTCGGCATTGTGCCTTTTGTATTTAATTCGGATGCAATTTCTGTGTTTCATCGTAAAAAAGAACGTCAGAGGGATACAGTATACCTGAAGTGAAGCATCGGAATCTATAACTAGTGTCACAGGAATGGTTCAAAACATAGGCAGTAGGAAGAGTCAGTCATCTTGTACTTAAGTCGGCATTGTACCTTTTGTATTAATTCCGATCCAATTTCTGTGTTTCATCTTCAATAAGAAGGTCCAAGGGATAGTGTTAACCTGAAGTGAAGCATCGGAATCTATAACTAGTGTCACAGGAATGGTTCAAAGCATAGACAGTAAGAAAGGTCAGTCTTCTTGTACTTAAGTCGGCATTGTGCCTTTTGTATTTAATTCCGATGCAATTTCTGTGTTTCATCGTCAATAAGAAGATCAGAGGGATACAGAAGACCTGAAGTGAAGCATCGGAATCTATAACTAGTGTCACAGGAATGGTTCAAAACATAGACAGTAGGAAGAGTCAGTTTTCTTGTACTTAAGTAAGCATTGTGCCTTTTCTAAAATAATTACGATGCACTTTCTGTGTTTCATGGTCAATAAGATGGTCCAAGGGATACAGTAAACCTGAAATGAAGCATCGGAATCTATAACTAGTGTCACAGGAATGATTCAAAACATAGACAGTAGGAAGAGTCATTCTACATGTACTTAAGTCGGCATTGTGCCTGTTGAGTTTAATTCAAATGCAATTTCTGTGTTTCATCGTCAATAGGAAGGTCAGAGGGATACAATAAACCTGAAGTGAAGCATCGGAATCTATAACTAGTGTCACAGGTGTGGTTCAAAACATAGTCAGTAAGAAGAGTCAGTCTTCTTGTACTTATGTCGGCATTGTGCCTTTTGTATTTAATTCCGATGCAATTTCTGTGTTGCATCGTCAATAAGAACGTCCTAGGGATACACTAAACCTGTAGTGAAGCATCGGAATCTATAATTAGTGCCACAGGAACGGTTCAAAACATAGACCGGAGGAAGAGGCATTCTTCTTGTACTTAAGTAGTATTGTGCCTTTTCTATTTAATTCCGATGCAATTTCTGTGTTACATCGTCAATAAGAAGGTCCAAGGGATACGGTAAACCTGAAGTGAAGCATCGGAATCTGTAACTAGCGTCACAGAAGTGGTTCAAAACATAGTCAGTAAGAAGAGTCAGTCTTCTTGCACTTAAGTCGGCATTGTGCCTTTTCTATTTAAATCCGATGCAATTTTTGTGTTTCATCGTCAATAAGAAGGTCAGAGGGATACAGTACACCTAAAGTGTAGCATCGGAATCTATAACTAGTGTCACAGGAATGGTTCAAATCATAGTCAGTAAGAAGAGTTAGTCTTCTTGTACTTAAGTCGGCATTGTGCTTTTTCTATTTCATTCCGATGAAATTGCAGTGTTTCATCGTCAATAAGAGTGTCAGAGGGATACAGTAAACCTGAAGTGAAGCATCGGAATCTATATTTAGTGTCACAGGAATGGTTCAAAACATAGACAGTGAGGAGGGTCAGTCTTCTTGTACCTAAGTCGGCATTGTGCCATTTGTATTTAATTCCGATGCAATTTCTGTGTTTCAACGTCAATAAGAAGGTCAGTGGGATACAGTAAACCTGAAGTGAAGCATCGGAATCCATTACTAGTGTCACAGGAATGGTTCAAAACAGTCAGTAAGAAGAGTCAGTCTTCTTGTACTTAAGTCGTCATTGTGCCTTTTGTATTTAATTCCGATGCAATTTCTGTGTTACATCGTCAATAACAAGGTCAGAGGGATACTGAAAACCTGAAGTGAAGCATCGGAAACTATAACTAGTGTTACAGGAATATTTCTAACATAGACAGTGTGAAGAGTCAGTCTTCTTGTACTTAAGTCAGTATTGTGCCTTTTGTATTTAATTCCGATGCAATTTCTGTGTTTCATCGTCAATAAGAAGGTCAGAGACTTACAGAAAACCTGAAGTGAAGCATCGGAATATATAACTAGTGTTACAGGAATGGTTCAAAACATAGACAGTAGGAAGAGTCAGTCTTCTTGCACTTCAGTCAGCAATATGCGTTTTGTATTTAATTCCGATGCACTTTCTGTGTTTCATGGTCACTAAGAAGGTCCATGGGCTACAGTAAACCTGAAGTGAAGCTTCGGAATCTGTAGCCAGCGTCATAATAGTGGTGCAAAACATAGTCAGTAAGAGGAGTCAGTCTTCTTGTACTTAAGTCGGCATTGTGCCTTTTCTATTTAATTCCGATGGAATTTCTGTGTTTCATCGTCAATAAGAAGGTCAGAGGGATACAGTAAACCTGAAGTGTAGCAACGGAATCTATAACTAGTGTCACAGAAATGGTTCAAATCATAGTCAGTAAGAAGAGTCAGTCTTATTGTACTTAAGTCGGCATTGTGCTTTTTCTATTTCATACCGATGGAATTCCAGTGTTTCATCGTCAATAAGAATGTCAGAGGGATACAATAAACCTGAAGTGAAGCATCGGAATCTGTAACTTGTGTCAGAGGAATAGTTCAAAACATAGACAGTAAGAAGAGTCAGTCTTCTTGTATTAAAGTCGGCATTGTGTTTTTCTATTTAATTCCGATGCAATATCTGTGTTTCATCGTCAATAAGAAGGTCCAAGAATAACAGTAAACCTGAAGTGAAACATCGGAATCTATATCTAGTGTCACAGGAATGGTTCAAAACATAGACAGTAGGAAGAGTCAGTCGTCTTATACTCAAGTCAGCATTGTGCCTTTTCTATATAATTCCGATGCACATTCTGTGTTTCATGGTCAATATGATGGTCCAAGGGATACAGTAATCCTGAAATGAAGCATCGGAATCTATAACTAGTGTCACAGGAGTGTTTCAAAACATAGATTGTAGGAGGAGTCAGTCTACATGTACTTAAGTCGGCATTGTGCCTTTTGTATTTAATTCAGATGCAATTTCTGTGTTTCATCGGCAATAGGGAGGTCAGAGGGATACAGTAAACCTGAAGTGAAGCATCGGAATCTATAACTAGTGTCACAGGAGTGGTTCAAAACATAGTCAGTAAGAAGAGTCCGTCTTCTTGTACTTATGTCGGCATTGTGCCTTTTGTATTTAATTCCGATGCAATTTCTGTGTTTCATCGTCAATAAGAACGTCCAAGGGATACAGTAAACCTGAAGTGAAGCATCGGAATCTATAACTAGTGTCACAGGAACGGTTCAAAACATAGAAAGTAGGAAGAGTCAGTCTTCTTGTACTTAAGTAGCATTGTGCTTTTTGTATTTAATTCCGATGCAATTTCTGTGTTTCATCGTCAATAAGAATGTCAGAGGGATACAGTAAACCTGAAGTGAAGCATCGGAATCTATATCTAGTGTCACAGGAATGGTTGAAATTATAGACAGTAAGGAGAGTCAGTCTTCTTGTACTTAAGTCGGCATTGTGCCATTTGTATTTAAGTCCGATGCAATTTCTGTGTTTCAACGTCAATAAGAAGGTCAGAGGGATACAGTAAACCTGAAGTGAAGCATCGCAATCTATAACTAGTGTCACAGCAATGGTTCAAAACAGTCAGTAAGAAGAGGGAGACTTCTTGTACTTAAGTCGGCATTGCGCATTTTGTATTTAATTCCGATGCAATTTCTGTGTTTCATCGTCAATAAGAAGGTCCAAGGGATACAGTAAAGATGAAGTGAAGCATCGGAATCTATAACTAGTGTCACAGGAATGGTTCAAAACATAGACAGTAAGAAGAGTCAGTCTTCTTGTACTTAAGTCGGCATTGTACCTTTTTCAATTTAATTCCGATGTAATTACTGTGTTGCATCGTCAATAGGAAGGTCAGAGGGATACCGTAAACCTGATGTGAAGCATCGGAATCTCTAACTAGTGTCACAGTAATGGTTCAAAACATAGTCAGTAAGAAGAGTCAGTCTTCTTGTACTTACGGCGGCGTTGTGCCTTTTGTAGTTAATTCCGATGCAATATCTGTGTTTCATCGTCAATAAGAAGGCCCAAGGGATACAGTAAACCTGAAGTGAAGCATCGGAATCTGTAACTAGCGTCACAGGAATGGTTCAAAACATAGACAGTAAGAAGAGTCAGTCTTCTTGCACTTAAGTCGGCATTGTGCTTTTTCTATTTCATACCGATGCAATTCCAGTGTTTCATCGTCAATACGAATGACAGAGGGATACCGTAAACCTGAAGTGAAGCATCGGAATCTGTAACTTGCGTCAGAGGAATAGTTCAAAACATAGACAGTAAGAAGAGTCAGTCTTCTTGTACTTAAGTCGGCATTGTGCTTTTCTAATTAATTCCGATGCAATATCTGTGTTCCATCGTCAATAAGAAGGTCCACGGTATACAGTAAACCTGAAGTGAAGCATCCGAATCTATATCTAGTGTTACAGGAATGGTTCAAAACATAGACAGTAGGAAGAGTCAGGCTTCTTGCACTTAAGTAGGCATTGTGCCTTTTGTATTTAATTCAGATGCAATTTCTGTGTTTCATCGTCAATAGGAAGGTCCAAGGGCTACAGTAAACCTGAAGTGAAGCATCGGAATCTGTAACTAGCGTCACAGGAGTGGTTCAAAACATAGACAGTAAGAAGAGTCAGTCTTCTTGTACTTAAGTCGGCACTGTGCCTTTTCTATTTAATTCCAATGCAATTTTTGTGTTTCATCGTCAATTAGAAGGTCAGAGGGATACAGTAAACCTGAAGTGAAACATCGGAATCTGTAACTTGCGTCACAGGAATCGTTCAAAACACAGACAGTAGGAAGAGTCAGTCTTCTTGTACTTGAGTCGGAATTGTGCCTTTTGTATTTAATTCCGGTGCAATTTCTGTGATTAATCGTCAAAAAGAAGGTCAGAGGGATACAGTAAACCTGAAGTGAAGCATCGGAATCTATAATTAGTGTCACAGGAACGGTACAAAACATAGACAGTAGGAAGAGTCAGTCTTCTTGTACTTAAGTCGGCATTGTGATTTTTGTATTTAATTCCGATGCTATATCTGTGTTTCATCGACAATAAGAAGGTCCAAGGGCTACAGTAAACCTGAAGTGGAGCTTCGGAATTTGAAACTAGCGTCACAGGAGTGGTCCAAAACATAGACAGTTTATAAGAGTCAGTCTTCTTGTACTTAAGTCGGCATTGTGCCTTTTCTATTTAATTCCGATGCAATTTCTGTGTTTCATCGTCAATAAGAAGGTCAGAGGGATACAGTAAACCTGAAGTGTAGCATCGGAATCTATAACTAGTGCCACGGGAATTGTTCAAATCATAGTTAGTAAGAAAAGTCAGTCTTCTTGTACTTAAGTCGGCATTGTGCTTTTTCTATTTCATTTCGATGCAATTTCAGTGTTTCATCGTCAACAAGAATGTCAGAGGGAAACAGTAAACCTGAAGGGAAGCATCGGAATCTCTAACTTGCGTCAGAGGAATGGTTCAAAACATAGACCATAAGAAGAGTCAGTCTTCTTGTACTTAAGTCGGCATTGTGCCTTTTCTATTTAATTCCGATGCAATTTCTGTGTTTCATCTACAATAAAAAGGTGCAAGGGATACAGTAAACTTGAAGTGATGCATCGGAATCTATATCTAGTGTCACAGGAATAGTTGAAATTATAGACAGTTTGGAGAGTCAGTCTTCTTGTACTTAAGTCGGCATTGTGCCATTTGTATTTAAGTCCGATGCAATTTCTGTGTTTCAACGTCAATAAGATGGTCAGAGGGATACAGTAATCCTGAAGTGAAGCATCGCAATCTATAACTAGTGTCACAGGATTGGTTCAAAACAGTCAGTAAGAAGAGTCAGACTTCTTGTACTTAAGTCGGCATTGTGCATTTTGTATTTAATTCCGATGCAATTTCTGTGTTTCATCGTCAAAAAGAAGGTCAGAGGGATACAGTAAACCTGAAGTGAAGCATCAGAATCGATAACTAGTGTCACAGGAATGGTTCAAAACGTAGACAGTAGGAAGAGTCAGTCTTCTTGTACTTAAGGCGGCATTGTGCCTTTTGTATTTAATTCCGATGCAATATCTGTGTTTCATCGTCAATAAGAAGGTCCAAGGGCTACAGTTAACCTGAAGTGAAGCAACGGAATCTCTAACTAGCGTCACAGGAGTGGTTCAGAACATAGTCAGTACGAGGAGTCAGTCTTCTTGTACTTAAGTCGGCATTGTGCCTTTTCTATTTAATTCCGATGCAATTTCTGTGTTTCATCGGCAATAAGAAGGTCAGAGGGATACAGTAAACCTGAAGTGTAGCAACGGAATCTATAACTAGTGTCACAGGAATGGTTCAATTCATAGTCAGTGAGAAGAGTCAGTCATCTTGTACTTAAGTCGGCATTGTGCTTTTGCTATTTCATACCGATGCAATTCCAGTGTTTCATCGTAAATACGAATGTCAGAGGGATACAGTAATCTTGAAGAGAAGCATCGGAATCAGTAACTTGCGTCAGAGAAATAGTTCAAAACATAGACAGTAAGAAGAGTCAGTCTTCTTGTACTTAAGTCGGCATTGTGCTTTTCTATTTAATTCCGATGCAATATCTGTGTTTCATCGTCAATAAGAAGGTCCAAGGGATACAGTAAACCTGAAGTGAAGCATCGGAATCTATATCTCGTGTCACAGGAATGGTTCAAAACATAGACAGTAGGAAGAGTCAGTCTTCTTGTACTTAAGTCGGCACTGTGCCTTTTGTATTTAAATCAGATGCAATATCTGTGTTTCATCGTTAATAGGAAGGTCCAAGGGCTACAGTAAACCTGAAGTGAAGCATCGGAATCTGTAACTAGCGTCACAGGAGTGGTTCAAACACAGACAGTAAGAAGAGTCCGTCTTCTTGTACTTAAGTCGGCAATGTGCTTTTTCCATTTCATTCCGATGCAATTTCAGTGTTTCACCGTCAATAAGATTGTCAGAGGGATACAGTAAACCTGAAGGGAAGCTTCGGAATCTGTAACTTGCGTCAGAGGTATTGTTCAAAACATAGACAGTAAGAAGAGTCAGTCTTCTTGTACTTAAGTCGGCATTGTGCCTTTTGTATTTAATTCTGATGCAATTTCTGTCTTTCATCGTCAATAAGTAGGTCAGAGGGATACAGAAAACCTGAAGTGAAGCATCGGAATCTATAACTAGTGTCACACGAATGGTTCAAAACATAGACAGTGTGAAGAGTCAGTCTTCTTGTACTTAAGTCAGCATTGTGCCTTTTGTATTTAATTCCGATGCAATTTCTGTGTTTCATCGACAATAAGAAGGTCAGAGGGATACAGAAAACCTGAAGTGAAGCATCGGAATCTATAACTAGTGTCACATGAATGGTTCAAAACATAGACAGTAGGAAGAGTCAGTCTTCTTGTACTTATGTCAGCATTGTGCCTTTTCTATTTAATTCCGATACACATTCTCTGTTTCATGGTCAATACGAAGGTCCAAGGGATACAGTAAACCTGAAATGAAGCATCGGAATCTATAACTAGTGTCACAGGAATGTTTCAAATCATAGACAGTAGGAAGAGTCAGTCTACATGTACTGAAGTCGGCATTGTGCCTTTTGAATTTAATTCCGATTCAATTTCTGTGTTTCATCGTCAATAAGAATGTCAGAGGGATACAGTAAACTTGAAGTGAAGCATCGGAATCTATAATTATTGTCAGAGGAATGGTTCAAAACATAGTCAGTAAGAAGAGTCAGTCTTCTTGTACTTATGTCGGCATTGTGGCTTTTGTATTTAATTCCGATGCAATTTCTGTGTTTCATCGTCAATAAGAAGGTCCAAGGGATACACTAAACCTGAAGTGAAGCAACGGAATCTATAACTAGTGTCTCAGGAATGGTTCAAAACATAGACTGTAAGAAGAGTCAGTCCTCTTATACTTAAGTCGGCATTGTGCCTTTTCGATTTAATTCCGATGCAATTTCTGTGTTTCATCGTCAAAAAGAAGGTCAGAGGGATACTGTAAACCTGAATTGAAGCATCGGAATCTCTAACTAGTGTCACAGGTATGGTTCAAAACCTAGTCACTAAGAAGAGTCAGTCACCTTGCACTTAAGTCGGCATTGTGCCTTTTGTATTTAATTCCGATGCAATTTCTGTGTTTCATCGTCAATAAGAAGGTCGCAGGGATACAGTAAACCTGAAGTGAAGCATCGGAATCTATAACTAGTGTCACAGGAATGGTTCAAAACATAGACAGTAGGAAGAGTCAGTCTTCTTGTACTTAAGTCGGCATTGTGCCTTTTCTATTTAATTCCGATGCAATTTCTGTATTTCGTCGCCAATAAGGAGGTCCAAAGGAACAGTAAACCTGAAGTGAAGCATCGGAATCTATATCTAATGTCACAGGAATCGTTCAAAACATAGACAGTAGAAAGAGTCAGTCATCTTCTACTTAAGTCGGCATTGTGCCTTTTGTATTTAATTACGATGCAATTTCTGTGTTTCATCGTCAAAAAGAAGGTCAGAGGGATAGAGTAAACCTGAAGTGAAGCATCGGAATCTATTACTAGTGTCACAGGAATGGTTCAAAACATAGACAGTAGGAAGAGTCAGTCTTCTTGTACTTAAGTCGGCATTGTGCCTTTTGTATTTAATTCCGATGCAATATCTGTGTTTCATCGTCAATAAGAAGGTCCAAGGGATACAGTAAACCTGAAGTGAAGCATCGGAATCTGTAACTAGAGTCAAAGGAGTGGTTGAAATCATAGTCAGTAAGAAGAGTCAGTCTTCCTGTACTTAAGTCGGCATTGTGCCATTTCTATTTAATTCCGATGCAATTTCTGTGTTTCATCGTCAATAAGAACGTCCAAGGGATACAGTAAACCTAAAGTGAAGCATCGGAACCTATATCGAGTGTCACAGGAATGGTTCAAAACATAGACAGTAGGAAGAGTCAGTCTTCTTGTACTTAAGTCGGCATTGTGCCTATTCTATTTTATGCCGATGCAATTTCTGTGTTTCATCGTCAATAAGAAGGTACAAGGGATACAGTAAACCTGAAGTGAAGCATCGGAATCTATAACTAGTGTCACAGGAATGGTTCAAAACATAGACAAAAAGAAGAGTCAGTCTTCTTGTACTTAAGTCGGCATTGTGCCTTTTTTATTTAATTCCGATGCAATTTCTGTATTTCGTCGCCAATAAGAAGGTCCAAAGGATACAGTAAACCTGTAGTGATGCATCGGAATCCATAACTGGTGGCACAGGAATCGTTCTAAACATAGACAGTAGGAAGAGTCAGTCTTCTTGTACTTAAGTCGGCATAGTGCCTTTTGTATTTAATTCCGATGCAATTTCTGTGTTTCATCGTCAATAAGAAGGTCAGAGGGATACAGTAAACCTGAAGTGAAGCATCGGAATCTATAACTAGTGTCACAGGAATGGTTCAAATCATAGAGAGTAAGAAGAGTCAGTCTTCTTGTACTTAAGTCGGCATTGTGCCCTTTCTATTTAATTCCGATGCAATTTCTGTGTTTCATCGTCAATAAGAGCGTCCAAGGGATATAGTAAACCTGAAGTGAAGCATCGGAATCTATAACTAGTGTCACAGGAATGGTTCAAAACATAGACAGTTAGAAGAGTCAGTCTTCTTGTACTTAAGTCTGCATTGTGATCTTTCTATTTAATTCCGATGCAATTTCTGTGTTTCATCGTCAATAAGAGCGTCCAAGTGATATAGTAAACCTGAAGTGAAGCATCGGAATCTATAACTAGTGTCACAGGAATGGTTCAAAACATAGACAAAAAGAAGAGTCAGTCTTCTTGTACTCAAGTCGGCACTGTTCCTTTTGCATTTAATTCCGATGCAATTTCTGTGATTCATCGTCAATACGAAGGTCAGAGGGATACAGTAAACCTGAAGTGAAGCATCGGAATCTATAACTAGTGTCACAAGAATGGTTCAAAACAGTCGGTAAGAAGAGTCAGTCCACTTGTACTTACGTCGGCATCGTGCCTTTTGTATACAATTCCGATGAAATTTCTGTGTTTCATCGTCAATAAGAAGGTCCAAGGGATACAGTAAATCTGAAGTGAAGCATCGGAATCTAAAACTAGTGTCACAGGAATGGTTCAAAACATAGACAGTAAGAAGAGTCAGACTTCTTGTACTTAAGTCGGCATTATGCCCTTTTCAAATTAATTCCGATGCAATATCTGTGTTTCATCGTCAATAAGAAGGTCCAAGGGATACAGTAAACCTGAAGTGAAGCATCGGAATCTGTAACTAGAGTCAAAGGAGTGGTTGAAATCATAGTCAGTAAAAAGAGTCAGTCTTCCTGTACTTAAGTCGGCATTGTGCCATTTCTATTTAATTCCGATGCAATTTCTGTGTTTCATCGTCAATAAGAACGTCCAAGGGATACAGTAAACCTGAAGTGAAGCATCGGAACCTATATCGAGTGTCACAGGAATGGTTCAAAACATAGACAGTAGGAAGAGTCAGTCTTCTTGTACTTAAGTCGGCATTGTGCCTATTCTATTTAATGCCGATGCAATTTCTGTGTTTCATCGTCAATAAGAAGGTACAAGGGATACAGTAAACCTGAAGTGAAGCATCGGAATCTATAACTAGTGTCACAGGAATGGTTCAAAACATAGACAAAAAGAAGAGTCAGTCTTCTTGTACTTAAGTCGGCATTGTGCCTTTTTTATTTAATTCCGATGCAATTTCTGTATTTCGTCGCCAATAAGAAGGTCCAAAGGATACAGTAAACCTGTAGTGATGCATCGGAATCCATAACTGGTGGCACAGGAATCGTTCTAAACATAGACAGTAGGAAGAGTCAGTCTTCTTGTACTTAAGTCGGCATAGTGCCTTTTGTATTTAATTCCGATGCAATTTCTGTGTTTCATCGTCAATAAGAAGGTCAGAGGGATACAGTAAACCTGAAGTGAAGCATCGGAATCTATAACTAGTGTCACAGGAATGGTTCAAATCATAGAGAGTAAGAAGAGTCAGTCTTCTTGTACTTAAGTCGGCATTGTGCCCTTTCTATTTAATTCCGATGCAATTTCTGTGTTTCATCGTCAATAAGAGCGTCCAAGGGATATAGTAAACCTGAAGTGAAGCATCGGAATCTATAACTAGTGTCACAGGAATGGTTCAAAACATAGACAGTTAGAAGAGTCAGTCTTCTTGTACTTAAGTCTGCATTGTGATCTTTCTATTTAATTCCGATGCAATTTCTGTGTTTCATCGTCAATAAGAGCGTCCAAGTGATATAGTAAACCTGAAGTGAAGCATCGGAATCTATAACTAGTGTCACAGGAATGGTTCAAAACATAGACAAAAAGAAGAGTCAGTCTTCTTGTACTCAAGTCGGCACTGTTCCTTTTGCATTTAATTCCGATGCAATTTCTGTGATTCATCGTCAATACGAAGGTCAGAGGGATACAGTAAACCTGAAGTGAAGCATCGGAATCTATAACTAGTGTCACAAGAATGGTTCAAAACAGTCGGTAAGAAGAGTCAGTCCACTTGTACTTACGTCGGCATCGTGCCTTTTGTATACAATTCCGATGAAATTTCTGTGTTTCATCGTCAATAAGAAGGTCCAAGGGATACAGTAAATCTGAAGTGAAGCATCGGAATCTAAAACTAGTGTCACAGGAATGGTTCAAAACATAGACAGTAAGAAGAGTCAGACTTCTTGTACTTAAGTCGGCATTATGCCCTTTTCAAATTAATTCCGATGCAATATCTGTGTTTCATCGTCAATAAGAAGGTCCAAGGGATACAGTAAACCTGAAGTGAAGCATCGGAATCTGTAACTAGAGTCAAAGGAGTGGTTCAAATCATAGTCAGTAAGAAGAGTCAGTCTTCTTGTACTTAAGTCGGCATTGTGCCATTTCTATTTCATTCCGATGCAATTTCTGTGTTTCATCGTCAATAAGAACGTCCAAGGGATACAGTAAACCTGAAGTGAAGCATCGGAATCTATATCGAGTGTCACAGGAATGGTTCAAAACATAGACAGTAGGAAGAGTCAGTCTTCTTGTACTTAAGTCGGCATTGTGCCTTTTCTATTTAATGCCGATGCAATTTCTGTGTTTCATCGTCAATAAGAAGGTACAAGGGATACAGGAAACCTGAAGTGAAGCATCGGAATCTATAACTAGTGTCACAGGAATGGTTCAAAACATAGACAAAAAGAAGAGTCAGTCTTCTTGTACTTAAGTCGGCATTGTGCCTTTTCTATTTAATTCCGATGCAATTTCTGTATTTCGTCGCCAATAAGAAGGTCCAAAGGATACAGTAAACCTGTAGTGATGCATCGGAATCCATAATTTGTGGCACAGGAATCGTTCTAAACATAGACAGCAGGAAGAGTCAGTCTACTTGTACTTAAGTCGGCATAGTGCCTTTTGTATTTAATTCCGATGCAATTTCTGTGTTTCATCGTCAAAAAGAAGGTCAGAGGGATACAGTAAACCTGAAGTGAAGCATCGGGACCTATAACTAGTGTCACAGCAATGGTTCAAAACATAGACAGTAGGAAGAGTCAGTCTTCTAGTACTTAAGTCGGCATTGTGCCTTTTCTATTTAATTCCGATGCAATTTCTGTGTTTCATCGTCAATAAGAAGGTCAGAGGGATACAGTAAACCTGAAGTGAAGCATCGGAATCTATAACTAGTGTCACAGGAATGGTTCAAATCATAGAGAGTAAGAAGAGTCAGTCTTCTTGTACTTAAGTCGGCATTGTGCCCTTTCTATTTAATTCCGATGCAATTTCTGTGTTTCATCGTCAATAAGAGCGTCCAAGGGATATAGTAAACCTGAAGTGAAGCATCGGAATCTATAACTAGTGTCACAGGAATGGTTCAAAACATAGACAGTTAGAAGAGTCAGTCTTCTTGTACTTAAGTCGGCATTGTGCCCTTTCTATTTAATTCCGATGCAATTTCTGTGTTTCATCGTCAATAAGAGCGTCCAAGGGATATAGTAAACCTGAAGTGAAGCATCGGAATCTATAACTAGTGTCACAGGAATGGTTCAAAACATAGACAGTTAGAAGAGTCAGTCTTCTTCTACTTATGTCGGCATTGTGCCATTTCGTTTTAATTCCGATTTAGTTTCTGTGTTTCATCGTCAATGAGGAGGTCCAAGGGATACAGTAAACCTGAAGTGAAGCTTCGGAAACCATTACTAGTGTCACAGGAATGGTTCAAAACATAGACAAAAAGAAGAGTCAGTCTTCTTGTACTCAAGTCGGCACTGTGCCTTTTGCATTTAATTCCGATGCAATTTCTGTGATTCATCGTCAATACGAAGGTCAGAGGGATACGGTAAACCTGAAGTGAAGCATCGGAATCTATAACTAGTGTCACAAGAATGGTTCAAAACAGTCGGTAAGAAGAGTCAGTCCACTTGTACTTACGTCGGCATCGTGCCTTTTGTATGCAATTCCGATGAAATTTCTGTGTTTCATCGTCAATAAGAAGGTCCAAGGGATACAGTAAATCTGAAGTGAAGCATCGGAATCTAAAACTAGTGTCACAGGAATGGTTCAAAACATAGACAGTAAGAAGAGTCAGACTTCTTGTACTTAAGTCGGCATTATGCCCTTTTCAAATTAATTCCGATGCAATATCTGTGTTTCATCGTCAATAAGAAGGTCCAAGGGATACAGTAAACCTGAAGTGAAGCATCGGAATCTGTAACTAGAGTCAAAGGAGTGGTTCAAATCATAGTCAGTAAGAAGAGTCAGTCTTCTTGTACTTAAGTCGGCATTGTGCCATTTCTATTTCATTCCGATGCAATTTCTGTGTTTCATCGTCAATAAGAACGTCCAAGGGATACAGTAAACCTGAAGTGAAGCATCGGAATCTATATCGAGTGTCACAGGAATGGTTCAAAACATAGACAGTAGGAAGAGTCAGTCTTCTTGTACTTAAGTCGGCATTGTGCCTTTTCTATTTAATGCCGATGCAATTTCTGTGTTTCATCGTCAATAAGAAGGTACAAGGGATACAGTAAACCTGAAGTGAAGCATCGGAATCTATAACTAGTGTCACAGGAATGGTTCAAAACATAGACAAAAAGAAGAGTCAGTCTTCTTGTACTTAAGTCGGCATTGTGCCTTTTCTATTTAATTCCGATGCAATTTCTGTATTTCGTCGCCAATAAGAAGGTCCAAAGGATACAGTAAACCTGTAGTGATGCATCGGAATCCATAAATGGTGGCACAGGAATCGTTCTAAACATAGACAGTAGGAAGAGTCAGTCTTCTAGTACTTAAGTCGGCATTGTGCCTTTTGTATACAATTCCGATGAAATTTCTGTGTTTCATCGTCAATAAGAAGGTCCAAGGGATACAGTAAATCTGAAGTGAAGCATCGGAATCTATAACTAGTGTCACAGGAATGGTTCAAAACATAGACAGTAAGAAGAGTCAGACTTCTTGTACTTAAGTCGGCATTATGCCCTTTTCAAATTAATTCCGATGCAATATCTGTGTTTCATCGTCAATAAGAAGGTCCAAGGGATACAGTAAACCTGAAGTGAAGCATCGGAATCTGTAACTAGAGTCAAAGGAGTGGTTCAAATCATAGTCAGTAAGAAGAGTCAGTCTTCTTGTACTTAAGTCGGCATTGTGCCATTTCTATTTAATACCGATGCAATTTCTGTGTTTCATCGTCAATAAGAACGTCCAAGGGATACAGTAAACCTGAAGTGAAGCATCGGAATCTATATCGAGTGTCACAGGAATGGTTCAAAACATAGACAGTAGGAAGAGTCAGTCTTCTTGTACTTAAGTCGGCATTGTGCCTTTTCTATTTAATGCCGATGCAATTTCTGTGTTTCATCGTCAATAAGAAGGTACAAGGGATACAGTAAACCTGAAGTGAAGCATCGGAATCTATAACTAGTGTCACAGGAATGGTTCAAAACATAGACAAAAAGAAGAGTCAGTCTTCTTGTACTTAAGTCGGCATTGTGCCTTTTCTATTTAATTCCGATGCAATTTCTGTATTTCGTCGCCAATAAGAAGGTCCAAAGGATACAGTAAACCTGTAGTGATGCATCGGAATCCATAACTGGTGGCACAGGTATCGTTCTAAACATAGACAGTAGGAAGAGTCAGTCTTCTAGTACTTAAGTCGGCATTGTGCCTTTTCTATTTAATTCCGATGCAATTTCTGTGTTTCATCGTCAATAAGAAGGTCCAAGGGATACAGTAAACCAGAAGGGAAGCATCGGAATCTATAACTAGTGTCACAGGAAAGGTTCAAATCACAGACAGTAAGAAGAGTCAGTCTTCTTGTACGTAAGTTGGCATTGTGCCCTTTCTATTTAATTCCGATGCAATTTCTGTGTTTCATCGTCAATAAGAGCGTCCAAGGGATATAGTAAACCTGAAGTGAAGCATCGGAATCTATAACTAGTGTCACAGGAATGGTTCAAAACATAGACAAAAAGAAGAGTCAGTCTTCTTGTACTTAAGTCGGCATTGTGCCTTTTCCATTTAATTCCGATGCAATTTCTGTATTTCGTCGCCAATAAGAAGGTCCAAAGGATACAGTAAACCTGTAGTGATGCATCGGAATCCATAACTGGTGGCACAGGAATCGTTATAAACATAGACAGTAGGAAGAGTCAGTCTTCTAGTACTAAAGTCGGCATTGTGCCTTTTCTATTTAATTCCGATGCAATTTCTGTGTTTCATCGTCAATAAGAACGTCAGAGGGATACAGTAAACCTGAAGTGAAGCATCGGAATCTATAACTAGTGTCACAGGAATGGTTCAAATCATAGACAGCAAGAAGAGTCAGTCTTCTTGTACTTAAGTCGGCATTGTGCCCTTTTTATTTAATTCCGATGCAATTTCTGTGTTTCATCGTCAATAAGAGCGTCCAAGGGATATAGTAAACCTGAAGTGAAGCATCGGAATCTATAACTAGTGTCACAGGAATGGTTCAAATCATAGACAGTTAGAAGAGTCAGTCTTCTTCTACTGATGTCGGCATTGTGCCATTTCTATTTAATTCCGATTTAATTTCTGTGTTTCATCGTCAATGAGAAGGTCCAAGGGATACAGTAAACCTGAAGTGAAGCTACGGAAACCATTACTAGTGTCACAGGAATGGTTCAAAACATAGACAAAAAGAAGAGTCAGTCTTCTTGTACTCAAGTCGGCACTGTGCCTTTTGCATTTAATTCCGATGCAATTTCTGTGATTCATCGTCAATACGAAGGTCAGAGGGATACAGTAAACCTGAAGTGAAGCATCGGAATCTATAACTAGTGTCACAGGAAAGGTTCAAATCATAGACAGTAAGAAGAGTCAGTCTTCTTGTACTTAAGTCGGCATTGTGCCCTTTCTATTTAATTCCGATGCAATTTCTGTGTTTCATCGTCAATAAGAGCGTCCAAGGGATATAGTAAACCTGAAGTGAAGCATCGGAATCTATAACTAGTGTCACAGGAATGGTTCAAAACATAGACAAAAAGAAGAGTCAGTCTTCTTGTACTTAAGTCGGCATTGTGCCTTTTCCATTTAATTCCGATGCAATTTCTGTATTTCGTCGCCAATAAGAATGTCCAAAGGATACAGTAAACCTGTAGTGATGCATCGGAATCCATAACTGGTGGCACAGGAATCGTTCTAAACATAGACAGTAGGAAGAGTCAGTCTTCTAGTACTAAAGTCGGCATTGTGCCTTTTCTATTTAATTCCGATGCAATTTCTGTGTTTCATCGTCAATAAGAAGGTCAGAGGGATACAGTAAACCTGAAGTGAAGCATCGGAATCTATAACTAGTGTCACAGGAATGGTTCAAATCATAGACAGCAAGAAGAGTCAGTCTTCTTGTACTTAAGTCGGCATTGTGCCCTTTCTATTTAATTCCGATGCAATTTCTGTGTTTCATCGTCAATAAGAGCGTCCAAGGGATATAGTAAACCTGAAGTGAAGCATCGGAATCTATAACTAGTGTCACAGGAATGGTTCAAAACATAGACAGTTAGAAGAGTCAGTCTTCTTCTACTGATGTCGGCACTGTGCCTTTTGCATTTAATTCCGATGCAATTTCTGTGATTCATCGTCAATACGAAGGTCAGAGGGATACAGAAAACCTGAAGTGAAGCATCGGAATCTATAACTAGTATCACAAGAATGGTTCAAAACAGTCGGTAAGAAGAGTCAGTCCACTTGTACTTACGTCGGCATCGTGCCTTTTGTATACAATTCCGATGAAATTTCTGTGTATCATCGTCAATAAGAAGGTCCAAGGGATACAGTAAATCTGAAGTGAAGCATCGGAATCTATAACTAGTGTCACAGGAATGGTTCAAAATATAGACAGTAAGAAGAGTCAGACTTCTTGTACTTAAGTCGGCATTATGCCCTTTTCAAATTAATTCCGATGCAATATCTGTGTTTCATCGTCAATAAGAAGGTCCAAGGGATACAGTAAACCTGAAGTGAAGCATCGGAATCTGTAACTAGAGTCAAAGGAGTGGTTCAAATCATAGTCAGTAAGAAGAGTCAGTCTTCTTGTACTTAAGTCGGCATTGTGCCATTTCTATTTAATTCCGATGCAATTTCTGTGTTTCATCGTCAATAAGAACGTCCAAGGGATACAGTAAACCTGAAGTGAAGCATCGGAATCTATATCGAGTGTCACAGGAATGGTTCAAAACATAGACAGTGGGAAAAGTCAGTCTTCGTGTACTTAAGTCGGCATAGTGCCTTTTGTATTTAATTCCGATGCAATTTCTGTGTTTCATCGTCAAAAAGAAGGTCAGAGGGATACAGTAAACCTGAAGTGAAGCATCGGAATCTATAACTAGTGTCACAGGAATGGTTCAAAACATAGACAAAAAGAAGAGTCAGTCTTCTTGTACTAATGTCGGCATTGTGCCTTTTCTATTCAATTCCGATGCAAGTTCTGTATTTCGTCGCCAATAAGAAGGTCCAAAGGATACAGTAAACCTGTAGTGATGCATCGGAATCCATAACTGGTGGCACAGGAATCGTTCAAAACATAGACAGTAGGAAGAGTCAGTCTTCTTGTACTTAAGTCGGCATAGTGCCTTTTGTATTTAATTCCGATGCAATTTCTGTGTTTCATCGTCAAAAAGAAGGTCAGAGGGATACAGTAAACCTGAAGTGAAGCATCGGGATCTATAACTAGTGTCACAGGAATGGTTCAAAACTTAGACAGTAGGAAGAGTCAGTCTTCTAGTACTTAAGTCGGCATTGTGCCTTTTCTATTTAATTCAGATGCAATTTCTGTGTTTCATCGTCAATAAGAAGGTCCAAGGGATACAGTAAACCAGAAGGGAAGCATCGGAATCTATAACTAGTGTCACAGGAAAGGTTCAAATCATAGACAGTAAGAAGAGTCAGTCTTCGTGTACGTAAGTCGGCATTGTGCCCTTTCTATTTAATTCCGATGCAATTTCTGTGTTTCATCGTCAATAAGAGCGTCCAAGGGATATAGTAAACCTGAAGTGAAGCATCGGAATCTATAACTAGTGTCACAGGAATGGTTCAAAACATAGACAGTTAGAAGAGTCAGTCTTCTTCTACTGATGTCGGCACTGTGCCTTTTGCATTTAATTCCGATGCAATTTCTGTGAATCATCGTCAATACGAAGGTCAGAGGGATACAGAAAACCTGAAGTGAAGCATCGGAATCTATAACTAGTATCACAAGAATGGTTCAAAACAGTCGGTAAGAAGAGTCAGTCCACATGTAATTACGTCGGCATCGTGCCTTTTGTATACAATTCCGATGAAATTTCTGTGTTTCATCGTCAATAAGAAGGTCCAAGGGATACAGTAAATCTGAAGTGAAGCATCGGAATCTATAACTAGTATCACAGGAATGGTTCAAAATATAGACAGTAAGAAGAGTCAGACTTCTTGTACTTAAGTCGGCATTATGCCCTTTTCAAATTAATTCCGATGCAATATCTGTGTTTCATCGTCAATAAGAAGGTCCAAGGGATACAGTAAACCTGAAGTGAAGCATCGGAATCTGTAACTAGAGTCAAAGGAGTGGTTCAAATCATAGTCAGTAAGAAGAGTCAGTCTTCTTGTACTTAAGTCGGCATTGTGCCATTTCTATTTAATTCCGATGCAATTTCTGTGTTTCATCGTCAATAAGAACGTCCAAGGGATACAGTAAACCTGAAGTGAAGCATCGGAATCTATATCGAGTGTCACAGGAATGGTTCAAAACATAGACAGTGGGAAAAGTCAGTCTTCGTGTACTTAAGTCGGCATAGTGCCTTTTGTATTTAATTCCGATGCAATTTCTGTGTTTCATCGTCAAAAAGAAGGTCAGAGGGATACAGTAAACCTGAAGTGAAGCATCGGAATCTATAACTAGTGTCACAGGAATGGTTCAAAACATAGACAAAAAGAAGAGTCAGTCTTCTTGTACTAATGTCGGCATTGTGCCTTTTCTATTCAATTCCGATGCAATTTCTGTATTTCGTCGCCAATAAGAAGGTCCAAAGGATACAGTAAACCTGTAGTGATGCATCGGAATCCATAACTGGTGGCACAGGAATCGTTCAAAACATAGACAGTAGGAAGAGTCAGTCTTCTTGTACTTAAGTCGGCATAGTGCCTTTTGTATTTAATTCCGATGCAATTTCTGTGTTTCATCGTCAAAAAGAAGGTCAGAGGGATACAGTAAACCTGAAGTGAAGCATCGGGATCTATAACTAGTGTCACAGGAATGGTTCAAAACATAGACAGTAGGAAGAGTCAGTCTTCTAGTCCTCTTGTCGGCATTGTGCCTTTTCTATTTAATTCCGATGCAATTTCTGTGTTTCATCGTCAATAAGAAGGTCAGAGGGATACAGTAAACCTGAAGTGAAGCATCGGAATCTATAACTAGTGTCACAGGTATGGTTCAAATCATAGACAGTAAGAAGAGTCAGTCTTCTTGTACTTAAGTCGGCATTGTGCCCTTTCTATTTAAATGCGATGCAATTTCTGTGTTTCATCGTCAATAAGAGCGTCCAAGGGATATAGTAAACCTGAAGTGAAGCATCGGAATCTATAACTAGTGTCACAGGAATGGTTCAAAACATAGACAGTTAGAAGAGTCAGTCTTCTTGTACTTAAGTCGGCATTGTGCCTTTTCTATTTAATTCCGATGCAATTTCTGTATTTCGTCGCCAATAAGAAGGTCCAAAGGATACAGTAATCCTGTAGTGATGCATCGGAATCCATAACTGGTGGCACAGGAATCGTTCTAACCATAGACAGTAGGAAGAGTCAGTCTTCTAGTACTTAAGTCGGCATTGTGCCTTTTCTATTTAATTCCGATGCAATTTCTGTGTTTCATCGTCGATAAGAAGGTCAGAGGGATACAGTAAACCTGAAGTGAAGCATCGGAATCTATAACTAGTGTCACAGGAAAGTTTCAAATCATAGACAGTAAGAAGAGTCAGTCTTCTTGTACTTAAGTCGGCATTGTGCCCTTTCTATTTAATTCCGATGCAATTTCTGTGTTTCATCGTCAATAAGAGCGTCCAAGGGATATAGTAAACCTGAAGTGAAGCATCGGAATCTATAACTAGTGTCACAGGAATGGTTCAAAACATAGACAGTTAGAAGAGTCAGTCTTCTTGTACTTAAGTCGGCATTGTGCCTTTTCTATTTAATTCCGATGCAATTTCTGTATTTCGTCGCCAATAAGAAGGTCCAAAGGATACAGTAAACCTGTAGTTATGCATCGGAATCCATAACTGGTGGCACAGGAATCGTTCTAAACATAGACAGTAGGAAGAGTCAGTCTTCTAGTACTTAAGTCGGCATTGTGCCTTTTCTATTTAATTCCGATGCAATTTCTGTGTTTCATCGTCAATAAGAAGGTCAGAGAGATACAGTAAACCTGAAGTGAAGCATCGGAATCTATAACTGGTGTCACAGGAATGGTTCAAATCATAGACAGCAAGAAGAGTCAGTCTTCTTGTACTTAAGTCGGCATTGTGCCCTTTCTGTTTAATTCCGATGCAATTTCTGTGTTTCATCGTCAATAAGAGCGTCCAAGGGATATAGTAAACCTGAAGTGAGCATCGGAATCTATAACTAGTGTCACAGGAATGGTTCAAAACATAGACAGTTAGAAGAGTCAGTCTTCTTCTACTGATGTCGGCATTGTGCCATTTCTATTTAATTCCGATTGAATTTCTGTGTTTCATCGTCAATGAGAAGGTCCAAGGGATACAGTAAACCTGAAGTGAAGCTTCGGAAACCATTACTAGTGTCACAGGAATGGTTCAAAACATAGACAAAAAGAAGAGTCAGTCTTCTTGTACTCAAGTCGGCACTGTGCCTTTTGCATTTAATTCCGATGCAATTTCTGTGATTCATCGTCAATACGAAGGTCAGAGGGATGCAGTAAACCTGAAGTGAAGCATCGGAATCTATAACTAGTATCACAAGAATGGTTCAAAACAGTCGGTAAGAAGAGTCAGTCCACTTGTACTTACGTCGGCATCGTGCCTTTTGTATACAATTCCGATGAAATTTCTGTGTTTCATCGTCAATAAGAAGGTCCAAGGGATACAGTAAATCTGAAGTGAAGCATCGGAATCTATAACTAGTGTCACAGGAATGGTTCAAAATATAGACAGTAAGAAGAGTCAGACTTCATGTACTTAAGTCGGCATTATGCCCTTTTCAAATTAATTCCGATGCAATATCTGTGTTTCATCGTCAATAAGAAGGTCCAAGGGATACAGTAAACCTGAAGTGAAGCATCGGAATCTGTAACTAGAGTCAAAGGAGTGGTTCAAATCATAGTCAGTAAGAAGAGTCAGTCTTCTTGTACTTAAGTCGGCATTGTGCCATTTCTATTTAATTCCGATGCAATTTCTGTGTTTCATCGTCAATAAGAACGTCCAAGGGATACAGTATACCTGAAGTGAAGCATCGGAATCTATATCGAGTGTCACAGGAATGGTTCAAAACATAGACAGTGGGAAAAGTCAGTCTTCGTGTACTTAAGTCGGCATAGTGCCTTTTGTATTTAATTCCGATGCAATTTCTGTGTTTCATCGTCAAAATGAAGGTCAGAGGGATACAGTAAACCTGAAGTGAAGCATCGGAATCTATAACTAGTGTCACAGGAATGGTTCAAAACATAGACAAAAAGAAGAGTCAGTCTTCTTGTACTAATGTCGGCATTGTGCCTTTTCTATTTAATTCCGATGCAATTTCTGTATTTCGTCGCCAATAAGAAGGTCCAAAGGATACAGTAAACCTGTAGTGATGCATCGGAATCCATAACTGGTGGCACAGGAATCGTTCAAAACATAGACAGTAGGAAGAGTCAGTCTTCTTGTACTTAAGTCGGCATAGTGCCTTTTGTATTTAATTCCGATGCAATTTCTGTGTTTCATCGTCAAAAAGAAGGTCAGAGGGATACAGTAAACCTGAAGTGAAGCATCGGGATCTATAACTAGTGTGACAGGAATGGTTCAAAACATAGACAGTAGGAAGAGTCAGTCTTCTAGTACTTAAGTCGGCATTGTGCCTTTTCTGTTTAATTCCAATGCAATTTCTGTGTTTCATCGTCAATAAGAAGGTCAGAGGGATACAGTAAACCTGAAGTGAAGCATCGGAATCTATAACTAGTGTCACAGGTATGGTTCAAATCATAGACAGTAAGAAGAGTCAGTCTTCTTGTACTTAAGTCGGCATTGTGCCCTTTCTATTTAAATCCGATGCAATTTCTGTGTTTCATCGTCAATAAGAGCGTCCAAGGGATATAGTAAACCTGAAGTGAAGCATCGGAATCTATAACTAGTGTCACAGGAATGGTTCAAAACATAGACAGTTAGAAGAGTCAGTCTTCTTGTACTTAAGTCGGCATTGTGCCTTTTCTATTTAATTCCGATGCAATTTCTGTATTTCGTCGCCAATAAGAAGGTCCAAAGGATACAGTAATCCTGTAGTGATGCATCGGAATCCATAACTGGTGGCACAGGAATCGTTCTAACCATAGACAGTAGGAAGAGTCAGTCTTCTACTACTTAAGTCGGCATTGTGCCTTTTCTATTTAATTCCGATGCAATTTCTGTGTTTCATCGTCAATAAGAAGGTCAGAGGGATACAGTAAACCTGAAGTGAAGCATCGGAATCTATAACTAGTGTCACAGGAAAGGTTCAAATCATAGACAGTAAGAAGAGTCAGTCTTCTTGTACTTAAGTCGGCATTGTGCCCTTTCTATTTAATTCCGATGCAATTTCTGTGTTTCATCGTCAATAAGAGCGTCCAAGGGATATAGTAAACCTGAAGTGAAGCATCGGAATCTATAACTAGTGTCACAGGAATGGTTCAAAACATAGACAGTTAGAAGAGTCAGTCTTCTTGTACTTAAGTCGGCATTGTGCCTTTTCTATTTAATTCCGATGCAATTTCTGTATTTCGTCGCCAATAAGAAGGTCCAAAGGATACAGTAAACCTGTAGTTATGCATCGGAATCCATAACTGGTGGCACAGGAATCGTTCTAAACATAGACAGTAGGAAGAGTCAGTCTTCTAGTACTTAAGTCGGCATTGTGCCTTTTCTATTTAATTCCGATGCAATTTCTGTGTTTCATCGTCAATAAGAAGGTCAGAGGGATACAGTAAACCTGAAGTGAAGCATCGGAATCTATAACTAGTGTCACAGGAATGGTTCAAATCATAGACAGCAAGAAGAGTCAGTCTTCTTGTACTTAAGTCGGCATTGTGCCCTTTCTATTTAATTCCGATGCAATTTCTGTGTTTCATCGTCAATAAGAGCGTCCAAGGGATATAGTAAACCTGAAGTGAAGCATCGGAATCTATAACTAGTGTCACAGGAATGGTTCAAAACATAGACAGTTAGAAGAGTCAGTCTTCTTCTACTGATGTCGGCATTGTGCCATTTCTATTTAATTCGGATTTAATTTCTGTGTTTCATCGTCAATGAGAAGGTCCAAGGGATACAGTAAACCTGAAGTGAAGCTTCGGAAACCATTACTAGTGTCACAGGAATGGTTCAAAACATAGACAAAAAGAAGAGTCAGTCTTCTTGTACTCAAGTCGGCACTGTGCCTTTTGCATTTATTTCCGATGCAATTTCTGTGATTCATCGTCAATACGAAGGTCAGAGGGATACAGTAAACCTGAAGTGAAGCATCGGACTCTATAACTAGTATCACAAGAATGGTTCAAAACAGTCGGTAAGAAGAGTCAGTCCACTTGTACTTACGTCGGCATCGTGCCTTTTGTATACAATTCCGATGAAATTTCTGTGTTTCATCGTCAATAAGAAGGTCCAAGGGATACAGTAAATCTGAAGTGAAGCATCGGAATCTATAACTAGTGTCACAGGAATGGTTCAAAATATAGACAGTAAGAAGAGTCAGACTTCTTGTACTTAAGTCGGCATTATGCCCTTTTCAAATTAATTCCGATGCAATATCTGTGTTTCATCGTCAATAAGAAGGTCCAAGGGTTACAGTAAACCTGAAGTGAAGCATCGGAATCTGTAACTAGAGTCAAAGGAGTGGTTCAAATCATAGTCAGTAAGAAGAGTCAGTCTTCTTGTACTTAAGTCGGCATTGTGCCATTTCTATTTAATTCCGATGCAATTTCTGTGTTTCATCGTCAATAAGAACGTCCAAGGGATATAGTAAACCTGAAGTGAAGCATCGGAATCTATATCGAGTGTCACAGGAATGGTTCAAAGCATAGACAGTGGGAAGAGTCAGTCTTCTTGTACTTAAGTCGGCATAGTGCCTTTTGTAATTAATTCCGATGCAATTTCTGTGTTTCATCGTCAAAAAGAAGGTCAGAGGGATACAGTAAACCTGAAGTGAAGCATCGGAATCTATAACTGGTGTCACAGGAATGGTTCAAATCATAGACAGCAAGAAGAGTCAGTCTTCTTGTACTTAAGTCGGCATTGTGCCCTTTCTGTTTAATTCCGATGCAATTTCTGTGTTTCATCGTCAATAAGAGCGTCCAAGGGATATAGTAAACCTGAAGTGAGCATCGGAATCTATAACTAGTGTCACAGGAATGGTTCAAAACATAGACAGTTAGAAGAGTCAGTCTTCTTCTACTGATGTCGGCATTGTGCCATTTCTATTTAATTCCGATTTAATTTCTGTGTTTCATCGTCAATGAGAAGGTCCAAGGGATACAGTAAACCTGAAGTGAAGCTTCGGAAACCATTACTAGTGTCACAGGAATGGTTCAAAACATAGACAAAAAGAAGAGTCAGTCTTCTTGTACTCAAGTCGGCACTGTGCCTTTTGCATTTAATTCCGATGCAATTTCTGTGATTCATCGTCAATACGAAGGTCAGAGGGATGCAGTAAACCTGAAGTGAAGCATCGGAATCTATAACTAGTATCACAAGAATGGTTCAAAACAGTCGGTAAGAAGAGTCAGTCCACTTGTACTTACGTCGGCATCGTGCCTTTTGTATACAATTCCGATGAAATTTCTGTGTTTCATCGTCAATAAGAAGGTCCAAGGGATACAGTAAATCTGAAGTGAAGCATCGGAATCTATAACTAGTGTCACAGGAATGGTTCAAAATATAGACAGTAAGAAGAGTCAGACTTCATGTACTTAAGTCGGCATTATGCCCTTTTCAAATTAATTCCGATGCAATATCTGTGTTTCATCGTCAATAAGAAGGTCCAAGGGATACAGTAAACCTGAAGTGAAGCATCGGAATCTGTAACTAGAGTCAAAGGAGTGGTTCAAATCATAGTCAGTAAGAAGAGTCAGTCTTCTTGTACTTAAGTCGGCATTGTGCCATTTCTATTTAATTCCGATGCAATTTCTGTGTTTCATCGTCAATAAGAACGTCCAAGGGATACAGTATACCTGAAGTGAAGCATCGGAATCTATATCGAGTGTCACAGGAATGGTTCAAAACATAGACAGTGGGAAAAGTCAGTCTTCGTGTACTTAAGTCGGCATAGTGCCTTTTGTATTTAATTCCGATGCAATTTCTGTGTTTCATCGTCAAAATGAAGGTCAGAGGGATACAGTAAACCTGAAGTGAAGCATCGGAATCTATAACTAGTGTCACAGGAATGGTTCAAAACATAGACAAAAAGAAGAGTCAGTCTTCTTGTACTAATGTCGGCATTGTGCCTTTTCTATTTAATTCCGATGCAATTTCTGTATTTCGTCGCCAATAAGAAGGTCCAAAGGATACAGTAAACCTGTAGTGATGCATCGGAATCCATAACTGGTGGCACAGGAATCGTTCAAAACATAGACAGTAGGAAGAGTCAGTCTTCTAGTACTTAAGTCGGCATTGTGCCTTTTCTGTTTAATTCCAAAGCAATTTCTGTGTTTCATCGTCAATAAGAAGGTCAGAGGGATACAGTAAACCTGAAGTGAAGCATCGGAATCTATAACTAGTGTCACAGGTATGGTTCAAATCATAGACAGTAAGAAGAGTCAGTCTTCTTGTACTTAAGTCGGCATTGTGCCCTTTCTATTTAAATCCGATGCAATTTCTGTGTTTCATCGTCAATAAGAGCGTCCAAGGGATATAGTAAACCTGAAGTGAAGCATCGGAATCTATAACTAGTGTCACAGGAATGGTTCAAAACATAGACAGTTAGAAGAGTCAGTCTTCTTGTACTTAAGTCGGCATTGTGCCTTTTCTATTTAATTCCGATGCAATTTCTGTATTTCGTCGCCAATAAGAAGGTCCAAAGGATACAGTAATCCTGTAGTGATGCATCGGAATCCATAACTGGTGGCACAGGAATCGTTCTAACCATAGACAGTAGGAAGAGTCAGTCTTCTACTACTTAAGTCGGCATTGTGCCTTTTCTATTTAATTCCGATGCAATTTCTGTGTTTCATCGTCAATAAGAAGGTCAGAGGGATACAGTAAACCTGAAGTGAAGCATCGGAATCTATAACTAGTGTCACAGGAAAGGTTCAAATCATAGACAGTAAGAAGAGTCAGTCTTCTTGTACTTAAGTCGGCATTGTGCCCTTTCTATTTAATTCCGATGCAATTTCTGTGTTTCATCGTCAATAAGAGCGTCCAAGGGATATAGTAAACCTGAAGTGAAGCATCGGAATCTATAACTAGTGTCACAGGAATGGTTCAAAACATAGACAGTTAGAAGAGTCAGTCTTCTTGTACTTAAGTCGGCATTGTGCCTTTTCTATTTAATTCCGATGCAATTTCTGTATTTCGTCGCCAATAAGAAGGTCCAAAGGATACAGTAAACCTGTAGTTATGCATCGGAATCCATAACTGGTGGCACAGGAATCGTTCTAAACATAGACAGTAGGAAGAGTCAGTCTTCTAGTACTTAAGTCGGCATTGTGCCTTTTCTATTTAATTCCGATGCAATTTCTGTGTTTCATCGTCAATAAGAAGGTCAGAGGGATACAGTAAATCTGAAGTGAAGCATCGGAATCTATAACTAGTGTCACAGGAATGGTTCAAATCATAGACAGCAAGAAGAGTCAGTCTTCTTGTACTTAAGTCGGCATTGTGCCCTTTCTATTTAATTCCGATGCAATTTCTGTGTTTCATCGTCAATAAGAGCGTCCAAGGGATATAGTAAACCTGAAGTGAAGCATCGGAATCTATAACTAGTGTCACAGGAATGGTTCAAAACATAGACAGTTAGAAGAGTCAGTCTTCTTCTACTGATGTCGGCATTGTGCCATTTCTATTTAATTCGGATTTAATTTCTGTGTTTCATCGTCAATGAGAAGGTCCAAGGGATACAGTAAACCTGAAGTGAAGCTTCGGAAACCATTACTAGTGTCACAGGAATGGTTCAAAACATAGACAAAAAGAAGAGTCAGTCTTCTTGTACTCAAGTCGGCACTGTGCCTTTTGCATTTATTTCCGATGCAATTTCTGTGATTCATCGTCAATACGAAGGTCAGAGGGATACAGTAAACCTGAAGTGAAGCATCGGACTCTATAACTAGTATCACAAGAATGGTTCAAAACAGTCGGTAAGAAGAGTCAGTCCACTTGTACTTACGTCGGCATCGTGCCTTTTGTATACAATTCCGATGAAATTTCTGTGTTTCATCGTCAATAAGAAGGTCCCAGGGATACAGTAAATCTGAAGTGAAGCATCGGAATCTATAACTAGTGTCACAGGAATGGTTCAAAATATAGACAGTAAGAAGAGTCAGACTTCTTGTACTTAAGTCGGCATTATGCCCTTTTCAAATTAATTCCGATGCAATATCTGTGTTTCATCGTCAATAAGAAGGTCCAAGGGATACAGTAAACCTGAAGTGAAGCATCGGAATCTGTAACTAGAGTCAAAGGAGTGGTTCAAATCATAGTCAGTAAGAAGAGTCAGTCTTCTTGTACTTAAGTGGGCATTGTGCCATTTCTATTTAATTCCGATGCAATTTCTGTGTTTCATCGTCAATAAGAACGTCCAAGGGATACAGTAAACCTGAAGTGAAGCATCGGAATCTATATCGAGTGTCACAGGAATGGTTCAAAGCATAGACAGTGGGAAGAGTCAGTCTTCTTGTACTTAAGTCGGCATAGTGCCTTTTGTAATTAATTCCGATGCAATTTCTGTGTTTCATCGTCAAAAAGAAGGTCAGAGGGATACAGTAAACCTGAAGTGAAGCATCGGAATCTATAACTAGTGTCACAGGAATGGTTCAAAACATAGACAAAAAGAAGAGTCAGTCTTCTTGTACTAATGTCGGCATTGTGCCTTTTCTATTTAATTCCGATGCAATTTCTGTATTTCGTCGCCAATAAGAAGGTCCAAAGGATACAGTAAACCTGTAGTGATGAATCGGAATCCATAACTGGTGGCACAGGAATCGTTCAAAACATAGACAGTAGGAAGAGTCAGTCTTCTTGTACTTAAGTCGGCATAGTGCCTTTTGTATTTAATTCCGATGCAATTTCTGTGTTTCATCGTCAAAAAGAAGGTCAGAGGGATACAGTAAACCTGAAGTGAAGCATCGGGATCTATAACTAGTGTCACAGGAATGGTTCAAAACATAGACAGTAGGAAGAGTCAGTCTTCTAGTACTTAAGTCGGCATTGTGCCTTTTCTATTTAATTCCGATGCAAGTTCTGTGTTTCATCGTCAATAAGAAGGTCAGAGGGATACAGTAAACCTGAAGTGAAGCATCGGAATCTATAACTCGTGTCACAGGTATGGTTCAAATCATAGACAGTAAGAAGAGTCAGTCTTCTTGTACTTAAGTCGGCATTGTGCCCTTTCTATTTATATCCGATGCAATTTCTGTGTTTCATCGTCAATAAGAGCGTCCAACGGATATAGTAAACCTGAAGTGAAGCATCGGAATCTATAACTAGTGTCACAGGAATGGTTCAAAACATTGACAGTTAGAAGGGTCAGTCTTCTTGTACTTAAGTCGGCATTGTGCCCTTTCTATTTAATTCCGATGCAATTTCTGTGTTACATCGTCAATAAGAGCGTCCAAGGGATATAGTAAACCTGAAGTGAAGCATCGGAATCTATAACTAGTGTCACAGGAATGGTTCAAATCATAGACAGCAAGAAGAGTCAGTCTTCTTGTACTTAAGTCGGCATTGTGCCCTTTCTATTTAATTCCGATGCAATTTCTGTGTTTCATCGTCAATAAGAGCGTCCAAGGGATATAGTAAACCTGAAGTGAAGCATCGGAATCTATAACTAGTGTCACAGGAATGGTTCAAAACATAGACAGTTAGAAGAGTCAGTCTTCTTCTACTGATGTCGGCATTGTGCCATTTCTATTTAATTCGGATTTAATTTCTGTGTTTCATCGTCAATGAGAAGGTCCAAGGGATACAGTAAACCTGAAGTGAAGCTTCGGAAACCATTACTAGTGTCACAGGAATGGTTCAAAACATAGACAAAAAGAAGAGTCAGTCTTCCTGTACTCAAGTCGGCACTGTGCCTTTTGCATTTATTTCCGATGCAATTTCTGTGATTCATCGTCAATACGAAGGTCAGAGGGATACAGTAAACCTGAAGTGAAGCATCGGAATCAATAACTAGTATCACAAGAATGGTTCAAAACAGTCGGTAAGAAGAGTCAGTCCACTTGTACTTACGTCGGCATCGTGCCTTTTGTATACAATTCCGATGAAATTTCTGTGTTTCATCGTCAATAAGAAGGTCCAAGGGATACAGTAAATCTGAAGTGAAGCATCGGAATCTATAACTAGTGTCACAGGAATGGTTCAAAATATAGACAGTAAGAAGAGTCAGACTTCTTGTACTTAAGTCGGCATTATGCCCTTTTCAAATTAATTCCGATGCAATATCTGTGTTTCATCGTCAATAAGAAGGTCCAAGGGATACAGTAAACCTGAAGTGAAGCATCGGAATCTGTAACTAGAGTCAAAGGAGTGGTTCAAATCATAGTCAGTAAGAAGAGTCAGTCTTCTTGTACTTAAGTCGGCATTGTGCCATTTCTATTTAATTCCGATGCAATTTCTGTGTTTCATCGTCCAAGGGATACAGTAAACCTGAAGTGAAGCATCGGAATCTATATCGAGTGTCACAGGAATGGTTCAAAGCATAGACAGTGGGAAGAGTCAGTCTTCTTGTACTTAAGTCGGCATAGTGCCTTTTGTAATTAATTCCGATGCAATTTCTGTGTTTCATCGTCAAAAAGAAGGTCAGAGGGATACAGTAAACCTGAAGTGAAGCATCGGAATCTATAACTAGTGTCACAGGAATGGTTCAAAACATAGACAAAAAGAAGAGTCAGTCTTCTTGTACTAATGTCGGCATTGTGCCTTTTCTATTTAATTCCGATGCAATTTCTGTATTTCGTCGCCAATAAGAAGGTCCAAAGGATACAGTAAACCTGTAGTGATGCATCGGAATCCATAACTGGTGGCACAGGAATCGTTCAAAACATAGACAGTAGGAAGAGTCAGTCTTCTTGTACTTAAGTCGGCATAGTGCTTTTTGTATTTAATTCCGATGCAATTTCTGTGTTTCATCGTCAAAAAGAAGGTCAGAGGGATACAGTAAACCTGAAGTGAAGCATCGGGATCTATAACTAGTGTCACAGGAATGGTTCAAAACATAGACAGTAGGAAGAGTCAGTCTTCTAGTACTTAAGTCGGCATTGTGCCTTTTCTATTTAATTCCGATGCAAGTTCTGTGTTTCATCGTCAATAAGAAGGTCAGAGGGATACAGTAAACCTGAAGTGAAGCATCGGAATCTATAACTCGTGTCACAGGTATGGTTCAAATCATAGACAGTAAGAAGAGTCAGTCTTCTTGTACTTAAGTCGGCATTGTGCCCTTTCTATTTATATCCGATGCAATTTCTGTGTTTCATCGTCAATAAGAGCGTCCAAGGGATATAGTAAACCTGAAGTGAAGCATCGGAATCTATAACTAGTGTCACAGGAATGGTTCAAAACATTGACAGTTAGAAGAGTCAGTCTTCTTGTACTTAAGTCGGCATTGTGCCCTTTCTATTTAATTCCGATGCAATTTCTGTGTTACATCGTCAATAAGAGCGTCCAAGGGATATAGTAAACCTGAAGTGAAGCATCGGAATCTATAACTAGTGTCACAGGAATGGTTCAAAACATAGACAGAAGAGTCAGTCTTCTTCTACTTACGTCGGCATTGTGCCATTTCTATTTAATTCCGATTTAATTTCTGTGTTTCATCGTCAATGAGAAGGTCCAAGGGATACAGTAAACCTGAAGTGAAGCTTCGGAAACCATTACTAGTGTCACAGGAATGGTTCAAAACATAGACAAAAAGAAGAGTCAGTCTTCTTGTACTCAAGTCGGCATTGTGCCATTTCTATTTAATTCCGATGCAATTTCTGTGATTCATCGTCAATACGAAGGTCAGAGGGATACAGTAAACCTGAAGTGAAGCATCGGAACCTATAACTAGTGTCACAAGAATGGTTCAAAACAGTCGGTAAGAAGAGTCAGTCCACTTGTACTTACGTCGGCATCGTGCCTTTTGTATACAATTCCGATGAAATTTCTGTGTTTCATCGTCAATAAGAAGGTCCAAGGGATACAGTAAATATGAAGTGAAGCATCGGAATCTATAACTAGTGTCACAGGAATGGTTCAAAACATAGACAGTAAGAAGAGTCAGACTTCTTGTACTTAAGTCGGCATTATGCCCTTTTCAAATTAATTCCGATGCAATTACCGTGTTTCATCGTCAATAAGAAGGTCAGAGGGATACAGTAAACCTGAAGAGAAGCATCAGAATCTCCAACTAGTGTCACAGGAATGGTTCATAACATAGTCAATAAGAAGAGTCAGTCTTCTTGTACTTAAGTCGGCATTGTGCGTTTTGTATTTAATTCCGATGCAATATCTGTGTTTCATCGTCAATACGAAGGACCAAGGGATACAGTAAACCTGAAGTGAAGCATCGGAATCTATATCTAGTGTCACAGGAATGGTTCATACATAGTCAGTAAGGAGAGTCAGTCTTTTTAAACTTAAGTCGGCATTGTGCCAATTGTATTTAATTCACATGGAATTTCTGTGTTTCATCGTCAATAAGATGGTCAGAGGGATACAGTAAACCTGAAGTGAAGCTTCGGAATCTATAACTAGTGTCACAGGAATGGTTCAAATCATAGACAGTAAGAAGAGTCAGTCTTCTTGTACTTAAGTCGGCATTGTGCCCTTTCTTTTTAATTCCGATGCAATTTCTGTGTTTCATCGTCAATAAGAACGGCCAAGGGATACAGTAAACCTGAAGTAAAGCATCGGAATCTATAACTAGTGTCACAGGAATGGTTCAAAACATAGACAGTAGGAAGAGTCAGTCTTCTTGTACTTAAGTCGGCATTGTGCGTTTTGTATTTAATTCCGATGCAATATCTGTGTTTCATCGTCAATACGAAGGACCAAGGGATACAGTAAACCTGAAGTGAAGCATCGGAATCTATATCTAGTGTCACAGGAATGGTTTATACATAGTCAGTAAGGAGAGTCAGTCTTCTTAAACTTAAGTCGGCATTGTGCCAATTGTATTTAATTCACATGCAATTTCTGTGTTTCATTGTCAATAAGATGGTCAGAGGGATACAGTAAACCTGAAGTGAAGCATCGGAATCTATAACTAGTGTCACAGGAATGGTTCAAAACATAGACAGTAGGAAGAGTCAGTCTTCTTGTACTTAAAGTCGGCATTGTGCCAGTTCTATTTAATTCCGTTGCAATTTTCGGCATTGTGCCAGTTCTATTTAATTCCGATGCAATTTCTGTGTTTCCTCGTCAATAAGAAGGTCCAAGGGATACAGAAAACCTGAAGTGAAGCATCGGAATCTATAACTAGTGTCACAGGACTGGTTCAAAACATAGACAAAAAGAAGAGTCAGTCTTCTTGTACTCAAGTCGGCATTGTGCCTTTTGCATTTAATTCCGATGCAATGACTGTGATTCATCGTCATTACGAAGGTCAGAGGGATACAGTAAACCTGAAGTGAAGCATCGGAATCTATAACTAGTGTCACAGGAATGGTTCAAAACATAGTCAGTAAGACGAGTCAGTCTTCTTGTACTTACGTCGGCATCGTGCCTTTTGTTTTTAATTCCGATAAAATTTCTGTGTTTCATCGTCAATAAGAAGGTCCAAGGGATAAAGTAAATCTGAAGTGAAGCATCGGAGTCTATAACCAGTGTCACAGGAATGGTTCAAAGCGTAGACAGTAAGAAGAGACAGACTTCTTGTACTTAAGTCGGCATTATGCCATTTTCAATTTAATTCCGATGCAATTACCGTGTTTCATCGTCAATAAGAAGGTCAGAGGGATACAGTAAACCTGAAGAGAAGCATCGTAATCTCTAACTAGTGTCACAGGAATGGTTCAAACATAGTCAGTAAGACGAGTCAGTCTTCTTGTACTTACGTCGGCATCGTGCCTTTTGTTTTTAATTCCGATGCAATTACCGTGTTTCATCGTCAATAAGAAGGTCAGAGGGATACAGTAAACCTGAAGTGAAGCTACTTAATCTATAACTAGTGTCACAGGAATGGTTCAAAACACTCAGAAAGAAGAGTCAGTCGTCTTGTACTTAAGTCGGCATTGTGCCTTTTGTATTTAATTCCGACACAATTTCTGTGTTTCATCGTCAGTAAGAAGGTCCAAGGAATACAGTAATCCTGAAGTGAAGCATCGGAAACTATATCTAGTGTCACAGGTATGGTTCAAAACATAGACAGTAAGGAGAGTTAGTCTTCTTATACTTAAGTCGGCATTGTGCCATTTGTATTTAATTCCGATGCAATTTCTGTGTTTCATCGTCACTAAGAAGGTCAGAGGGATACAGTAAACCTGAAGTGATGCATCGGAATCTATAACTAGTGTCACAGGAATGGTTCAAAACAGTCAGCAAGAAGAGTCAGTCTTCTTGTACTTACGTCGGCATTGTGCCTTTTGTATTTAATTCCGATAAAATTTCTGTGTTCCATCGTCAATAAGAATTTCAGAGGGATACAGTAGACCTGAAGTGTAGCATCGGAACCTATAACTAGTGTCACAGGAATGGTACAATACATAGACAGTAGAAAGAGTCGGTCTTCTTCTACTTAAGTGCGCATTGTGCCCTTTGTATTTAATTCCGATGCAATTTCTGTGTTTCTTCGTCAATAAGACGGTCCAAGGAATTCAGTAAACCTGAAGTGAAGCATCGGAATCTAAAACTAGTGTCACAGGAATGTTTCAAAACATAGACAGTAGGAAGAGTCAGTCTACATGTACTTAAGTCGGCAATGTGACTTTTGTTTTTAATTTCGATGCAATTTCTGTGTTTCATCGTCAATAAGAAGGTCAGAGGGATACAGTAAACCTGAAGCGAAGCATCGGAATCTATAACTAGTGTCACAGGAATGGTTCAAATCATTGACAGTAAGAAGAGTCAGTCTTCTTGTACTTAAGTCGGCATTGTGAGCATTCTATTTAATTCCGATGCAATTTCTGTGTTTCATCGTCAATAAGAATGTCCAAGGGATAGAGTAAACCTGAAGTGAAGCATCGGAATCTATAACTAGTGTCACAGGAATGGTTCAAAACATAGACAGTAGGAAGAGTTAGTCTTCTTGTACTTGAGTCGGCATTGTGCCTTTTCTATTTCATTCCGATGCAATTTCTGTGTTTCATCGTCAATAAGAAGGTCCAAGGGATACAGAAAACCTGAAGTGAAGCATCGGAAACTATAACTAGTGTCACAGAAATGGTTCAAAACATAGACAAAAAGAAGAGTCAGTCTTCTTGTACTCAAGGCCCCAATGTGCAATTTGCATTTAATTCCGATGCAATTTCTGTGATTAATCGTCAATAAGAAGGTCAGAAGGATACAGTAAACCTGAAGTGAAGCATCGGAATCTATAACTAGTGTCACAGGAATGGTTCAAAACAGTCGGTAAGAAGAGTCAGTCCTCTTGTACTTAGGTCGGCATCGTGCAATTTGTATTTAATTCCGATGCAATTTCTGTGTTCCATCGTCAATAAGAAGGTCCAAGGGTTAAAGTAAATCTGAAGTGAAGCATCGGAATCTATAACTAGTGTCACAGGAATGGTTCAAAACATAGTCAGTAAGGAGAGTCAGTCTTCTTGAACTTAAGTCGGCATTGTGCCATTTGTATTTAATTCACATGCAATTTCTGTGTTTCGTCGTCAATAAGATGGTCAGAGGGATACAGTAAACCTGAAGTGAAGCATCGGAATCTATAACTAGTGTCACAGGAATGGTTCAACAAACTCAGTAAGAAGAGACAGTCTTCTTGTACTTAAGTCGGCATTGTGCCTTTTGTATTTTATTCCGATGCAATTTCTGTGTTTCATCGTCAATATGAAGGTCAGAGGGATACAGTAAACCTGAAGTGTAGCATCAGAATCTATAACTAGTGTCACAGGAATGGTTCAAAACATAGACAGTAGGAAGAGTCAGTCTTCTTGTACTTAAGTCGGCATTGTGCCTTTTGTATTTAATTCCGATGCAATTTCTGTGTTTCATCGTCAATAAGAAGGTCCAAGGGACTCAATAAACCTGAAGTGAAGCATTGGTATCTATAACTAGTGTCACAGGAATGGTTCAAATTTTAGACAGTAAGAAGAGTCAGTCTTCTTGTACTTAAGCCGGCATTGTGCCTTTTGTATTTAATTCAGATGCAGAATCTCTGTTTCATCGTCAATAAGAACGTTCAAGGGATACAGTAAACATGAAGTGAAGCATCGGAATCTATTACTAGTGTCACATGAATGGTTCAAAACATAGACAGTAGGATGAGTCAGTCTTCTTGTACTTAAGTCGGCATTGTGCCTTTTGTATTAAATTCTGATGCAATTTCTGAGATTCATCGTCAATAAGAAGGTCCAAGGGACTCAGTAAACCTGAAGTAAAGCATCGGAATCTATAACTAGTGTCACAGGAATGGTTCAAAGCATGGACAGTAACAAAGGTCAGTCTTCTTGTACTTAAGTCGGCATTGTGCCTTTTGTATATAATTCCGATGCAATATCTGTGTTTCATCGTCAATAAGAATATCAGAGGGATACAGTAATCCTGAAGTGAAGCATCGGAATCTATAACTAGTGTCACAGGAATGGTTAAAAACATAGACAGTAGGAAGAGTCAGTCTTCTTGTACTTAAGTCAGCATTGTGCTTTTTCTATTTAATTCCGATGCACTTTCAGTGTTTCATCGTCAATAAGAAGGTCCAATGTATGCAGTAAACATGAAATGAAGCATCGGAATCTATTACTAGCGTCACAGGAATGTTTCAAAACATAGACAGTAGGAGGAGCCAGTCCACAAGTACTGAAGTCGCCATTTTGCCTCTCGTATTTAATTCCGATGCAATTTCTATGTTTCATCGTCAATAAGAAGGTCAGAGGGATACAGTAAACCTGAAGTTAAGCATCGGGATCTGTAACTAGTGTCACAGGAATGGTTTAAAACAAAGTCAGTATGAAGAGTCAGTCTTCTTGTACTTAAGTCGGCGTTGTGCCTATTGTATTTAATTCCGATGCAATTTCTGTGTTTCATCGTCAATAAGAAGGTCCAAGGGATACAGGAAACCTGAAGTGAAGAATCGGAATCTATAACTAGTGTCACAGGAATGGTTCAAAACATAGACACTAAGAAGAGTCAGACTTCTTGTACATAGGTCGGCATTAAGCCCTTTACTATTTAATTCCGATGCAATTACTGTGTTTCATCGTCAATAAGAAGGTCAGAGGGATACAGTAAACCTGAAGTGAAGCATCGGAATCTCTAACTGGTGTCACAGGAATGGTTCAAAACATAGTAAGTAAGAAGAGTCAGTCTTCTTGTACTTTAGTAGGCATTGTGCCTTTTGTATTTAATTCCGATGCAATATCTGTGTTTCATCGTCAATAAGAAGGTCCAAGCGATACAGTAAACCTGAAGTGAAGCATCGGAATCTGTATCTAGTGTCACAGGAGTGGTTCAAAACATAGACAGTAAGTAGAGTCAGTCTTCTTGCACTTAAATCGGCATTGTGCCATTGGTATTTAATTCCGATGCAATGTCTGTGTTTCATCGTCAATAAGAAGGTCAGAAGGATACAGTACACCTCAAGTGAAGCATCGGAATCTATAACTAGTGTCACAGGAATGGTTCAAAACAGTCAGTAAGAGGAGTCAGTCTTCTTGTACTTAAGTCGGCATTGTGCCTTTTCTATTTAATTCCGATGCAATTTCTGTGTTTCATCGTCAATAAGGAGGTCCAAGGAATTCAGTAAACCTGAAGTGAAGCATTGGAATCTATAACTAGTGTCACAGGAATGGTTCAAATCAGTCGGCAATGTGCCTTTTGTATTTAAATCCGAAGCAATTTCTGTGTTTCATCGTCAATAAGAACGTCCAAGGGATACAGTAAACCTGAGGAGAAGCATCGGAATCTGTAACTAGTGTCACAGGAATGGTTCAAAACATAGACAGTAGGAAGAGTCAGTCTTCTTGTACTTAAGTCGGCATTGTGCCTTTTCCATTTAATTCCGACGCAATTTCTGTGTTTCATCGTAATTAAGATGGTCCAAGGGATACAGTAAGCCTGAAGTGAAGCATCGGAATCTATAACTAGTGTCACAGAAATGGTTCAAAACATAGACAAAAATAAGAGTCAGTCTATTTGTACTTAAGTCGGCATTGCGCCATTTGAACTTCATGCCGATGCAATTTCTATGATTCATCGTCAATAAGAAGGTCCAAGGGGTACAGTAAACCTGAAATGAAGCATCGGAATCTATAACTAGTGTCACAGGAATTTTTCAAAACATAGACAGTAAGAAGAGTCTGTCTTCTTGCACTTTAGTCGGCATTGTGCCTTTTGTAATTACATCCAATGCAGTTTCTGTGTTTCATCGTCAACAAGAAGGTCAGAGGGATACAGTAATCCTGAAGTGAAGCATCGGAATCTATAACTAGTGTGACAGGAATGGTTCAAAACATAGAAAGTAGGATGAGTCAGTCTTCTTGTACTTAAGTCTGCATTGTGAATTTTCTATTTAATTCCGATGCAATTCCTGTGTTTCATCGTCAGTAAGAAGGTCCAAGGAAAACAGTAAACCTGAAGTGAAGCATCGGAATCTATATCTAGTGTCACAGGAATGGTTCAAATCATAGACAAAAAGAAGAGTCAGTCTTCTTGTACTCAAGTCGGCATTGTGCATTTTGCATTTAATTCCGATGCAATTTCTGTGATTCATCGTCAATAAGAAGGTCAGAGGGATACAGTAAACCTGAAGTGAAGCATCGGAATCTATAACTAGTGTCACAGGAATGGTTCAAAACAGTCCGTAAGAAGAGTCAGTCTTCTTGTACTTAGGTCGGCATCGTGCCATTTGTATTTAATTCCGATGCAATTTCTGTGCTCCATCGTCAATAAGAAGGTCCAAGGGTTACAGTAAATCTGAAGTGAAGCATCGGAATCTATAACTAGTGTCACAGGAATGGTTCAAAACATAGAAAGTAAGAAGAGTCAGACTTTTTGTACTTAAGTCGGCATTATGCCCATTTCAATTTAATTCCGATGCAATTACTGTGTTTCATCGTCAATAAGAAGGTCCGAGGGATACAGTAAACCTGAAGTGAAGCATCGGAATCTATATCTAGTGTCACAGGAATGGTTCAAAACATAGTCAGTAAGGAGAGTCAGTCTTCTTGAAATTAAGTCGGAATTGTGCCATTTGTATTTAATTCACATGCAATTTCTATGTTTCGTCGTCAAAAGATGGTCAGAGGGATACAGTAAACCTGAAGTGAAGCATCGGAATCTATAACTAGTGTCACAGGAATGGTTCAAAACATAGACAGTAGGAAGAGACAGTCTTCTTGTACTTAAGTCGGCATTGTGCCTTTTGTATTTAATTCCGATGCAATCTCTGTGTTTCATCGTCAATAAGAAGGTCCAAGGGACTCAATAAACCTGAAGTGAAGCATTGGAATCTATAACTAGTGTCACAGGAATGGTTCAAATCTTAGACAGTAAGAAGATTCAGTCTTCTTGTACTTAAGCCGGCATTGTTCCTTTTGTATTTAATTCCGATGCAATTTCTCTGTTTCATCGTCAATAAGAACGTCCAAGGGATACAGTAAACATGAAGTGAAGCATCGGAATCTACTACTAGTGTCACAGGAATGGTTCAAAATATAGACAGTAGGATGAGTCAGTCTTCTTGTACTTGAGTCGGCATTGTGCCTTTTGTATTTAATTCCGATGCAATTTCTGAGATTCATCGTCAATAAGAAGGTCCAAGGGACTCAGTAAACCTGAAGTGAAGCATCGGAATCTATAACTAGTGTCACAGGAATGGTTCCATGATAAGACAGTAAGAGAGGTCAGTCTACTTGTACTTAAGTCGGCATTGAGCCTTTTGTATTTAATTCCGATGCAATTTCTGTGTTTCATCGTCAATAAGAATATCAGAGGGATACAGTAATAATGAAGTGAAGCGTCGGAATCTATAAGTAGTGTCACAGGAATGGTTAAAAAAATAGACAGTAGGAAGAGTCAGTCTCCTTGTACGTAAGTCAGCATTGTGCCTTTTCTATTTATTCCGATGCACTTTCTGTGTTTCATCGTCAATAAGAAGGTCCAAGGTATACAGTAAACATGAAATGAAGCATCGGAATCTATTACTAGCGTCACAGGAATGTTTCAAAACATAGACAGTAGGAAGAGTCAGTCTACATGTACTTAAGTCGTCATTGTGCCTTTTGTATTTAATTCCGATGCTATTTCTGTGGTTCATCGTCAATAAGAAGGTCCAAGGGATACAGGAAACCTGAAGTGAAGAATAGGAATCTATAACTAGCGTCACAGGAATGGTTCAAAACATAGACAGTATGAAGAGTCAGACTACTTGTACATAGGTCGGCATTAAGCCCTTTTCTATTTAATTCCGATGCAATTACTGCGTTTCATCGTCAATAAGAAGGTCAGAGGGATACAGTAAACCTGAAGTGAAGCATCGGAATCTCTAACTGGTGTCACAGGAATGGTTCAAAACATAGTCTGTAAGAAGAGTCAGTCTTCTTGTTCTTAGGTAGGCATTGTGCCTTTTGTATTTAATTCCGATGCAATATCTGTGTTTCATCGTCAATAAGAAGGTCCAAGCGATACAGTAAACCTGAAGTGAAGCATCGGAATCTGTATCTAGTGTCACAGGAATGGTTCAAAACATAGACAGTAAGTAGAGTCAGTCTTCTTGTACTTAAGTCGGCATTGTGCCTTTTGTATTTAATTCCGATGCAATGTCTGTATTTCATCGTCAATAAGAAGGTCAGAAGGATACAGTACACCTCAAGTGAAGCATCGTAATCTATAACTAGTGTCACAAGAATGGTTCAAAACAGTCAGTAAGAAGAGTTAGTCTTCTTGTACTTAAGTCGGCATTGTGCCTTTTGTATTTAATTCCGATGCAATTTATGCTTTTCATCGTCAATAAGAAGGTCAGAGGGATACAGCACACCTGAAGTGAAGCATCGGAATCTATAACTAGTGTCACAGGAATGGTTCAAAACACTCAGTAAGAAGGGACAGTTTTCTTGTACTTAAGTCGGCATTGTGCCTTTTGTATTTAATTCCGATGCAATTTCTGTGTTTCATCGTCGATAAGAAGGTCAGAGGGATACATTAAACCTGAAGTTTAGAATCGGAATCTATAACTAGTGTCACAGGAATGGTTCAAAACATAGACAGTAGGAAGAGTCAGTCTTCTTGTACTTGAGTCGGCATTGTGCCTTTTGTATTTAATTCCGATGCAATCTCTGTGTTTCATCGTCAATAAGAAGGTCCAAGGGACTCAATAAACCTGAAGTGAAGCATTGGAATCTATAACTAGTGTCACAGGAATGATTCAAATCTTAGACAGTACGAAGATTCAGTCTTCTTGTACTTAAGCCGGCATTGTGCCTTTTGTATTTAATTCCGATGCAATATCTCTGTTTCATCGTCAATAAGAACGTCCAAGGGATACAGTAAACGTGAAGTGAAGCATCGGAATCTATTACTAGTGTCACAGGAATTGTTCAAAATATAGACAGTAGGATGAGTCAGTCTTCTTGTACTTGAGTCGGCATTGTGCCTTTTGTATTTAATTCCGATGCATTTTCTGAGATTCATCGTCAATAAGAAGGTCCTAGGGACTCAGGAAACCTGAAGTGAAGCATCGGAATCTATAACTAGTGTCACAGGAATAGTTCAAAGCATAGACAGTAAGAGAGGTCAGTCTTCTTGTACTTAAGTCGGCCTTGAGCCTTTTGTATTTAATTCCGATGCAATTTCTGTGTTTCATCGTCAATAAGAATATCAGAGGGATACAGTAATCCTGAAGTGAAGCGTCGGAATCTATAAGTAGTGTCACAGGAATGGTTAAAAACATAGACAGTAGGAAGAGTCAGTCTTCTTGTACTTAAGTCAGCATTGTGCCTTTTCTATTTATTCCGATGCACTTTCTGTGTTTCATCGGCAATAAAAAGGTCCAAGGTATACAGTAAACATGAAATGAAGCATCGGAATCTATTACTAGCGTCACAGGAATGTTTCAAAACATAGACAGTAGGAAGAGTCAGTCTACATGTACTTCAGTCGTCATTGTGCCTTTTGTATTTAATTCCGATGCTATTTCTGTGGTTCATCGTCAATAAGAAGGTCCAAGGGATACAGGAAACCTGAAGTGAAGAATCGGAATCTATAACTAGTGTCACAGGAATGGTTCAAAACATAGACAGTAAGAAGAGTCAGACTACTTGTACATAGGTCGGCATTAAGCCCTTTTCTATTTAATTCCGATGCAATTACTGTGTTTCATCGTCAATAAGAAGGTCAGAGGGATACAGTAAACCTGAAGTGAAGCATCGAAATCTCTAACTGGTGTCACAGGAATGGTTCAAAACATAGTCAGTAAGAAGAGTCAGTCTTCTTGTTCTTAGGTAGGCATTGTGCCTTTTGTTTTTAATTCCGATGCAATATCTGTGTTTCATCGTCAATAAGAAGGTCCAAGCGATACAGTAAACCTGAAGTGAAGCATCGGAATCTGTATCTAGTGTCACAGGAATGGTTCAAAACATAGACAGTAAGTAGAGTCAGTCTTCTTGTACTTAAGTCGGCATTGTGCCATTTGTATTTAATTCCGATGCAATGTCTGTGTTTCATCGTCAATAAGAAGGTCAGAAGGATACAGTACACCTCAAGTGAAGCATCGGAATCTATAACTAGTGTCACAAGAATGGTTCAAAACAGTCAGTAAGATGAGTCAGTCTTCTTGTACTTAAGTCGGCATTGTGCCTTTTGTATTTAATTCCGATGCAATTTATGCTTTTCATCGTCAATAAGAAGGTCAGAGGGATACAGTACACCTGAAGTGAAGCATCGGAATCTATAACTAGTGTCACAGGAATGGTTCAAAACAGTCAGTAAGAAGTGTCAGTCTACTTGTACTTACGTCGGCATTGTGCATTTTGTATTTACTCCGATGCAATTTCTGTGTTCCATCGTCAATAAGAATTTCAGAGGGATACAGTAGACCTGAAGTGTAGCATCGGAATCTATAACTAGTGTCACAGGAATGGTTCAAAACATAGACAGTAGGAAGAGTCAGTCTTCTTGTACTTAAGTCGGCATTGTGACCTTCCTATTTAATTCCGATGCAATTTCTGTGTTTCATCGTCAATAAGAAGGTCCAAGGGATAAATAAAACCTGAAGTGAAGAATTGGAATCTATAACTAGTGTCACAGGAATGGTTCAAAACATAGACAAAAAGAAGAGTCAGTCTTCTTGTACTCAAGTCGGCATTGTGCATTTTGCATTTAATTCCGATGCAATTTCTGTGATTCATCGTCAATAAGAAGGTCAGAGGGATACAGTAAACCTGAAGTGAAGCATCGGAATCTATAACTAGTGTCACAGGAATGGTTCAAAACAGTCCGTAAAAAGAGTCAGTCTTCTTGTACTTAGGTCGGCATCGTACCATTTGTATTCAATTCCGATGCAATTCCTGTGTTCCATCGTCAATAAGAAGGTCCAAGGGTTACAGTAAATCTGAAGTGAAGCATCGGAATCTATAACTAGTGTCACAGGAATGGTTCAAAACATAGACAGTAAGAAGAGTCAGACTTTTTGTACTTAAGTCGGCATTATGCCCATTTCAATTTAAATCCGATGCAATTACTGTATTTCATCGTCAATAAGAAGGTCAGAGGGATACAGTAAACCTGAAGTGAAGCATCGGAATCTATATCTAGTGTCACAGGAATTGCTCAAAAACATAGTCAGTAAGGAGAGTCAGTCTTCTTGAACTTAAGTCGGCATTGTGCCATTTGTATTTAATTCACATGCAATTTCTGTGTTTCGTCGTCAATAAGATGGTCAGAGGGATACAGTAAATCTGAAGTGAAGCATCGGAATCTGTAACTAGTGTCACAGGAATGGTTCAAAACACTCAGTAAGAAGAGACAGTCTTCTTGTACTTAAGTCGGCATTGTGCCTCTCGTATTTAATTCCGATGCAATTTCTGTGTTTCATCGTCAATAAGAAGGTCAGAGGGATACATTAAACCTGAAGTGTAGCATCGGAATCTATAACTAGTGTCACAGGAATGGTTCAAATCATAGACAGTAGGAAGAGTCAGTCTTCTTGTACTTAAGTCGGCATTGTGCCTTTTGTATTTAATTCCGATGCTATTTCTGTGTTTCATCGTCAATAAGAAGGTCCAAGGGACTCAATAAACCTGAAGTGAAGCATTGGAATCTATAACTAGTGTCACAGGAATGGTTCAAATCTTAGACAGTAAGAAGATTCAGTCTTCTTGTACTTAAGCCGGCATTGTGCCTTTTGTATTTAATTCCGATGCAATTTCTCTGTTTCATCGTCAATAAGAACGTCCAAGGGATACAGTAAACATGAAGTGAAGCATCGGAATCTATAACTAGTGTCACAGGAATGGTTCAAAACAGTCCGTAAAAAGAGTCAGTCTTCTTGTACTTAGGTCGGCATCGTACCATTTGTATTCAATTCCGATGCAATTCCTGTGTTCCATCGTCAATAAGAAGGTCCAAGGGTTACAGTAAATCTGAAGTGAAGCATCGGAATCTATAACTAGTGTCACAGGAATGGTTCAAAACATAGACAGTAAGAAGAGTCAGACTTTTTGTACTTAAGTCGGCATTATGCCCATTTCAATTTAATTCCGATGCAATTACTGTGTTTCATCGTCAATAAGAAGGTCAGAGGGATACAGTAAACCTGAAGTGAAGCATCGGAATCTATATCTAGTGCCACAGGAATTGCTCAAAAACATAGTCAGTAAGGAGAGTCAGTCTTCTTGAACTTAAGTCGGCATTGTGCCTTTTGTATTTAATTCCGATGCAATTTCTGAGATTCATCGTCAATAAGAAGGTCCAAGGGACTCAGTAAACATGAAGTGAAGCATCGGTATCTATAACTAGTGTCACAGGAATGGTTCAAAGCATAGACAGTAAGAAAGGTCAGTCTTCTTGTACTTAAGTCGGCAATGAGCCTTTTGTATTTAATTCCGATGCAATTTCTGTGTTTCATCGTCAATAAGAATATCAGAGGGATACAGTAATCCTGAAGTGAAGCATCGGAATCTATAACTAGTGTCACAGGAATGGTTAAAAACATAGACAGTAGGAAGAGTCAGTCTTCTTGTACTTAAGTAGGCATTGTGCCTTTGCTATTTAATTCCGATGCACTTTCTGTGTTTCATCGTCAATAAGAAGATCCAAGGTATACGGTAAGCATGAAATTAAGCATCGGAATCTATTACTAGCGTCACAGGAATGTTTCAAATCATAGACAGTAGGAAGAGTCAGTCTACATGTACTTAAGTCGTCATTGTGCCTTTTGTATTTAATTCCGACGCAATTTCTATGTTTCATCGTCAATAAGAATGTCAGAGGGATACAGTAAACCTGAAGTGAAGCATCGGGATCTGTAACTAGTGTCACAGGAATGGTTCAAAACAAAGTCAATAAGAAGAGTCAGTCTTCTTGTACTTAAGTCGGCGTTGTGCCTATTGTATTAAATTCCGATGCAATTTCTGTGGTTCATCGTCAATAAGAAGGTCCAAGGGATACAGGAAACCTGAAGTGAAGAATCGGAAACTATAACTAGTGTAACAGGAATGGTTCAAAACATAGACAGTAAGAAGAGTCAGACTACTTAACATAGGTCGGCATTAAGCCCTTTTCTATTTAATTCCGATGCAATTACTGTGTTTCATCGTCAATAAGAAGGTCAGAGGGATACAGTAAACCTGAAGTGAAGCATCGGAATCTCTAACTAGTGTCACAGGAATGGTTCAAAACATAGTCAGTAAGAAGAGTCAGTCTTCTTGTTCTTAGGTTGGCATTGTGCGTTTCGTATTTAATTCCGATGCAATATCTGTGTTTCATCGTCAATAAGAAGGTCCAAGCGATACAGTAAACCTGAAGTGAAGCATCGGAATCTGTATCTAGTGTCACAGGAATGGTTCAAACATAGACAGTAAGTAGAGTCAGCCTTCTTGTACTTAAGTCGGCACTGTGCCATTTGTATTTAATTCCGATGCAATGTCTGTGTTTCATCGTCAATAAGAAGGTCAGAAGGATACAGTACACCTCAAGTGAAGCATCGGAATCTATAACTAGGGTTACAAGAATGGTTCAAAACAGTCAGTAAGAAGAGTATGTCTTCTTGTACTTAAGTCGGCATTGTGCCTTTTGTATTTAATTCCGATGCAATTTCTGTTTTTCATCATCAATAAGATGGGCAGAGGGATAGAGTAAACCAGAAATGAAGCATCGGAATCTGTAACTAGCGTCACAGGAATGGTTCAAAATATAGACAGTAAGAAGAGTCAGAAATCTTGTACTTAAGTCGGCATTATGCCCTTTAAAATTTAATTCCGATGCAATTACTGCGTTTCACCGTCAATAAGAAGGTCAGAGGGATACAGTAAACCTGAAGTGAAGCATCGGAATCTCTCACTAGTGTTACAGGAATGGTTCAAAACATAATCAGTAAGAAGAGACAGTCTGCTTGTACATATGTCTGTATTGTGCCTTTTGTATTTAATTCCGATGCAATATCTGTGTTTCATCATCAATAAGAAGGTCCAAGGGATACAGTAAACCTGAAGTGAAGCATCGGAATTTGTAACTAGCGTCGCAGGAATGGTTCAAAACATTGTCAGTAAGAAGAGTCAGTCTTCTGGTACTTAAGTCGGCATTGTGCCTTTTCTATTTACTTCCGATGCAATTTCTGTGTTTCATCGTCAATAAGAACGTCCAAGGGATACATTAAACCTGAAGTGTAGCATCGGAATCTATAACTAGTGTCACAGGAATGGTTCAAACATAGACAGTAAGAAGAGTCAGTCTTCTTGAACTTAAGTCGGCATTGTGCCTTTTGTATTTAATTCCGATGCAATTTCTGTGTTTCATCGTCAATAAGAAGGTCCAAGGGACTCAATAAACCTGAAGTGAAGCATTGGAATCTATAACCAGTGTCACAGGAATGGTTCAAATCTTAGACAGTAAGAAGATTCAGTCTTCTTGTACTTAAGCCGGCATTGTGCCATTTGTATTTAATTCCGATGCAATTTCTGTGTTTCATCGTCACTAAGAAGGTCAGAAGGATACAGTAAACCTGAAGTGAAGCATCGGAATCTATAACTAGTGTCACAGGAATGGTTCAAAGCAGTCAGTAAGAAGAGTCAGTCTACTTGTACTTACGTCGGCATTGTGCCTTTTGTATTTAATTCCGATGCAATTTCTGTGTTCCATCGTCAATAAGAATTACAGTGGGATACAGTAGACCGGAAGTGTAGCATCGGAATCTATAACTAGTGTCACAGGAATGGTTCAAAACATAGACAGTAGGATGAGTCAGTCTTCTTGTACTTAAGTCGGCATTGTGACCTTCCTATTTAATTCCGATGCAATTTCTGTGTTTCATCGTCAATAAGAAGGTCCAAGGGATACATAAAACCTGAAGTGAAGAATCGGAATCTATAACTAGTGTCACAGGAATGGTTCAAAACATAGACAAAAAGAAGAGTCAGTCTTCTTGTACTCAAGTCGGCATTGTGCATTTTGCATTTAATTCCGATGCAATTTCTGTGATTCATCGTCAATAAGAAGGTCAGAGGGATACAGTAAACCTGAAGTGAAGCATCGGAATCTATAACTAGTGTCACAGGAATGGTTCAAAACAGTCGGTAAGAAGAGTCAGTCTTCTTGTACGTAGGTCGGCATCGTGCCATTTGTATTTAATTCCGATGCAATTTCTGTGCTCCATCGTCAATAAGAAGGTCCAAGGGTTACAGTAAATCTGAAGTGAAGCATCGGAATCTATAACTAGTGTCACAGGAATGGTTCAAAACATAGAAAGTAAGAAGAGTCAGACTTTTTGTACTTAAGTCGGCATTATGCCCATTTCAATTTAATTCCGATGCAATTACTGTGTTTCATCGTCAATAAGAAGGTCCGAGGGATACAGTAAACCTGAAGTGAAGCATCGGAATCTATATCTAGTGTCACAGGAATGGTTCAAAACATAGTCAGTAAGGAGAGTCAGTCTTCTTGAAATTAAGTCGGAATTGTGCCATTTGTATTTAATTCACATGCAATTTCTACGTTTCGTCGTCAAAAGATGGTCAGAGGGATACAGTAAACCTGAAGTGAAGCATCGGAATCTATAACTAGTGTCACAGGAATGGTTCAAAACATAGACAGTAGGAAGAGTCAGTCTTCTTGTACTTATGTCGGCATTGTGCCTTTTGTATTTAATTCCGATGCAATCTCTGTGTTTCATCGTCAATAAGAAGGTCCAAGGGACTCAATAAACCTGAAGTGAAGCATTGGAATCTATAACTAGTGTCACAGGAATGGTTCAAATCTTAGACAGTAAGAAGATTCAGTCTTCTTGTACTTAAGCCGGCATTGTTCCTTTTGTATTTAATTCCGATGCAATTTCTCTGTTTCATCGTCAATAAGAACGTCCAAGGGATACAGTAAACATGAAGTGAAGCATCGGAATCTACTACTAGTGTCACAGGAATGGTTCAAAATATAGACAGTAGGATGAGTCAGTCTTCTTGTACTTGAGTCGGCATTGTGCCTTTTGTATTTAATTCCGATGCAATTTCTGAGATTCATCGTCAATAAGAAGGTCCAAGGGACTCAGTAAACCTGAAGTGAAGCATCGGAATCTATAACTAGTGTCACAGGAATGGTTCCATGATAAGACAGTAAGAGAGGTCAGTCTACTTGTACTTAAGTCGGCATTGAGCCTTTTGTATTTAATTCCGATGCAATTTCTGTGTTTCATCGTCAATAAGAATATCAGAGGGATACAGTAATCCTGAAGTGAAGCGTCGGAATCTATAAGTAGTGTCACAGGAATGGTTAAAAAAATAGACAGTAGGAAGAGTCAGTCTCCTTGTACGTAAGTCAGCATTGTGCCTTTTCTATTTATTCCGATGCACTTTCTGTGTTTCATCGTCAATAAGAAGGTCCAAGGTATACAGTAAACATGAAATGAAGCATCGGAATCTATTACTAGCGTCACAGGAATGTTTCAAAACATAGACAGTAGGAAGAGTCAGTCTACATGTACTTAAGTCGTCATTGTGCCTTTTGTATTTAATTCCGATGCTATTTCTGTGGTTCATCGTCAATAAGAAGGTCCAAGGGATACAGGAAACCTGAAGTGAAGAATAGGAATCTATAACTAGCGTCACAGGAATGGTTCAAAACATAGACAGTATGAAGAGTCAGACTACTTGTACATAGGTCGGCATTAAGCCCTTTTCTATTTAATTCCGATGCAATTACTGCGTTTCATCGTCAATAAGAAGGTCAGAGGGATACAGTAAACCTGAAGTGAAGCATCGGAATCTCTAACTGGTGTCACAGGAATGGTTCAAAACATAGTCTGTAAGAAGAGTCAGTCTTCTTGTTCTTAGGTAGGCATTGTGCCTTTTGTATTTAATTCCGATGCAATATCTGTGTTTCATCGTCAACAAGAAGGTCCAAGCGATACAGTAAACCTGAAGTGAAGCATCGGAATCTGTATCTAGTGTCACAGGAATGGTTCAAAACATAGACAGTAAGTAGAGTCAGTCTTCTTGTACTTAAGTCGGCATTGTGCCTTTTGTATTTAATTCCGATGCAATGTCTGTATTTCATCGTCAATAAGAAGGTCAGAAGGATACAGTACACCTCAAGTGAAGCATCGTAATCTATAACTAGTGTCACAAGAATGGTTCAAAACAGTCAGTAAGAAGAGTTAGTCTTCTTGTACTTAAGTCGGCATTGTGCCTTTTGTATTTAATTCCGATGCAATTTATGCTTTTCATCGTCAATAAGAAGGTCAGAGGGATACAGCACACCTGAAGTGAAGCATCGGAATCTATAACTAGTGTCACAGGAATGGTTCAAAACACTCAGTAAGAAGGGACAGTTTTCTTGTACTTAAGTCGGCATTGTGCCTTTTGTATTTAATTCCGATGCAATTTCTGTGTTTCATCGTCGATAAGAAGGTCAGAGGGATACATTAAACCTGAAGTTTAGAATCGGAATCTATAACTAGTGTCACAGGAATGGTTCAAAACATAGACAGTAGGAAGAGTCAGTCTTCTTGTACTTGAGTCGGCATTGTGCCTTTTGTATTTAATTCCGATGCAATTTATGCTTTTCATCGTCAATAAGAAGGTCAGAGGGATACAGCACACCTGAAGTGAAGCATCGGAATCTATAACTAGTGTCACAGGAATGGTTCAAAACACTCAGTAAGAAGGGACAGTTTTCTTGTACTTAAGTCGGCATTGTGCCTTTTGTATTTAATTCCGATGCAATTTCTGTGTTTCATCGTCGATAAGAAGGTCAGAGGGATACATTAAACCTGAAGTTTAGAATCGGAATCTATAACTAGTGTCACAGGAATGATTCAAATCTTAGACAGTAAGAAGATTCAGTCTTCTTGTACTTAAGCCGGCATTGTGCCTTTTGTATTTAATTCCGATGCAATATCTCTGTTTCATCGTCAATAAGAACGTCCAAGGGATACAGTAAACGTGAAGTGAAGCATCGGAATCTATTACTAGTGTCACAGGAATTGTTCAAAATATAGACAGTAGGATGAGTCAGTCTTCTTGTACTTGAGTCGGCATTGTGCCTTTTGTATTTAATTCCGATGCATTTTCTGAGATTCATCGTCAATAAGAAGGTCCTAGGGACTCAGGAAACCTGAAGTGAAGCATCGGAATCTATAACTAGTGTCACAGGAATAGTTCAAAGCATAGACAGTAAGAGAGGTCAGTCTTCTTGTACTTAAGTCGGCCTTGAGCCTTTTGTATTTAATTCCGATGCAATTTCTGTGTTTCATCGTCAATAAGAATATCAGAGGGATACAGTAATCCTGAAGTGAAGCGTCGGAATCTATAAGTAGTGTCACAGGAATGGTTAAAAACATAGACAGTAGGAAGAGTCAGTCTTCTTGTACTTAAGTCAGCATTGTGCCTTTTCTATTTATTCCGATGCACTTTCTGTGTTTCATCGGCAATAAAAAGGTCCAAGGTATACAGTAAACATGAAATGAAGCATCGGAATCTATTACTAGCGTCACAGGAATGTTTCAAAACATAGACAGTAGGAAGAGTCAGTCTACATGTACTTCAGTCGTCATTGTGCCTTTTGTATTTAATTCCGATGCTATTTCTGTGGTTCATCGTCAATAAGAAGGTCCAAGGGATACAGGAAACCTGAAGTGAAGAATCGGAATCTATAACTAGTGTCACAGGAATGGTTCAAAACATAGACAGTAAGAAGAGTCAGACTACTTGTACATAGGTCGGCATTAAGCCCTTTTCTATTTAATTCCGATGCAATTACTGTGTTTCATCGTCAATAAGAAGGTCAGAGGGATACAGTAAACCTGAAGTGAAGCATCGAAATCTCTAACTGGTGTCACAGGAATGGTTCAAAACATAGTCAGTAAGAAGAGTCAGTCTTCTTGTTCTTAGGTAGGCATTGTGCCTTTTGTTTTTAATTCCGATGCAATATCTGTGTTTCATCGTCAATAAGAAGGTCCAAGCGATACAGTAAACCTGAAGTGAAGCATCGGAATCTGTATCTAGTGTCACAGGAATGGTTCAAAACATAGACAGTAAGTAGAGTCAGTCTTCTTGTACTTAAGTCGGCATTGTGCCATTTGTATTTAATTCCGATGCAATGTCTGTGTTTCATCGTCAATAAGAAGGTCAGAAGGATACAGTACACCTCAAGTGAAGCATCGGAATCTATAACTAGTGTCACAAGAATGGTTCAAAACAGTCAGTAAGATGAGTCAGTCTTCTTGTACTTAAGTCGGCATTGTGCCTTTTGTATTTAATTCCGATGCAATTTATGCTTTTCATCGTCAATAAGAAGGTCAGAGGGATACAGTACACCTGAAGTGAAGCATCGGAATCTATAACTAGTGTCACAGGAATGGTTCAAAACAGTCAGTAAGAAGTGTCAGTCTACTTGTACTTACGTCGGCATTGTGCATTTTGTATTTACTCCGATGCAATTTCTGTGTTCCATCGTCAATAAGAATTTCAGAGGGATACAGTAGACCTGAAGTGTAGCATCGGAATCTATAACTAGTGTCACAGGAATGGTTCAAAACATAGACAGTAGGAAGAGTCAGTCTTCTTGTACTTAAGTCGGCATTGTGACCTTCCTATTTAATTCCGATGCAATTTCTGTGTTTCATCGTCAATAAGAAGGTCCAAGGGATAAATAAAACCTGAAGTGAAGAATTGGAATCTATAACTAGTGTCACAGGAATGGTTCAAAACATAGACAAAAAGAAGAATCAGTCTTCTTGTACTCAAGTCGGCATTGTGCATTTTGCATTTAATTCCGATGCAATTTCTGTGATTCATCGTCAATAAGAAGGTCAGAGGGATACAGTAAACCTGAAGTGAAGCATCGGAATCTATAACTAGTGTCACAGGAATGGTTCAAAACAGTCCGTAAAAAGAGTCAGTCTTCTTGTACTTAGGTCGGCATCGTACCATTTGTATTCAATTCCGATGCAATTCCTGTGTTCCATCGTCAATAAGAAGGTCCAAGGGTTACAGTAAATCTGAAGTGAAGCATCGGAATCTATAACTAGTGTCACAGGAATGGTTCAAAACATAGACAGTAAGAAGAGTCAGACTTTTTGTACTTAAGTCGGCATTATGCCCATTTCAATTTAAATCCGATGCAATTACTGTGTTTCATCGTCAATAAGAAGGTCAGAGGGATACAGTAAACCTGAAGTGAAGCATCGGAATCTATATCTAGTGTCACAGGAATTGCTCAAAAACATAGTCAGTAAGGAGAGTCAGTCTTCTTGAACTTAAGTCGGCATTGTGCCATTTGTATTTAATTCACATGCAATTTCTGTGTTTCGTCGTCAATAAGATGGTCAGAGGGATACAGTAAATCTGAAGTGAAGCATCGGAATCTGTAACTAGTGTCACAGGAATGGTTCAAAACACTCAGTAAGAAGAGACAGTCTTCTTGTACTTAAGTCGGCATTGTGCCTCTCGTATTTAATTCCGATGCAATTTCTGTGTTTCATCGTCAATAAGAAGGTCAGAGGGATACATTAAACCTGAAGTGTAGCATCGGAATCTATAACTAGTGTCACAGGAATGGTTCAAATCATAGACAGTAGGAAGAGTCAGTCTTCTTGTACTTAAGTCGGCATTGTGCCTTTTGTACTTAATTCCGATGCTATTTCTGTGTTTCATCGTCAATAAGAAGGTCCAAGGGACTCAATAAACCTGAAGTGAAGCATTGGAATCTATAACTAGTGTCACAGGAATGGTTCAAATCTTAGACAGTAAGAAGATTCAGTCTTCTTGTACTTAAGCCGGCATTGTGCCTTTTGTATTTAATTCCGATGCAATTTCTCTGTTTCATCGTCAATAAGAACGTCCAAGGGATACAGTAAACATGAAGTGAAGCATCGGAATCTATAACTAGTGTCACAGGAATGGTTCAAAACAGTCCGTAAAAAGAGTCAGTCTTCTTGTACTTAGGTCGGCATCGTACCATTTGTATTCAATTCCGATGCAATTCCTGTGTTCCATCGTCAATAAGAAGGTCCAAGGGTTACAGTAAATCTGAAGTGAAGCATCGGAATCTATAACTAGTGTCACAGGAATGGTTCAAAACATAGACAGTAAGAAGAGTCAGACTTTTTGTACTTAAGTCGGCATTATGCCCATTTCAATTTAATTCCGATGCAATTACTGTGTTTCATCGTCAATAAGAAGGTCAGAGGGATACAGTAAACCTGAAGTGAAGCATCGGAATCTATATCTAGTGCCACAGGAATTGCTCAAAAACATAGTCAGTAAGGAGAGTCAGTCTTCTTGAACTTAAGTCGGCATTGTGCCTTTTGTATTTAATTCCGATGCAATTTCTGAGATTCATCGTCAATAAGAAGGTCCAAGGGACTCAGTAAACATGAAGTGAAGCATCGGTATCTATAACTAGTGTCACAGGAATGGTTCAAAGCATAGACAGTAAGAAAGGTCAGTCTTCTTGTACTTAAGTCGGCAATGAGCCTTTTGTATTTAATTCCGATGCAATTTCTGTGTTTCATCGTCAATAAGAATATCAGAGGGATACAGTAATCCTGAAGTGAAGCATCGGAATCTATAACTAGTGTCACAGGAATGGTTAAAAACATAGACAGTAGGAAGAGTCAGTCTTCTTGTACTTAAGTCAGCATTGTGCCTTTGCTATTTAATTCCGATGCACTTTCTGTGTTTCATCGTCAATAAGAAGATCCAAGGTATACGGTAAGCATGAAATGAAGCATCGGAATCTATTACTAGCGTCACAGGAATGTTTCAAATCATAGACAGTAGGAAGAGTCAGTCTACATGTACTTAAGTCGTCATTGTGCCTTTTGTATTTAATTCGGACGCAATTTCTATGTTTCATCGTCAATAAGAATGTCAGAGGGATACAGTAAACCTGAAGTGAAGCATCGGGATCTGTAACTAGTGTCACAGGAATGGTTCAAAACAAAGTCAATAAGAAGAGTCAGTCTTCTTGTACTTAAGTCGGCGTTGTGCCTATTGTATTAAATTCCGATGCAATTTCTGTGGTTCATCGTCAATAAGAAGGTCCAAGGGATACAGGAAACCTGAAGTGAAGAATCGGAATCTATAACTAGTGTCACAGGAATGGTTCAAAACATAGACAGTAAGAAGAGTCAGACTACTTAACATAGGTCGGCATTAAGCCCTTTTCTATTTAATTCCGATGCAATTACTGTGTTTCATCGTCAATAAGAAGGTCAGAGGGATACAGTAAACCTGAAGTGAAGCATCGGAATCTCTAACTAGTGTCACAGGAATGGTTCAAAACATAGTCAGTAAGAAGAGTCAGTCTTCTTGTTCTTAGGTTGGCATTGTGCGTTTCGTATTTAATTCCGATGCAATATCTGTGTTTCATCGTCAATAAGAAGGTCCAAGCGATACAGTAAACCTGAAGTGAAGCATCGGAATCTGTATCTAGTGTCACAGGAATGGTTCAAACATAGACAGTAAGTAGAGTCAGCCTTCTTGTACTTAAGTCGGCACTGTGCCATTTGTATTTAATTCCGATGCAATGTCTGTGTTTCATCGTCAATAAGAAGGTCAGAAGGATACAGTACACCTCAAGTGAAGCATCGGAATCTATAACTAGGGTTACAAGAATGGTTCAAAACAGTCAGTAAGAAGAGTCAGTCTTCTTGTACTTAAGTCGGCATTGTGCCTTTTGTATTTAATTCCGATGCAATTTCTGTTTTTCATCGTCAATAAGAAGGGCAGAGGGATAGAGTAAACCAGAAATGAAGCATCGGAATCTGTAACTAGCGTCACAGGAATGGTTCAAAATATAGACAGTAAGTAGAGTCAGAAATCTTGTACTTAAGTCGGCATTATGCCCTTTAAAATTTAATTCCGATGCAATTACTGCGTTTCACCGTCAATAAGAAGGTCAGAGGGATACAGTAAACCTGAAGTGAAGCATCGGAATCTCTCACTAGTGTCACAGGAATGGTTCAAAACATAATCAGTAAGAAGAGACAGTCTGCTTGTACATATGTCTGTATTGTGCCTTTTGTATTTAATTCCGATGCAATATCTGTGTTTCATCATCAATAAGAAGGTCCAAGGGATACAGTAAACCTGAAGTGAAGCATCGGAATTTGTAACTAGCGTCGCAGGAATGGTTCAAAACATTGTCAGTAAGAAGAGTTAGTCTTCTGGTACTTAAGTCGGCATTGTGCCTTTTCTATTTACTTCCGATGCAATTTCTGTGTTTCATCGTCAATAAGAACGTCCAAGGGATACATTAAACCTGAAGTGTAGCATCGGAATCTATAACTAGTGTCACAGGAATGGTTCAAACATAGACAGTAGGAAGAGTCAGTCTTCTTGAACTTAAGTCGGCATTGTGCCTTTTGTATTTAATTCCGATGCAATTTCTGTGTTTCATCGTCAATAAGAAGGTCCAAGGGACTCAATAAACCTGAAGTGAAGCATTGGAATCTATAACCAGTGTCACAGGAATGGTTCAAATCTTAGACAGTAAGAAGATTCAGTCTTCTTGTAATTAAGCCGGCATTGTGCCTTTTGTATTTAATTCCGATGCAATTTCTCTGTTTCATCGTCAATAAGAACGTCCAAGGGATACAGTAAACATGAAGTGAAGCATCGGAATCTATAACTAGTGTCACAGGAATGGTTCAAAATATAGACAGTATAATGAGTCAGTCTTCTTGTACTTAAGTCGGCATTGTGCCTTTTGTATTTAATTCCGATGCAATTTCTGAGATTCATCGTCAATAAGAAGGTCCAAGGGACTCAGTAAACCTGAAGTGAAGCATCGGAATCTATAACTAGTGTCACAGGAATGATTCAAAGCATAGACAGTAAGAAAGGTCAGTCTTCTTGTACTTAAGTCGGCATTCAGCCATTTGTATTTAATTCCGATGGAATTTCTGTGTTTCATCGTCAATAAGAATATCAGAGGGATACAGTAATCATGAAGTGAAGCATCGGAATCAATAACTAGTGTCACAGGAATGGTTAAAAACATAGACAGCAGGAAGAGTCAGTCTTCTTGTACTTAAGTCAGCATTGTGCCTTTTCTATTTGATTCCGATGCACTTTCTGTGTTTCATCGTCAATAAGAAGGTCCAAGGTATACAGTAAACATGAAATGAAGCATCGGAATCTATTACTAGCGTCGCAGGAATGTTTCAAAACATAGACAGTAGGAAGAGTCAGACTACATGTACTTAAGTCGTCATTGTGCCATTTGTATTTAATTCCGACGCAATTTCTATGTTTCATCGTCAATATGAAGGTCAGAGGGATACAGTAAACCTGAAGTGAAGCATCGTGATCTGTAACTAGTGTCACAGGAATGGTTCAAAACAAAGTCAGTAAGAAGAGTCAGTCTTCTTGTACTTAAGTCGGCGTTGCGCCTATTGTATTAAATTCCGATGCAATTTCTGTGGTTCATCGTCAATAAGAAGGTCCAAGGGATACAGGAAACGTGAAGTGAAGAATCGGAATCTATAACTAGTGTCACAGGAATGGTTCAAAACATAGACAGTAAGAAGAGTCAGACTACTTGTACATAGGTCGGCATTAAGCCCTTTTCTATTTAATTCCGATGCAATTACTGTGTTTCATCGTCAATAAGAAGGTCAGAGGGATACAGTAAACCTGAAGTGAAGAATCGGAATCTCTAACTGGTGTCACAGGAATGGTTCCAAACATAGTCAGTAAGAGGAGTCAGTCTTCTTGTTCTTAGGTAGGCATTGTGCGTTTTGTATTTAATACCGATGCAATATCTGTGTTTCATCGTCAATAAGAAGGTCCAAGCGATACAGTAAACCTGAAGTGAAGCATCGGAATCTATAACTAGTGTCACAGGAATTTTTCAAAGCATAGACAGTAAGAAGAGTCTGTCTTCTTGTACATTAGTCGGCATTGTGCCTTTTGTAATTACTTCCGATTCAGTTTCTGTGTTTCATCGTCAACAAGAAGGTCAGAGGGATACAGTAATCCTGAAGTAAAGGATCGGAATCTATAACAAGTGTCACAGGAATGGTTCAAAACATAGAAAGTAGGAAGAGTCAGTCTTCTTGTACTTAAGTCTGCATTGTGAATTTTCTATTTAATTCCGATGCAATTTCTGTGTTTCATCGTCAATAAGGAGGTCCATGGGATACAGTAAACCTGAAGTGAAGCATCGGAATCTATAACTAGTATCACAGGAATGGTTCAAATCATAGACAGTAAGAAGAGTCAGTCCTCTTGTACTTAAGTCGGCATTGTGGTTTTTGTATTTAATTCCGATGCAATTTCTGTGTTTCATCGTCAATAAGAATGTCCAAGGGATACAGTAAACCTAAAGTGAATCATCGGAATCTATAACTTGTGTCACAGGAATGTTTCAAAAAATAGTCTGTACGAAGAGTCAGTCTTCTTGTACTTAAGTCGGCATTGTTTCTTTTCTATTTAATTCCGACGCAATTTCTGTGTTTCATCGTCAATAAGAAGGTCCAAGGGATACAGTAAAGCTGAAGTGAAGCATCGGAATCTATAACTAGTGTCACAGGAATGGTTCAAAACATAGACGAAAAGAAGAGTCAGTCTTCTTGTACTTAAGTCGGCATTGTGCCATTTGTATTTCATTCCGATGCAATTTCTGTGATTCATCGTCAATAAGAAGGTCAAAGGGTTACAGTAAACCTGAAGTGAAGCATCGGAATCTATAACTAGTGTCACAGGAATTTTTCAAAGAATAGACAGTAAGAAGAGTCTGTCTTCTTGTACTTTAGTCGGCATTGTGCCTTTTGTAATTACTTCCGATTCAGTTTCTGTGTTTCATCGTGAACAAGAAGGTCAGAGGGATACAGTAATCCTGAAGTGAAGCATCGGAATCTATAACTAGTGTCACAGGAATGGTTCAAAACATAGAAAGTAGGAAGAGTCAGTCTTCTTGTACTTAAGTCTGCATTGTGAATTTTCTATTTAATTCCGATGCAATTTCTGTGTTTCATCGTCAATAAGGAGGTCCATGGGATACAGTAAACCTGAAGTGAAGCATAGGAATCTATAACTAGTGTCACAGCAATGGTTCAAAACATAGACAAAAAGACGAGTCAGTCTTCTTGTACTTAAGTTGGCATTGTGCCTTTTGTATTTAATTCCGATGCAATTTCTGAGTTTCATCGTCAATACGAAGGTCAGAGGGATACAGTAAACCTGAAGTGAAGCATCGGATTCAATAACTAGTGTCACAGGAATGGTTCAAAACAGTCAGTAAGAAGAGTCGGTCTTCTTGTACTTAAGTCGGCATTGTGCCTTTTGTATTTAATTACGATGCAATTTCTGTGTTTCATCGTCAATAAGAAGGTCAGAGTGATACAGTAAACCTGAAGTGTAGCATCGGAATCTATAACTAGTGTCACAGGAATAGTTCAAATCATAGACAGTAGGATGAGTCAGTCTTCTTGTACTTAAGTCGGCATTGTGCCTTTTGTTTATAATTCCGATGCAATTTCTGTGTTTCATGGCCTATAAGAAGGTCCAAGGCATTCCGTAAACCTGAAGTGAAGCATCGGAATCTGTAACTAGTGTCACAGGAATGGTTCAAATCATAGACAGTAAGAAGAGTCAGTCCTCTTGTACTTAAGTCGGCATTGTGCCTTTTGTATTTAATTCCGATGCACTTTCTGTGTTTCATCGTCAATAAGAAGGTCCAAGGGACACAGTAAGCCTGAAATGAAGCATCGGAATCTATAAGTAGCGTCACAGGAATGTTTCAAAGCATAGACAGTAGGAAGAGTCAGTCTACATGTACTTAAGTCAGCATTGTGTCTTTTGTATTTAATTCCGATGCAATTTCTGTGTTTCATCGTCAATAAGAAGGACCAGGGGATACAGTAAACCTGAAGTGAAGCATCGGAATCTATAACTAGTGTCACAGGAATGGTTCAAAATATAGACAGTAAGAAGAGTCAGAAATCTTGTACTTAAGTCGGCATTATGCCCTTTTCAATTTAATTCCGATGCAATTACTGCGTTTCACCGTCAATAAGAAGGTCAGAGGGATACAGTAAACCTGAAGTGAAGCATCGGAATCTCTCACTAGTGTCACAGGAATGGTTCAAAACATAATCAGTAAGAAGAGACAGTCTTCTTGTACATAAGTCTGTATTGTGCATTTTGTATTTAATTCCGATGCAATATCTGTGTTTCATCATCAATAAAAAGGTCCAAGGGATACAGTAAACCTGAAGTGAAGCGTCGGAATTTGTAACTAGCGTCGCAGGAATGGTTGAAAACATTGTCAGTAAGAAGAGTCAGTCTTCTGGTACTTAAGTCGGCATTGTGCCTTTTCTATTTACTTCCGATGCAATTTCTGTGTTTCATCGTCAATAAGAACGTCCAAGGGATACAGTAAACCTGAAGTGAAGCATCGGAATCTATAACTAGCGTCACAGGAATGGTTCAAAACATAGACAGTAGGAAGAGTCAGTCTTCTTGTACCTAAGTCGGCATTGTGCCTTTCCTATTTAATTCCGATGCAATTTCTGTGTTTCATCGTCAATAAGAAAGTCAGAGGGATACAGTAAACCTGAGGTGAAGCATCGGAATCTGTAAGTAGCGTCACATGAATGGTTCAAATCATAGACAGTAAGAAGAGTCAGTCTTCTTGTACTTAAGTCGGCATTGTGCCTTTTCTATTTAATTCCGATGCAATTTCTGTTTTTCATCGTCAATAAGAAGGTCCAAGGGATACAGTAAACCTGAAGTGAAGCATCGGAATCTAAACTAGTGTCACACGAATGGTTCAAAACATAGACAAAAAGAGGAGTCAGTCTTCTTGTACTTAAGTCGGCATTGTGCCTTTAGTATTTAATTCCGATGCAATTTCTGTGTTTCATCGTCAAAAAGAAGGTCAGAGGGATACAGTAAACCTGAATTGAAGCATCGGAATCAATAACTAGTGTCACAGGAGTGGTTCAAAACATAGACAGTGGGAATAGTCAGTCTTCTTGTACTTAAGTCGGCATTGTGCCTTTTGTATTTAACTCCGATGCACTATCTGTGTTTCATCGTCAATAAGAAGATCCCAGGGATACAGTAAACCTGAAATGAAGCATCGGAATCTATAACTAGTGTCACAAGAATGGTTCTGAACATAGGCAGTAGGAAGAGTCAGTCTTATTGTACTTAAGTCGGCATTGTGTCTTTTCTATTTCATTCCGATGCACTTTCTGTGTTTCATCGTCAATAAGAAGGTCCAAGGGATGCAATAAACCTGAAATGAAGCATCTGATTCTATAACTAAGGTCATAGGACTGTTTCAAAACATAGACAGGAGGAAGAGTCAGTCTTGTTGTACTTAAGTTGGCATTGTGCCTTTTCTATTTAATTCCGATGCAATTTCTGTGTTTCATCGTCAATAAGAAGGCCAGAGGGATACAGTAAACCTAAAGTGAAGCATCGGGATCTATAACTAGTGTCACAGGAATGGTGCAAATCATAGTCAGTAAGATGAGTCAGTCGTCTTGTACTTAAGTCGGCATTGTGCCTTTTGTATTTAATTCCGATGCAATTTCTGTGTTTCATCGTCAATAAGAAGGTCAGAGGGATATAGAAAACCTGAAGTGAAGCAATGTAATCTGTAACTAGTGTCACAAGTATGGTTCCAAACATAGTCAGTAAGAAGAGTCAGTTTCCTTGTACTTAAGTCGGCATTGTGCCTTTTCTATTTAATTCCGAAGCAATTTCGGTGTTTCATCGTCAAAAAGAAGGTCCAAAGGATACAGTAAACCTAAAGTGAATCATCGGAATCTATAACTTGTGTCACAGGAATGGTTCAAAAAATAGTCTGTACGAAGAGTCAGTCTTCTTGTACTTAAGTCGGCATTGTGCCTTTTGTATTTAATTCCGATGCAATTTCTGTGTTTCATCGTCAATAAGAAGGTCCAAGGGAAACAGTAAACCTGAAGTGAAGCATCGGAATCTATAACTAGTGTCACAGGAATGGTAAAAACATAGACAAAAAGAAGAGTCAGTCTTCTTGTACTTAAGTCGGCATTGTGCCCTTTGTATTTAATTCCGATGCAATTTCTGAGTTTCATCGTCAATAAGAAGGTCAGAGGGATACAGTAAACCTAAAGTGAAGGATCGTAATCTATAACTAGTGTCACAGGAATGGTTCAAAACAGTCAGTAAGAAGAGTCAGTCTTCTTGTCCTTATGTCGGCATTGTGCCTTTTGTATTTAATTCCGATGCAATTTCTGTGTTTCATCGTCAATAAGAAGGTCCAAGGGATGCAGTAAACCTGAAATGAAGCATCGGAATCTATAACTAAGGTCACAGGACTGTTTCAAACATAGACAGTAGGAAGAGTCAGTCTACATGTACTTACGTCGGCATTGTGCCTTTTGTATTTAATTCCGATGCAATATCTGTGTTTCATCGTCAATAAGAAGGTCCAAGGGATACAGTGAACCTGAAATAAAGCCTCGGCTTCTATAACTAGTGTCACAGGTGTGGTTCTAAACATAGACAGTAGGAAGAGTCAGTCTTGTTGTACTTAAGTCGGCATTGTGCATTTTCTATTTCATTCCGATGCACTTTCTGTGTTTCATCGTCAATAAGAAGGTCCAAGGGATACAAGCATCTGATTCTATAACTAAGGTCTTAGGACTGTTGCAAAACATAGACAATAGGTAGAGTCAGTCTTGTTGTACTTAAGTCGGCATTGTGCCTTTTCTATTTAATTCCGATAAAATTTCTGAGTTTCATCGTCAAAAAGAAGGCAAGAGGCATACAGTAAACCTGAAGTGAAGCATCGGAATCTATAAGTAGTGTCACAGGAATGGTTCAAATCATAGTCAGTAAGATGAGTCAGTCTTCTTGTACTTAAGTCGGCATTGTGCCTTTTCTATTACATTCCGATGCAATTTCTGTGTTTCATCGTCAATAAGAAGGTCAGAGGGATACAGTAAACCTGAAGTGAAGCATCGGAATCTATAACTAGTGTCACAGGAATGGTTCAAAGCAGTCAGTAAGAAGAGTCAGTCTTCTTGTACTTATGTCGGCATTGTGCCTTTTGTATTTAATTCCGATGCAATTTCTGTGTTTCATCGTCAATAAGAAGGTCCAACGGATACAGTAAATCTGAAGTGAAGCATCGGAATCTATAACTAGTGTCACAGGAATGGTTCAAAACATAGACAGTAAGAAGAGTCAGTCTTCTTGAACTTAAGTCGACATGGTTTCTTTTGTATTTAATTCCGATCCAATTTCTGTGTTTCATCGCCAGAAAGAAGGTCAGAGGGATACAGTAAACCTGAAGTGAAGCATCGGAATCTACAACTAGTGTCACAGGAATGGTACAAAACATAGACAGTAGGAAGAGTCAGTCTTCTTGTACTTAAGTCGGCATTGTGCCTTTTGTAATTAACTTCGATGCACTATCTGTGTACATCGTTAATACGAAGATCCAAGGGATACAGTAAACCTGAAATAAAGCATCGGAATCTATAACTAGTGTCGCAGGAATGGTTCAAAACATGGACAGTAGGAAGAGTCAGTCTTCTTGTACTTAAGTCGGCATTGTGCCTTTTGTAATTAACTTCGATGCACTATCTGTGTTTCATCGTCAATAAGAAGGTCCAACGGATACAGTAAATCTGAAGTGAAGCATCGGAATCTATAACTAGTGTCACAGGAATGGTTCAAAACATAGACAGTAAGAAGAGTCAGTCATCTTGTACTTAAGTCGACATTGTTTCTTTTGTATTTAATTCCGATCCAATTTCTGTGTTTCATCGCCAGAAAGAAGGTCAGAGGGATACAGTAAACCTGAAGTGAAGCATCGGATTCAATAACTAGTGTCACAGGAATGGTTCAAAACAGTCAGTAAGAAGAGTCGGTCTTCTTGTACTTAAGTCGGCATTGTGCCTTTTCTATTTAATTGCGATGCAATTTCTGTGTTTCATCGTCAATAAGAAGGTCAGAGTGATACAGTAAACCTAAAGTGTAGCATCGGAATCTATAACTAGTGTCACAGGAATAGTTCAAAACATAGACAGTAGAAAGAGTCAGTCTTCTTGTACTTAAGTCGGCATTGTGCCTTTTGTTTATAATTCCGATGCAATTTCTGTGTTTCATGGCCTATAAGAAGGTCCAAGGCATTCAGTGAACCTGAAGTGAAGCATCGGAATCTGTAACTAGTGTCACAGGAATGGTTCAAATCGTAGACAGTAAGAAGAGTCAGTCCTCTTGTACTTAAGTCGGCATTGTGCCTTTTGTATTTAATTCCGATGCACTTTCTGTGTTTCATCGTCAATAAGATGGTCCAAGGGACACAGTAAGCCTGAAATGAAGCATCGGAATCTATAACTAGCGTCACAATAATGTTTCAAAGCATAGACAGTAGGAAGAGTCAGTCTACATGTACTTAAGTCAGCATTGTGTCTTTTGTATTTAATTCCGATGCAATTTCTGTGTTTCATCGTCAATAAGAAGGACCAGGGGATACAGTAAACCTGAAGTGAAGCATCGGAATCTATAACTAGTGTCACAGGAATGGTTCAAAATATAGACAGTAAGAAGAGTCAGAAATCTTGTACTTAAGTCGGCATTATGCCCTTTTCAATTTAATTCCGATGCAATTACTGCGTTTCACCGTCAATAAGAAGGTCAGAGGGATACAGTAAACCTGAAGTGAAGCATCAGACTCTCTCACTAGTGTCACAGGAATGGTTCAAAACATAATCAGTAAGAAGAGTCAGTCTTCTTGTACATAAGTCTGTATTGTGCCTTTTGTATTTAATTCTGATGCAATATCTGTGTTTCATCATCAATAAGAAAGTCCAAGGGATACAGTAAACCTGAAGTGAAGCATCGGAATTTGTAACTAGCGTCGCAGGAATGGTTCAAAACATTGTCAGTAAGAAGAGTCAGTCTTCTGGTACTTAAGTCGGCATTGTGCCTTTTCTATTTACTTCCGATGCAATTTCTGTGTTTCATCGTCAATAAGAACGTCCAAGGGATACAGTAAACCTGAAGTGAAGCATCGGAATCTATAACTAGCGTCACAGGAATGGTTCAAAACATAGACAGTAGGAAGAGTCAGTCTTCTTGTACCTAAGTCGGCATTGTGCCTTTTCTATTTAATTCCGATGCAATTTCTGTGTTTCATCGTCAATAAGAAAGTCAGAGGGATACAGTAAACCTGAGGTGAAGCATCGGAATCTGTAAATAGCGTCACAGGAATGGTTCAAATCATAGACAGTAAGAAGAGTCAGTCTTCTTGTACTTAAGTCGGCATTGTGCCTTTTCTATTTACTTCCGATGCAATTTCTGTGTTTCATCGTCAATAAGAACGTCCAAGGGATACAGTAAACCTGAAGTGAAGCATCGAAATCTATAACTAGCGTCACAGGAATGGTTCAAAAGATAGACAGTAGGAAGAGTCAGTCTTCTTGTACCTAAGTCGGCATTGTGCGTTTTCTATTTCATTCCGATGCACTTTCTGTGTTTCATCGTCAATAAGAAGGTCCAAGGGATACAATAAACCAGAAATGAAGCATCTGATTCTATAACTAAGGTCTTAGGACTGTTGCAAAACATAGACAATAGGAAGAGTCAGTCCTGTTGTACTTAAGTCGGCATTGTGCCTTTTCTATTTAATTCCGATGAAATTTCTGAGTTTCATCGTCAAAAAAAGGCAAGAGGGATACAGTAAACCTGAAGTGAAGCATCGGAATCTATAAGTAGTGTCACAGGAATGGTTCAAATCATAGTCAGTAAGATGAGTCAGTCTTCTTGTACTTAAGTCGGCATTGTGCCTTTTCTATTACACTCCGATGCAATTTCTGTGTTTCATCGTCAATAAGAAGGTCAGAGATATACAGTAAACCTGAAGTGAAGCATCGGAATCTATAACTAGTGTCACAGGAATGGTTCAAAGCAGTCAGTAAGAAGAGTCAGTCTTCTTGTACTTAAGTCGACATTGTTTCTTTTGTATTTAATTTCGATCCAATTTCTGTGTTTCATCGCCAGAAAGAAGGTCAGAGGGATACAGTAAACCTGAAGTGAAGCATCGGAATCTATAACTAGTGTCACAGGAATGGTTCAAAACATAGACAGTAGGAAGAGTCAGTCTTCTTGTACTTAAGTCGGCATTGTGCCTTTTGTAATTAACTTCGATGCACTATCTGTGTTTCATCGTTAATACGAAGATCCAAGGGATACAGTAAACCTGAAATAAAGCATCGGAATCTATAACTAGTGTCGCAGGAATGGTTCAAAACATGGACAGTAGGAAGAGTCAGTCTTCTTGTACTTAAGTCGCCGTTGTGCCTTATCTAATTAATTCCGATGCACTTTCTGTGTTTCATCGTCAATAAGAAGGTCCAAGGGATACAATAAACCTGAAATGAAGGATCGGAATCTATAACTAAGGTCACAGGACTGTTTCAAACATAGACAGTAGAAAGAGTCAGTCTACATGTACTTACGTCGGCATTGTCCCTTTTGTAGTTAATTCCGATGCAATATCTGTGTTTCATCGTCAATAAGAAGGTCCTAGGGATAGAGTAAACCTGAAGTGAAGCATCGGAATCAATAACTAGTGTCACAGGAATGATTAAAAACATAGACAAAAAGAAGAGTCAGTCTTCTTGTACATAAGTCGGCATTGCGCCTTTTGTATTTAATTCCGATGCAATTTCTGTGTTTCATCGTCAATAAGAAGGTGAGAGGGAAACAGTAAACCTGAAGTGCAGCATCGGAATCTATAACTAGTGTCACAGGAATGCTTCAAAACATAGTCAGTAAGAAGAGTCAGTCTTCTTGAACTTAAGTCGGCATTGTGCGTTTTGTATTTAATTCCGATGCAATTTCTGTGTTTCATCGTCAATAAGAATGTCCAAGGGATTCAGAAAACCTGGAGTGAAGCATCGGAATCTATAACTAATGTCACAGGAATGGTTCAAAACATAGACAGTAAGAAGAGTCAGTCTTCTTGTACATAAGTCGGCATTGTAACTTTTCTATTTAATTCCGATGCAATTTCCGTGTTTCATCGTCAATAAGAAGGTAAGAGGGATACAGTAAACCTGAAGTTAAGCATAGGAATCTTTAACTAGTGTCACAGGAATGGTCCAAAACATAGTCAGTACGAAGAGTCAGTCTTATTGTACTTAAGTCGGCATTGTGCCTTTTGTATTTGATTCCGATGCCATTTCTGTGTTTCATCGTCAATAAGCAGGTCAGAGGGATACAGTAAACCTTAAGTGAAGCATCGGAATCTATAACTAGTGTCACAGGAATGGTTCAAAACATAGTCAGTAAGAAGAGTCAGTCTTCTTGAACTTAAGTCGGCATTGTGCCTTTTGTATTTAATTCCGTGCCATTTCTGTGTTTCATCGTCAATAAGAAGGTCAGAGGGTACAGTAAACCCGAAGTGAAGCATCGGAATCTGTTACTAGCGTCACAGGAATGGTTGAAATTATAGACAGTAAGAAGAGTCAGTCTTCTTGTATTTAAGTCGGCATTGTGCCATTTTCAATTTAATTCCGATGCAATTACTGTGTTTCATCGTCAATTAGAAGGTCAGAGGGATACAGTAAACCAGAAGTGAAGCATCGGAATCTGTAAGTAGTGTCACAGGAAGTGTTCAAATCATAGTCAGTAAGAAGAGTCAGTCTTCTTGTACTTACGTCGGCATTGTGCCTTTTGTATTTATTTCCGATGCAATATCTGTGTTTCATCGTCAATAAGAAGGTCCAAGGGATACAGTCAACCTGAAGTGAAGCATCGGAATCTGTAACTAGCGTCATAGGAATGGTTCAAAACATAGACAGTAAGAAGAGTCAGTCTTCTTGTACATAAGTCGGCATTGTGCCTTTTCTATTTAATTCCGATGCAATTTGCGTGTTTCATCGTCAATAAGAAGGTAAGAGGGATACAGTAAACCTGAAGGTAAGCATAGGAATCTATAACTAGTGTCACAGGAATGGTCCAAAACATAGTCAGTACGAAGAGTCAGTCTTATTGTACTTAAGTCGGCATTGTGCCTTTTGTATTTAATTCCGTGCCATTTCTGTGTTTCATCGTCAATAAGAATGTCAGAGGGCTCCAGTAAACCTTAAGTGAAGCATCGGAATCTATAACTAGTGTCACAGGAATGGTTCAAATCATAGTCAGTGAGAAGAGTCAGTCTTCTTGTACTTAAGTCGGCATTGTGTTTTTTTATTTTAATTCCGATGCAATTTCTGTGTTTCATCGTCAATAAGAAAGTCAGACGGATACAGTAAACCTGAGGTGAAGCATCGGAATCTGTAAATAGCGTCACAGGAATGGTTCAAATCATAGACAGTAAGAAGAGTCAGTCTTCTTGTACTTAAGTCGGCATTGTGCCTTTTCTATTTAATTCCGATGCAATTTCTGGGTTTCATCGTCAATAAGAAGGTCCAAGGGATACAGTAAACCTGAAGTGAAGCATCGGAATCTAAACTAGTGTCACAGGAATGGTTCAAAGCATAGACAAAAAGAGGAGTCAGTCTTCTTGTACTTAAGTCGGCATTGTGCCTTTAGTATTTAATTCCGATGCAATTTCTGTGTTTCATCGTCAAAAAGAAGGTCAGAGGGATACTGTAAACCTGAAGTGAAGCATCGGAATCTATAACTAGTGTCACAGGAGTGGTTCAAAACATAGACAGTGGGAATAGTCAGTCTTCTTGTACTTAAGTCGGCATTGTGCCTTTTGTATTTAACTCCGATGCACTATCTGTGTTTCATCGTCAATATGAAGGTCCAAGGGATACAGTAAACCTGAAGTGAAGCAACGGAATCTAAACTAGTGTCACAGGAATGGTTCAAAACATAGACAAAAAGAGGAGTCAGTCTTCTTGTACTTAAGTCGGCATTGTGCCTTTAGTATTTAATTCCGATGCAATTTCTGTGTTTCATCGTCAAAAAGAAGGTCAGAGAGATACAGTAAACCTGAAGTGAAGCATCGGAATCTATAACTAGTGTCACAGGAGTGGTTCAAAACACAGACAGTAGGAAGAGTCAGTCTTGTTGTACTTAAGTCGGCATTGTGCCTTTTCTATTTCATTCCGATGCACTTTCTGTGTTTCATCGTCAATAAGAAGGTCCAAGGGATGCAATAAACCTGAAAAGAAGCATCTGATTCTATAACTAAGGTCTTAGGACTGTTTCAAAACATAGACAGGAGGAAGAGTCAGTCTTGTTGTACTTAAGTTGGCATTGTGCCTTTTCTATTTAATTCCGATGCAATTTCTGTGTTTCATCGTCAATAAGAAGGCCAGAGGGATACAGTAAACCTAAAGTGTAGCATCGGGATCTATAACTAGTGTCACAGGAATGGTTCAAATCATAGTCAGTAAGATGAGTCAGTCGTCTTGTACTTAAGTCGGCATTGTGCCTTTTGTATTTAATTCCGATGCAATTTCTGTGTTTCATCGTCAATAAGAAGGTCAGAGGAATATAGAAAACCTGAAGTGAAGCAATGTAATCTGTAACTAGTGTCACAGGTATGGTTCCAAACATAGTCAGTAAGAAGAGTCAGTTTCCTTGTACTCAAGTTTGCATTGTGCCTTTTCTATTTAATTCCGAAGCAATTTCGGTGTTTCATCGTCAAAAAGAAGGTCCAAAGGATACAGTAAACCTAAAGTGAATCATCGGAATCTACAACTTGTGTCACAGGAATGGTTCAAAAAATAGTCTGTACGAAGAGTCAGTCTTCTTGTACTTAAGTCGGCATTGTGCCTTTTGTATTTAATTCCGATGCAATTTCTGTGTTTAATCGTCAATAAGAAGGTCCAAGGGATACAGTAAACCTGAAGTGAAGCATCGGAATCTATAACTAGCGTCACAGGAATGGTTCAAAACATAGACAGTAGGAAGAGTCAGTCTTCTTGTACCTAAGTCGGCATTATGCCTTTTCTATTTAATTCCGATGCAATTTCTGTGTTTCATCGTCAATAAGAAAGTCAGAGGGATACAGTAAACCTGAGGTGAAGCATCGGAATCTGTAAGTAGCGTCACATGAATGGTTCAAATCATAGACAGTAAGAAGAGTCAGTCTTCTTGTACTTAAGTCGGCATTGTGCCTTTTCTATTTAATTCCGATGCAATTTCTGTTTTTCATCGTCAATAAGAAGGTCCAAGGGATACAGTAAACCTGAAGTGAAGCATCGGAATCTAAACTAGTGTCACACGAATGGTTCAAAACATAGACAAAAAGAGGAGTCAGTCTTCTTGTTCTTAAGTCGGCATTGTGCCTTTAGTATTTAATTCCGATGCAATTTCTGTGTTTCATCGTCAATAATAAGGTGTAAGGGATACAGTAAACCTGAAGTGAAGCATCGGAATCTATAACTAGTGTCACAGGAATGCTTCAAAACATAGTCAGTAAGAAGAGTCAGTCTTCTTGAACTTAAGTCGGCATTGTGCGTTTTGTATTTAATTCCGATGCAATTTCTGTGTTTCATCGTCAATAAGAATGTCCAAGGGATTCAGAAAACCTGGAGTGAAGCATCGGAATCTATAACTAATGTCACAGGAATGGTTCAAAACATAGACAGTAAGAAGAGTCAGTCTTCTTGTACATAAGTCGGCATTGTAACTTTTCTATTTAATTCCGATGAAATTTCCGTGTTTCATCGTCAATAAGAAGGTAAGAGGGATACAGTAAACCTGAAGTTAAGCATAGGAATCTTTAACTAGTGTCACAGGAATGGTCCAAAACATAGTCAGTACGAAGAGTCAGTCTTATTGTACTTAAGTCGGCATTGTGCCTTTTGTATTTGATTCCGATGCCATTTCTGTGTTTCATCGTCAATAAGCAGGTCAGAGGGATACAGTAAACCTTAAGTGAAGCATCGGAATCTATAACTAGTGTCACAGGAATGGTTCAAAACATAGTCAGTAAGAAGAGTCAGTCTTCTTGAACTTAAGTCGGCATTGTGCCTTTTGTATTTAATTCCGTGCCATTTCTGTGTTTCATCGTCAATAAGAAGGTCAGAGGGTACAGTAAACCCGAAGTGAAGCATCGGAATCTGTTACTAGCGTCACAGGAATGGTTGAAATTATAGACAGTAAGAAGAGTCAGTCTTCTTGTATTTAAGTCGGCATTGTGCCATTTTCAATTTAATTCCGATGCAATTACTGTGTTTCATCGTCAATTAGAAGGTCAGAGGGATACAGTAAACCAGAAGTGAAGCATCGGAATCTGTAAGTAGTGTCACAGGAAGTGTTCAAATCATAGTCAGTAAGAAGAGTCAGTCTTCTTGTACTTACGTCGGCATTGTGCCTTTTGTATCTATTTCCGATGCAATATCTGTGTTTCATCGTCAATAAGAAGGTCCAAGGGATACAGTCAACCTGAAGTGAAGCATCGGAATCTGTAACTAGCGTCATAGGAATGGTTCAAAACATAGACAGTAAGAAGAGTCAGTCTTCTTGTACATAAGTCGGCATTGTGCCTTTTCTATTTAATTCCGATGCAATTTGCGTGTTTCATCGTCAATAAGAAGGTAAGAGGGATACAGTAAACCTGAAGGTAAGCATAGGAATCTATAACTAGTGTCACAGGAATGGTCCAAAACATAGTCAGTACGAAGAGTCAGTCTTATTGTACTTAAGTCGGCATTGTGCCTTTTGTATTTAATTCCGTGCCATTTCTGTGTTTCATCGTCAATAAGAATGTCAGAGGGCTCCAGTAAACCTTAAGTGAAGCATCGGAATCTATAACTAGTGTCACAGGAATGGTTCAAATCATAGTCAGTGAGAAGAGTCAGTCTTCTTGTACTTAAGTCGGCATTGTGTTTTTTTATTTTAATTCCGATGCAATTTCTGTGTTTCATCGTCAATAAGAAAGTCAGAGGGATACAGTAAACCTGAGGTGAAGCATCGGAATCTGTAAATAGCGTCACAGGAATGGTTCAAATCATAGACAGTAAGAAGAGTCAGTCTTCTTGTACTTAAGTCGGCATTGTGCCTTTTCTATTTAATTCCGATGCAATTTCTGGGTTTCATCGTCAATAAGAAGGTCCAAGGGATACAGTAAACCTGAAGTGAAGCATCGGAATCTAAACTAGTGTCACAGGAATGGTTCAAAGCATAGACAAAAAGAGGAGTCAGTCTTCTTGTACTTAAGTCGGCATTGTGCCTTTAGTATTTAATTCAGATGCAATTTCTGTGTTTCATCGTCAAAAAGAAGGTCAGAGGGATACAGTAAACCTGAAGTGAAGCATCGGAATCTATAACTAGTGTCACAGGAGTGGTTCAAAACATAGACAGTGGGAATAGTCAGTCTTCTTGTACTTAAGTCGGCATTGTGCCTTTTGTATTTAACTCCGATGCACTATCTGTGTTTCATCGTCAATATGAAGGTCCAAGGGATACAGTAAACCTGAAGTGAAGCAACGGAATCTAAACTAGTGTCACAGGAATGGTTCAAAACATAGACAAAAAGAGGAGTCAGTCTTCTTGTACTTAAGTCGGCATTGTGCCTTTAGTACTTAATTCCGATGCAATTTCTGTGTTTCATCGTCAAAAAGAAGGTCAGAGAGATACAGTAAACCTGAAGTGAAGCATCGGAATCTATAACTAGTGTCACAGGAGTGGTTCAAAACACAGACAGTAGGAAGAGTCAGTCTTGTTGTACTTAAGTCGGCATTGTGCCTTTTCTATTTCATTCCGATGCACTTTCTGTGTTTCATCGTCAATAAGAAGGTCCAAGGGATGCAATAAACCTGAAAAGAAGCATCTGATTCTATAACTAAGGTCTTAGGACTGTTTCAAAACATAGACAGGAGGAAGAGTCAGTCTTGTTGTACTTAAGTTGGCATTGTGCCTTTTCTATTTAATTCCGATGCAATTTCTGTGTTTCATCGTCAATAAGAAGGCCAGAGGGATACAGTAAACCTAAAGTGTAGCATCGGGATCTATAACTAGTGTCACAGGAATGGTTCAAATCATAGTCAGTAAGATGAGTCAGTCGTCTTGTACTTAAGTCGGCATTGTGCCTTTTGTATTTAATTCCGATGCAATTTCTGTGTTTCATCGTCAATAAGAAGGTCAGAGGGATATAGAAAACCTGAAGTGAAGCAATGTAATCTGTAACTAGTGTCACAGGTATGGTTCCAAACATAGTCAGCAAGAAGAGTCAGTTTCCTTGTACTCAATTTTGCATTGTGCCTTTTCTATTTAATTCCGAAGCAATTTCGGTGTTTCATCGTCAAAAAGAAGGTCCAAAGGATACAGTAAACCTAAAGTGAATCATCGGAATCTACAACTTGTGTCACAGGAATGGTTCAAAAAATAGTCTGTACGAAGAGTCAGTCTTCTTGTACTTAAGTCGGCATTGTGCCTTTTGTATTTCATTCCGATGCAATTTCTGTGTTTAATCGTCAATAAGAAGGTCCAAGGGATACAGTAAACCTGAAGTGAAGCATCGGAATCTATAACTAGCGTCACAGGAATGGTTCAAAACATAGACAGTAGGAAGAGTCAGTCTTCTTGTACCTAAGTCGGCATTGTGCCTTTTCTATTTAATTCCGATGCAATTTCTGTGTTTCATCGTCAATAAGAAAGTCAGAGGGATACAGTAAACCTGAGGTGAAGCATCGGAATCTGTAAGTAGCGTCACATGAATGGTTCAAATCATAGACAGTAAGAAGAGTCAGTCTTCTTGTACTTAAGTCGGCATTGTGCCTTTTCTATTTAATTCCGATGCAATTTCTGTTTTTCATCGTCAATAAGAAGGTCCAAGGGATACAGTAAACCTGAAGTGAAGCATCGGAATCTAAACTAGTGTCACACGAATGGTTCAAAACATAGACAAAAAGAGGAGTCAGTCTTCTTGTACTTAAGTCGGCATTGTGCCTTTAGTATTTAATTCCGATGCAATTTCTGTGTTTCATCGTCAAAAAGAAGGTCAGAGGGATACAGTAAACCTGAATTGAAGCATCGGAATCAATAACTAGTGTCACAGGAGTGGTTCAAAACATAGACAGTGGGAATAGTCAGTCTTCTTGTACTTAAGTCGGCATTGTGAATTTTGTATTTAACTCCGATGCACTATCTGTGTTTCATCGTCAATAAGAAGATCCCAGGGATACAGTAAACCTGAAATGAAGCATCGGAATCTATAACTAGTGTCACAGGAATGGTTCTGAACATAGGCAGTAGGAAGAGTCAGTCTTATTGTACTTAAGTCGGCATTGTGCCTTTTCTATTTCATTCCGATGCACTTTCTGTGTTTCATCGTCAATAAGAAGGTCCAACGGATGCAATAAACCTGAAATGAAGCATCTGATTCTATAACTAAGGTCTTAGGACTGTTTCAAAACATAGACAGGAGGAAGAGTCAGTCTTGTTGTACTTAAGTTGGCATTGTGCCTTTTCTATTTAATTCCGATGCAATTTCTGTGTTTCATCGTCAATAAGAAGGCCAGAGGGATACAGTAAACCTAAAGTGAAGCATCGGGATCTATAACTAGTGTCACAGGAATGGTTCAAATCATAGTCAGTAAGATGAGTCAGTCGTCTTGTACTTAAGTCGGCATTGTGCCTTTTGTATTTAATTCCGATGCAATTTCTGTGTTTCATCGTCAATAAGAAGGTCAGAGGGATATAGAAAACCTGAAGTGAAGCAATGTAATCTGTAACTAGTGTCACAGGTATGGTTCCAAACATAGTCAGTAAGAAGAGTCAGTTTCCTTGTACTTAAGTCGGCATTGTGCCTTTTCTATTTAATTCCGAAGCAATTTCGGTGTTTCATCGTCAAAAAGAAGGTCCAAAGGATACAGTAAACCTAAAGTGAATCATCGGAATCTATAACTTGTGTCACAGGAATGGTTCAAAAAATAGTCTGTACGAAGAGTCAGTCTTCTTGTACTTAAGTCGGCATTGTGCCTTTTGTATTTAATTCCGATGCAATTTCTGTGTTTCATCGTCAATAAGAAGGTCCAAGGGAAACAGTAAACCTGAAGTGAAGCATCGGAATCTATAACTAGTGTCACAGGAATGGTAAAAACATAGACAAAAAGAAGAGTCAGTCTTCTTGTACTTAAGTCGGCATTGTGCCCTTTGTATTTAATTCCGATGCAATTTCTGAGTTTCATCGTCAATAAGAAGGTCAGAGGGATACAGTAAACCTAAAGTGAAGGATCGTAATCTATAAATAGTGTCACAGAAATGGTTCAAAACAGTCAGTAAGAAGAGTCAGTCTTCTTGTCCTTATGTCGGCATTGTGCCTTTTGTATTTAATTCCGATGCAATTTCTGTGTTTCATCGTCAATAAGAAGGTCCAAGGGATACAGTAAACCTGAAATGAAGCATCGGAATCTATAACTAAGGTCACAGGACTGTTTCAAACATAGACAGTAGGAAGAGTCAGTCTACATGTACTTACGTCGGCATTGTGCCTTTTGTATTTAATTCCGATGCAATATCTGTGTTTCATCGTCAATAAGAAGGTCCAAGGGATACAGTGAACCTGAAATAAAGCCTCGGCTTCTATAACTAGTGTCACAGGTGTGGTTCTAAACATAGACAGTAGGAAGAGTCAGTCTTGTTGTACTTAAGTCGGCATTGTGCGTTTTCTATTTCATTCCGATGCACTTTCTGTGTTTCATCGTCAATAAGAAGGTCCAAGGGATACAAGCATCTGATTCTATAACTAAGGTCTTAGGACTGTTGCAAAACATAGACAATAGGTAGAGTCAGTCTTGTTGTACTTAAGTCGGCATTGTGCCTTTTCTATTTAATTCCGATGAAATTTCTGCGTTTCATCGTCAAAAAGAAGGCAAGAGGCATACAGTAAACCTGAAGTGAAGCATCGGAATCTATAAGTAGTGTCACAGGAATGGTTCAAATCATAGTCAGTAAGATGAGTCAGTCTTCTTGTACTTAAGTCGGCATTGTGCCTTTTCTATTACATTCCGATGCAATTTCTGTGTTTCATCGTCAATAAGAAGGTCAGAGGGATACAGTAAACCTGAAGTGAAGCATCGGAATCTATAACTAGTGTCACAGGAATGGTTCAAAGCAGTCAGTAAGAAGAGTCAGTCTTCTTGTACTTATGTCGGCATTGTGCCTTTTGTATTTAATTCCGATGCAATTTCTGTGTTTCATCGTCAATAAGAAGGTCCAACGGATACAGTAAATCTGAAGTGAAGCATCGGAATCTATAACTAGTGTCACAGGAATGGTTCAAAACATAGACAGTAAGAAGAGTCAGTCTTCTTGAACTTAAGTCGACATGGTTTCTTTTGTATTTAATTCCGATCCAATTTCTGTGTTTCATCGCCAGAAAGAAGGTCAGAGGGATACAGTAAACCTGAAGTGAAGCATCGGAATCTACAACTAGTGTCACAGGAATGGTTCAAAACATAGACAGTAGGAAGAGTCAGTCTTCTTGTACTTAAGTCGGCATTGTGCCTTTTGTAATTAACTTCGATGCACTATCTGTGTTTCATCGTTAATACGAAGATCCAAGGGATACAGTAAACCTGAAATAAAGCATCGGAATCTATAACTAGTGTCGCAGGAATGGTTCAAAACATGGACAGTAGGAAGAGTCAGTCTTCTTGTACTTAAGTCGGCATTGTGCCTTTTGTAATTAACTTCGATGCACTATCTGTGTTTCATCGTCAATAAGAAGGTCCAACGGATACAGTAAATCTGAAGTGAAGCATCGGAATCTATAACTAGTGTCACAGGAATGGTTCAAAACATAGACAGTAAGAAGAGTCAGTCATCTTGTACTTAAGTCGACATTGTTTCTTTTGTATTTAATTCCGATCCAATTTCTGTGTTTCATCGCCAGAAAGAAGGTCAGAGGGATACAGTAAACCTGAAGTGAAGCATCGGATTCAATAACTAGTGTCACAGGAATGGTTCAAAACAGTCAGTAAGAAGAGTCGGTCTTCTTGTACTTAAGTCGGCATTGTGCCTTTTCTATTTAATTACGATGCAATTTCTGTGTTTCATCGTCAATAAGAAGGTCAGAGTGATACAGTAAACCTAAAGTGTAGCATCGGAATCTATAACTAGTGTCACAGGAATAGTTCAAAACATAGACAGTAGGAAGAGTCAGTCTTCTTGTACTTAAGTCGGCATTGTGCCTTTTGTTTATAATTCCGATGCAATTTCTGTGTTTCATGGCCTATAAGAAGGTCCAAGGCATTCAGTGAACCTGAAGTGAAGCATCGGAATCTGTAACTAGTGTCACAGGAATGGTTCAAATCGTAGACAGTAAGAAGAGTCAGTCCTCTTGTACTTAAGTCGGCATTGTGCCTTTTGTATTTAATTCCGATGCACTTTCTGTGTTTCATCGTCAATAAGATGGTCCAAGGGACACAGTAAGCCTGAAATGAAGCATCGGAATCTATAACTAGCGTCACAGGAATGTTTCAAAGCATAGACAGTAGGAAGAGTCAGTCTACATGTACTTAAGTCAGCATTGTGTCTTTTGTATTTAATTCCGATGCAATTTCTGTGTTTCATCGTCAATAAGAAGGACCAGGGGATACAGTAAACCTGAAGTGAAGCATCGGAATCTATAACTAGTGTCACAGGAATGGTTCAAAATATAGACAGTAAGAAGAGTCAGAAATCTTGTACTTAAGTCGGCATTATGCCCTTTTCAATTTAATTCCGATGCAATTACTGCGTTTCACCGTCAATAAGAAGGTCAGAGGGATACAGTAAACCTGAAGTGAAGCATCAGAATCTCTCACTAGTGTCACAGGAATGGTTCAAAACATAATCAGTAAGAAGAGTCAGTCTTCTTGTACATAACTCTGTATTGTGCCTTTTGTATTTAATTCTGATGCAATATCTGTGTTTCATCATCAATAAGAAAGTCCAAGGGATACAGTAAACCTGAAGTGAAGCATCGGAATTTGTAACTAGCGTCGCAGGAATGGTTCAAAACATTGTCAGTAAGAAGAGTCAGTCTTCTGGTACTTAAGTCGGCATTGTGCCTTTTCTATTTACTTCCGATGCAATTTCTGTGTTTCATCGTCAATAAGAACGTCCAAGGGATACAGTAAACCTGAAGTGAAGCATCGGAATCTATAACTAGCGTCACAGGAATGGTTCAAAACATAGACAGTAGGAAGAGTCAGTCTTCTTGTACCTAAGTCGGCATTGTGCCTTTTCTATTTAATTCCGATGCAATTTCTGTGTTTCATCGTCAATAAGAAAGTCAGAGGGATACAGTAAACCTGAGGTGAAGCATCGGAATCTGTAAATAGCGTCACAGGAATGGTTCAAATCATAGACAGTAAGAAGAGTCAGTCTTCTTGTACTTAAGTCGGCATTGTGCCTTTTCTATTTACTTCCGATGCAATTTCTGTGTTTCATCGTCAATAAGAACGTCCAAGGGATACAGTAAACCTGAAGTGAAGCATCGGAATCTATAACTAGCGTCACAGGAATGGTTCAAAAGATAGACAGTAGGAAGAGTCAGTCTTCTTGTACCTAAGTCGGCATTGTGCGTTTTCTATTTCATTCCGATGCACTTTCTGTGTTTCATCGTCAATAAGAAGGTCCAAGGGATACAATAAACCAGAAATGAAGCATCTGATTCTATAACAAAGGTCTTAGGACTGTTGCAAAACATAGACAATAGGAAGAGTCAGTCCTGTTGTACTTAAGTCGGCATTGTGCCTTTTCTATTTAATTCCGATGAAATTTCTGAGTTTCATCGTCAAAAAAAGGCAAGAGGGATACAGTAAACCTGAAGTGAAGCATCGGAATCTATAAGTAGTGTCACAGGAATGGTTCAAATCATAGTCAGTAAGATGAGTCAGTCTTCTTGTACTTAAGTCGGCATTGTGCCTTTTCTATTACATTCCGATGCAATTTCTGTGTTTCATCGTCAATAAGAAGGTCAGAGGGATACAGTAAACCTGAAGTGAAGCATCGGAATCTATAACTAGTGTCACAGGAATGGTTCAAAGCAGTCAGTAAGAAGAGTCAGTCTTCTTGTACTTATGTCGGCATTGTGCCTTTTGTATTTAATTCCGATGCAATTTGTGTGTTTCATCGTCAATAAGAAGGTCCAACGGATACAGTAAATCTGAAGTGAAGCATCGGAATCTATAACTAGTGTCACAGGAATGGTTCAAAACATAGACAGTAAGAAGAGTCAGTCTTCTTGTACTTAAGTCGACATTGTTTCTTTTGTATTTAATTTCGATCCAATTTCTGTGTTTCATCGCCAGAAAGAAGGTCAGAGGGATACAGTAAACCTGAAGTGAAGCATCGGAATCTATAACTAGTGTCACAGGAATGGTTCAAAACATAGACAGTAGGAAGAGTCAGTCTTCTTGTACTTATGTCGGCATTGTGCCTTTTGTAATTAACTTCGATGCACTATCTGTGTTTCATCGTTAATACGAAGATCCAAGGGATACAGTAAACCTGAAATAAAGCATCGGAATCTATAACTAGTGTCGCAGGAATGGTTCAAAACATGGACAGTAGGAAGAGTCAGTCTTCTTGTACTTAAGTCGCCGTTGTGCCTTATCTATATAATTCCGATGCACTTTCTGTGTTTCATCGTCAATAAGAAGGTCCAAGGGATACAATAAACCTGAAATGAAGGATCGGAATCTATAACTAAGGTCACAGGACTGTTTCAAACATAGACAGTAGAAAGAGTCAGTCTACATGTACTTACGTCGGCATTGTCCCTTTTGTAGTTAATTCCGATGCAATATCTGTGTTTCATCGTCAATAAGAAGGTCCTAGGGATAGAGTAAACCTGAAGTGAAGCATCGGAATCAATAACTAGTGTCACAGGAATGATTAAAAACATAGACAAAAAGAAGAGTCAGTCTTCTTGTACATAAGTTGGCATTGTGCCTTTTGTATTTAATTCCGATGCAATTTCTGTGTTTCATCGTCAATAAGAAGGTGAGAGGGAAACAGTAAACCTGAAGTGCAGCATCGGAATCTATAACTAGTGTCACAGGAATGCTTCAAAACATAGTCAGTAAGAAGAGTCAGTCTTCTTGAACTTAAGTCGGCATTGTGCGTTTTGTATTTAATTCCGATGCAATTTCTGTGTTTCATCGTCAATAAGAATGTCCAAGGGATTCAGAAAACCTGGAGTGAAGCATCGGAATCTATAACTAATGTCACAGGAATGGTTCAAAACATAGACAGTAAGAAGAGTCAGTCTTCTTGTACATAAGTCGGCATTGTAACTTTTCTATTTAATTCCGATGCAATTTCCGTGTTTCATCGTCAATAAGAAGGTAAGAGGGATACAGTAAACCTGAAGTTAAGCATAGGAATCTTTAACTAGTGTCACAGGAATGGTCCAAAACATAGTCAGTACGAAGAGTCAGTCTGATTGTACTTCAGTCGGCATTGTGCCTTTTGTATTTGATTCCGATGCCATTTCTGTGTTTCATCGTCAATAAGCAGGTCAGAGGAATACAGTAAACCTTAAGTGAAGCATCGGAATCTATAACTAGTGTCACAGGAATGGTTCAAAACATAGTCAGTAAGAAGAGTCAGTCTTCTTGAACTTAAGTCGGCATTGTGCCTTTTGTATTTAATTCCGTGCCATTTCTGTGTTTCATCGTCAATAAGAAGGTCAGAGGGTACAGTAAACCCGAAGTGAAGCATCGGAATCTGTTACTAGCGTCACAGGAATGGTTGAAATTATAGACAGTAAGAAGAGTCAGTCTTCTTGTATTTAAGTCGGCATTGTGCCATTTTCAATTTAATTCCGATGCAATTACTGTGTTTCATCGTCAATTAGAAGGTCAGAGGGATACAGTAAACCAGAAGTGAAGCATCGGAATCTGTAAGTAGTGTCACAGGAAGTGTTCAAATCATAGTAATTAAGAAGAGTCAGTCTTCTTGTACTTACGTCGGCATTGTGCCTTTTGTATTTATTTCCGATGCAATATCTGTGTTTCATCGTCAATAAGAAGGTCCAAGGGATACAGTCAACCTGAAGTGAAGCATCGGAATCTGTAACTAGCGTCATAGGAATGGTTCAAAACATAGACAGTAAGAAGAGTCAGTCTTCTTGTACATAAGTCGGCATTGTGCCTTTTCTATTTAATTCCGATGCAATTTGCGTGTTTCATCGTCAATAAGAAGGTAAGAGGGATACAGTAAACCTGAAGGTAAGCATAGGAATCTATAACTAGTGTCACAGGAATGGTCCAAAACATAGTCAGTACGAAGAGTCAGTCTTATTGTACTTAAGTCGGCATTGTGCCTTTTGTATTTAATTCAGTGCCATTTCTGTGTTTCATCGTCAATAAGAATGTCAGAGGGCTCCAGTAAACCTTAAGTGAAGCATCGGAATCTATAACTAGTGTCACAGGAATGGTTCAAATCATAGTCAGTGAGAAGAGTCAGTCTTCTTGTACTTAAGTCGGCATTGTGTTTTTTTATTTTAATTCCGATGCAATTTCTGTGTTTCATCGTCAATAAGAAAGTCAGAGGGATACAGTAAACCTGAGGTGAAGCATCGGAATCTGTAAATAGCGTCACAGGAATGGTTCAAATCATAGACAGTAAGAAGAGTCAGTCTTCTTGTACTTAAGTCGGCATTGTGCCTTTTCTATTTAATTCCGATGCAATTTCTGTGTTTAATCGTCAATAAGAAGGTCCAAGGGAAACAGTAAACCTGACGTGAAGCATCGGAATCTATAACTAGTGTCACAGGAATGGTGAAAACATAGACAAAAAGAGGAGTCAGTCTTCTTGTACTTAAGTCGGCATTGTGCCCTTTGTATTTAATTCCGATGCAATTTCTGAGTTTCATCGTCAATAAGAAGGTCAGAGGGATACAGTAAACCTAAAGTGAAGGATCGTAATCTATAACTAGTGTCACAGGAATGGTTCAAAACAGTCAGTAAGAAGAGTCAGTCTTCTTGTCCTTATGTCGGCATTGTGCCTTTTGTATTTAATTCCGATGCAATTTCTGTGTTTCATCGTCAATAAGAAGGTCTAAGGGATACAGTAAACCTGAAATGAAGCATCGGAATCTATAACTAAGGTCACAGGACTGTTTCAAACATAGACAGTAGGAAGAGTCAGTCTACATGTACTTACGTCGGCATTGTGCCTTTTGTATTTAATTCCAATGCAATATCTGTGTTTCATCGTCAATAAGAAGGTCCAAGGGATACAGTGAACCTGAAATAAAGCCTCGGCTTCTATAACTAGTGTCACAGGAGTGGTTCTAAACATAGACAGTAGGAAGAGTCAGTCTTGTTGTACTTAAGTCGGCATTGTGCGTTTTCTATTTCATTCCGATGCACTTTCTGTCTTTCATCGTCAATAAGAAGGTCCAAGGGATACAATAAACCAGAAATGAAGCATCTGATCCTATAACTAAGGTCTTAGGACTGTTGCAAAACATAGACAATAGGAGGAGTCAGTCTTGTTGTACTTAAGTCGGCATTGTGCCTTTTCTATTTAATTCCGATGAAATTTCTGAGTTTCATCGTCAATAAGAAGGCAAGAGGGATACAGTAAACCTGAAGTGAAGCATCGGAATCTATAAGTAGTGTCACAGGAATGGTTCAAATCATAGTCAGTAAGATGAGTCAGTCTTCTTGTACCTAAGTCGGCATTGTGCCTTTTCTATTACATTCCGATGCAATTTCTGTGTTTCATCGTCAATAAGAAGGTCAGAGGGATACAGTAAACCTGAAGTGAAGCATCGGAATCTATAACTAGTGTCACAATAATGGTTCAAAGCAGTCAGTAAGAAGAGTCAGTCTTCTTGTACTTATGTCGGCATTGTGCCTTTTGTATTTAATTCCGATGCAATTTCTGTGTTTCTTCGTCAATAAGAAGGTCCAACGGATACAGTAAATCTGAAGTGAAGCATCGGAATCTATAACTAGTGTCACAGGAATGGTTCAAAACATAGACAGTAAGAAGAGTGAGTCTTCTTGTACTTAAGTCGACATTGTTTCTCTTGTATTTAATTCCGATCCAATTTCTGTGTTTCATCGCCAGAAAGAAGGTCAGAGGGATACAGTAAACCTGAAGTGAAGCATCGGAATCTATAACTAGTGTCACAGGAATGGTTCAAAACATAGACAGTAGGAAGAGTCAGTCTTCTTGTACTTAAGTCGGCATTGTGCCTTTTGTAATTAACTTCGATGCACTATCTGTGTTTCATCGTTAATACGAAGATCCAAGGGATACAGTAAACCTGAAATAAAGCATCGGAATCTATAACTAGTGTCGCAGGAATGGTTCAAAACATGGACAGTAGGAAGAGTCAGTCTTCTTGTACTTAAGTCGCCGTTGTGCCTTATCTATTTAATTCCGATGCACTTTCTGTGTTTCATCGTCAATAAGAAGGTCCAAGGGATACACTAAACCTGAAATGAAGGATCGGAATCTAAAACTAAGGTCACAGGACTGTTTCAAACATAGACAGTAGAAAGAGTCAGTCAACATGTACTTACGTCGGCATTGTCCCTTTTGTAGTTAATTCCGATGCAATATCTGTGTTTCATCGTCAATAAGAAGGTCCTAGGGATAGAGTAAACCTGAAGTGAAGCATCGGAATCAATAACTAGTGTCACAGGAATGGTTCAAAACATAGACAATAAGAAGAGTCAGTCTTCTTGTACTTAAGTCGGCATTGTGCCTTTTGTATTTAATTCCGATGCAATTTCTGTGTTTCATCGTCAATAAGAAGGTGAGAGGGAAACAGTAAACCTGAAGTGCAGCATCGGAATCTATAACTAGTGTCACAGGAATGCTTCAAAACATAGTCAGTAAGAAGAGTCAGTCTTCTTGAACTTAAGTCGGCATTGTGCGTTTTGTATTTAATTCCGATGCAATTTCTGTGTTTCATCGTCAATAAGAATGTCCAAGGGATTCAGCAAACCTGGAGTGAAGCATCGGAATCTATAACTAATGTCACAGGAATGGTTCAAAACATAGACAGTAAGAAGAGTCAGTCTTCTTGTACATAAGTCGGCATTGTAATTTTCCATTTAATTCCGATGCAATTTCCGTGTTTCATCGACAATAAGAAGGTAAGAGGGATACAGTAAACCTGAAGTTAAGCATAGGAATCTATAACTAGTGTCACAGGAATGGTCCAAAACATAGTCAGTACGAAGAGTCAGTCTTATTGTACTTAAGTCGGCATTGTGCCTTTTGTATTTGATTCCGATGCCATTTCTGTGTTTCATCGTCAATAAACATGTCAGAGGGATACAGTAAACCTTAAGTGAAGCATCGGAATCTATAACTAGTGTCACAGGAACGGTTCAAAATTTAGTCAGTAAGAAGAGTCAGTCTTCTTGTACTTAAGTCGGCATTGTGCCTTTTGTATTTAATACCGATGCAATTTCTGTGTTTCATCGTCAATAAGAAGGTCCAAGGGATACAGTAAACCTGAAGTGAAGCTTTGGAATCTATAACTGGTGTCACAGGAATGATTCAAACATAGAGAGTAAGAACAGTCAGTCTACTTGTACTTAAGTCGGCATTACGCCGTTTTCAATTTAATTCCGATGCAATTACTGTGATTCATCGTCAATAAGAAGGTCAGAGGGATACAGTAATCCTGAAGTTAAGCACAGGAATCTATAACTAGTGTCACAGGAATGGTCCAAAACATAGTCAGTACGAAGAGTCAGTCTTATTGTACTTAAGTCGGCATTGTGCCTTTTGTATTTAATTCCGTGCCATTTCTGTGTTTCATCGTCAATTAGAAGGTCAGAGAGATACAGTAAACCAGAAGTGAAGCATCGGAATCTGTAAGTAGTGTCACAGGAAGTGGTCAAAACATAGTCAGTAAGAAGAGTCAGTCTTCTTGTACTTACGTCGGCATTGTGCCTTTTGTATTTATTTCCGATGCAATATCTGTGTTTCATCGTCAATAAGAAGGTCCAAGGGATACAGTCAACCTGAATGGGAAGCATCGGAATCTGTAACTAGCGTCACAGGAATGGTTCAAAACATAGACAGTAAGAAGAGTCAGTCTTCTTGTACATAAGTCGGCATTGTGCCTTTTCTATTTAATTCCGATGCAATTTCCGTGTTTCATCGTCAATAAGAAGGTAAGAGGGATACAGTAAACCTCAAGGTAAGCATAGGAATCTATAACTAGTGGCACAGGAATGGTCCAAAACATAGTCAGTACGAAGAGTCAGTCTTATTGTACTTAAGTCGGCATTGTGCCTTTTGTATTTAATTCCGTGCCATTTCTGTGTTTCATCGTCAATAAGAATGTCAGAGGGATCCAGTAAACCTTAAGTGAAGCATCGGAATCTATAACTAGTGTCACAGGAATGGTTCAAATCATAGTCAGTGAGAAGAGTCAGTCTTCTTGTACTTAAGTCGGCATTGTGTTTTTTTTATTTTAATTCCGATGCAATTTCAGTGTTTCGTCGCCAATAAGAAGGTCAGAGGGATTCAGTAAACCTGACGTGAAGCATCGGAATCTGTGACTTGCGTCACAGGATTGGTTCAAAACATAGAGAGTAAGATGAGTCAGTCTTCTTGTACTTAAGTCGGCATTGTGCACTTGTATGTAATTCCGATGCAATTTCTGTGTTTCATCGTTAATAAGAAGGTCCAAGAGATACAGTAAACCTGAAGTGAAGCATCGGAATCTATATCTTGTGTCACAGGAATGGTTCAAAACGTAGACAGTAAGGTGAGTCAGTCTTCTCGTACTTAAGTCGGCATTGTTCCATTTGTATTTAATTCCGATGCAATTTCTGTGATTCAACGTCAAGAAGAAGGTCAGAGGGATACAGTAAACATGACGTGAAGCATCGGAATCTATAACTAGTGTCACAGGAAAGTTTCAAAACAGTCAGTAGGAAGAGTCAGTCATCTTGTACTTAAGTCGGCATTGTGCCTTTTGTATTTAATTCCGATGCAATTTCTGTGATTCATCGTCAATAGTAAGGTCAGAGGGATACAGTAAACCTGAAGTGTAGCATCGGAATCTATAACTAGTGTCACAGGAATGGTTCAAAACATAGACAGTAGGAAGAGTCAGTCTTCTTGTACGTAAGTCGGCATTGTCCCTTTTGTATTTAATACCGATGCAATTTCTGTGTTTCATCGTCAATAAGAAGGTCCAACGGATACAGTAAACCCGAAGTGAAGCATCGGAATCTATAACTAGTTTCACAGGAGTGGTTAAAAGCATAGACTGTAAGAAAGGTCAGTCTTCTTGTACTTAAGTCGGCATTGTGCCTTTTGTATTTAATTCCGATGCAATTTCTGTGTTTCATCGTCAATAAGAAGGTCAGAGGGATACAGTAAACCTGAAGTGAAGCATCGGAATCTATAACTAGTGTCACAGGAATGGTTCAAAACATAGACAGTGGGAAGAGTCAGTCTTCTTGTACTTAAGTCAGCATTGTGCCTTTTCTATTTAATTCCGATGCACATTCTGTGTTTCATCATCAACAAGAAGGTCCAAGGGATACAGTAAACCTGAAATGAAGTATCAGAATCTATAACTAGTGTCACAGGAATGTACCAAACCATAGACAGTAGGAAGAGTCAGTCTACATATACTTAAGTGGGCCTTGTGCCTTTTGTATTTAATTCCGATGCAATTTCTGTTTCATCGCCAATAAGAAGGTCAGAGGGATACAGTAAACCTGAAGTGAAGCATCGGAATCTAATCTAGTGTCACAGGAATGGTTCAAACATAGGGAGTAAGAGGAGTCAGTCTACTTGTACTTAAGTCGGCATTATGCCCTTTTCAATTTAATTCCGATGCAATTACTGTGATTCATCGTCAATAAGAAGGTCAGAGGGATACAGAAAGCCTGAAGTGAATCATCGGAATCTCTAACTAGTGTCACAGGAATGGTTCAAAATATAGTCAGTAAGAAGAGTCAGTCTTCTTGTACTTAATTCGGCATTGTGCCTTTTGTATTTAATTCCGATGCAATTACTGTGTTTCATCGTCAATAAGAAGGTCCAAGGGATACAGTAACCCTGAAGTGAAGCATCGGAATCTGTAACTAGCGTCACAGGAATGGTTCAAACATAGTCAGTAAGAAGAGTCAGTCTTTTTGTACTTAAGTCGGCATTGTGCCTTTTCTATTTAATTACGATGCAATGTCTGTGTTTCATCGTCAATAAGAACGTCCAAGGGATACAGTGAACCTGAAGTGAAGCATCCGAATCTATAACTAGTGTCACAGGATTGGTTCAAAGCATAGACAGTAGGAAGAGTCAATCTTCATGTACTTAAGTCGGCATTGTGCCTTTTCTATTTAATTCCGATGCAATTTCCGTGCTTCATCGTCAATAAGAAGGGCAGAGGGATACAGTAAACCCGAAGTGAAGCATCGGAATCTGTAACTAGCGTCACAGGAATGGTTCAAAACATAGACAGTAAGAAGAGTCAGTCTTCTTGTACTTAAGTCGGCATTGTGCCATTTTCAATTTAAAACCGATGCAATTACTGTGTTTCATCGTCAATTAGAAGGTCAGAGGGATACAGTAAACCAGAAGTAAAGCATCGGAATCTCTAAGTAGTGTCACAGGAAGTGTTCAAAACATAGTCAGTAAGAAGAGTCAGTCTTCTTGTACATACGTCGGCATTGTGCCTTTTGTATTTAATTCCGATGCAATATCTGTGTTTCATCGTCAATAAGAAGGTCCAAGGGATACAGTCAACCTGAAGTGAAGCATCGGAATCTGTAACTAGCGTCACAGGAATGGTTCAAAACATAGACAGTAAGAAGAGTCAGTCTTCTTGTACATAAGTCGGCATTGTGCCTCTTCTATTTAATTCCGATGCAATTTCCGTGTTTCATCGTCAATAAGAAGGTAAGAGGGATACAGTAAACCTGAAGTTAAGCATAGGAATCTATAACTAGTGTCACAGGAATGGTCCAAAACATAGTCAGTACGAAGAGTCAGTCTCATTGTACTTAAGTCGGCATTGTGCCTTTTGTATTTTATTCGGTGCCATTTCTGTGTTTCATCGTCAATAAGAATGTCAGAGGGATGCAGTAAACCTTAAGTGAAGCATCGGAATCTGTGACTTGCGTCACAGGAATGGTTCAAAACATAGAGAGCAAGATGAGTCAGTCTTCTTGTACTTAAGTCGGCATTGTGCATTATCCATTTAATTCCGATGCAATTTCTGTGTTTCATCGTTAATAAGAAGGTCCAAGAGATACAGTAAACCTGAAGTGAAGCATCGGAATCTATATCTTGTGTCACAGCAATGGTTAGAAACATAGACAGTAAGGTCAGTCAGTCTTCTTGTACTTAAGTCGGCATTGTTCCATTTGTATTTAATTCCGATGCAATTTCTGTGTTTCAACGTCAAGATGAAGGTCAGAGGGATACAGTAAACATGACGTGAAGCATCGGAATCTATAACTAGTGTCACAGGAAAGTTTCAAAACAGTCAGTAGGAAGAGTCAGTCATCTTGTACTTAAGTCGGCATTGTGCCTTTTGTATTTAATTCCGATGCAATTTCTGTGATTCATCGTCAATAGTAAGGTCAGAGGGATACAGTAAACCTGAAGTGTAGCATCGGAATCTATAACTAGTGTCACTGGAATGGTTCAAATCATAGACAGTAGGAAGAGTCAGTCTTCTTGTACTTAAGTCGGCATTGTGCCTTTTGTATTTAATACCGATGCAATTTCTGTGTTTCATCATCAATAAAAAGGTCCAAGGGATACAGTAAACCTGAAATGAAGTATCAGAATCTATAACTAGTGTCACAGGAATGTTTCAAAACATAGACAGTAGGAAGAGTCAGTCTACATATACTTAAGTGGGCCTTGTGCCTTTTGTATTTAATTCCGATGCTATTTCTGTTTCATCGCCAATAAGAAGGTCAGAGGGATACAGTAAACCTGAAGTGAAGCATCGGAATCTATAACTAGTGTCACAGGAATGGTTCAAAGCAGTCAGTAAGAAGAGTCAGTCTTCTTGTACTTATGTCGGCATTGTGCCTTTTGTATTTAATTCCGATGCAATTTCTGTGTTTCATCGTCAATAAGAAGGTCCAACGGATACAGTAAATCTGAAGTGAAGCATCGGAATCTATAACTAGTGTCACAGGAATGGTTCAAACATAGACAGTAAGAAGAGTCAGTCTTCTTGTACTTAAGTCGACATTGTTTCTTTTGTATTTAATTCCGATCCAATTTCTGTGTTTCATCGCCAGAAAGAAGGTCAGAGGGATACAGTAAACCTGAAGTGAAGCATCGGAATCTATAACTAGTGTCACAGGAATGGTTCAAAACATAGACAGTAGGAAGAGTCTGTCTTCTTGTACTTAAGTCGGCATTGTGCCTTTTGTAATTAACTTCGATGCACTATCTGTGTTTCATCGTTAATACGAAGATCCAAGGGATACAGTAAACCTGAAATAAAGCATCGGAATCTATAACTAGTGTCGCAGGAATGGTTCAAAACATGGACAGTAGGAAGAGTCAGACTTCTTGTACTTAAGTCGCCGTTGTGCCTTATCTATTTAATTCCGATGCACTTTCTGTGTTTCATCGTCAATATGAAGGTCCAAGGGATACAATAAACCTGAAATGAAGGATCGGAAGCTATAACTAAGGTCACAGGGCTGTTTCGAACATAGACAGTAGAAAGAGTCAGTCTACATGTACTTACGTCGGCATTGTCCATTTTGTAGTTAATTCCGATGCAATATCTGTGTTTCATCGTCAATAAGAAGGTCCTAGGGATAGAGTAAACCTGAAGTGAAGCATCGGAATCAATAACTAGTGTCACAGGAATGATTAAAGCATAGACAAAGAGAAGAGTCAGTCTTCTTGTACTTAAGTCGGCATTGTGCCTTTTGTATTTAATTCCGATGCAATTTCTGTGTTTCATCGTCAATAAGAAGGTGAGAGGGAAACAGTAAACCCGAAGTGCAGCATCGGAATCTATAACTAGTGTCACAGGAATGCTTCAAAACATAGTCAGTAAGAAGAGTCAGTCTTCTTGAACTTAAGTCGGCATTGTGCGTTTTGTATTTAATTCCGATGCAATTTCTGTGTTTCATCGTCAATAAGAATGTCCAAGGGATTCAGCAAACCTGGAGTGAAGCATCGGAATCTATTACTAATGTCACAGGAATGGTTCAAAACATAGACAGTAAGAAGAGTCAGTCTTCTTGTACATAAGTCGGCATTGTAACTTTTCTATTTAATTCCGATGCAATTTCCGTGTTCATCGTCAATAAGAAGGTAAGAGGGATACAGTAAACCTGAAGTTAAGCATAGGAATCTATAACTAGTGTCACAGGAATGGTCCAAAACATAGTCAGTACGAAGAGTCAGTCTTATTGTACTTAAGTCGGCATTGTGCCTTTTGTATTTGATTCCGATGCCATTTCTGTGTTTCATCGTCAATAAGCAGGTCAGAGGGATACAGTAAACCTTAAGTGAAGCATCGGAATCTATAACTAGTGTCACAGGAATGGTTCAAATCATAGTCAGTAAGAAGAGTCAGTCTTCTTGTACTTATGTCGGCATTGTGCCTTTTGTATTTAATACCGATGCAATTTCTGTGTTTCATCGTCAATAAGAAGGTCCAAGGGATACAGTAAACCTGAAGTGAAGCTTTGGAATCTATAACTAGTGTCACAGGAATGGTTCAAACATAGAGAGTAAGAAGAGTCAGTCTACTTGTGCTTAAGTCGGCATTATGCCGTTTTCAATTTAATTCCGATGCAATTACTGTGATTCATCGTCAATAAGAAGGTCAGAGGGATACAGTAAACCTGAAGTTAAGCATAGGAATCTATAACTAGTGTCACAGGAATGGTCCAAAACATAGTCAGTACGAAGAGTCAGTCTTATTGTACTTAAGTCGGCATTGTGCCTTTTGTATTTAATTCCGTGCCATTTCTGTGTTTCATCGTCAATAAGAAGGTCAGAGGGTACAGTAAACCCGAAGTGAAGCATCGGAATCTGTTACTAGCGTCACAGGAATGGTTCAAAACATAGACAGTAAGAAGAGTCAGTCTTCTTGTACTTAAGTCGGCATTGTGCCATTTTCAATTTAATTCCGATGCAATTACTGTGTTTCATCGTCAATTAGAAGGTCAGAGGGATACAGTAAACCAGAAGTGATGCATCGGAATCTGTAAGTAGTGTCACAGGAAGTGTTCAAAACATAGTCAGTAAGAAGAGTCAGTCTTCTTGTACTTACGTCGGCATTGTGCATTTTTATGTAATTCCGATGCAATTTCTGTGTTTCATCGTTAATAAGAAGGTCCAAGAGATACAGTAAACCTGAAGTGAAGCATCGGAATCTATATCTTGTGTCACAGGAATGGTTCAAAACGTAGACAGTAAGGTGAGTCAGTCTTCTTGTACTTAAGTCGGCATTGTTCCATTTGTATTTAATTCCGATGCAATTTCTGTGATTCATCGTCAATAGTAAGGTCAGAGGGATACAGTAAACCTGAAGTGTAGCATCGGAATCTATAACTAGTGTCACAGGAATGGTTCAAAACATAGACAGCGGGAAGAGTCAGTCTTCTTGTACTTAAGTCAGCATTGTGCCTTTTCTATTTAATTCCGATGCACATTCTGTGTTTCATCATCAACAAGAAGGTCCAAGGGATACAGTAAACCTGAAATGAAGTATCAGAATCTATAACTAGTGTCACAGGAATGTTTCAAAACATAGACAGTAGGAAGAGTCAGTCTACATATACTTAAGTGGGCCTTGTGCCTTTTGTATTTAATTCCGATGCAATTTCTGTTTCATCGCCAATAAGAAGGTCAGAGGGATACAGTAAACCTGAAGTGAAGCATCGGAATCTAATCTAGTGTCACAGGAATGGTTCAAACATAGGGAGTAAGAAGAGTCAGTCTACTTGTACTTAAGTCGGCATTATGCCCTATTCAATTTAATTCCGATGCAATTACTGTGATTCATCGTCAATAAGAAGGTCAGAGGGATACAGTAAGCCTGAAGTGAATCATCGGAATCTCTAACTAGTGTCACAGGAATGGTTCAAAATATAGTCAGTAAGAAGAGTCAGTCTTCTTGTACTTAATTCGGCATTGTGCCTTTTGTATTTAATTCCGATGCAATTACTGTGTTTCATCGTCAATAAGAAGGTCCAAGGGATACAGTAAACCTGAAGTGAAGCATCGGAATCTGTAACTAGCGTCACAGGAATGGTTCAAACATAGTCAGTAAGAAGAGTCAGTCTTTTTGTACTTAAGTCGGCATTGTGCCTTTTCTATTTAATTACGATGCAATTTCTGTGCTTCATCGTCAATAAGAAGGGCAGAGGGATACAGTAAACCCGAATGAAGCATCGGAATCTGTAACTAGCGCCACAGGAATGGTTCAAAACATAGACAGTAAGAAGAGTCAGTCTTCTTGTACATAAGTCGGCATTGTGCCTTTTCTATTTAATTCCGATGCAATTTCCGTGTTTCATCGTCAATAAGAAGGTAAGAGGGATACAGTAAACCTGAAGTTAAGCATAGGAATCTTTAACTAGTGTCACAGGAATGGTCCAAAACATAGTCAGTACGAAGAGTCAGTCTCGTTGTACTTAAGTGGGCATTGTGCCTTTTGTATTTTATTCGGTGCCATTTCTGTGTTTCATCGTCAATAAGAATGTCAGAGGGATGCAGTAAACCTTAAGTGAAGCATCGCAATCTGTGACTTGCGTCACAGGAATGGTTCAAAACATAGAGAGCAAGATGAGTCAGTCTTCTTGTACTTAAGTCGGCATTGTGCATTATCTATTTAATTCCGATGCAATTTCTGTGTTTCATCGTTAATAAGAAGGTCCAAGAGATACAGTAAACCTGAAGTGAAGCATCGGAATCTATATCTTGTGTCATAGGAATGGTTCAAAACATAGACAGTAAGATGAGTCAGTCTTCTTGTACTTAAGTCGGCATTGTTCCATTTGTATTTTATTCCGATGCAATTTCTGTGTTACAACGTCAAGATGAAGGTCAGAGGGATACAGTAAACATGACGTGAAGCATCGGAATCTATAACTAGTGTCACAGGAAAGTTTCAAAACAGTCAGTAGGAAGAGTCAGTCATCTTGTACTTAAGTCGGCATTGTGCCTTTTGTATTTAATTCCGATGCAATTTCTGTGATTCATCGTCAATAGTAAGGTCAGAGGGATACAGTAAACCTTAAGTGTAGCATCGGAATCTATAACTAGTGTCACAGGAATGGTTCAAAACATAGACAGTAGGAAGAGTCAGTTTACATGTACTTAAGTCGGCCTTGTGCCTTTTGTGTTTAATTGCGATGACATTTCTGTTTCATCGCCGATAAGAATGTCAGAGGGATACAGTAAACCTGAAGTGAAGCATCGGAATCTATAACTAGTGTCACAGGAATGGTTCAAAACATAGTCAGTAAGAAGAGTCAATCTTCTTGTACTTAAGTCGGCATTGTGCCTTTTGTATCTAATTTCAATGCAATTTCTGTGTTTCATCGTCAATAAGAAGGTCCAAGGGTTACAGTAAACCTGAAGTGAAGCTTTGGAATCTATAACTAGTGTCACAGGAATGGTTCAAACATAGAGAGTAAGAAGAGTCAGTCTACTTGTACTTACGTCGGCATTATGCCCTTTTCAATTTAATTCCGATGCAATTACTGTGTTTCATCGTCAATAAGAAGGTCAGAGAGATACAGTAAACCTGAAGTGAACCATCGGAATCTCTAACTAGTGTCACAGGAATGGTTCAAATCATAGTCAGTAAGAAGAGTCAGTCTTCTTGTACTTAATTCGGCATTGTGCCTTTTGTATTTAATTCCGATGCAATTACTGTGTTTCATCGTCAATAAGAAGGTCCAAGGGATACAGTAAACCTGAAGTGAAGCATCGGAATCTGTAACTAGCGTCACAGGAATGGTTCAAACATAGTCAGTAAGAAGAGTCAGTCTTTTTGTACTTAAGTCGGCATTGTGCCTTTTCTATTTAATTACGATGCAATTTCTGTGTTTCATCGTCAATAAGAACGTCCAAGGGATACAGTGAACCTGAAGTGAAGCATCCGAATCTATAACTAGTGTCACAGGATTGGTTCAAAGCGTAGACAGTAGGAAGAGTCAATCTTCATGTACTTAAGTCGGCATTGTGCCTTTTCTATTTAATTCCGATGCAATTTCTGTGCTTCATCGTCAATAAGAAGGGCAGAGGGATACAGTAAACCCGAAGTGAAGCATCGGAATCTGTAACTAGCGTCACAGGAATGGTTCAAAACATAGACAGTAAGAAGAGTCAGTCTTCTTGTACTTAAGTCGGCATTGTGCCATTTTCAATTTAATTCCGATGCAATTACTGTGTTTCATCGTCAATTAGAAGGTCAGAGGGATACAGTAAACCAGAAGTGAAGCATCGGAATCTCTAAGTAGTGTCACAGGAAGTGTTCAAAACATAGTCAGTAAGAAGAGTCAGTCTTCTTGTACTTACGTCGGCATTGTGCCTTTTGTATTTAATTCCGATGCAATATCTGTGTTTCACCGTCAATAAGAAGGTCCAAGGGCTACAGTCAACCTGAAGTGAAGCATCGGAATCTGTAACTAGCGCCACAGGAATGGTTCAAAACATAGACAGTAAGAAGAGTCAGTCTTCTTGTACATAAGTCGGCATTGTGCCTTTTCTATTTAATTCCGATGCAATTTCCGTGTTTCATCGTCAATAAGAAGGTAAGAGGGATACAGTAAACCTGAAGTTAAGCATAGGAATCTTTAACTAGTGTCACAGGAATGGTCCAAAACATAGTCAGTACGAAGAGTCAGTCTCATTGTACTTAAGTGGGCATTGTGCCTTTTGTATTTTATTCGGTGCCATTTCTGTGTTTCATCGTCAATAAGAATGTCAGAGGGATGCAGTAAACCTTAAGTGAAGCATCGGAATCTGTGACTTGCGTCACAGGAATGGTTCAAAACATAGAGAGCAAGATGAGTCAGTCTTCTTGTACTTAAGTCGGCATTGTGCATTATCTATTTAATTCCGATGCAATTTCTGTGTTTCATCGTTAATAAGAAGGTCCAAGAGATACAGTAAACCTGAAGTGAAGCATCGGAATCTATATCTTGTGTCATAGGAATGGTTCAAAACATAGACAGTAAGATGAGTCAGTCTTCTTGTACTTAAGTCGGCATTGTTCCATTTGTATTTTATTCCGATGCAATTTCTGTGTTACAACGTCAAGATGAAGGTCAGAGGGATACAGTAAACATGACGTGAAGCATCGGAATCTATAACTAGTGTCACAGGAAAGTTTCAAAACAGTCAGTAGGAAGAGTCAGTCATCTTGTACTTAAGACGGCATTGTGCCTTTTGTATTTAATTCCGATGCAATTTCTGTGATTCATCGTCAATAGTAAGGTCAGAGGGATACAGTAAACCTTAAGTGTAGCATCGGAATCTATAACTAGTGTCACAGGAATGGTTCAAAACATAGACAGTAGGAAGAGTCAGTTTACATGTACTTAAGTCGGCCTTGTGCCTTTTGTGTTTAATTGCGATGACATTTCTGTTTCATCGCCGATAAGAATGTCAGAGGGATACAGTAAACCTGAAGTGAAGCATCGGAATCTATAACTAGTGTCACAGGAATGGTTCAAAACATAGTCAGTAAGAAGAGTCAATCTTCTTGTACTTAAGTCGGCATTGTGCCTTTTGTATCTAATTTCAATGCAATTTCTGTGTTTCATCGTCAATAAGAAGGTCCAAGGGTTACAGTAAACCTGAAGTGAAGCTTTGGAATCTATAACTAGTGTCACAGGAATGGTTCAAACATAGAGAGTAAGAAGAGTCAGTCTACTTGTACTTACGTCGGCATTATGCCCTTTTCAATTTAATTCCGATGCAATTACTGTGTTTCATCGTCAATAAGAAGGTCAGAGAGATACAGTAAACCTGAAGTGAACCATCGGAATCTCTAACTAGTGTCACAGGAATGGTTCAAATCATAGTCAGTAAGAACGGTCAGTCTTCTTGTACTTCAGTCGGCATTGTGCCTTTTGTATTTAACATCGATGCAATATCTGTGTTTCATCGTCAATAAGAAGGTCCAAGAGATACAGTAAACATGAAGTGAAGCATCGGAATCTCTAATTAATGTCACAGGAATGGTTCAATACATAGTCAGTAAGAAGAGTCAGTCTTCTTGTACTTAAGTAGGCATTGTGCCTATTGTATTTAATTCCGATGCAATATCTGTGTTTCATCGTCAATTAGAAGGTCAGAGGGATACAGTAAACCAGAAGTGAAGCATCGGAATCTCTAAGTAGTGTCACAGGAAGTGTTCAAAACATAGTCAGTAAGAAGAGTCAGTCTTCTTGTACTTACGTCGGCATTGTGCCTTTTGTATTTAATTCCGATGCAATATCTGTGTTTCATCGTCAATAAGAACGTCCAAGGGATACAGTAAACCTGAAGTGAAGCATCCGAATCCGTAACTTGCGTTACAGGAATAGTTCAAAACATAGTCAGTAAGAAGAGTCAGTCTTATTGAACTTAAGTCGGAATTGTGCCTTTTCAATTTAATTCCGATGCAATTTCTGTGTTTCATCGGCAATTAGAAGGTCCAAGGAATACAGTAAACCTGAAGTGAGGCATCGGAATCTAATACTAGTGTCACAGGAATGGTTCAAAACATAGACAGTAAGAAGAGTCAGTCTTCTTGTACTTGACTCGGCATTGTGCCTTTTGTATTTAATTCTGATGCAATTTCTGTGTTTCATCGTCAATAAGAAGGTCAGAGGGATACAGTAAACCTGAAGTGAAGCATCGGAATGTACAACTAGTGTGAAAGGAATGGTTCAAAACATAGTCAGTAAGAAGAGTCAGTCTTCTTGTACCTAAGTCGGCATTGTGCCTTTTCTATTTAATTCTGATGCAATTTCTGTGTTTCATCGTCAATAAGAAGGTCAGTGGGATACAGTTAACCTGAAGTGAAGCTTCGGAATCTATAACTAGTGACACAGGAATGGTGCAAAACAGTCAGTAAGAAGAGTCAGTCTTCTTGTACTTAAGTCGGCATTGTGCCCTTTGTATTTAGTTCCGATGCAATTTCTGTGTTTCATCGTCAATAAGAAGGTCCTAGGGATAGAGTAAACCTGAAGTGAAGCATCGGAATGTATAACTAGTGTCGCAGGAATGGTGCAAAACAAGTCAGTAAGAGGAGTCAGTCTTCTTGTACTTAAGTCGGCATTGTGCCTTTTCTATTTAATTCCGATGCAATTTCTGTGTTTCATCGTCAATAAGAAGGTCAGAGGGATACGGTAAACCTGAAGTTGAAGAATCGGAACCTATAACTAGTGTCACAGGAATGGTTCAAAACATAGTCAGTAAAAAGAGTCTGTCTTCTTGTACTTACGTCGGCATTATGCCTATTCTATTTAATTCCGATGCAATATCTGTGTTTCATCGTCAATAAGAAGGTCAGAGGGATACAGTAAACCTGAACTGAAGCATCGGAATCTATAACTAGTGTCACAGGAATGGTTCCAAACATAGTCAGTAAGAAGAGTCAGTCTTCTTGTACTTAAGTTGGCATTGTGCCTTTTCTATTTATTTCCGATGCAATTTCTGTGTTTCATCGTCAATAAGAAGGTCCAAGGGAAACAGTAAACCTGAAGTGAATCATCGGAATCTATAACTTGTGTCACAGGAATGGTTCAATACATAGTCAGTACGAAGAGTCGGTCTTCTTGTACTTAAGTCGGCATTGTGCGTTTTGTATTTAATTCCGATGCAATTTCTGTGTTTCATCGTCAAAAAGATGGTCAGAGGGATACAGTAAACCTGAAGTGAAGCATCGGAATCTATAACTAGTGTCACAGGAACGGTTCAAAACATAGACAGTGGGAAGAGTCAGTCTTCTTGTACTTTAGTCGGCATTGTGCCTTTTATATTTAATTCCGATGCAATTTCTGTGTTTCATCGTCAATAAGAAGGTCAGAGGGATACAGTAACCCAGAAGTGAGGCATCGGAATCTGTAACTAATGTCACAGGAATGGTTCAAATCAGAGACAGTAAGAAGAGTCAGTCTTCTTATACTTAAGCCGGCATTGTGCCTTTTCTATTTAATTTCGTTGCGATTTCTGTGTTTCATCGTCAATAAGAAGGTCCAAGGGATACAGTAAATCTGATGTGAAGCATCGGAATCTATAACTAGTGTCACAGGAATGGTTCAAAATCATAGACAGTAAGAGGAGTCAGTCTTCTTGTACTTAAGTCGGCATTGTGCCTTTTTTATTTAACTCCGATGCAATTTCAGTGTTTCATCGTCAAAAAGATTGTCAGAGGGATACAGCAAACCTGAAGTGAATCATCGTACTCTATAACTAGTGTCACAGGAATGGTTCAAACCATAGCCAGTACGAAGAGTCAGTCGTCTCGTACTTTAGTCGGCATTGTGCCTATTGTATTTAATTCCGATGCAATTTCTGTGTTTCATCGTCGATAAGAAGGTCAGAGGGATACAGTAAACCTGAAGTGAAGCATCGGAATCTATTACTAGTGTCACAGGAATGGTGCAAAACGTAGACAGTAAGAAGTGTCAGTCTTCTTGTACTTAAGTCGGCATTGTGCCTTTTGTATTTAATTCCGATGCCATTTCTGTGTTTCATCGTCAATAAGAAGGTGCAAGGGATACAGTAAACCTGAAGTGAAGCATCGGAATCTATAACTAGTGTCACAGGAATGGTTCAAAACATAGACAGTAAGAAGGGTCAGTCTTCTTGTACATAAGTCGGCATTGTGCTTTTCGTATTTAATTCCGATGCAATTTATGTGTTTCATCGTCAAAAGAAGGTCAGAGGGATACAGTAAACCTGAAGTGAAGCATCGGAATCTATAACAAGTGTCACAGGAATGGTTCAAGACATAGACAGTGGAAAGAGTCATTCTTCTTGTACTTAAGTCAGCATTGTGCCTTTTCTATTTAATTCCGATGCACATTCTGTGTTTCATCGTCAATAAGAAGGTCCAAGGGATACAGTAAACCTGAAACGAAGTATAGGAATCTATAACTAGTGTCACAGGAATGTTTCAAAACATAGACAGTAGGAAGAGTCAGTTTACATGTACTTAAGTCGGCCTTGTGCCTTTTGTGTTTAATTCCGATGCAATTTCTGTTTCATCGCCGATAAGAATGTCAGAGGGATACAGTAAACCTGAAGTGAAGCATCGGAATCTATAACTAGTGTCACAGGAATGGTTCAAAACATAGTCAGTAAGAAGAGTCAATCTTCTTGTACTTAAGTCGGCATTGTGCCTTTTGTATCTAATTTCAATGCAATTTCTGTGTTTCATCGTCAATAAGAAGGTCCAAGGGTTACAGTAAACCTGAAGTGAAGCTTTGGAATCTATAACTAGTGTCACAGGAATGGTTCAAACATAGAGAGTAAGAAGAGTCAGTCTACTTGTACTTACGTCGGCATTATGCCCTTTTCAATTTAATTCCGATGCAATTACTGTGTTTCATCGTCAATAAGAAGGTCAGAGAGATACAGTAAACCTGAAGTGAACCATCGGAATCTCTAACTAGTGTCACAGGAATGGTTCAAATCATAGTCAGTAAGAAGAGTCAGTCTTCTTGTACTTGAGTCGGCATTGTGCCTTTTGTATTTAACATCGATGCAATATCTGTGTTTCATCGTCAATAAGAAGGTCCAAGGGATACAGTAAACATGAAGTGAAGCATCGGAATCTGTAATTAGTGTCACAGGAATGGTTCAATACATAGTCAGTAAGAAGAGTCAGTCTTCTTGTACTTAAGTAGGCATTGTGCCTATTGTATTTAATTCCGATGCAATTTCTGTGTTTCATCGTCAATAAGAAGGTCAGAGGGATACAGTAACCCTGAAGTGAGGCATCGGAATCTGTAACTAATGTCACAGGAATGGTTCAAATCAGAGACAGTAAGAAGAGTCAGTCTTCTTATACTTAAGCCGGCATTGTGCCTTTTCTATTTAATTTCGTTGCAATTTCTGTGTTTCATCGTCAATAAGAAGGTCCAAGGGATACAGTAAACCTGAAGTGAATCATCGTACTCTATAACTAGTGTCACAGGAATGGTTCAAACCATAGCCAGTACGAAGGGTCAGTCGTCTCGTACTTTAGTCGGCATTGTGATTATTGTATTTAATTCCGATGCAATTTCTGTGTTTCATCGTCAATAAGAAGGTCCAAGGGATACAGTAAACCTGATGTGAAGCATCGGAATCTATAACTAGTGTCACAGGAATGGTTCAAACCATAGCCAGTACGAAGGGTCAGTCGTCTCGTACTTTAGTCGGCATTGTGCCTATTGTATTTAATTCCGATGCAATTTCTGTGTGTCATCGTCGATAAGAAGGTCAGAGGGATACAGTAAACCTGAAGTGAACCATCGGAATCTATTACTAGTGTCACAGGAATGGTTCAAAACGTAGACAGTAAGAAGTGTCAGTCTTCTTGTACTTAAGTCGGCATTGTGCCTTTTGTATTTAATTCCGATGCCATTTCTGTGTTTCATCGTCAATAAGAAGGTGCAAGGGATACAGTAAACCTGAAGTGAAGCATCGGAATCTATAACTAGTGTCACAGGTATGGTTCAAAACATAGACAGTAAGAAGAGTCGGTCTTCTTGTACTTAAGTCGCCATTGTGCCTTTTGTATTTAATTCCGATGCAATTTCTGTGTTTCAACGTCAATAAGATGGTAACAGGGATACAGTAAACCTTAAGTGAAGCATCGGAATCTATAACTAGTGTCACAGGAATGTTTCAAAACATAGACAGTAAGAAGGGTCAGTCTTCTTGTACATAAGTCGGCATTGTGCTTTTCGTATTTAATTCCGATGCAATTTATGTGTTTCATCGTCAATAAGAAGGTCAGAGGGATACAGTAAACCTGAAGTGAAGCATCGAAATCTATAACTAGTGTCACAGGAATGGTTCAAAACATAGACAGTGGGAAGAGTCATTCTTCTTGTACTTAAGTAAGCATTGTGCCTTTTATATTTAATTCCGATGCACATTCTGTGTTTCATCGTCAATAAGAAGGTCCAAGGGATACAGTAAACCTGAAACGAAGTATAGGAATCTATAACTAGTGTCACAGGAATGTTTCAAAACATAGACAGTAGGAAGAGTCAGTTTACATGTACTTAAGTCGGCCTTGTGCCTTTTGTGTTTAATTCCGATGCAATTTCTGTTTCATCGCCGATAAGAATGTCAGAGGGATACAGTAAACCTGAAGTGAAGCATCGGAATCTATAACTAGTGTCACAGGAATGGTTCAAAACATAGTCAGTAAGAAGAGTCAATCTTCTTGTACTTAAGTCGGCATTGTGCCTTTTGTATCTAATTTCAATGCAATTTCTGTGTTTCATCGTCAATAAGAAGGTCCAAGGGTTACAGTAAACCTGAAGTGAAGCTTTGGAATCTATAACTAGTGTCACAGGAATGGTTCAAACATAGTGAGTAAGAAGAGTCAGTCTACTTGTACTTACGTCGGCATTATGCCCTTTTCAATTTAATTCCGATGCAATTACTGTGTTTCATCGTCAATAAGAAGGTCAGAGAGATACAGTAAACCTGAAGTGAACCATCGGAATCTCTAACTAGTGTCACAGGAATGGTTCATATCATAGTCAGTAAGAAGAGTCAGTCTTCTTGTACTTCAGTCGGCATTGTGCCTTTTGTATTTAATATCGATGCAATATCTGTGTTTCATCGTCAATAAGAAGGCCCAAGGGATACAGTAAACATGAAGTGAAGCATCGGAATCTCTAATTAGTGTCACAGGAATGGTTCAATTCATAGTCAGTAAGAAGTGTCAGTCTTCTTGTACTTAAGTAGGCATTGTGCCTATTGTATTTAATTCCGATGCAATATCTGTGTTTCATCGTCAATAAGAAGGTCCAAGGGATACAGTAAACCTGAAGTGAAGCATCGGAATCCGTAACTAGCGTCACAGGAATGTTTAAAAACATAGTCAGTAAGAAGAGTCAGTCTCATTGTACTTAAATCGGCATTGTGCCTTTTCTATGTAATTACGATGCAATTTCTGTGTTTCATCGTCAATAAGAACGTCCAATTGATACAGTGAACCTGAATTGAAGCATCGGAATCTATAACTAGTGTCACAGGATTGGTTCAAAACATAGACAGTAGGAAGAGTCAATCTTCATGTACTTAAGTCGGCATTAAGCCCTTTTCAATTTAATTCCGATGCAATTAATGTATTTCATCGTCAATAAGAAGGTCAGAGAGATACAGTAAACCTGAAGTGAACCATCGGAATCTCTAACTAGTGTCACAGGAATGGCTCAAAACATAGACAGTAAGAAGAGTCAGTCTTCTTGTACTTAAGTCGGAATTGTGCCTTTTCAATTTAATTCCGATGCAATTTCTGTGTTTCATCGCCAATAAGAACGTCCAAGGGATACAGTGAACCTGAAGTGAAGCATCGGAATCTATAACTAGTGTCACAGGATTGGTTCAAATCATAGACAGTAGGAAGAGTCAGTCTTCTTGTACTTAAGTCGGCATTGTGCCTTTTCTATTTAATTCCGATGCAATTTCTGTGTTTCATCGTCAATAGGAAGGTCAGAGGGATACAGTAAATCCGAAGTGAAGCATCGGAATCTGTAACTAGTGTCACAGGAATGGTTCAAAACATAGACAGTAAGAAGAGTCAGTCTTCTTGTACTTAAGTCGGCATTGTGCCTTTTCTATTTAATTCCGATGCAATTTCTGTGTTTCATCGTCAATAGGAAGGTCAGAGGGATACAGTAAATCCGAAGTGAAGCATCGGAATCTGTAACTAGCGTCACAGGAATAGTTCATAACATAGACAGTAAGAAGAGTCAGTCTTCTTGTACTTAAGTCGGCATTGCGCCTTATCTATTTAATTCCGATGCAATTTCTGTCTTTCATTGTCAATAAGAAGGTCCAAGGAGAACAGTAAACCTGAAGTGAAGCATCGGAATATATAACTAGTGTCACAGGATTGGTTCAAATCATAGACAGTAGGAAGAGTCAGTCTTCATGTACTTAAGTGGGCATTGTGCCCTTTCTATTTAATTCCGATGCAATTTCTGTGTTTCATCGTCAATAGGAAGGTCAGAGGGATACAGTAAACCTGAAGTGAAGCATCTGAATCGATAACAAGTGTCACAGGAATAGTTCAAATCATAGACAGTAAGAAGGGTCAGTATTTTTGTACGTAAGTCGGATTTGTGCCTTTTGTATTTAATTCCGATGCAATTTCTGTGTTTCATCGTCAATAAGAAGGTCCAAGGGATACAGTAAACCTAAAGTGAAGCATCGGAATTTATAACTAGTGTCACAGAAATGGTTTAAAACATAGACAAAAACAAGAGTCAGTCTTCTTAAACTTAAGTCGGCATTGTGAATTTTGTATTTAATTCCGATACAATTTCTGTGATTTATCGTCAATAAGAAAGTCAGAGTTATACAGTTAACCTGAAGTGAAGCATCGGAATCTGTAACTAGTGTCACAGGAATGGTGCAAAACAGTCAGTAAGAAGAGTCAGTCTTCTTGTACTTAAGTCGGCATTGTGCCTTTTGTACTTAATTCCGATGCAATATCTGTGTTTCATCGTCAATAAGAAGGTCCAAGGGATTCAGTAAACCTGAAGTGAAGCATCGGATTCTGTAACTAGCGTCACAGGAATGGTTCAAAACATAGTCAGTAAGACGAGATAGTCTTATTGTACTTAAGTCGGCATTGTGACTTTTCAATTTAATTCCGATGCAATTTCTGTGTTTCATCGTCAATAAGAAGGTCAGAGGGATACAGTAAACCTGAAGAGAAGCATCGGAACCCCTATCTAGTGTCACAGGAATGGTTCAAACATAGTCAGTAAGAAGAGCCAGTCTTCTTGTACTTAAGTCGGCATTGTGCCTTTTGTATTTAATTCCGATGCAATATCTGTGCTTCATCGTCAATAAGAAGGTCCAAGGGATACAGTAAACCTGAAGTGAAGCATCGGATTCTGTAACTAGCGTCACAGGAATGGTTCACAACATAGTCAGTAAGACGAGATAGTCTTATTGTACATAAGTCGGCATTGTGACTTTTCTATTTAATTCCGATGCAATTTCTGTGTTTCATCGTCAATAAGTACGTCCAAGGGATACTGTGAACCTGAAGTGAAGCATCTGAATCTATAACTAGGTCACAGGATTGGTTCAAACCATAGACAGTAGGAAGAGTCAGTCTTCATGTACTTAAGTCGGCATTGTGCCTTTACTATTAATTACCGATGCAATTTCTGTGTTTCTTCGTCAATAAGAAGGTCAGAGGGATACAGTAAATCCGAAGTGAAGCATCGGAATCTGTAACTAGCGTCACAAGAATGGTTCAAAACATAGACGGTAAGAAGAGTCAGTCTTCTTGTACTTAAGTCGGCATTGTGCCTTTTTCCATTTAATTCCGATGCAATTTCTGTGTTTCATCGTCAATAAGAAGGTCCACGGAATACAGTAAATCTGAAGTGATGCATCGGAATCTATAACTAGTGTCACAGGAATGGTTCAAAACATAGACAGTAAGAAGAATCAGTCTTCTTGTACTTAAGTCGGCATTGTGCCTTTTCTATTTAAATCCGATGCAATTTCTGTGTTTCATCGTCAATAAGACGGTCAGAGGGATACAGTAAACCTGAAGTGAAGCATCGGAATCTATAACTAGTGTCAGAGGAATGGTTCAAATCATAGTCAGTAAGAAGAGTCAGTCTTCTTGTACTTAAGTCGGCATTGTGTAATCTCTATTTAATTCCGATGCAATTTCTGTGTTTCATCGTCAATAAGAAGGTCAGAGGGATACAGTAGACCTGAAGTGAAGCATCGGAATCTATAACTAGTGTCAGAGTAATGGCTCCAAACATAGTCAGTAAGAGAGTCAGTCTCCTTGTACTTAAGTTGGCATTGTGCCTTTTCTATTTATTTCCGATGCAATTTCTGTGTTTCATCGTCCATAAGAAGGTCCAAGGGGTAGAGTAAACCTGAAGTGAATCATCAGAATCTATAACTAGTATCACAGAATTGGTTCAAAACATAGTCAGTACGAAGCGTCAGTCTTCTTGTACTTAAGTCGGCATTGTGCCTTTTCTATTTAATTCCGATGCAATTTCTGTGTTTCATCGTTAAAAAGAACGTCCAAGGGATACAGTAAACCTGAAGTGAAGCATCGGAATCTATAACTAGTGTCACAGGAATGGTTCAATACAGTAAGTAAGAAGAGTCAGTCTTCTTGTACTTAAGTCGGCATTGTGCATTTTGTATTTAATTCCGATGCAATTTCTGTTTCATCGCCAATAAGAAGGTCAGAGGGAGACAGTAAACCTGAAGTGAAGCTTTGGAATCTCTAACTAGTGTCACAGGAATGGTTCAAAACATAGTCAGTAAGAAGAGTCAGTCCTCTTGTACTTACGTCGGCATTCTGCAATTTCTATTTAATTCCGATGCAATTTCTGTGTTTCATCGTCAATAAGAACGTCCAAGGCACACAGTGAACCTAAAGTGAAGCATCGGAATCTATAACTAGTGTTACAGGATTGGTTCAAAACTTAGACAGTAAGAAGAGTCAGTCTTCCTGTACTTAAGTCGGCATTGTGCAATTTCTATTTAATTCCAATGCAATATCTGTGTTCCATCGTCAATAAGAAGGTCAGAGGGATACAGTAAACCTGAAGTGAAGCATCGGAATCTATGACTAGTGTCAAAGGAATGGTTGCAAACATAGTCAGTAAGAAGAGTCAGTCTTCTTGTACATAAGTTGGCATTGTGCCGTTTCTATTTATTTCCGATGCAATTTCTGTGTTTCATCGTCAATAAGAAGGACAGAGGGGTACAGTAAACCTTAAGTGAAGCATCGGAGTCTATAACTAGTGCCACAGGAATGGTTCATACATAGACAGTAGGAAGAGTCAGTCTTCTTGTACTTAAGTCGGCATTGTGCCTTTTGTATTTAATTCCGATGCAATTTCTGTGTCTCTTCGTCAATAAGAAGGTCAGAGGGATACAGTAACCTTGAAGTGAACCATCGGAATCTGTAACTAGCGCCACAGGAATGGTTCAAAACATAGACAGTAAGAAGAGTCAGTCTTCTTGTACTTAAGTCGGCATTGTGCCTTTTGTATATAATTCCGATGCAATTTCGGTGTCTCATCGTCAATAAGAAGGTCCAAGGGATACAGTGAACCTGAAGTGAAGCTTTGGAATCTCTAACTAGTCTCACAGGATTGGTTCAACACATTGTCAGTAAGAAGAGTCAGTCTTCTTGTACTTACGTCGGCATTGTGCAATTTCTATTTAATTCCGATGTAATATCTGCATTTCATCGTCAATAAGAAGGTACAAGGGATACAGTAAACCTGAAGAGAAGCATCGGAATCTATAACTGGTTTCACAGGACTGGTTCAAATCATAGTCAGTAAGAAGAGTCAGTCTTCTTGTACTTAAGTTGGCATTGTGCCTTTTGTATTTAATTTCGATGCAATTTCTGTGTTTCATCGTCAATAAGAAGGTCAGAGGGATACAGTGAAACCTGAAGTGAAGCTTCGGAATCTATAACTAGTGTCACAGGAATGGTTCAAAACAGTCAGTAAGAAGAGTCAGTCTTCTTGTACTTAAGTCGGCATTGTGCATTATGTACTTAATTCCGATGCAATTTATGTTTCATCGCGAATAAGAAGGTGAGAGGGATACAGTAAACCTGAAGTGAAGCATCGGAATCTATAACTAGTGTTACAGGATTGGTTCAAAACATAGTCAGTAACAACAGTCAGTCTTCTTGTACTTAAATCGGCATTGTGCCTTTTGTATTTAATTCCGATGCAATTTCGGTGTTTCATCGTCAATAAGAAGCTCCAAGGCATACAGTGAACCTGAAGTGAAGCTTTGGAATCTCTAACTAGTGTCACAGGAGTGGTTCAACACATAGTCAGTAAGAAGAGTCAGTCTTCTTGTACTTACGTCGGCATTGTGCAATTTCTATTTAATTCCGATGCAATATCTGTATTTCATCGTCAATAAGAAGGTACAAAGGATACAGTAAACCCGAAGAGAAGCATCGGAATCTATAACTGGTTTCACAGGAATGGTTCAAATCATAGTCAGTAAGGAGAGTCAGTCTTCTTGTACTTAAGTTGGCATTGTGCCTTTTGTATTTAATTCCGATGCAATTTCTGTGTTTCATCGTCAATAGGAAGGTCAGAGGGATACAGTGAAGCCTGAAGTGATGCATCGGAATCTATAACTAGTGTCACAGGAATGGTTCAATACAGTAAGTAAGAAGAGTCAGTCTTCTTGTACTTAAGTCGGCATTGTGCATTTTGTATTTAATTCCGATGCAATTTCTGTTTCATCGCCAATAAGAAGGTCAGAGCGATACAGTAAACCTGAAGTGAAGCTTTGGAATCTCTAACTAGTGTCACAGGAATGGTTCAAAACATAGACAGTAAGAAGAGTCAGTCTTCTTGTACTTACGTCGGCATTGTGCAATTTCTATTTAATTCCGATGCAATATCTGTATTTCATCGTCAATAAGAAGGTAGAAGGGATACAAAAAACCTGAAGAGAAGCATCGGAATCTATAACTGGTTTCACAGGAATGGTTCAAATCATAGTCAGTAAGAAGAGTCAGTCTTCTTGTACTTAAGTTGGCATTGTGCCTTTTGTATTTAATTCCGATGCAATTTCTGTGTTTCATCGTCAATAAGAAGGTCAGAGGGATACAGTGAAACCTGAAGTGAAGCTTCGGAATCTATAACTAGTGTCACAGGAATGGTTCAAAACATAGTCAGTAAGAAGAGTCAGTCTTCTTGTACTTACGTCGGCATTGTGCAATTTCTATTTAATTCCGATGCAATATCTGTATTTCATCGTCAATAAGAAGGTGCAAGGAAAACAGTAAACCTGAAGAGAAGCATCAGAATCTATAACTGGTTTCACACGAATGGTTCAAATCATAGTCAGTAACAAGAGTCAGTCTTCTTGTACTTAAGTCGGCATTGTGCCTTTTGTATTTAATTCCGATGCAATTTCGGTGTCTCATCGTCAATAAGAAGCTCCAAGGCATACAGTGAACCTGAAGTGTAGCTTTGGAATCTCTAACTAGTGTCACAGGAGTGGTTCAACACATAGTCAGTAAGAAGAGTCAGTCTTCTTGTACTTACGTCGGCATTCTGCAATTTCTATTTAATTCCGATGCAATATCTGTATTTCATCGTCAATAAGAAGGTACAAGGGATACAGTAAACCCGAAGTGAAGCATCGGAATCTATAACTGGTTTCACAGGAATGGTTCAAATCATAGTCAGTAAGAAGAGTCAGTCTTCTTGTACTTAAGTTGGCATTGTGCCTTTTGTATTTAATTCCGATGCACTTTCTGTGTTTCCTCGTCAATAAGAAGGTCAGAGGGATACAGTGAAACCTGAAGTGATGCATCGGAATCTATAACTAGTGTCACAGGAATGGTTCAATACAGTAAGTAAGAAGAGTCAGTCTTATTGTACTTAAGTCGGCATTGTGCATTTTGTATTTAATTCCGATGCAATTTCTGTTTCATCGCCAATAAGAAGGTCAGAGGGATACAGTAAACCGAAGTAAAGCTTTGGAATCTCTAACTAGTGTCACAGGAATGGTTCAAAACATAGGCAGTAAGAAGAGTCAGTCTTCTTGTACTTACGTCGGCATTGTGCAATTTCTATTTAATTCCGATGCAATATCTGTATTTCATCGTCAATAAGAAGGTACAAGAGATACAAAAAACCTGAAGAGAAGCATCGGAATCTATAACTGGTTTCACAGGAATGGTTCAAACCATAGTCAGTAAGAAGAGTCAGTCTTCTTGTACTTAAGTTGGCATTGTGCCTTTTGTATTTAATTCCGATGCAATTTCTGTGTTTCATCGTCAATAAGAAGGTCAGAGGGATACAGTGAAACCTGAAGTGAAGCTTCGGAATCTATAACTAGTGTCACAGGAATGGTTCAAAACAGTCAGTAAGAAGAGTCAGTCTTCTTGTACTTACGTCGGCATTGTGCAATTTCTATTTAATTCCGATGTAATATCTGCATTTCATCGTCAATAAGAAGGTACAAGGGATACAGTAAACCTGAAGAGAAGCATCGGAATCTATAACTGGTTTCACAGGACTGGTTCAAATCATAGTCAGTAAGAAGAGTCAGTCTTCTTGTACTTAAGTTGGCGTTGTGCCTTTTGTATTTAATTTCGATGCAATTTCTGTGTTTCATCGTCAATAAGAAGGTCAGAGGGATACAGTGAAACCTGAAGTGAAGCTTCGGAATCTATAACTAGTGTCACAGGAATGGTTCAAAACAGTCAGTAAGAAGAGTCAGTCTTCTTGTACTTAAGTCGGCATTGTGCATTATGTACTTAATTCCGATGCAATTTATGTTTCATCGCGAATAAGAAGGTGAGAGGGATACAGTAAACCTGAAGTGAAGCATCGGAATCTATAACTAGTGTTACAGGATTGGTTCAAAACATAGTCAGTAACAACAGTCAGTCTTCTTGTACTTAAATCGGCATTGTGCCTTTTGTATTTAATTCCGATGCAATTTCGGTGTTTCATCGTCAATAAGAAGCTCCAAGGCATACAGTGAACCTGAAGTGAAGCTTTGGAATCTCTAACTAGTGTCACAGGAGTGGTTCAACACATAGTCAGTAAGAAGAGTCAGTCTTCTTGTACTTACGTCGGCATTGTGCAATTTCTATTTAATTCCGATGCAATATCTGTATTTCATCGTCAATAAGAAGGTGCAAGGGATACAGTAAACCTGAAGAGAAGCATCGGAATCTATAACTGGTTTCACAGGAATGGTTCAAATCATAGTCAGTAAGAAGATACAGTCTTCTTGTACTTAAGTTGGCATTGTGCCTTTTGTATTTAATTCCGATGCAATTTCTGTGTTTCATCGTCAATAAGAAGGTCAGAGGGATACAGTGAAACCTGAAGTGAAGCATCGGAATCTATAACTAGTGTCTCAGGAATGGTTCAAAACAGTCAGTAAGAAGAGTCAGTCTTCTTGTACTTAAGTCGGCATTGTGCATTATGTATTTAGTTCCGATGCAATTCATGTTTCATCGCGAATAAGAAGGTGAGAGGGATACAGTAAACCTGAAGTGAAGCATCGGAATCTATAACTAGTGTTACAGGAATGGTTCAAAACATAGTCAGTAAGAAGAGTCAGTCTTCTTGTACTTAAGTCGGCATTGTGCCTTTTGTATTTAATTCCGATGCAATTTCGGTGTTTCATCGTCAACAAGAAGGTCCAAGGCATACAGTGAACCTGAAGTGAAGCTTTGGAATCTCTAACTAGTGTCACAGGAGTGGTTCAACACATACTCAGTAAGAAGAGTCAGTCTTCTTGTACTTACGTCGACATTGTGCAATTTCTATTTAATTCCGATGCAATATCTGTATTTCATCGTCAATAAGAAGGTACAAGGGATACAGTAAACCTGAAGAGAAGCATCGGAATCTATAACTGGTTTCACAGGAATGGTTCAAATCATAGTCAGTAAGAAGAGTCAGTCTTCTTGTACTTAAGTTAGCATTGTGCCTTTTGTATTTAATTCCGATGCAATTTCTGTGTTTCATCGTCAATAAGAAGGTCAGAGGGATACAGTGAAACCTGAAGTGAAGCTTCGGAATCTATAACTAGTGTCACAGGAATGGTTCAAAACAGTCAGTAAGATGAGTCAGTCTTCTTGTACTTAAGTCGGCATTGTGCATTATGTATTTAATTGCGATGCAATTTATGTTTCATCGCGAATAAGAAGGTGAGAGGGATTCAGTAAACCTGAAGTGAAGCATCGGAATCTATACCTAGTGTCAGAGGAATGGTTCAAAGCATAGTCAGTAAGAAGACTCAGTCTTCTTGTACTTAAGTCGGCATTGTGCCTTTTGTATTTAATTCCGATGTAAGTTCTATGTTTCATCGTCAATAAGAAGGTCCAAGGGATATAGTAAACCTGGAGTGAAGCATCGGAATCTATAACTAGTGTCACAGGAATGGTTCAAAACATAGTCAGTACGAAGAGTCAGTCTTCTTGTACTTAAGTCGGCATTGTGCCTTTTGTATTTAATTCCGATGCAATTTCTGTGTTTCATCGTCAAGAAGAAGGTCCAAGGGATACAGTAAACCTGAAGTGAAGCATCGGAATTTATAACTAGTGTCACAGGAATGGTTCACAACATAGACAAAAAGAAGAGTCAGTCTTCTTGTACTTAAGTCGGCATTGTGCCTTTTGTATTTAATTCCGATACAACTTCTGTGTATCATCGTTAATAAGAACGTCCAAGGGATAAAGTAAACCTGAAGTGAAGCATCGGAATCTATAACTAGTGTCACAGGAATGGTTCAAAACATAGACAGTAGGAAGAGTCAGTCTTCTTATACTTAAGTCGGCATTGTGCCTTTTCTATTTAATGCCGATGCAATTTCTGTGTTTCATCGACAATAAGAAGGTCCAAGGGATACAGTAAACCTGAAGTGAAGCATCGGAATCTCTAACTAGTGTCACAGGAATGGTTCAAAACATAGTCAGTAAGAAGAGTCAGTCTTCTTGTACTTAAGTCGGCATTGTGCCCTTTGTATTTAATTCCGATGCAATTTCGGTGTTTCATCGTCAATAAGAAGGTCCATGGGATACAGTGAACCTGAAGTGAAGCTTTGGAATCTCTAACTAGTGTCACAGGAGTGGTTCAAACATAGTCAGTAAGAAGAGTCAGTCTTCTTGTACTTACGCCGGCATTGTCCAATTTCTATTTAATTCCGATGCAATATCTGTGTTTCATCGTCAATAAGAAGGTCCAAGGGATACAGTAAACCTGAAGTGAAGCATCGGAATCTCTAACTAGTGTCACAGGAATGGTTCAAAACATAGTCAGTAAGAAGAGTCAGTCTTATTGTACTTAAGTGGGCATTGTGCCTTTTCTATTTAATTCCGATGCAATTTCTGTGTTTCATCGTCAATAAGAACGTCCAAGGGATACAGTGAACCTCAAGTGAAGCATCGGAATCTATAACTAGTGTCACAGGAATGGTTCAAAACATAGACAGTAAGAAGAGTCGGTCCTCTTGTACTTAAGTCGGCATTGTGTCTTTTCTATTTAAATCCGATGCAATATCTGTGTTTCATCGTCAATAAGAGGGTCAGAGGGATACAGTAAACCTGAAGTGAAGCATCGGAATCTATAACTAGTGTCACAGGAACGGTTCAGAACAGTGAGTAAGAAGAGTCAGTCTTCTTGTACTTAAGTGGGCTTTGTGCAATTTCTATTTAATTCCGATGCAATATCTTTGTTTCATCGTCAATAAGAAGGTCACAGGGATACAGTAAACCTGAAGTGAAGCATCGGAATCTATAACTAGTGTCACAGGAATGGTTCAAAACAGTCAGTAAGAAGAGTCAGTCTTCTTGTACTTAAGTCGGTATTGTGCCTCTTGTATTTAACTATGATGCACTACCTGCGTTTCATCGTCAATAAAATGATCGAAGGGATACAGTAAATCTGGAATGAAGCATCGGAATCTATAACTAGTGTCACAGGAATGGTTCAAAACATAGACAGTAGGAAGATTCAGTCTACATGTACTAAAGTCGGCATCGTGCCTTTTGTATTTATTTCCGATGCAATTTCTGTGTTTCATCGTCAATGAGAAGGTCAGAGGGATACAGTAAACCTGAAGTGAAGCATCGGAATCTATAACTAGTTTCACAGGAATGGTTCAATAAGTAGTCAGTAAGAAGAGTGAGACTTCTTGTACTTAAGTCGGCATTGTGATTTTTCTATTTAATTCCAATGCAATTTCTGTCTTTCATCGTCAATAAGAAGGTCAGAGGGATACAGTAAACCTGAAGTAAAGCATCGGAATCTATAACTAGTGTCACAGGAATGGTTCAAAACATAGACAGTAAGAAGAGTCAGTCTTCTTGTACTTAAGTCGGCATTGTGCCTTTTCTATTAAATTCCGATGCAATTTCTGTATTTCATCGTCAATAAGAAGGTCCATTGGATACAGTAAGCCTGAAGTGAACCATCGGAATCTATAACTAGTGTCACTGGAATGGTTCAAATCATAGACAGTAAGCGGAGTCAGTCTTCTAGTACCTTAGTCGGCATTGTGCCTTGTCCATTTAATTCCGATGCAATTACTGTGTTTCATCGTCAATAAGACGGTCTAAGGGATATAGTAAACCTTAAGTGATTCATCGTAATCTATAACTAGTGTCACAGGAATGGTTCAAAACATAGTCAGTAAGAAGAGTCAGTCTTCTTGTACATAAGTCGGCATTGTGCCTTTTGTATTTAATTCTGATGCAATTTCTGCGTTTCATCGACAATAAGAACGTCCAAGGGATACAGTGAAACTGAAGTGAAGCATCGGAATCTATAACTAATGTCACAGGAATGGTTCAAAACATAGACAGTAAGAAGAGTCAGTCCTCTTGTACTTTAGTCGGCATTGTGCCTTTTCTATTTAAATCCGATGCAATATCTGTGTTTCATCGTCAATATTAAGGTCAGAGGGATACAGTAAACCTGAAGTGAAGCATCGGAATCTATAACTAGTGTCACAGGAAAGGTTCAGAACAGTCAGTAAGAAGAGTCAGTCTTCTTGTACTTAAGTCGGCATTGTGCAATTTCTATTTAATTCCGATGCAATATCTTTGTTTCATCGTCAATAAGAAGGTCAGAGGGATACAGTAAACCTGAAGTGAAGCATCGGAATCTATAACTAGTGTCACAGGAATGGTTCAAAACATAGTCAGTAAGAAGAGTCAGTCTTCTTGTACTTAAGCCGGCATTGTGCCTTTTGTATTTAATTCCGATACAAGTTCTGTGATTCATCGTCAATAAGAAAGTCAGAGAGATACAGTAAACCTGAAGTGAAGCTTCGGAATCTATAACTGGTGTCACAGGAATGGTTCAAAACAGTCAGTAAGAAGAGTCAGTCTATTTGTACTTAAGTCATCATTGTGCCTTTTGTACTTAATTCCGATGCAATTTCTGTGTTTCATCGTCAAAAAGAAGATCAGAGGGATACAGTAAGCCTGAAGTGAAGCGTTGGAATCTATAACTAGTGTCACAGGAATGGTTCAAAACATAGTCAGTAAGAAGAGTCAGTCTTCTTGTACTTAAGTCGGCATCGTGCCTTTTCTATTTAATTCCAATGCAATTTCTGTGTTTCATCGTTAATATGAAGGTCAGAGGGATACAGTAAACCCGAAGGGAAGCATCGGAATCTCTATCTAGTGTCACAGGAATGGTTTAAAGCATAGTCACTAAGAAGAGTCAGTCTTCTTGTACTTAAATCGGCATTGTGCCTTTTGTATTTAATTCCGATGCAATCTCTGTGTTTCATCGTCAATAAGAAGGTCCAAGGGATACAGTAAACCTGAAGTGAAGCATCGGAATCTGTAACTAGCGTCACAGGAATGGTTCAAAACATAGACACTAAGAAGATTCAGTATGCTTGTACTTAAGACGGCATTTTGCCTTTTCTATTTAAATCCGATGCAATTTCTGTGTTTCATCGTCAATAAGAAGGTCAGAGGGATACAGTAAACCTGAAGTGAAGCATCGGAATCTATAACTAGTGTCACAGGAATGGTTCAAAACATAGTCAGTAAGAAGAGTCAGTCTTCTTGTACTTAAGCCGGCATTGTGCCTTTTGTATTTAATTCCGATACAAGTTATGTGATTCATCGTCAATAAGAAAGTCAGAGAGATACAGTAAACCTGAAGTGAAGCTTCGGAATCTATAACAGGTGTCACAGGAAAGGTTCAAAACAGTCAGTAAGAAGAGTCACTCTTTTTGTACTTAAGTCATCATTGTGCCTTTTGTACTTAATTCCGATGCAATTTCTGTGTTTCATCGTCAATCAGAAGGTCAGAGGGATACAGTAAACCTAAAGTGAAACAACGGAATCTATAACTAGTGTTACAGGAATGGTTCAAAACATAGACAGTAAGAATTGTCAGTCTTCTTGTACTTAAGTCGGCATTGTCCCTTTTGTACTTAATGCCGATGCAATTTCTGTGTTTCATCGTCAATAAGAAGGTCAGAGGGATACAGTAAGCCTGAAGTGAACCATCGGAATCTATAACTAGTGTCACTGGAATGGTTCAAAACATAGACAGTAAGAGGAGTCAGGCTTCTAGTACCTTAGTCGGCATTGTGCCTTTTCTATTTAATTCCGATGCAATTACTGTGTTTCATCGTCAATAAGACGGTCCAAGGGATATAGTAAACCTGAAGTGATTCATCGTAAACTATAACTAGTGTCACAGGAATGGTTCAAAACATAGTCAGTAAGAAGAGACAGTCTTCGTGTACTTAAGTCGGCATTGTGCCTTTTCTATTAAATGCCGATGCAATTTCTGTATTTCATCGTCAATAAGAAGGTCCATTGGATACAGTAAGCCTGAAGTGAACCATCGGAATCTATAACTAGTGTCACTGGAATGGTTCAAAACATAGACAGTATGAAGTGTCAGTCTTCTTGTACTTAAGTCGGCATTGTGCCTTTTGTATTTAATTCCGATGCAATTTCTGTGTTACATCGTCAATAAGAAGGTGCAAGGGATACAGTAAATCTGAAGTGAAGCATCGGAATCTATAACTAGTGTCACAAGAATGGTTCAAAACATAGACATTAAGAAGAGACAGTATTCTTGTACTTAAGTCGGCATTGTCCCTTTTGTATTTAATTCCGATGCAATTTCTGTGTTTCATCGTCAATAAGAAGGTCAGAGGGAAACAGTAAACCTGAAGTGAAGCATCGTAATCTATAACTAGTGTCACAGAAATGGTTCAAAACAGTCAGCACGAAGAGTCAGTCTTCTTGTACTTAAGTCGGCATTGTACCTTTTGTATTTAATTCCGAAGCAATTTCTGTGTTTCATCGTCAATAAGAAGGTGTCCAAGGGATACAGTAAACCTGAAGTGGAGCATCGGAATCTATAACTAGTGTCACAGGAATGGTTCAAAACAAAGGCAGTAAGAAGAGTCAGTCTTCTTGTACTTAAGTCGGCATTGTGATTTTCTATTTAATTCCGATGCAATTTCTGTATTTCGTCGCCAATAAGAAGGTCCAAAGGATACAGTAAACCTGAAGTGAAGCATCGGAAACTATAACTAATGTCACAGGAATCGTTCAAAACATAGGCAGTAGGAAGAGTCATCCTTCTTGTACTTAAGTCGGCATTGGGCCTTTTGTATTTAGTTCCGATGCAATTTCTGTGTTTCATCGTCAATAAGAAAGTCCTAGGGATAGAGTAAACCTGAAGTGAAGCATCGGAATCTATAACTAGTGTCACAGGAATGGTTCAAAACATAGTCAGAAAGAAGAGTCAGTCTTCTTGTACTTAAGTCGGCATTGTGCCTTTTGTATTTAATTCCGATGCAATTTCTGTGTTTCATCGTCAATACAAAGGTCCAAGGGATAAAGTAAACCTGAAGTTAAGCATCGGAATCTAAAACTAGTGTCACAGGAGTTGATCAAAACAAACTCAGTAAGAAGAGTCAGTCTTCTTGTACTTAAGTTGGCATTGTGCCTTTTGTATTTAATTCCGATGCAATTTCTGTGTTTCATCGTCAATAAGTAGGTCAGAGGGATACAGTAAACCTGAAGTGAAGCATCGGAATCTATAACTAGTGTCACAGGAATGGTTCAAAATAGTCAGTAAGAAGAGTCAGTCTTCTTGTACTTAAGTCAGCATTGTGAATTTTGTATTTAATTCCGATGAAATTTCTGTGTTTCATCGTCAATAAGAGGGTCCAAGGGATACAGTAAACCTGGAGTGAAGCATCGGAATCTATAACTAGTTTCACAGGAGTGGTTCAACACGTAGTCAGTAAGAAAAGTCAGACTTCTTGTACTTAAGTCGGCATTGTGCCTTTTCTATTTAATTCCAATGCAATTTCTGTGTTTCATCGTCAATAAGAAGGTCAGAGGGATACAGTAAACCTGAAGGGAAGCATCGGAATCTCTAACTAGGGTCACAGGAATGGTTCAAAACATAGTCAGTAAGAAGAGTCAGTCTTCTTGTACTTAATTCGGCATTGTGCCTTTTGTATTTAATTCCGATGCAATCTCTGTGTTTCATCGTCAATAAGAAGGTCCAAGGGATACAGTAAACCTGAAGTGAAGCATCGGAATCTGTAACTAGCGTCACAGGAATGGTTCAAAACATAGACACTAAGAAGATTCAGTATGCCTGTACTTAAGACGGCATTTTGCCTTTTCTATTAAATTCCGATGCAATTTCTGTATTTCATCGTCAATAAGAAGGTCCATTGGATACAGTAAGCCTGAAGTGAACCATCGGAATCTATAACTAGTGTAACTGGAATGGTTCAAAACATAGACAGTAAGAGGAGTCAGGCTTCTAGTACCTTAGTCGGCATTGTGCCTTTTCTATTTCATTCCGATGCAATTACTGTGTTTCATCGTCAATTAGACGGTCCAAGGGATATAGTAAACCTGAAGTGATTTATCGTAAACTATAACTAGTGTCACAGGAATGGTTCAAAACATAGTCAGTAAGAAGAGACAGTCTTCTTGTACTTAAGTCGGCATTGTGCCTTTTCTATTAAATTCCGATGCAATTTCTGTATTTCATCGTCAATAAGAAGGTCCATTGGATACAGTAAGCCTGAAGTGAACCATCGGAATCTATAACTAGTGTCACTGGAATGGTTAAAACATAGACAGTAAGAAGTGTCAGTCTTCTTGTACTTAAGTCGGCATTGTACCTTTTGTATTTAATTCCGATGCAATTTCTGTGTTTCATCGTCAATAAGAAGGTGCAAGGGATACAGTAAACCTGAAGTGAAGCATCGGAATCTATAACTAGTGTCACAAGAATGGTTCAAAACATAGACAGTAAGAAGAGTCAGTATTCTTGTACTTATGTCGGCATTGTCCCTTTTGTATTTAATTCCGATGCAATTTCTGGGTTTCATCGTCAATAAGAAGGTCAGAGGGATACAGTAAACCTGAAGTGAAGCATCGTAATCTATAACTAGTGTCACAGGAATGGTTCAAAACAGTCAGTACGAAGAGTCAGTCTTCTTGTACTTAAGTCGGCATTGTGCCTTTTGTATTTAATTCCGAAGCAATTTCTGTGTTTCATCGTCAATAAGAAGGTCCAAGGGATACAGTAAACCTCAAGTGGAGCATCGGAATCTATAACTAGTGTCACAGGTATGGTTCAAAACAAAGGCAGTAAGAAGAGTCAGTCTTCTTGTACTTAAGTCGGCATTGTGATTTTCTATTTAATTCCGATGCAATTTCTGTATTTCGTCGCCAATAAGAAGGTCCAAAGGATACAGTAAACCTGAAGTGAAGCATCGGAATCTATAACTAATGTCACAGGAGTCGTTCAAAACATAGGCAGTAGGAAGAGTCATCCTTCTTGTACTTAAGTCGGCATTGGGCCTTTTGTATTTAGTTCCGATGCAATTTCTGTGTTTCATCGTCAATAAGAAGGTCCTAGGGATAGAGTAAACCTGAAGTGAAGCATCGGAATCTATAACTAGTGTCACAGGAATGGTTCAAAACATAGTCAGTAAGAAGAGTCAGTCTTCTTGTACTTAAGTCGGCATTGTGCCTTTTGTATTTAATTCCGATGCAATTTCTGTGTTTCGTCGTCAATACAAAGGTCCAAGGGATACAGTAAACCTGAAGTGAAGCAACGGAATCTGTAACTAGCGTCACAGGAATGGTTCAAAACATAGACACTAAGAAGATTCAGTATGCTTGTACTTAAGACGGCATTTTGCCTTTTCTATTTAATTCCGATGAAATTTCTGTGTTTCATCGTCAATAAGAAGGTCAGAGGGATACAGTGAACCTGAGGTGAAACATCGGAATCTATAACTAGTGTCACAGGAATGGTTCAAAACATAGACAGTAGGAAGAGTCAGTCCTCTTGTACTTAAGTCGGCATTGTGCCTTTGCTATTTAATTCCGATGCAATTTCTGTATTTCGTCGCCAATAAGAAAGTCCAAAGGATACAGTGAACCTGAGGTGAAGCATCCGAATCTATAACTAGTGTCACAGGAATGGTTCAAAGCATAGACAGTAGGAAGAATCAGTCTTCTTGTACTTAAGTCGGCATTGTGCCTTTTGTAATTTAATTCCGATGCAATTTCTGTGTTTCATCGTCAATAAGAAGGTCAGAGGGATACAGTAACCCTGAAGTGAAGCATCGGAATCTGTAACTAGCGTCACAGGAATGGTTCAAAACATAGACAGTAAGGAGACTCAGTCTTCTTGTACTTAAGTCGGCATTGTGCCTTTTGAATTCAATTCCGATGCAATCTCTGTGTTTCAACGACAATAAGAAGGTCAGAGGGATACAGTAAACCTAAAGTGAAACATCGGAATCTATAACTAGTGTCACAGGAATGGTTCAAAACATCGACAGTAAGAAGTGGCAGTCTTCTTGTACGTAAGTCGGCATTGTGCCTTTTGTATTTAATTCCGATGCAATTTCTGTGTTACATCGTCAATAAAAAGGTGCACGGGATACAGTAAACCTGAAGTGAAGCATCGGAATCTATAACTAGTGTCGCAAGAATGGTTCAAATCATAGACAGTAAGAAGAGTCAGTCTTCTTGTACTTAAGTCGGCATTGTCCCATTAGTATTTCATTCCGATGCAATTTCTGTGTTTCATCGTAAATAAGAAGGTCCAAGGGATAGAGTACACCTGAAGTGAAGCATCAGAAAATATAACTAGTGTCACAGGAATGGTTCAAATCATAGACAGTAAGAAGAGTCAGTCTTCCTGTACTTAAGTCAGCATTGTGCCTTTCCTATTTAATTCCGATGCAATTTCTGAGTTTCCTCATCAATAAGAAGGTCAGAGGGATACAGTAAACCTGAAGTGAAGCATCGGAGTCTATAACTAGTGTCACAGGAATGGTTCAAAACATTGTCAGTAAGAAGAGTCAGTTACTTGTACTTTAGCCGGCATTGTGCCTTTTCTATTTAATTCCGATGCAATTTCTGTGTTTCGTTGTCAATAAGAAGGTCAGAGGGAAACAGTAAACCTGAAGTGAAGCATCAGAATCTATAACTAGTGTCACAGGAGTGGATCAATACATAGACAGTAGGAAGAGTCAGCCTTCTTGTACTTAAGTCGGCATTGTGCATTTTGTATTTAATTCCGATGCAATTTCTGTGTTTCATCGTCAATAAGAAGGTGTCCAAGGGATACAGTAAACCTGAAGTGGAGCATCGGAATCTATAACTAGTGTCACAGGAATGGTTCAAAACAAAGGCAGTAAGAAGAGTCAGTCTTCTTGTACTTAAGTCGGCATTGTGATTTTCTATTTAATTCCGATGCAATTTCTGTATTTCGTCGCCAATAAGAAGGTCCAAAGGGTACAGTAAACCTGAAGTTAAGCATCGGAAACTATAACTAATGTCACAGGAATCGTTCAAAACATAGGCAGTAGGAAGAGTCATCCTTCTTGTACTTAAGTCGGCATTGGGCCTTTTGTATTTAGTTCCGATGCAATTTCTGTGTTTCATCGTCAATAAGAAAGTCCTAGGGATAGAGTAAACCTGAAGTGAAGCATCGGAATCTATAACTAGTGTCACAGGAATGGTTCAAAACATAGTCAGTAAGAAGAGTCAGTCTTCTTGTACTTAAGTCGGCATTGTGCCTTTTGTATTTAATTCCGATGCAATTTCTGTGTTTCATCGTCAATACAAAGCTCCAAGGGATACAGTAAACCTGAAGTTAAGCATCGGAATCTATAACTAGTGTCACAGGAGTTGATCAAAACATACTCAGTAAGAAGAGTCAGTCTTCTTGTACTTAAGTTGGCATTGTGCCTTTTGTATTTAATTCCGATGCAAATTCTGTGTTTCATCGTCAATAAGTAGGTCAGAGGGATACAGTAAACCTGAAGTGAAGCATCGGAATCTATAACTAGTGTCACAGGAATGGTTCAAAATAGTCAGTAAGAAGAGTCAGTCTTCTTGTACTTAAGTCAGCATTGTGAATTTTGTATTTAATTCCGATGAAATTTCTGTGTTTCATCGTCAATAAGAGGGTCCAAGGGATACATTAAACCTGGAGTGAAGCATCGGAATCTATAACTAGTTTCACAGGAATGGTTCAAACCGTAGTCAGTAAGAAGAGTCAGACTTCTTGTACTTAAGTCGGCATTGTGCCTTTTCTATTTAATTCCAATGCAATTTCTGTGTTTCATCGTCAATAAGAAGGTCAGAGGGATACAGTAAACCTGAAGGGAAGCATCGGAATCTCTAACTAGGGTCACAGGAATGGTTCAAATCATAGTCAGTAAGAAGAGTCAGTCTTCTTGTACTTAATTCGGCATTGTGCCTTTTGTATTTAATTCCGACGCAATCTCTGTGTTTCATCGTCAATAAGAAGGTCCAAGGGATACAGTAAACCTGAAGTGAAGCATCGGAATCTGTAACTAGCGTCACAGGAATGGTTCAAAACATAGACACTAAGAAGATTCAGTATGCCTGTACTTAAGACGGCATTTTGCCTTTTCTATTAAATTCCGATGCAATTTCTGTATTTCATCATCAATAAGAAGGTCCATTGGATACAGTAAGCCTGAAGTGAACCATCGGAATCTATAACTAGTGTAACTGGAATGGTTCAAAACATAGACAGTAAGAGGAGTCAGGCTTCTAGTACCTTAGTCGGCATTGTGCCTTTTCTATTCAATTCCGATGCAATTACTGTGTTTCATCGTCAATAAGACGGTCCAAGGGATATAGTAAACCTGAAGTGATTTATCGTAAACTATAACTAGTCTCACAGGAATGGTTCAAAACATAGTCAGTAAGAAGAGACAGTCTTCTTGTACTTAAGTCGGCATTGTGCCTTTTCTATTAAATTCCGATGCAATTTCTGTATTTCATCGTCAATAAGAAGGTCCATTGGATACAGTAAGCCTGAAGTGAACCATCGGAATCTATAACTAGTGTCACTGGAATGGTTCAAAACATAGACAGTAATAAGAGTCAGTCATCTTGTACTTAAGTCGGCAATATGCCTTTTGTATTTAATTCCGATGCAATTTCTGTTTTTCATCGTCGATACGATGGACCAAGGGATACAGTAACATTGGAGTGAAGCATCGGAATCTATAACTAGTGTCACAGGAGATGTTCAAGCATTGACAGTAAGAAGAGTCAGTCTTCTGGTACTCAAGTCGAAATTGTGCCTTTCGTATTTAATTCCGTTGAAATTTCTTTGTTTCATCGTCAATAAGAAGGTCCAAGGTATACAGTAAACCTGGAGTGAATCATCGGAAAATATAACTAGTGTCACAGGAGATGTTCAAACATAGACAGTGGGAAGAGTCAGTCGTCCTGTACTGAAGTCGGCATTGTGCCTTTTCAATTTAATTCCGATGCAATATCTGTGTTTCGTCGCCAATAAGAAGGTCCAAGGGATACAGTAAACCTGAATTGAAGCATCGGAAACTATAACTAGTGTCAGAGGAATGTTTCCAAACATAGACAGCAAGATGACTCAGTCTTCTTGTACATAAGTTGGCATTGTGCCTTTTGTATTTAATTCCGATGCAATTTCTGTGTTTCATCGTCAATAAGAAGGTCAGAGAGATACAGTAAACCCGAAGTGAAGCATCGGAATCCATAACTAGTGTCACAGGAATGGTTCAAAACATACTCAGAAAGAAGAGTCAGTCCTCTGGTACTTAATTCGGCATTGTGCATTTTTATTTAATTCCGATGCCATCTCTGTGTTTCATCGTCTATAAGAAGGTCATAGGGATTCAGTAAACCTGATGTGAAGCATCGGCATCTATAACTAGTGTCACAGAAATGGTTCAAACATAGTCAGTAAGAAGAGTCCGTCTTCTTGTTTTTAAGTCGGCATTTTGCCTTTTCTATTTAATTCCGATGCAATTTCTGTGTTTCGTCGTCAATAAGAAGGTTAAAGGGATACAGTAAACCTGAAGTGCAGCATCAGAATGTGTAACTAGTGTCACAGGTATCGTTCAAAACATAGACAATAGGAAGAGTCAGTCTTCTTCTACTTGAGTCGGCATTGTGCATTTTGTATTTATTTCCGATGCAATCTCTGTGTTTCATCGTCAATACGAAGGTCAGAGCTATACAGTAAACCTGAAGTGAAGCATCGGAATCTATATCTAGTGTCACTGGAATGTTTCAAATCATAGATTGTAGGAAGAGTCAGACTTCTTGTACTTAGGTCGGCATTGTGCCTTTTGTATATAATTCCGATGCAATTTCTGTGTTTCATCGTCAATAAGAAGGTCAGAGGGATACAGTTAACCTGAAGTGAAGCTTCGGAATCGATAACTAGTGTCACAGGAATGATCAAAACATAGACAGTAGGAAGAGTCAGTCTTCCTGTACTTAAGTCGGCATTGTGTCTTTTCTATTTAATTCCGATGCAATTTCTGTGTTCCATCGTCAATAAGAAGGTCAGAGGGATACAGTAAACCTGAGGTGAATCATCTGAATCTGTAACTAGTGTCACAGGAAGGGTTCAAATCATAGACAGTAGGAAGAGTCAGTCTACATGTACTTAAGTCGGCAGCGGGCCTTTTGTATTTAATTCCGGTGCAATTTTTGTATTTCATCGTCAATAAGAAGGTCCAAGGGATACAGTAAACCTGAAGTGAAGAATCGGAATCTATAACTAGTGTCACAGGAATGGTTCAAAACATAGACAGTAATAAGAGTCAGTCTTCCTGTACTTAAGTCGGCAATGTGCCTTTTGTATTTAATTCCGATGCAATTTCCGTGTTTCATCGTCAATAAGAGGGACAGAAGGATACAGTAAACCTGAAGTGAAGCATCGGAATCTATAACTAGTGTTACAGGAATGGTTCAAAACTTAGTGAATAGGTAGAGTCAGTCTATCTGTACTTAAGTCGGCATTGAGCCTTTTCTATTTAATTCCGTTGCAATTTCTGTGTTTCATCGTCAATAAGAAGGTCAGAGGGATACAGTAAACCTGAAGTGAATCATCTGAATCTATAACTAGTGTCACAGCAATGGTTCAAAACATAGACAGTAGGAAGAGTCAGTCTACATGTACTTAAGTCGGCATCGTGCCTTTTGTATTTAATTCCGATGCAATTTCTGTGTTTCATCGTCAATAAGGTCAGAGGGATACAGTAAACCTGAAGTGAAGCATCGGAATCTATAACTAGTGTCACAATAACGGTTCAAAACATAGACAGTAGGAGGAGTGAGTCTTCTTGTACTTAAGTCGGCATTGTGCCTTTTGTATTTAATTCCGATGCAATTTCTGTGTTTCATCGTCAATAAGAAGGTCCAAGGGATACACTACACCTGAAGTGAAGCATCGGAATCTATAACAAGTGTCACAGGAATATTTCAAAACATAGACAGTAAGAAGAGTCAGTCTTCTTGTACTTAAGTCGGCATTGTGCCTTTTCCATTTAATTCCGATGCAATTTCTGTGTTTCATCGTCAATAAGGGGTCAGAGGGATACAGTAAACCTGAAGTGGGGCATCGGAATCTATATGTGGTGTCACAGGAATATTTCAAAACTCAGTCAGTAAGAAGAGTCAGTCTTGTTGTACTTATGTCGGCATTGTGCCTTTCGTATTTAATTCCGATGCAATTTCGGTGTTTCATCGTCAATAAGAAGGTCCAAGGGATACAGTAAACCTGAAGGGAAGCATCGGAATCTATAACTAGTGTCACAGGAATGGTTCAAATCATAAACAGTAAGAAGTGTCAGTCTTCTTGTACTTAAGTAAGCATTGTGCCCTTTTTATTTAATTCCGATGCAATTTCTGTGTTTCATCGTCAATAAGACGGTCAGAAGGATACAGTAAACCTGAAGTGACGCATCGGAATCTATAACTAGTGTCACAGGAATGGTTCATATCATAGACAGTAGGAAGAGTCAGTCTTCTTGTACTTGAGTCGGGATTGTGCCTTTTGCATTTAATTCCGATGCAATTTCTGTGTTTCATCGTCAATAAGGTCAGAGGGATACAGTAAACATGAAGTGAAGCATCGGAATCTATAAATAGTGTCACAGGAACGGTTCAAAACATTGACAGTAGGAGGAGTGAGTCTTTTTGTACTTAAGTCGGCATTGTGCCTTTTGTATTTAATTCCGATGCAATTTCTGTGTTTCATCGTCAATAAGAAGGTCAGAGGGATACAGTAAACCTGAAATGAAGCATCAGAATCTATAACTAGTGTCACAGGAAAGGTTCAAAACATAGACAGTCAGAAGAGTCAGTCAACTTGTACTTAAGTCGGCATTGCGCCTTTTGTATTTAATTCCGATGCAATTTCTGTGTTTCATCGTCAATAAGAAGGTCCAAGGGATACAGTACACCAGAAGTGAAGCATCGGAATCTATAACTAGTGTCACAGGAATGGTTCAAATCATAGACAGTACGAAGAGTCAGTCTCCTTGTACTTAAGTCAGCAATGTGCGATTTCTATTTAATTATGATGCAATTTCTGTGTTTCATCTTCAATAAGAAGGTCAGAGGGATACAGTAAACCTGAAGTGAAGCATCGGAGTCTATAACTAGTGTCACAGGAATGGTTCACACATAGTCAGTAAGAAGAGTCAGTCTTCTTGCACTAATGTCGGCATTGTGCCTTTTCTAATTAATTCCGATGCAATTTGTGTGTTTCGTTGTCATTAAAGAAGGTCAGAAGGATACAGTAAACCTGAAGTGAAGCATCGGAATCTATAACTAGTGTCACAGGAATGGTTCAAAACATAGTCAGTAAGAAGAGTCTGTCTTCTTGTACTGAAGTCGGCATTGTGCCTTTTGTATTTAATTCCGATGCAAATTCTGTGTTTCATCCTCAATAACAAGGTCAGAGGGATACAGTAAACCTGAAGTGAAGCATCGGAATCTATAACTAGTGACACAGGAACGGTTCAAAACATAGACAGTAGGAGGAGTGAGTCTTCTTGTACTTAAGTCGGCATTGTGCCTTTTGTATTTAATTCCTATGCAATTTCTGTGTTTCATCGTCAATAAGAAGGTCAGAGGGATACAGTAAATCTGAAGTGAAGCATCGGAATCTATAACTAGTCTCACAGGAATGGTTCAAAACATAGACATTAGGTAGAGTCAGTCTTCTTGTACGTAAGTCGGCATTGTGCCTTTTCTATCTAATTCCGATGCAATTTCTATGTTTCGTCGTCAATAAGAAGGTCCTAGGGATACAGTATATCTGAAGTGAAGCATCGGAATCTATAACTAGTGTCACAGGAATGGTTCAAAACATAGACAGTAAGAAGAGTCAGTCTTCTTGTACTTAAGTCGGCATTGTGCCTTTTGTATTTAATTTCGATGCCATTTCTGTCTTTCATCGTCAATAAGAGGGTCAGAGGGATACAGTAAACCTGAAGTGAAGCATCGGAATCTATAACTAGTGTCACAACAATGGTTTCAAACATAGACAATTAGAAGGGTCAGTCTTCTTGTACTTAAGTCGGCATTGTGCTTTTTGTATCTACTTCCGATGCAATTTCTGTGTTTCATCGTCAATTAGAAGGTCAGAGGGATACAGTAGACCTGAAGTGATGCATCGGAATCTATAACTAGTGTCATAGGAATGGTTCAAAACATAGACAGTAGGAAGAGTCAGTCTTCTTGTACTTAAGTCGGCATTGTGCCTTTTCAATTTAATTCCGATGCAATATCTGTGCTTCGTCGTCAATAAGAAAGTCAAAGTAATACAGTAAACCAGGATTGAAGCATCGGAATCTATAACTAGTGTCACAGGAAGGGTTCAAAACACAGACAGTAATAAGAGTCAGTCTTCTTGTACTTATGTCGGCATTGTGCCATTTGTATTTAATTCCGATGCAATTTCTGTGTTTCATCGTCAATAAGAAGGTCAGAGGGATACAGTAAACCTGAAGTGAAGCATCGGAATGTATAACTAGTGTCACAGGAATGATTCGAAACATAGACATTGGGAAGAGTCAGTCTTCCTGTACTGACGTCGGCATTGTGCTTTTCTATTCCATGCCGATGCAAATTCTGTGTTTTTCGTCAATAAGAAGGTCAGAGAGATACAGTAAACCTGAAGTGAAGCATCGGAATCCATAACTAGTGTCACAGGAATGGTTCAAAACATACTCAGTAAGAAGAGTCAGTCCTCTGGTACTTAATTCGGCATTGTGCATTTTTATTAAATTCCGATGCAATTTCTGTGTTTCATCGACAACAAGAAGGTCAGAGGGATTCAGTAAACCTGAAGTGAAGCATCGGCATCTATAACTAGTGTCACAGAAATGGTTCAAAACGTAGTCAGTAAGAAGAGTCAGTCTTCTTGTACTTAAGTCGACCTTTTGCCTTTTCTATTTAATTCCGATGCAATTTCTGTGTTTCGTCGTCAATAAGAAGGTTAGAGGGATACAGTAAACCTCAAGTGAAGCATCGTAATGTATAACTAGTGTCACAGGAATCGTTCAAATCATAGACAGTAGGAAGAGTCAGTCTTCTTCTAATTGAGTCGGCATTGTGCATTTTGTATTTATTTCCGATGCAATTTCTGTGTTTCATCGTCAATACGAAGGTCAGAGGGATACAGTAAACCTGAAGTGAATCATCTGAATCTATATCAAGTGTCACAGCAATGGTTCAAAACATAGACAGTAGGAAGAGTCAGTCTCCATGTACTTAAGTCGGCATCGTGCCTTTTGTATTTAATTCCGATGCAATTTATTTGTTTCATCGTCAATAAGAAGCCCCAAGGGAAACTGTAAACCTGAAGTGAAGAATCGGAATCAATACCTAGTGTCACAGGAATGGTTCAAAACATAGTCAGTAAGAAGAGTGAGACTTCTTGTACTTAAGTCGGCATTGTGCCTTTTCCATTTAATTCCGATGCAATTTCTGTGTTTCATCGTCAATAAGGGGTCAGAGGGATACAGTAAACCTGAAGTGAGGCATCGGAATCTATATGTGGTGTCACAGGAATATTTCAAAACACAGTCAGTAAGAAGAGTCAGTCTTGTTGTACTTATGTCGGCATTGTGCCTTTCGTATTTAATTCCGATGCAATTTCTGTGTTTCATCGTCAATAAGAAGGTCAGAGGGATACGGTAAACCTGAAATGAAGCATCAGAATCTATAACTAGTGTCACAGGAAAGGTTCAAAACATAGACAGTCAGAAGAGTCAGTCAACTTGTACTTAAGTCGGCATTGCGCCTTTTGTATTTAATTCCGATGCAATTTCTGTGTGTCATCGTCAATAAGAAGGTCCAAGGGATACAGTACTCCAGAAGTGAAGCATCGGAATCTATAACTAGTGTCACAGGAATGGTTCAAATCATACACAGTACGAAGAGTCAGTCTTCTTGTACTTAAGTCAGCAATGTGCCATTTCTATTTAATTATGATGCAATTTCTGTGTTTCATCATCAATAAGAACGTCAGAGGGATACAGTAATCCTGAAGTGAAACATCGGAGTCTATAACTAGTGTCACAGGAATGGTTCAAAGCATAGTCAGTAAGAAGAGTCAGTCTTCTTGTACTTAAGTCTGCATTGTGCCTTTTCTATTTAATTCCGATGCAATTTCTGTGTTTCGTTGTCAATAATAGGGTCAGAGGGATACAGTAATCCTGAAGTGAAACATCGGAGTCTATAACTAGTGTCACAGGAATGGTTCAAAGCATAGTCAGTAAGAAGAGTCAGTCTTCTTGTACTTAAGTCAGCATTGTGCCCATTCTATTTAATTCCGATGAAATTTCTGTGTTTCATCGTCAATAAGAAGGTCAGAGGGATACAGTAAACCTGAAGTGAAGCATCGGAGTCTATAACTAGTGTCACAGGAATGGTTGACACATAGTCAGTAAGAAGAGTCTGTCTTCTTGTACTGAAGTCGGCATTGTGCCTTTTGTATTTAATTCCGATGCTAATTCTGTGTTTCATCCTCAATAACAAGGTCAGAGGGATACAGTATACCTGAACTGAAGCATCGGAATGTATAACTAGTGTAAAAAGGAATGGTACAAAACATAGAAAGTAGGAAGAGTCAGTCTACCTGTACTGAAGTAGGCATTGTGCATTTTGTATTTAATTCCGATGCAATTTCTGTGTTTCATCGTCAATAAGAAGGTCAGAGGGATACAGTAAACCTGAAGTGAAGCATCGGAATCTATAACTAGTCTCACAGGAATGGTTTAAAACATAGACATTAGGTAGAGTCAGTCTTCTTGTACTTAAGACGGCATTGTGCTTTTTCTATCTAATTCCGATGCAATTTCTATGTTTCGTCGTCAATAAGAAGGTCCAAGGGATACAGTATATCTGAAGTGAAGCATCGGAATCTATAACTAGTGTCACAGGAATGGTTCAAAACATAGACAGTAAGAAGAGTCAGTCTTCTTGTACTTAAGTCGGCATTGTGCCTTTTGTATTTAATTTCGATGCCATTTCTGTGTTTCATCGTCAGTAAGAAGGTCAGAGGGATACAGTAAACCTGAAGTGAAGCATCGGAATCTATAACTAGTGTCACAAGAATGGTTTCAAACATAGACAATAGGAAGGGTCAGTCTTCTTGTACTTAAGTCGGCATTGTGCTTTTTGTATCTACTTCCGATGCAATTTCTGTGTTTCATCGTCAATTAGAAGGTCAGAGGGATACAGTAGACCTGAAGTGATGCATCGGAATCTATAACTAGTGTCATAGGAATGGTTCAAAACATAGACAGTAGGAAGAGTCAGTCTTCTTGTACTTAAGTCGGCATTGTGCCTTTTCAATTTAATTCCGATGCAATATCTGTGCTTCGTCGTCAATAAGAAAGTCAAAGTAATACAGTAAACCTGGATTGAAGCATCGGAATCTGTAACTAGTGTCACAGGAAGGGTTCAAAACACAGACAGTAATAAGAGTCAGTCTTCTTGTACTTATGTCGGCATTGTGCCTTTTGTATTTAATTCCGATGCAATTTCTGTGTTTCATCGTCAATAAGAAGGTCAGAGGGATACAGTAAACCTGAAGTGAATCATCGGAATCTATAACTAGTGTCACAGGAATGGTACATATCATAGACAGTAGGAAGAGTCAGTCTTCTTGTACTTGAGTCGGGATTGTGCCTTTTGCATTTAATTCCGATGCTATTTCTGTGTTTCATCGTCAATAAGGTCAGAGGGATACAGTAAACCTGAAGTGAAGCATCGGAATCTATAACTAGTGACACAGGAACGGTTCAAAACATAGACAGTAGGAGGAGTGAGTCTTCTTGTACTTAAGTCGGCATTGTGCCTTTTGTATTTAATTCCGATGCAATTTCTGTGTTTCATCGTCAATAAGAAGGTCAGAGGGATACAGTAAACCTGAAATGAAGCATCAGAATCTATAAATAGTGTCACAGGAAAGGTTCAAAACATAGACAGTCAGAAGAGTCAGTCAACTTGTACTTAAGTCGGCATTGCGCCTTTTGTATTTTATTCCGATGCAATTTCTGTGTTTCATCGTCAATAAGAAGGTCCAAGGGATACAGTACACCAGAAGTGAAGCATCGGAATCTATAACTAGTGTCACAGGAATGGTTCAAATCATAGACAGTACGAAGAGTAGGTCTTCTTGTACTTAAGTCAGCAATGTGCCATTTCTATTTAATTATGATGCAATTTCTGTGTTTCATCATCAATAAGAAGGTCAGAGGGATACAGTAATCCTGAAGTGAAACATCGGAGTCTATAACTAGTGTCACAGGAATGGTTCAAAGCATAGTCAGTAAGTAGAGTCAGTCTTCTTGTACTTAAGTCGGCATTGTGCCTTTTCTATTTAATTCCGGTGCAATTTCTGTGTTTCGTTGTCAATAATAGGGTCAGAGGGATACAGTAAACCTGAAGTGAAGCATCGGAATCTATAACTAGTGTCACAGGAATGGTTCAAAACATAGTCAGTAAGAAGAGTCAGTCTTATTGTACTTAAGTCAGCATTGTGCCCATTCTATTTAATTCCGATGAAATTTCTGTGTTTCATCGTCAATAAGAAGGCCAGAGGGATACAGTAAACCTGAAGTGAAGCATCGGAGTCTATAACTAGTGTCACAGGAATGGTTCACACATAGTCAGTAAGAAGAGTCAGTCTTCTTGCACTAATGTCGGCATTGTGCCTTTTCTAATTAATTCCGATGCAATTTGTGTGTTTCGTTGTCGATAAGAAGGTCAGAAGGATACAGTAAACCTGAAGTGAAGCATCGGAATCTATAACTAGTGTCACAGGAGTGGTTCAAAACATAGTCAGTAAGAAGAGTCTGTCTTCTTGTACTGAAGTCGGCATTGTGCCTTTTGTATTTAATTCCGATGCAAATTCTGTGTTTCATCCTCAATAACAAGGTCAGAGGGATACAGTAAACCTGAAGTGAAGCATCGGAATGTATAACTAGTGTCAAAGGAATGGTTCAAAACATAGAAAGTAGGAAGAGTCAGTCTACTTGTACTGAAGTAGGCATTGTGAATTTTGTATTTAATTCCGATGCAATTTCTGTGTTTCATCGTCAATAAGAAGGTCAGAGGGATACAGTAAACCTGAAGTGAAGCATCGGAATCTATAACTAGTCTCACAGGAATGGTTCAAAACATAGACGTTAGGTAGAGTCAGTCTTCTTGTACATAAGTCGGCATTGTGCCTTTTCTATCTAATTCCGATGCAATTTCTATGTTTCGTCGTCAATAAGAAGGTCCAAGGGATACAGTATTTCTGAAGTGAAGCATCGGAATCTATAACTAGTGTCACAGGAATGGTTCAAAACATAGACAGTAAGAAGAGTCAGTCTTCTTGTACTTAAGTCGGCATTGTGCCTTTTGTATTTAATTTCGATGCCATTTCTGTGTTTCATCGTCAATAAGAAGGTCAGAGGGATACAGTAAACCTGAAGTGAAGCATCGGAATCTATAACTAGTGTCACAAGAATGGTTTCAAACATAGACAATAGGAAGGGTCAGTCTTCTTGTACTTAAGTCGGCATTGTGCTTTTTGTATCTACTTCCGATGCAATTTCTGTGTTTCATCGTCAATTAGAAGGTCAGAGGGATACAGTAGACCTGAAGTGATGCATCGGAATCTATATCTAGTGTCATAGGTATGGTTCAAAACATAGACAGTAGGAAGAGTCAGTCTTCTTGTACTTAAGTCGGCATTGTGCCTTTTCAATTTAATTCCGATTCAAAATCTGTGCTTCGTCGTCAATAAGAAAGTCAAAGTAATACAGTAAACCTGGATTGAAGCATCGGAATCTATAACTAGTGTCACAGGATGGGTTCAAAACACAGACAGTAATAAGAGTCAGCCTTCTTGTACTTATGTCGGCATTGTGCCTATTTGTATTTAATTCCGATGCAATTTCTGTGTTTCATCGTCAATAAGAAGGTCAGAGGGATACAGTAAACCTGAAGTGAAGCATCGGAATGTATAACTAGTGTCACAGGAATGATTCGAAACATAGCCATTGGGAAGAGTCAGACTTCCTGTACTGAAGTCGGCATTGTGCCTTTTCTATTCCATGCCGATGCAAATTCTGTGTTTCATCGTCAATACGAAGGTCAGAGAGATTCAGTAAACCTGAAGTGAAGCATCGGAATCTATATCTAGTGTCACTGGAATGGTTCAAAGCATAGACAGCAGGAAAAGTCAGTCTTATTGTACTTAAGTCGGCATTGTTCCTTTTTTATTTAATTCCGATGCAATTTCTGTGGTTCATCGTCAATAAGAAGGTCAGAGGGATACAGTAAACCTGAAGTGAAGCGTCGGAATGTATAACTCGTGTCACAGGAATGATTCAAAACATAGACATTGGGAAGAGTCAGTCTTCCTGTACTGAAGTCGGCTTTGTGCCTTTTCTATTTCGTTCCGATGCAAATTCTGTGTTTCATCGTCAATAAGAAGGTCAGATGGATACAGTAAACCTGCAGTGAATCATCGGAATCTATAACTAGTGTCACAGGAATGGTTCAAAACATAGACAGTAGGAAGAGTCAGTCTACATGTATTTAAGTCGGCATCGTGCCTTTTGTATTTAATTCCGATGCAATTTTTGTGTTTCATCGTCAATTAGAAGGTCCAAGGGATACAGTAAACCTGAAGTTAGGAATCGGAATCAATAGCTAGTGTCACAGGAATAGTTCAAAACATAGTCAGTAAGAAGAGTCACTCTTCTTGTACTGAAGTCGGCATTGTGCCATTTCTATTTAATTCCAAAGCAATTTCTGTGTTTCATCGTCAATAAGAAGGTCCACGGGATGCAATACACCTGAGGTGAAGCATCGGAATCTATAACTAGTGTCACAGGAATGGTTCAAAACAGAGACAGTAAGAAGAGTCAGTCTTCTTGTACTTAAGTCGGCATTGTGCCTTTTCTATTTAATTCCGATGCAATTTCTGTGTTTCATTGTCCATAAGAAGGTCAGAGGGATACAGTATACCTGAAGTGAAGCATCGCAATCTATAACTAGTGTCACAGGAATGGTTCAAAACATAGTCAGTAAGAAGAGTCAGACTTCGTGTACTTAAGTCGGCATTGTGCCTTTTCTATTTACTTCCGATGCAAATTCTGTGTTTCATCGTCAATAAGAAGGTCAGAGGGATACAGTAAACCTGAAGTGAAACATCGCAATCTATAATTAGTGTCACAGGAATGGTTCTAAACATAGACACTAGGAAGAGTCAGTCTTCTTGTACTTCAGTCGGCCTTGTGCCTTTTGTATTTAATTCCGATGCAATTTCTGTGTTTCATCGTCAATAAGAAAGCCAGAGGGATACAGTAAACCTGAAGTGAAGCATCAGAATCTATAACTAGTGTCACAGGAATAGTTCAAAACATAGTCAGTAAGAAGAGTCAGTCTTCTTGTACTGAAGTCGGCATTGTGCCTTTTCTATTTAATTCCAAAGCAATTTCTGTGTTTCATCGTCAATAAGAAGGTCCACGGGATGCAAAACACTTGAGGTGTTGCATCGGAATCTATAACTAGTGTCACAGGAATGGTTCAAATCATAGACAGTAGGAAGAGTCAGTCTTCTTGTACTTGAGTCGTCATTGTGCCGCTTGCATTTAAGTCCGATGCAATTCCTGTGTTTCATCGTCAATACGAAGGTCAGAGGGATACAGTAAACCAGAAGTGAGGCATCGGAATCTATAACTAGTGTCACAGGAACGGTTCAAACCAAAGACAGTAGGAAGAGTCAGTCTTCTTGTACTTAAGTCGGCATTGTGCCTTTTGTATTTAATTCCGATGCAATTTCTGTGTTTCATCGACAATAAGAGAGTCAGTGGGATACAGTAAACCTGAAATGAAGCATCAGAAATAATAACTAGTGTCACAGGAATGGTTCAAAACATAGACAGTAAGAAGAGTCAGTCAACTTGTACTTGAGTCGGCATTGTGCTTTTTGTATTTAATTCCGATGCAATATCTGTGTTTCATCGTCAATAAGAAGGTCCAAGGGATACAGTACACCTGAAGTGAAGCATCGGAATCTGTAACTAGAGTCACAGGAATGGTTCAAATCATAGACAGTAAGAAGAGTCAGTCTTCTTGTACTTAAGTCGGCATTGTGCCTTTTCTATTTCATTCCGATGAAATTTCTGTGTTTCGTTGTCAATAAGAAGGTCAGAGGGATACAGTAAACCTGAAGTGAAGCATCGGAATCTATAACTAGTGTCACAGGAATGGTTCGAAACATAGACATTAGGTAGAGGCAGTCTTCTTGTACTTAAGTCGGCATTGTGCCTTTTCTATCTAATTCCGATGCAACTTCTGTGTTTCGTCGTCAATAAGAAGGTCGAAGGGATACAGTACACCTGAAGTGAAGCATCGGAATCTGTAACTAGTGTCACAGGAATGGTTCAAATCATAGACAGTAAGAATAGTCAGTCTTCTTGTACTTAAGTCGGCATTGTGCCTTTTGTATTTAATTCCGATGCAATTTCTGTGTTTCATCGACAATAAGAGGGTCAGTGGGATACAGTAAACCTGAAATGAAGCATCAGAATCTATAACTAGTGTCACAGGAATGGTTCAAAACATAGTCAGTAAGAAGAGTCAGTCAACTTGTACTTAAGTCGGCATTGTGCCTTTTCTATTTAATTCCGATGTAATTTCTGTGTTTCATTGTCCATAAGAAGGTCAGAGGGATACAGTATACCTGAAGTGAAGCATCGCAATCTAAAATTAGTGTCACAGGAATGGTTCAAAACATAGTCAGTAAGAAGAGTCAGTCTTCGTGTACTTAAGTCGGCATTGTGCCTTTTCTATTTACTTCCGATGCAAATTCTGTGTTTCATCGTCAATAAGAAGGTCAGAGGGATACAGTAAACCTGAAGTGAAGCATCGGAATCCATAATTAGTGTCACAGGAATGGTTCTAAACATAGACACTAGGAAGAGTCAGTCTTCTTGTACTTGAGTCGTCATTGTGCCGCTTGCATTTAAGTCCGATGCAATTCCTGTGTTTCATCGTCAATACGAAGGTCAGAGGGATACAGTAAACCAGAAGTGAAGCATCGGAATCTATAACTAGTGTCACAGGAACGGTTCAAACCAAAGACAGTAGGAAGAGTCAGTCTTCTTGTACTTAAGTCGGCAATGTGCCTTTTGAATTGAATTCCGATGCAATTTCTGTTTTTCATCGTCGATAAGATGGACCAAGGGAAACAGTAAACCTGAAGTGAAGCATCGGAATCAATAACTAGTGTCACAGGAGATGTTCGAACATAGACAGTAAGAAGAGTCAGTCTTCTTGTACTTAAGTCGGAATTGTGCCTTTTGTATTTAATTCCGATAAAATTCCTTTGTTTCATCGTCAATAAGAAGGTCCAAGGAATACAGTAAAACTGAAGTGAAGCATCGGAATCTATAACTAGTGTCACAGGAATGGTTCAAAACATAGACAGTAAGAAGAGTCAGTCTTCTTGTACTTAAGTCGGCATTGTGCCTTTTGTATTTACTTTCGATGCCATTTCTGTGTTTCATCGGCAATAAGAAGGTCAGAGGTATACAGTAAACCCGAAGTGAAGCATCGGAATCAATAACTAATGTCACAGGAATGGTTCCAAATATAGACAAAGGAATGGTCAGTCTTCTTGTACTTAAGTCGGCATTGTGCTTTTTGTATCTAATTCCGATGCAATTTCTGTGTTTCATCGTCGATAAAAAGGTGCAAGGGATACAGTAAACCTGGAGTGAAGCATCGGAATCTATAACTAGTGTCACAGGAGATGTTCAAACATAGACAGTAAGAAGAGTCCGTCTTCTTGTACTTAAGTCGGCATTGTGCATTTTCTATTTAATTCCGATGCCATTTCTGTATGTCATCGTCAATAAGAAGGTCAGAGGGATACAGTAAAGCTGAAGTGAAGCATCGGAATCTATAACTAGTGTCACAGGAATGGTTCAAAACATAGACAATACGAAGGGTCAGTCTTCTTGTACTTAAGTCGGCATTGTGCCTTTTCTATTTAATTCCGATTCAATTTCTGTATTTCGTCGTCAATAAGAAGGTCCAAGGGATATAGTAAACCTGACGTGAAGCATCGGAATCTATAACTAGTGTCAAAGGAATGTTTCAAAACATAGACAGTAAGAAGAGTCAGTCCTCTTGTACTTAAATCGGCATTGTGCTTTTTGTATCTAATTCCGATGCAATTTCTGTGTTTCATCGTCAATTAGAAGGTCAGAGGGATACAGTAAACCTGACGTGATGCATCGGAATCTATAACTAGTGTCACAGGAATGGTTCAAAACATAGACAGTAGGAAGAGTCAGTCTTCTTGTACTTAAGTCGGCATTGTGCCTTTTCAATTTAATTCCGATGCAATATCTGTGTTTCGTCGTCAATAAGAAGGTCCAAGGGATACAATAAACCTGAATTCAAGCATCGGAATCTATAACTAATGTCACAGAAATGGTTCAAAACATAGACAGTAGAAAGAGTTAGTCTTCTTGTACTTAAGTCGGCATTGTGCCTTTTCTATTTAATTCCGATGCATTTTCTGTGTTTCATCATCAATAAGTTGGTCAGAGGGATACAGTAAACCTGAAGTGAAGCATCGGAGTCTATAACTAGTGTCACAGGAATGGTTCAAAACATAGTCAGTAAGAAGAGTCAGTCTTCTTGTACTTAAGTCGGCATTGTGCCTTTTACATTTAATTCCGATGCAATTTCTGTGTTTCATTGTCCATAAGAAGGTCAGAGGGATACAGTAAATCTGAAGTGAAGCATCGGAATCTATAACTAGTGTCACAGGAATGGTTCAAAGCATAGTCAGTAAGAAGAGTCAGTCTTCTTGTACTTAAGTAGGCATTGTGCCTTTTGTATATAATTCCGATGCAATTTCTGTGTTTCATCGTCAATAAGAAGGTATAAGGGATACAGAATACCTGAAGCGAAGCATCGCAATCCATAACTAGTGTCACAGGAATGGTTCAAAACATAGTCAGTAAGAAGAGTCAGTCTTCTTGTACTTAAGTCGGCATTGTGCCTTTTCTATTTACTTCTGATGCAAATTTTGTGTTTCATCGTCAATAAGACGGTCAGAGGGATACAGTAAACCTGAAGTGAAGCATCGGAATCTATAGCTAGTGTCACAGAAATGGTTCAAATCATAGAGAGTAGGAAGAGTCAATCTTCTTGTACTTAAGTCTGCATTGTGCCTTTTGTATTTCATTCCGATGCAATTACTGTGTTTCATCGTCAATAAGAAGGTCATAGGGATACAGTAAACCTGAAGTGAAGCATCGGAATCTATAACTAGTGTCACAGGAATGGTTCAAAATATAGTCAGTAAGAAGAGTCAGTCTTCTTGTACTTAATTCGGCATTGTGCCTTTTTATTTAATTCCGATGCAATTTCTGTGTTTCATCGTCAATAAGAAGGTCCAAGTGAGACTGTAAACCTGAAGTGAAGCATCGGAATCAATAACTAGTGTCACAGAAATGGTTCAAAACATAGTCAGTAAGAAGAGTCAGTCTTCTCGTACTTAAGTCGGCATTGTGCCTTTGCTATTTAATTCGGATGCAATATCTGTGTTTCATCGTCAATAAGAAGGTCAGAGGGATACAGTAAACCTGAAGTGAAGCATCGGAATCTATAACTAGTGTCACAGGAATGGTTAAAATATAGACAGTAAGAAGAGTCAGTCTTCTTGTACTTAAGTCTTCAATGTGCCTTTTGTATTTAATTCCGATGCAATTTCTGTGTTTCATCGTCAACAAGGAGGTCCAAGGGAAACAGTAAACATATAGTGAAGTATCTGAATCTAAAACTGGTCTCACAGGAAATGTTCACAGCATAGACAGTAAGAAGAGTCAGTCTCCATGTACTTAAGTCGGCATTGTGCCTATTGTATTTAATTCCGATGCAATTTATATGTTTCATCGTCAATAAGAAAGTCAGAGGGATACAGTAAACCTGAAGTGAAGCATCGGAATCTATAACTAGTCTCACAGGAATGGTTCAAATCATAGGCATTAGGTAGAGTCAGTATTCTTGTACTTAAGTCGGCATTGTGCCTTTTCTATCTAATTCCGATGCAATTTCAATGTTTCGTCGTCAATAAGAAGGTCCAAGGGATACAGTAAATCTGAAGTGAAGCATCGGAATCTATAACTAGTGTCACAGCAATGGTTCAAAACATAGACAGTAAGAAGAGTCTGTCTTCTTGTACTTAAGTCATCATTGTGCCTTTCGTATTAAATTCCGATGCAATTTCATTTTTTCTTCGTCGATAAGAAGGTCCAAGGGATACAGTAAACCTGGAATGAAGCATCGGAATCTATACCTAGTGTCACAGGAATTGTTCAAATCATAGGCATTAGGTAGAGTCAGTATTCTTGTACTTAAGTCGGCATTGTGCCTTTTCTATCTAATTCCGATGCAATTTCAATGTTTCGTCGTCAATAAGAAGGTCCAAGGAATACAGTATATCTGAAGTGACGCATCGGAATCTATAACTAGTGTCACAGGAATGGTTCAAAACATAGACAGTAAGAAGAGTCAGTCTTCTTGTACTTAAGTCGGCATTGTGAATTTTGTATTTAATTTCGATGCCATTTCTGTGTTTCATCGTCAATAAGAAGGTCAGAGGGATACAGTAAACCTGAAGTGAAGCATCGGAATGTATAACTAGTGTCACAGGAATGATTCGAAACATAGACATTGGGAAGAGTCAGTTTTCCTGTACTGAAGTCGGCATTGTGCCTTTTCTATTTCATGCCGATGCAAATTCTGTGTTTCATCGTCAATACGAAGGTCAGAGGGATACAGTAAACCTGAAGTGAAGCATCGGAATCTATAACTAGTGTCACAGGAATGGTTCAAAACATAGACAGTAGGAAGAGTCAGTCTACATGTACTTAAGTCGGCATCGTGCCTTTTGTATTTAATTCCGATGCAACTTTTGTGTTTCATCGTCAATAAGAAGGTCCAAGGGATACAGTAATCCTGAAGTGAAGAATCGGAATCAATAACTAGTGTCACACTAATAGTTCAAAACATAGTCAGTAAGAAGAGTCAGTCTTCTTGTACTGAAGTCGGCATTGTGCCTTTTCTATTTAATTCCAAAGCAATTTCTGTGTTTCATCGTCAATAAGAAGGTCCACGGGATGCAAAACACCTGAGGTGAAGCATCGGAATCTATAACTAGTGTCACAGGAATGGTTCAAATCATAGACAGTAAGAAGAGTCGGTCTTCTTGTACTTAAGTCGACATTGTGCCTTTTCTATTTAATTCCGATGTAATTTCTGTGTTTCATTGTCCATAAGAAGGTCAGAGGGATACAGTATACCTGAAGTGAAGCATCGCAATCTATAACTAGTGTCACAGGAATGGTTCAAAACATAGTCAGTGAGAAGAGTCAGACTTCTTGTGCTTAAGTCGGCATTGTGCCTTTTGTATTTAATTCCGATGCAAATTCAGTGTTTCATCGTCAATAAGAAAGCCAGAGGGATACAGTAAACCTGAAGTGAAGCATCAGAATCTATAACTAGTGTCACAGGATTGGTTCAAAACATAGACAGTAAGAAGAGTCAGTCTACTTGTAGTTAATCGCCATTGTGCCTTTTGTATTTAATTCCGATGTAATTTCTGTGTTTCATCGTCAATAAGAAGGTCCAAGGGATACAGTAAACCTGAAGTGAAGCATCGGAATCTATAACTAGTGTCACAGGAATGGTTCAAATCATAAACAGTAAGAAGAGTCAGTCTTCTTTTACTTAGGTCAGCATTGTGCCCTTTCTATTTAATTCCGATGCAATTTCTGTGTTTCATCGTTAATAAGGCGGTCAGAGGAATACAGTAAACCTGAAGTGAAGCATCGGAATCTATAACTAGTGTCACAGGAGATGTTCAAACATAGACAGTAAGAAGAGTCAGTCTTCTTGTACTTAAGTCGGCATTGTGCCTTTTGTATTTAATTTCGATGCCATTTCTGTGTTTCATCGGCAATAAGAAGGTCAGAGGGATACAGTAAACCTGAAGTGAAACATCGGAATCAATAACTAATGTCACAGGAATGGTTTGAAACATAGACAAAGGCATGGTCAGTCTTCTTGTACTTAAGTCGGCATTGTGCTTTTTGTATCTAATTCCAATGCAATTTCTGTGTTTCATCGTCGATAAAAAGGTGCAAGGGATACAGTAAACCTGGAGTGAAGCATCGGAATCTATAACTAGTGTCACAGGAGATGTTCAAACATAGACAGTAAGAAGAGTCAGTCTTCTTGTACTTAAGTCGGCATTGTGCGTTTTCTATTTAATTCCGATGCCATTTCTGTGTGTCATCGTCAATAAGAATGTCAGAGGGATACAGTAAACCTGAAGTGAAGCATCGGAATATATAACTAGTGTCACAGGACTGTATCAAAACATAGAGAATAGGAAGAGTCAGTCTTCTTCCACTTAAGTCGGCATTGTGCCTTTTGTATTTAATTCCGATGCACTTTCTGTGTTTCATCGTCAATAAGAAGGTCAGAGGGATACAGTAAACCTGAAGTGAAGCATCGGATTTGACAACTAGTGCCACAGGAATGGTCCACAACATAGTCAGTAAGAAGAGTCAGTCTTCTGGTACTTAATTCGGCATTGTGCATTTTTATTTAATTCCGATGCAATTTCTGTGTTTCTTCGTCAATAAGAAGGTCAGAGGGATTCAGTAAACCTGAAGTGAAGCGTCGGAATCTATAACTAGTGTCACAGAAATGGTTCAAAACATAGTCAGTAAGAAGAGTCAGTTTTCTTGTACTTAAGTCGGCATTGTGCCTTTTCTATTTAATTCCGATGCAATTTCTGTGTTTCGTTGTCAATAAGAAGGTCGGAGGGGTACAGTAAACCTGAAGTGAAGCATCGGAATGTATAACTAGGGTTACAGGAATCGTTCAAAACATAGACAGTGGGAAGAGTCAGTCTTCTTCTACTTGAGTCGGCATTGTGCATTTTGCATTTATTTCCGATGTAATATCTGTGTTTCATCGTCTATAAGAATGTCAGAGGGATACAGTAAACTTGAAGTGATGCATCGGAATCTATATCTAGTGTCACTGGAATGGTTCAAAACATAGACAGTAGGAAGAGTCAGTCTTCTTGTACTTAAGTCGGCATTATGCCTTTTCTATTTAATTCCGATGCATTTTCTGTGTTTCATCATCGATAAGTAGGTCAGTGGGATACAGTAAACCTGAAGTGAAGCATCGGAGTCTATAACTAGTGTCACAGGAATGGTTCAAAACTTAGTCAGTAAGAAGAGTCAGTCTTCTTGTACTTAAGTCGGCATTGTGCCTTTTCTATTTACTTCTGATGCAAATTCTGTGTTTCATCGTCAATAGGAAGGTTAGAGGAATACAGTAAACCTGAAGTGAAGCATCGGAATCTATAACTAGTGTCACAGAAATGGTTCAAATCATAGAGAGTAGGAAGAATCAATCTTCTTGTACTTAAGTCTGCATTGTGCCTTTTGTATTTAATTCCGATGCAATTACTGTGTTTCATCGTCAATAAGAAGGTCAGAGGGATACAGTAAACCTGAAGTGAAGCATCGGAATCTATAACTAGTGTCACAGGAATGGTTCAAAACATAGTCAGTAAGAAGAGTCAGTCTTCTTGTACTTAATTCGGCATTGTGCTTATTTATTTAATTCCGATGCAATTTCTGTGTTTCATCGTCAATAAGAAGGTCCAAGTGAGACAGTAAACCTGAAGTGAAGCATCGGAATCAATAACTAGTGTCACAGAAATGGTTCAAAACATAGTCAGTAAGAAGAGTCAGTCTTCTCGTACTTAAGTCGGCATTGTGCCTTTGCTATTTAATTCGGATGCAATTTCTGTGTTTCATCGTCAATAAGAAGGTCAGAGGGATACAGTAAACCTGAAGAGAAGCATCGGAATCTATAACTAGTGTCAGAGGAATGGTTCAAAGCATAGACAGTAAGATGAGTCTGTCTTCTTGTACATAAGTCAGCATTGTGCCTTTTCTATTTAATTCCGATGCAATTTCTGTGATTCATCGTCAATAAGAAGGTCCAAGGGATACAGTAAACCTGAAGTGAAGCATCGGAATCTATAAGCGGTGTCACAGGAATGGTTCAAATCATAGACAGTAAGAAGAGTCAGTCTTCTTGTACTTAAGTCGGCATTGTGCCTTTTGTATTTAATCCCGATGCAATTTCTGTTTTTCATCGTCGATGACATGGTCCAAGGGATACAGTAAACCTGGAGTGAAGCATCGGAATCTTTAACTAGTGTCACAGGAGTTGTTCAAACATAGACAGTATGTGTCGGTCTTCTTGTACTTAAGTCGCAATTGTGCCTTTTGTATTTAATTCCGATGAAATTTCTTTGTTTCATCGTCAATAAGAAGGTGCAAGAGATACAGTAAACCTGAAGTGAAGCACCGGAATCTATAACTAGTGTCACAGGAATGATTCAAATCATAGATAGTAAGAAGAGTCAGTCTTCTTGTACTTAAGTCGGCATTGTGCCTTTTGTATTTCATTGTGATGCAATTTCTGTGTTTCATCGTCAATAAGAAGGTCAGAGGGATATAGTATACCTGAGTGAAGCATCGGAATGTATAACTAGTGTCACAGGAACGGTTCAAAACATAGACAGTAGGAAGAGTCAGTCTTCTTGTACTTAATTCGTCATTGTGCCTTTTTATTTACTTCGGATGCAATTTCTGTGTTTCATCGTCAATAAGAAGCAGGGATACAGTAAACCTGAAGTGAAACATCGGAATGTATAACTAGTGTCACAGGTATGGTTCAAAACATAGACAGTAGGAAGTGTCTGTCTTCTTGTACTTGTGTCGGCATTGTGCCTTTTGTATTTATTTCCGATGCAGTTTCTGTGTTTCATCGTCAACAAGAAGGTCAGAGGGATACAGTACACCTGAAGTGAAGCATCGGAATCTATAACAAGTGTCTCAGGAATGGTTAAAATCATAGACTGTAAGAAGAGTCAATCTTCTTGTACCTAAGTCGGCATTGTGCCTTTTGTATTTAATTCCGATGCAATTTCTGCGTTTCATCGTCAATAAGAAGGTCAGAGGGATACAGTAAAACTGAAGTGAAGCATCGGAATGTATAACTAGTGTCACAGGAATGGTTCAAAACATAGTCAGTAAGAAGAGTCAGTATTCTTGCACTGAAGTCGGCATTGTGCCTTTTCAATTTAATTCCGATGCAATTTCTGGGTTTCATCGTCAATAAGAAGGTCCAAGGGATGCAGTCCACATGAAGTGAAGCATCGGAATCTATAACTAGTGTCACAGGAATGTTTCAAAACATAGACAGTAAGAAGAGTCAGTCTTCTTGTACGTAAGTCGGCATTGTGGCTTTTCTATTTAATTCCGATGCAATTTCTGTGTTTCGTCGTCACTAAGAAGGACAGAGGGATACAGTAAACCTGAAGTGAAGCATCGGAATCTATAAGTGGTGTCACAGGATTGGTTCGAACAAAGTCAGTAAGAAGAGTCAGTCTTCTTGTACATAAGTCGGCATTGTGCCTTTCGCATTTAATTCCGATGCAATTTCGGTGTTTCATCGTCAATAAGAAGGTACAAGGGATACAGTACACCTGAAGTGAAGCATCGGAATCTATAACTAGTGTCACAGGAATGGTTCAAAACATAGTCAGTAAGAAGAGTCAGTCTTCTTGTACTTAAGTCGGCATTGTGCCTTTTCTATTTAATTCCGATGCAATATCTGTGTTTCGTCGTCAATAAGAAGGTCCAAGGGATACAGTAAACCTGACGTGAAGCATCGGAATCTATAACTAGTGTCACAGGACCGGTTCAAAACATAGACAGTAGGAAGAGTCAGTCTTCTTGTACTTAAGTCGGCATTGTGCCTTTTCTATTTAATTCCTATGCAATTTCTGTGTTTCGTCGTCAATAAGAAGGTCCAAGGGATACAGTAAACCTGAAGTGAAGCGTCGGAATCTATAACTAGTGTCACAGGAATGGTTCAATACATAGACAGTAATAAGAGTCAGTCTTCTTGTACTTATGTCGGCATTGTGCCTGTTGTATTTTATTCCGATGCAAATTCTGTGTTTCATCGTTAATAAGAAGGTCAGAGGGATACATTAAACCAGAAGTGAAGCATCGGAATCTATAACTAGTGTCACAGGAATGGTTCAAAACATAGAGAGTAGGTACAGTCAGTCTTCTTGTACTTAAGTCGGCGTTTTACCTTTTGTATTTAATTCCGATGCAATTTCTGTGTTTCATCGTCAATAAGAAGGTCAGAGGGATACAGTAAACATGAAGTGAAGCGTCGGAATCTATAACTAGTGTCACAGGAATGGTTCAAAACATAGACAGTAGGAAGAGTCAAGCTACATATTCTTAAGTCGGCATTGTGCCTTTTGTATTTAATTCCGATGCAATTTTTGTGTTTCACGTCAATAAGAACGTCCAAGGCATACAGTAAACCTGAAGTGAAGAATCGGAATCTATAACTAGTGTCACTGGAATGGTTCAAAGCATAGTCAGTAAGAAGAGTCCGTCTTCTTGTACTTAAGTCGGCATTGTGCCTTTTCTATTTAATTCCGATGCAATTTCTGTGTTTCATCGTCAATAAGAAGGTCCAAGGGATGCAGCACACCTGAAGTGAAGCAACGGAATCTATAACTAGTGTCACAGGAATGGTTCAAATCATACACAGTAAGAAGAGTCAGTCATCTTGTACTTAAGTCGGCATTGTGCTTTTTCTATTTAATTCCGATGCAATTTCTGTGTTTCATCGTCAATAAGAAGATCAGGGGAAAACAGTAAACCTGATGTGAAGCATCGGAATCTATAAGTGGTGTCACAGGAATGGTTCAAAACATATTCAGTAAGAGGAGTCAGTCTTCTTGTACTTATGTCGGCATTGTGCCTTTCGTATTTGATTCCGATGCAATTTTGGTGTTTCATCGTCAATATGAATGTCCAAGGGATACAGTAAACCTGAAGTGAGGCATCGGAATCTATAACTAGTGTCACAGGAATGGTTCAAAACATAGTCAGTAAGAAGAGTAAGTCTTCTTGTACTTAAGTCGGCATTGTGCCTTTTCTATTTAATTCCGATGCAATTTCTGTGTTTCATCGTCAATAAGAAGGTCCAAGGGATGCAGTCCACATGAAGTGAAGCATCGGAATCTGTAACTAGTGTCACAGGAATGGTTCAAATCATAGACAGTAAGAAGAGTCAGTACTCTTGTACTTAGGTCGGCATTGTGCCTTTTGTATTTAATTCCGATGCAATTTCTGTGTTTCATCGTAAATAAGAATGTATAAGGGATACAGTAAACCTGAAGTGAAGCATCGCAATCTATAACTGGTGTCACAGGAATGGTTCAAAACATAGTCAGTAAGAAGAGTCAGTTTTCTTCTACTAAGTCGGCATTGTGTCTTTTCTATTTAATTGCGATGCAATTTCTGTGTTTCATCGTCAATAAGAAGGTCAGAGGGATACAGTAAACCTGAAGTGAAGCATCGGAATCTATAACTAGTGTCACAGGAATGGTTCAAAACTTACACAGTAGGAAGAGTCAGTCTACATATACTTTAGTCGGCATTGTGCCTTTTGTATTTAATTCCGATGCAATTATTTTGTTTCATCGTCAATAAGAATTTCCAAGGAATACAGTAAACCTGATGTGAAGGATCGGAATCAATAACTAGTGTCACAGGAATGGTTCAAAACATAGTCAGTAAGTAGAGTCAGTCTTCTTGTACATATGTCGGCATTGTGCCTTTTCTATTTAATTCCAATGCAATTTCTGTGTTTCATCGTCTATAAGAAGGTCAGAGGGATACAGTAAACCGGAAGTGAAGCATCGGAATCTATAAGTGGTGTCACAGGAATGGATCAAAACATATTCAGTAAGAAGAGTCAGTCTTCTTGTACTTATGTCGGCATTGTGCCTTTCGTATTTAATTCCGATGCAATTTTGGTGCTTCATCGTCAATAAGAAGGTCCAAGGGATGCAGTAAACCTGAAATGAAGCATCGGAATCTATAACTAGTGTCACAGGATCGGTTCAAAACATAGACAGTAAGAAGAGTCAGTCTTCTTGTACTTAAGTCGGCATTGCGCCTTTTCTATTTAATTCCGATGCAATTTCTGTGTTTCATCATCAAAAAGGAGGTCAGAGGGATACAGTAATCCTGAAATGAAGCATCGGAGTCTATAACTAATGTCACAGAAATGGTTCAAAACATAGACAGTAAGAAGAGTCAGTCTCCATGTACTTAAGTCGGCATTGTGCCATTTCTATTTAATTCCGATGCAATTTCTGTGTTCCATTGTCAATAAGAAGGTCCGAGGGATACAGTAAACCTGAAGTGAAGCTTCGGAATCTATAACTAGTGTCACAGGAATTGTCCAAATCATAGTCAGTAAGAAGAGTCAGTTATCTTGTACTTAGGTCGGCATTGTGCCTTTTGTATTTAATTCCGATGCAATTTCTGTGTTTCATCGTAAATAAGAATGTATAAGGGATACAGTAAACCTGAAGTGAAGCATCGCAATCTATAACTGGTGTCACAGGAATGGTTCAAAACATAGTCAGTAAGAAGAGTCAGTTTTCTTCTACTAAGTCGGCATTGTGTCTTTTCTATTTAATTGCGATGCAATTTCTGTGTTTCATCGTCAATAAGTAGGTCCAAGGAATGCAGTCCACATGAAGTGAAGCATCGGAATCTATAACTAGTAACACAAGAATGGTTAAAAGCAAAGAGAGTAAGAAGAGTCAGTCTTCTTGTACTTAAGTCGGCATTGTGCCTTTCGTATTTTATTCTGATGCAATTTCTTTTTTTCATCGTCAATAAGAAGGTCCAAGGGATACAGTAAACCTGAAGTGAAGCATCGGAATCTATAACTAGTGTCACAGGAATGGTTCAAAGCATAGTCAGTAAGAAGGGACAGTCTTCTTGTATTTAAGTCGGCATTGTGCCTTTTCTATTTAATTCCGATGCAATTTCTGTGTTTCGTCGTCAATAAGAAGGTCCAAGGGATACAGTAAACCGGAAGTGAAGCTGCGGAATCTATATACTAGTGTCACAGAAAGGTTCAAAACATAGACAGTAAGAAGTGTCAGTCCTCTTGTACTTAAGTCGGCATTGTGCTTTTTGAATCTAATTCCGATGCAATTTCTGTGTTTCATTGTCAATAAGGAGGTCAGAGGGATACAGTAAACCTGACGTGAAGCATCGTAATCTATAACTAGTGTCACAGGACCGGTTCAAAACATAGACAGTAGGAAGAGTCAGTCTTCTTGTACTTAAGTCGGCATTGTGCCTTTTCTATTTAATTCCGATGCAATTTCTGTATTTCATCGTTAATAAGAAGGTCAGAGGGATACAGTAAACCTGAAGTGAAGCATCGGAATCTATAACTAGTGTCACAGGAATGGTTCAAAACATAGAGTGTAGGAAGAATCAGTCTTCTTGTACTTAAGTCGGCGTTGTGCCTTTTGTATTTAATTCCGATGCAATTTCTGTGTTTCATCGTCAATAAGAAGGTCAGAGGGATACAGTAAACATGAAGTGAAGCATCGGAATCTATAAGTGGTGTCACAGAATTGGTTCGAACAAAGTCTTAAGAAGAGTCAGTCTTCTTGTACTTAAGTCGGCATTGTGCATTTCGTATTTAATTCCGATGCAATTTCGGTGTTTCATCGTCAATAAGAAGGTCCAAGGGATACAGTAAACCTGAAGTGAAGCATCGGAATCTATAACTAGTGTCACAGGAATGGTTCAAAACATACTCAGTAAGAAGAGTCAGTCTTCTTGTACTTAAGTCGGCATTGTGCCTTTTCTATTTCATTCCGATGCAATATCTGTGTTTCGTCGTCAATAAGAAGGTCAGAGGGATACAGTAAATCTGAAGTGAAGCATCGGAATCTTTAACTAGTGTCACAGGATTGGTTCAAAACATAGACAGTAGGAAGAGTCAGTCTACATATGCTTAAGTCGGTATTGTGCCTTTTGTATTTAATTCCGATGCAATTTTTGTGTTTCATCGTCAATAAGAATTTCCAAGGGATACAGTAAACCTGATGTGAAGGATCGGAATCAATAACTAGTGTCACAGGAATGGTTCAAAACATAGTCAGTAAGAAGAGTCAGTCTTCTTGTACATAAGTCGGCATTGTGCCTTTTCTATTTAATTCCAATGCAATTTCTGTGTTTCATCGTCAATAAGACGGTCAGAGGGATACAGTAAACCTAAAGTGAAGCATCGGAATCTATAAGTGGTGTCACAGGAATGGATCAAAACATATTCAGTAAGAAGAGTCTGTCTTCTTGTACTTATGTCGGCATTGTGCCTTTCGTATTTGATTCCGAAACAATTTTGGTGTTTCATCGTCAATAAGAAGGTCCAAGGGATGAAGTAAACCTGATGTGAAGCATCGGAATCTATAACTAGTGGCACAGGATCGGTTCAAAACATAGACAGTAAGAAGAGTCAGTCTTCTTGTACTTAAGTCGGCATTGTGCCTTTTCTATTTAATTCCGAAGCAATTTCTGTGTTTCGTCATCAAAAAGAAGGACAGAGGGATACAGTAATCCTGAAATGAAGCATCGGAGTCTATAACTAGTATCACAGGAATGGTTCAAAACATAGACAGTAAGAAGAGTCAGTCTTCTTGTACTTAAGTAGGCATTGTGCCATTTCTATTTAATTGCGATGCAATTTCTGTGTTTCATTGTCAATAAGAACGTCCGAGGGATACAGAAAACCTGAAGTGAAGCATTGGAATCTATAACTAGTGTCACAGGAATGGTTCAAATCATAGTCAGTAAGAAGAGTCAGTTTTCTTGTACTTAGGTCGGCATTGTGCCTTTTGTATTTAATTCCGATGCAATTTCTGTGTTTCATCGTAAATAAGAAGGTATAAGGGATACAGTAAACCTGAAGTGAAGTATCGCAATCTATAACTAGTGTCACAGGAATGGTCAGTAGGAAGAATCAGTCTTCTTGTACTTAAGTCGGCATTGTGCCTTTTCTATTTAATTCAGATGCAATTTCTGTGTTTCATCGTCAATAAGAAGGTCCAAGGGATGCAGTCCACATGAAGTGAAGCATCGGAATCTATAACTAGTGTCACAGGAATGGTTCAAAACAAAGAGAGTAATAAGAGTCAGTCTTCTTGTACTTATGTCAGCATTGTGATTTTTCTATTTAATTGCGATGGAATTTCTGTGTTTCATCGTCACTAAGAAGGTCAGAGGGATACAGTAAACCTGAAGTGAAGCATCGGAATCTATAAGTGGTGGCACAGGAATGGTTCGAACAAAGTCAGTAAGTAGAGTCAGTCTTCTTGTACTTAAGTCGGCAATGTGCCTTTCGTATTTAATTCCGATGCAATTTCTTTTTTTCATCGTCAATAAGAAGGTCTAAGGGATACAGTAAACCTGAAGTGAAGCATCGGAATCTATAACTAGTGTCACAGGAATGGTTCAAAGCATAGTCAGTAAGAAGGGTCAGTCTTCTTGTACTTAAGTCAGCATTGTGCCTTTTCTTTTTAATTCCGATGCAATTTCTGTGTTTCGTCGTCAATAAGAAGGTCCAAGGGATACAGTAAACCTGAAGTGACGCGGCGGAATCTATAACTAGTGTCACAGAAATGGATAAAAACATAGTCAGTAAGAAGAGTCAGTCTGCTTGTACTTAAGTCGGCATTGTGCATTTATATTTAATTCCGATGCAATTTCTGTGTGTCATCGTCAATAAGAAGGTCAGAGGGATACAGTAAACCTGAAGTGAAGCATCGGAATGTATAACTAGTGTCACAGGAATAGTTCAAATCATGGACAGAAGGAAGAGTCAGTCTTCTTGTACTTAAGTCGGCATTGTGACTTTTGTATTTATTTCCGATACAATTTCTGTGTTTCATCATCAATAAGAGGGACAGAGGGATACGGGAAACCTGAAGTGAAGCATCGGAATCCATAACTAGTGTCACAGGAATGGTTCAAAACATAGACAGCAGGAAGAGTCATTCTTCTTGTACTTATGTCGGCATTGTGCCTTTTCTATTTAATTCCGATGCAATTTCTGTGTTTCATCGTCAATAAGAAGGTCAGAGGGATACAGTAAACATGAAGTGAATCATCGGAATCTATAACTAGTGTCACAGGAATGGATCAAAACATAGACAGTAAAAAGAGTCAGTCCACATATACTTAAGTCATCATTGTGCCTTTTGTATTTAATTCCGATGCAATTTTTGTGCTTCATCGTCAATAAGAACGTCCAAGGGATACAATAAACCTGAAGTGAAGAATCGGAATCAATAACTAGTGTCACAGGAATGGTTCAAATCATAGTCAGTAAGAAGAGTCAGTCATCTTGTACTTAAGTCGGCATTGTGCCTTTTCTATTTAATTCCGATGAAATTTCTGTGTTTCATCGTCAATCAGAAGGTTTGAGGGATGCAGTACACCTGAAGTGAAGCATTGGAATCTATAACCAGTGTCACAGGAATGGTTCAAAACATAGACAGTAACAAGAGTCAGTCCTCTTGTACTTATGTCGGCATTGTGCCTCTCGTATTTTATTGCGATGAAATTTTGGTGTTTCATCGTCAATAAGAAGGTCGAAGGGATACAGTACACCTGAAGTGAAGCATCGGAATCTATAACTAGTGTTACAGGATCGGTTCAAAACATAGACAGTAATAAGAGTCAGTCTTCTTGTACTTAAGCCGGCATTGTGCCTTTCCTACTTAATTCCGATGCAATTTCTGTGTTTCATCATCAATAAGAAGGTCAGAGGGATACAGTAAACCTGAAGTGAAGCATCGGAGTCCATAACTAGTGTCACAGGAATGGTTCAAAACATAGTCAGTAAGAAGAGTCAGTCTTCTTGTACTTAAGTCGGCATTGTGCCATTACTATTTAATTCCGATGCAATTTCTGTGTTTCATTGTCAGTATGAAGGTCAGAGGGATACAGTAAACCTGAAGTGAAGCATCGGAATCTATAACTAGTGTCACAGGAATGGTTCAAAACATAGTCAGTAAGAAGAGTCAGTCTTCTTGTACTTAAGTCGGCATTGTGCCTTTTGTATTTAATTCCGATGCAATTTCTGTGTTTCATCGTCAATAAGAAGGTGTGAGGGATTCAGTAAACCTGAAGTGAAGCATCGCAATCAATAACTAGTGTCACAGGAATGATTCAAAACATAGTCAGTAAAGAGAGTCAGTCTACTTGTACTTAAGTCGGCATTGTGCCTTTTGTATTTAATTCCGATACAATTTCTGTGTTTCGTCGTCAATAAGAAGGTCCAAGGGATACAGTAAACCTGAAGTGAAGCATCGGAATCTATAACTAGTGTCACAGGAATGTTTCAAAACATAGACATTAAGAAGAGTCAGTACTCTTGTACTTCAGTCGGCATTGTGTTTTTTGTATCTAATTCCGATGCAATTTCTGTGTTTAATCGTCAATAAGCAGGTCAGAGGGATACAGTAAACCTGAAGGGAAGCATCGGAATCTATAACTAGTGTCACAGGAATGGTTCAAAGCATAGAGAGTATGAGGTGTCAGTCTTCTTGTACTTAAGTCGGCATTGTGCCTTTTGTATTTAATTCCGATGCAATTTCTGCATTGCATCGTCAATAAGAAGGTCAGAGGGATGCAGTAAACATGAAGTGAAGCATCGGAATCTATAACTAGTGTCTCAGGAATGGTTCAAAACATAGACAGTAAGAAGAGTCATTCTTTTTGTACTTAAGTCGGCATTTTGCTTTTTCTGTTTAATTCCGATGCAATTTCTGTGTTTCATCGTCAATAAGAAGGTCAGAGGTATACAGTAAACCTGAAAGGAAGCATTGGAACCTATAAGTGGTGTCGCAGGAATGGATCAAATCATATTCAGTAAGAAGAGTCAGTCTTCTTGTACTTATGTCGGCATTGTGCCTTTCGTATTTAATTCCGATGCAATTTTGTTGTTTCATCGTCAATAAGAAGGTCCAAGGGATGCAGTAAACCTGAAGTGAAGCATCGGAATCTATAACTAGTGTCACAGGATCGGTTCAAAACATAGACAGTAAGAAGAGTCAGTCTTCTTGTACTTAAGTCGGCATTGCGCCTTTTCTATTTAATTCCGATGCAATTTCTGTGTTTCATCATCAAAAAGAAGGTCCGAGGGATACAGTAATCCTGAAATGAAGCATCGGAGTCTATAACTAGTGTCACAGGAATGGTTCAAAACATAGTCAGTAAGAAGAGTCAGTCTTCTTGTACTTAAGTCGGTATTGTGACATTTCTATTTAATTCCGATGCAATTTCTGTGTTTCATTGTCAATAAGAAGGTCCAAGGGATACAGTAAACCTGAAGTGAAGCATCGTAATCTATAACTAGTGTCACAGGAATGGTTCAAATCATAGTCAGTAAGAAGAGTCAGTTTTCTTGTACTTAGGTCGGCATTGTGCCTTTTGTATTTAATTCCGATGCAATTTCTGTGTTTCATCGTCAATAAGAAGGTCCAGGGGATGCAGTACACCTGAAGTGAAGCATCGGAATCTATAACTAGTGTCACAGGAATGGTTCAAAACATAGACAGTAAGAAGAGTCAGTCTTTTTGTACTTAAGGCGGCATTTTGCTTTTTCTATTTAATTCCGATGCAATTTCTGTGTTTCATCGTCAATAAGAACGTCAGAGGGATACAGTAAACCTGAAGTAAAGCATCGGAACCTATAAGTGGTGTCACAGGAATGGATCAAAACATATTCGGTAAGAAGAGTCAGTCTTCTTGTACTTATGTCGGCATTGTGCCTTTCGTATTTAATTCCGATGCAATTTTGGTGTTTCATCGTCAATAAGAAGGTCCAAGGGATGCAGTAAACCTGAAGTGAAGCATCGGAATCTATAACTAGTGTCACAGAATCGGTTCAAATCATAGACAGTAAGAAGGGTCAGTCTTCTTGTACTGAAGTCGGCATTGTGCCTTTTCTATTTAATTCCGATGCAATTTCTGTGTTTCATCATCAAAAAGAAGGTCAGAGGGATACAGTAATCCTGAAATGAAGCATCGGAGTCTATAACTAGTGTCACAGGAATGGTTCAAAGCATAGTCAGTAAGAAGGGTCAGTCTTCTTGTACCTAAGTCGGCATTGTGCCTTTTCAATTTAATTCCGATGCAATTTCTGTGTTTCGTTGTCAATAAGAATTTCCAAGGGATACAGTAAACCTGAAGTGAAGCGGCGGAATCTATAACTAGTGTCAAGAAATGGTTCAAAGCATAGTCAGTAATAAGAGTCAGTCTGCTTGTACTTAAGTCGGCATTGTGCATTTCTATTTAATTCCGATGCAATTGCCGTGTTTCATCGTCAATAAGAAGGTCAGAAGGGATACAGTAAACCTGAAGTGAAGCATCGGAATGTATAACTAGTGTCACAGGAATAGTTCAAATCATAGACAGTAGGAAGAGTCAGTCTTCTTGAACTTAAGTCGGCATTGTGACTTTTGTATTTATTTCCGATACAATTTCTGTGTTTCATCATCAATTAGAAGGTCAGAGGGATACAGGAAACCTGAAGTGAAGCATCGGAATCCATAACTAGTGTCACAGGAATGGTTCAAAACACAGACAGCAGGAAGAGTCATTCTTCTTGTACTTATGTCGGCATTGGGCCTTTTCTATTTAACTCCGATGCAATTTCTGTGTTTCGTCGTCAATAAGAAGGTCCAAGGGATACAGTAAACCTGAAGTGAAGCATCGGAATCTATAACTATTGTCACAGGAATGTTTCAAAACATAGACATTAAGAAGAGTCAGTACTCTTGTACTTCAGTCGGCATTGTGTTTTTTGTATCTAATTCCGATGCAATTTCTGTGTTTAATCGTCAATAAGAAGGTCAGAGGGATACAGTAAACCTGAATGGAAGCATCGGAGTCTATAACTAGTGTTACAGGAATGGTTCAAAACATAGTCAGTAAGAAGAGTCAGTCTTCTTGTACTTATGTCAGCATTGTGATTTTTCTATTTAATTGCGATGGAATTTCTGTGTTTCATCGTCACTAAGAAGGTCAGAGGGATACAGTAAACCTGAAGTGAAGCATCGGAATCTATAAGTGGTGGCACAGGAATGGTTCGAACAAAGTCAGTAAGTAGAGTCAGTCTTCTTGTACTTAAGTCGGCAATGTGCCTTTCGTATTTAATTCCGATGCAATTTCTTTTTTTCATCGTCAATAAGAAGGTCCAAGGGATACAGTAAACCTGAAGTGAAGCATCGGAATCTATAACTAGTGTCACAGGAATGGTTCAAAGCATAGTCAGTAAGAAGGGTCAGTCTTCTTGTACTTATGTCAGCATTGTGCCTTTCCTTTTTAATTCCGATGCAATTTCTGTGTTTCGTCGTCAATAAGAAGGTCCAAGGGATACAGTAAACCTGAAGTGACGCGGCGGAATCTATAACTAGTGTCACAGAAATAGTTCAAAACATAGTCAGTAAGAAGAGTCAGTCTGCTTGTACTTAAGTCGGCATTGTGCATTTATATTTAATTCCGATGCAATTTCTGTGTGTCATCGTCAATAAGAAGGTCAGAGGGATACAGTAAACCTGAAGTGAAGCATCGGAATGTATAACTAGTGTCACAGGAATAGTTCAAATCATGGACAGAAGGAAGAGTCAGTCTTCTTGTACTTAAGTCGGCATTGTGACTTTTGTATTTATTTCCGATACAATTTCTGTGTTTCATCATCAATAAGAGGGACAGAGGGATACGGGAAACCTGAAGTGAAGCATCGGAATCCATAACTAGTGTCACAGGAATGGTTCAAAACATAGACAGCAGGAAGAGTCATTCTTCTTGTACTTATGTCGGCATTGTGCCTTTTCTATTTAATTCCGATGCAATTTCTGTGTTTCATCGTCAATAAGAAGGTCAGAGGGATACAGTAAACATGAAGTGAATCATCGGAATCTATAACTAGTGTCACAGGAATGGATCAAAACATAGACAGTAAAAAGAGTCAGTCTACATATACTTAAGTCATCATTGTGCCTTTTGTATTTAATTCCGATGCAATTTTTGTGCTTCATCGTCAATAAGAAGGTCCAAGGGATGCAGTAAACCTGAAGTGAAGCATCGTAATCTATAACTAGTGTCACAGGAATGGTTCAAATCATAGTCAGTAAGAAGAGTCAGTTTTCTTGTACTTAGGTCGGCATTGTGCCTTTTGTATTTAATTCCGATGCAATTTCTGTGTTTCATCGTCAATAAGAAGGTCCAGGGGATGCAGTACACCTGAAGTGAAGCATCGGAATCTATAACTAGTGTCACAGGAATGGTTCAAAACATTGACAGTAAGAAAAGTCAGTCTTTTTGTACTTAAGGCGGCATTTTGCTTTTTCTATTTAATTCCGATGCAATTTCTGTGTTTCATCGTCAATAAGAACGTCAGAGGGATACAGTAAACCTGAAGTGAAGCATCGGAATCTATAAGTGGTGTCACAGGAATGGATCAAAACATATTCAGTAAGAAGAGTCAGTCTTCTTGTACTTATGTCGGCATTGTCTCTTTCGTATTTAATTCCGATGCAATTTTGGTGTTTCATCGTCAATAAGAAGGTCCAAGGGATGCAGTAAACCTGAAGTGAAGCATCGGAATCTATAACTAGTGTCACAGGATCGGTTCAAATTATAGACAGTAAGAAGAGTCAGTCTTCTTGTACTGAAGTCGGCATTGTGCCTTTTCTATTTAATTCCGATGCAATTTCTGTGTTTCATCATCAAAAAGAAGGTCAGAGGGATACAGTAATCCTGAAATGAAGCATCGTAGTCTATAACTAGTGTCACAGGAATGGTTCAAAGCATAGTCAGTAAGAAGGGTCAGTCTTCTTGTACCTAAGTCGGCATTGTGCCTTTTCAATTTAATTCCGATGCATTTTCTGTGTTTCGTTGTCAATAAGAATTTCCAAGGGATACAGTAAACCTGAAGTGAAGCGGCGGAATCTATAACTAGTGTCACAGAAATGGTTCAAAGCATAGTCAGTAAGAAGAGTCATTCTTCTTGTACTTATGTCGGCATTGGGCCTTTTCTATTTAATTCCGATGCAATTTCTGTGTTTCATCGTCAATAAGAAGGTCAGAGGGATACAGTAAACATGAAGTGAATCATGGGAATCCATAACTAGTGTCACAGGAATGGATCAAAACATAGACAGTAAAAAGAGTTAGTCTACATATACTGTATTGTGCCTTTTGTATTTAATTCCGATGCAATTTCTGTGTTTCATCATCAGTAAGAAGGTCAGATGGATACAGTACACCTGAAGTGAAGCATCGGAGTCCATAACTAGTGTCACAGGAATGGTTCAAAACATAGTCAGTAAGAAGAGTCAGTCTTCTTGTACTTAAGTCGGCATTGTGCCATTTCTATTTAATTCCGATGCAATTTCTGTGTTGCATTGTCAGTAAGAAGGTCAGAGGAATACAGTAAACCTGAAGTGAAGCATCGGAATCTATAACTAGTGTCACAGGAATGTTTCAAAACATAGTCAGTAAGAAGAGTCAGTCTTCTTGTACTTAAGTCGGCATTGTGCCTTTTGTATTTAATTCCGATGCAATTTCTGTGTTTCATCGTCAATAAGAAGGTGTGAGGGATTCAGTAAACCTGAAGCGAAGCATCGCAATCAATAACTAGTGTCACAGGAATGATTCAAAACATAGTCAGTAAAGAGAGTCAGTCTACTTGTACTTAAGTCGGCATTGTGCCTTTTCTATTTAATTCCGATGCAATTTCTGTGTTTCGTCGTCAATAAGAAGGTCCAAGGGATACAGTAAACCTGAAGTGAAGCATCGGAATCTATAACTATTGTCACAGGAATGTTTCAAAACATAGACATTAAGAAGAGTCAGTACTCTTGTACTTCAATCGGCGTTGTGTTTTTTGTATCTAATTCCGATGCAATTTCTGTGTTTAATCGTCAATAAGAAGGTCAGAGGGATACAGTAAACCTGAAGGGAAGCATCGGAGTCTATAACTAGTGTCACAGGAATGGTTCAAAACATAGTCAGTAAGAAGAGTCAGTCTTCTTGTACTTAAGTCGGCATTGTGCCATTTCCATTTAATTCCGATGCAATTTCTGTGTTTCATTGTCAATAAGAAGGTCCAAGGGATACAGTAAACCTGAAGTGAAGCATCGTAATCTATAACTAGTGTCACAGGAATGGTTCAAATCATAGTCAGTAAGAAGAGTCAGTTTTCTTGTACTTAGGTCGGCATTGTGCCTTTTGTATTTAATTCCGATGCAATTTCTGTGTTTCATCGTCAATAAGAAGGTCCAGGGGATGCAGTACACCTGAAGTGAAGCATCGGAATCTATAACTAGTGTCACAGGAATGGTTCAAAACATAGACAGTAAGAAGAGTCAATCTTTTTGTACTTAAGGCGGCATTTTGCTTTTTCTATTTAATTCCGATGCAATTTCTGTGTTTCATCGTCAATAAGAACGTCAGAGGGATACAGTAAACCTGAAGTGAAGCATCGGAATCTATAAGTGGTGTCACAGGAATGGATCAAAACATATTCAGTAAGAAGAGTCAGTCTTCTTGTACTTATGTCGGCATTGTGCCTTTCGTATTTAATTCCGATGCAATTTCGGTGTTTCATCGTCAATAAGAAGGTCCAAGGGATGCAGTAAACCTGAAGTGAAGCATCGGAATCTATAACTAGTGTCACAGGATCGGTTCTAATCATAGACAGTAAGAAGAGTCAGTCTTCTTGTACTGAAGTCGGCATTGTGCCTTTTCTATTTAATTCCGATGCAATTTCTGTGTTTCATCATCAAAAAGAAGGTCAGAGGGATACAGTAATCCTGAAATGAAGCATCGGAGTCTATAACTAGTGTCACAGGAATGGTTCAAAGCATAGTCAGTAAGAAGGGTCAGTCTTCTTGTACCTAAGTCGGCATTGCGACTTTTCAATTTAATTCCGATGCAATTTCTGTGTTTCGTTGTCAATAAGAATTTCCAAGGGATACAGTAAACCTGAAGTGAAGCGGCGGAATCTATAACTAGTGTCACAGAAATGGTTCAAAGCATAGTCAGTAAGAAGAGTCAGTCTGCTTGTACTCAAGTCGGCATTGTGCATTTATATTTAATTCCGATGCAATTGCCGTGTTTCATCGTCAATAAGAAGGTCAGAAGGGATACAGTAAACCTGAAGTGAAGCATCGGAATGTATAACTATTGTCACAGGAATAGTTCAAATCATAGACAGTAGGAAGAGTCAGTCTTCTTGAACTTAAGTCGGCATTGTGACTTTTGTATTTATTTCCGATACAATTTCTGTGTTTCATCATCAATTAGAAGGACAGAGGGATACAGGAAACCTGAAGTGAAGCATCGGAATCCATAACTAGTGTCACAGGAATGGTTCAAAACACAGACAGCAGGAAGAGTCATTCTTCTTGTACTTATGTCGGCATTGGGCCTTTTCTATTTAATTCCGATGCAATTTCTGTGTTTCATCGTCAATAAGAAGGTCAGAGGGAGACAGTAAACATGAAGTGAATCATCGGAATCCATAACTAGTGTCACAGGAATGGATCAAAACATAGACAATAAAAAGAGTCAGTCTACATTTACTGTATTGTGCCTTTTGTATTTAATTCCGATGCAATTTTTGTGTTTCATCGTCAATAAGAAGGTCCAAGGGATACAGTAAACCTGAAGTGAAGGATCGGAATCAATAACTAGTGTCACAGGAATGGTTCAAAACATAGTCAGTAAGAAGAGTCAGTCTTCTTGTACTTAAGTCGGCATTGTGACTTTTCTATTTAATTCCGATGCAATTTCTGTGTTTCATCGTCAATAAGAACGTCCAAGGGATGCAGTACACCTGAAGTGAAGCATTGGAATCTATAACCAGTGTCACAGGAATGGTTCAAAACATAGTAAGTAAGAAGAGGCAGTCCTCTTGTACCTTATTCAGCATTGTGCCTTTCGTATTTTATTCCGATGAAATTTTGGTGTTTCATCGTCAATAAGAAGGTCGAAGGGATACAGTAAACCTGAAGTGAAGCATCGGAATCTATAACTAGTGTTACAGGATCGGTTCAAAACATAAACAATAAGAAGAGTCAGTCTTCTTGTACTTAAGTCGGCATTGTGCCATTTCTATTTAATTCCGATGCAATTTCTGTGTTTCATTGTCAATAAGAAGGTCAGAGGGATACAGTTAACCTGAAGTGAAGCATCGGAATCTATAACTAGTGTCACAGGAATGTTTCAAAACATAGTCAGTAAGAAGAGTCAGTCTACTTGTACTTAAGTCGGCATTGTGCCTTTTCTATTTAATTCCGATGCAATTTCTGAATTTCGTCATCAATAAGAAGGTCCAAGGGATACAGTAAACCTGAAGGGAAGCATCGGAATCTATAACTAGTGTCACAGGAATGTTTCAAAACATAGACATTAAGAAGAGACAGTACCCTTGTACTTAAGTCGGCATTGTGCTTTTTGTATCTAATTCCGATGCAATTTCTGTGTTTAATCGTCAATAAGAAGGTCAGATGGATACAGTGAACCTGAAGGGAAGCATCGGAATCTATAACTAGTGTCACAGGAATGGTTCAAAACATAGACTGTAGGAAGAGTCAGTCTTCTTGTACTTAAGTCAGCATTGTGCATTTTCTATTTAATTCCGATGCAATTTCTGTGTTTCGTCGTCAATAAGAAGGTCCAAGGGATACAGTAAACTAGAAGTGAAGCGTCGGAATCTATAACTAGTGTCACAGGAATGGTTCAATACACAGACAGTAATATGAATCAGTCCTCTTGTACTTAAGTCGACATTGTGCCATTTGTATTTAATTCCGAAGCAGTTTCTTCGTTTCATCGTCAATACGAAGGTCAGAGGGATACAGTAAACCTGAAGTGAAGCATCGGAATCTATAACTAGTGTCACAGGAATGCTTCAAAGCATAGAGAGTAGGAAGAGTCAGTCTTCTTGTACTTAACTTGGCATTGTGCCTTTTGTATTTAATTCCGATGCAATTTCTGTGTTGCATCGTCAATAAGAAGGTCAGAGGGATACAGTAAACATGAAGTGAAGCATCGGAATCTATAACTAGTGTCACAGGAAAGGTTCAAAACATAGTCAATAAGAAGAGTCAGTCTTCTTGTACTTAATTCGGCACTGTGCCTTTTCTATTTAATTCCGATGCAATTTCTGTGTTTCATCATCAATAAGAAGGTCAGAGGGATACAGTAAACCTAAAGTGAAGCATCAGAGTCTATAACTAGTGTCACAGGAATGGTTCAAAACATATTCAGTAAGAAGAGTCAGTCTTCTTGTACTTAAGTCGGCATTGTGCCTTTCGTATTTAATTCCGATTTAATTTCGGTGTTTCATCGTCAATAAGAAGGTCCAAGGGATACAGTAAAACTGAAGTGAAGCATCGGAATCTATAACTAGTGTCACAGGAATGGTTCAAAGCATAGTCAGTAAGAAGAGTCAGTCTTCTTGTACTTAAGTCGGCATTGTGCCATTTCTATATAATACCGATGCAATTTCTGTGTTTCGTCGTCAGTAAGAAGGTCCAAGGGATACAGTAAACCTGAAGTGAAGCATCGGAATCTATAACTAGTGTCACAGGAATGGTTCAAAACATAGACTGTAGGAAGAGTCAGTCTTCTTGTACTTAAGTCAGCATTGTGCATTTTCTATTTAATTCCGATGCAATTTTTGTGTTTCGTCGTCAATAAGAAGGTCCAAGGGATACAGTAAACTAGAAGTGAAGCGTCGGAATCTATAACTAGTGTCACAGGAATGGTTCAATACATAGACAGTAATATGAATCAGTCTTCTTGTACTTAAGTCGACATTGTGCCATTTGTATTTAATTCCGAAGCAGTTTCTTCGTTTCATCGTCAATACGAAGGTCAGAGGGATACAGTAAACCTGAAGTAAAGCATCGGAATCTATAACTAGTGTCACAGGAATGGTTCAAAGCATAGAGAGTAGGAAGAGTCAGTCTTCTTGTACTTAACTCGGCATTGTGCCTGTTGTATTTAATTCCGATGCAATTTCTGTGTTGCATCGTCAATAAGAAGGTCAGAGGGATACAGTAAACATGAAGTGAAGCATCGGAATCTATAACTAGTGTCACAGGAATGGTTCAAAACATAGTCAATAAGAAGAGTCAGTCTTCTTGTACTTAATTCGGCACTGTGCCTTTTCTATTTAATTCCGATCCAATTCTGTGTTTCATCATCAATAAGAAGGTCAGAGGGATACAGTAAACCTGAAGTGAAGCATCAGAGTCTATAACTAGTGTCACAGGAATGGTTCAAAACATATTCAGTAAGAAGAGTCAGTCTTCTTGTACTTAAGTCGGCATTGTGCCATTTCTATTTAATTCCGATGCAATTTCTGCGTTTCATTGTCAATAAGAAGGTCAGAGGGATACAGTAAACCTGAAGTGAGGCATCGGAATCTATAACTAGTGTCACAGGAATGGTTCAAAACATAGTCAGTAGGAAGAGTCAGTCTTCTTGTACTTTTGTCGGCATTGTGCCTTTTCTATTTAATTCCGATGCAGTTTCTGTGTTTCATCGTCAATAAGAAGGTCCAAGGGATGAAGTCCACATGAAGTGAAGCATCGGAATCTATAACTAGTGTCACAGGACTGGTTCAAAACAAAGACAGTAAGAAGAGTCAGTCTTCTTGTACTTAAGTCGGCATTGTGCCTTTTCTATTTAATTCCGATGCAATTTCTGTGTTTCATCGTCACTAAGAAGATCAGAGGGATACAGTAAACCTGAAGTGAAGCATCGGATACTATAACTAGTGTCACAGGAATGGTTCAAAACATAGATGGTAGGAAGAGTCTGTCTTCTTGTACTTAAGTCGGCATTGTGAATTTTCTATTTAGTTCCGATGCAATATCTGTGTTTCGTCGTCAATAAGAAGGTCCAAGGGATACAGTAAACCTGAAGTGAAGCGCCGGAATCTATAACTAGTCTCACAGGAATGGTTCAATACATAGACAGTAATAAGAGTCAGTCTTCTTGTACTTACGTCGACATTGTGCCTTTTGTATATAATTCCGATGCAATTTCTTCGTTTCATCGTCAATAAGAAGGTCAGAGGGATACAGTAAACCTAAAGTGAAGCATCGGAATCTATAACTAGTGTCACAGGAATGGTTCAAAACATAGTCAGTAAGAAGAGTCAGTCTTCTTGTACTTAAGTCGGCATTGTGCCTTTTCTATTTATTTCCGATGCAATTTCTGTGTTTCATCTTCACTAAGAAGGTCAGAGGGATACAGTAAACCTGAACTGAAGCATCGGAATCTATAAGTGGTGTAACAGGAATGGTTCGAACAAAGTCAGTAAGTAGAGTCAGTCTTCTTGTACTTAAGTCGGCATTGTGCCTTTCGTATTTAATTCCGATTTAATTTCGGTGTTTCATCGTCAATAAGAAGGTCCAAGGGATACAGTAAAACTGAAGTGAAGCATCGGAATCTATAACTAGTGTCACAGGAATGGTTCAAAGCATAGTCAGTAAGAAGAGTCAGTCTTCTTGTACTTAAGTCGGCATTGTGCCTTTTCTATATAATACCGATGCAATTTCTGTGTTTCGTCGTCAATAAGAAGGTCGACGGGATACAGTAAACCTGAAGTGAAGCATCGGAATCTATGACTAGCGTCACAGGAATGTTTCAAACATAGACATTAAGAAGAGTCAGTACTCTTGTACTTAAGTCGGAATTGTGCTTTTTGCATCTAATTCCGATGCAATTTCTGTGTTTAATCGTCAATATGAATGTCAGAGGCATACAGTAAACCTGAAGGGAAGCATCGGAATCTATAACTAGTGTCACAGGAATGGTTCAAAACATAGACTGTAGGAAGAGTCAGTCTTCTTGTACTTAAGTCAGCATTGTGCTTTTTCTATTTAATTCCGATGCAATTTCTGTGTTTCGTCGTCAATAAGAAGGTCCAAGGGATACAGTAAACTAGAAGTGAAGCGTCAGAATCTATAAAAAGTGTCACAGGAATGGTTCAATACATAGGAAGTAATATGAGTCAGTCTTCTTGTACTTAAGTCGGCATTGTGCCTTTTGTATTTAATTCCGAAGCAGTTTCTGCGTTTCATCGTCAATAAGAAGGTCAGAGGGATACAGTAAACCAGAAGTGAATCACCGGAATCTATAACTAGTGTCACAGGAGTGGTTCAATGCATAGAGAGTAGGAAGAGTCAGTCTTCTTGTACTTAAGTCGGCATTGTGCCTTTTGTATTTGATTCCGATGCAATTTCTGTGTTGCATCGTCAATTAGAAGGTGAGAGAGATACAGTAAACATGAAGTGAACCATCGGAATCTATAACTAGTGTCACAGGAATGGTTCAAAACATAGTCAGTAAGAAGAGTCAGTCTTCTTGTACTTAAGTCGGCATTGTGCCATTTCTATTTAATTCCGATGCAATTTCTACGTTTCATTGTCAATAAGAAGGTCAGAGGGATACAGTAAACCTGAAGTGAAGCATCGGAATCTATAACTAGTGTCACAGGAATGTTTTAAAACATAGTCAGTAAGAAGAGTCAGTCTTCTTGTACGTAAGTCGGCATTGTGCCTTTTGTATTTAATTCCGATGCAATTTCTGTGTTTCATCGTCAATAAGAAGGTATGAGGGACACAGTAAACCTGAAGTTAAGCATCACAATCTATAACTAGTGTCACAGGAATGGTTCAAACATAGTCAGTAAGAAGAGTCAGTCTTCTTGTACTTAAGTCGGCATTGAGCCTTTTCTATTTAAATCCGATGCAATTTCTGTGTTTCGTCGTCAATACGAAGGTCCAAGGGATACAGTAAACCTGAAGTGAAGCATCGGAATCTATAACTAGTGTCACAGGAATGTTTCAAAACATAGCCATTAAGAAGAGTCAGTACTGTTGTACTTAAGTCGGCATTGTGCTTTTTGTATCTAATTCCGATGCAATTTCTGAGTTTAATCGTCAATAAGAAGGTCGGAGGGATACAGTAAACCTGAAGGGAATCATCGGAATCTATAACTAGTGTCACAGGAATGGTTCAAAACTTAGACTGTAGGAAGAGTCAGTCTTCTTGTACTTAAGTCAGCATTGTGCCTTTTCTATTTAATTCCGATGCAATTTCTGTGTTTCGTCGTCAACAAGAAAGTCCAAGGGATACAGTAAACTAAAAGTGAAGCGTCGGAATCTATAACTAGTGTCACAGGAATGGTTCAATACATAGACAGTAATATGAGTCAGTCTTCTTGTACTTAAGTCGGCGTTGTGCCTTTTGTATTTAATTCCGAAGCAATATCTTCGTTTCATCGTCAATAAGAAGGTCAGAGGGATACAGTAAACCTGAAGTGAAGCATCGGAATCTATATCTAGTGTCACATGAATGGTTCAAACATAGAGAGTAGGAAGAGTCAGTCTTCTTGTACTTAAGTCGGCATTGTGCCTTTTGTATTTAATTCCGATGCAATTTCTGTGTTGCATCGTCAATAAGAAGGTCAGAGGGATCCAGTAAACATGAAGTGAAGCATCGGAATCTATAACTAGTGTCACAGGAATGGTTCAAAACATAGTCAATAAGAAGAGTCAGTCTTCTTGTACTTAATTCGGCTTTGTGCTTTTTCTATTTAATTCCGATGCAATTTCTGTGTTTCAACATCAATAAGAAGGTCAGAGGGATACAGTAAACCTGAAGTGAAGCATCGGAGTCTATAACTAGTGGCACAGCAATTGTTCAAAACATATTTAGTAAGAAGAGTCAGTCTTCTTCTACTTAAGTCGGCATTGTGCCATTTCTATTTAATTCCGATGCAATTTCTGCGTTTCATTGTCAATAAGAAGGTCAGAGGGATACAGTAAACCTGAAGTGAGGCATCGGAATCTATAACTAGTGTCACAGGAATGGTTCAAAACATAGTCAGTAGGAAGAGTCAGTCTTCTTGTACTTTTGTCGGCATTGTGCCTTTTGTATTTAATTCCGATCCAATTTCTGTGTTTCATCGTCAATAAGAAGGTATAAGGGATACAGTAAACCTGAAGTGAGGCATCGGAATCTATAACTAGTGTCACAGGAATGGTTCAAAGCATAGTCAATAAAAAGAGGCAGTCTTCTTGTACTTATGTCGGCATTGTGCTTTTCTATTTAATTCCGATGCAATTTCTGTGTTTCATCGTCAATACGAAGTTCGAAGGGATGCAGTCCACATGAAGTGAAGCATCGGAATCTGTAACTAGTGTCACAGGACTGGTTCATAACAAAGACAGTAAGAAGAGTCAGTCTTGTTGTACTTAAGTCGGCTTTGTGCCTTTACTATTTAATTCCGATTCAATTTCTGTGTTTCATCGTCACTAAGAAGATCAGAGGGATACAGTAAACCTGAAGTGAAGCATCGGAATCTATAACGAGTGTCACAGGAATGGTTCGAAACATAGACAGTAGGAAGAGTCAGTCTTCTTGTACTTAAGTCGGCATTGTGAATTTTCCACTTAATTTCGATGCAATATCTGTGTTTCGTCGTCAATAAGAAGGTCCAAGGGATACAGTAAACCTGAAGTGAAGCGTCGGAATATATCACTAGTCTCACAGGAATGGTCCAATACATAGACAGTAATAAGAGTCAGTCTTCTTGTACTTAAGTCGGCATTGAGACTTTTCTATTTAATTCCGATGCAATTTCTGTGTTTCATCGTCACTAAGAAGGTCAGAGGGATACAGTAAACCTGAAGTGAAGCATCGGTATCTATAAGTGGTGTCACAGGAATGGTTCGAACAAAGTCAGTAAGTAGAGTCAGTATTCTGGTACTTAAGTCGGCATTGTGCTTTTCGTTTTTAATTCCGATTTAATTTCGGTGTTTCATCGTCAATAAGAAGGTCCAAGGGATACAGTAAACCTGAAGTGAAGCATCGGAATCTATAACTAGTGTCACAGCAATGGTTCAAAACATAGTCAGTAAGAAGAGTCAGTCTTCTTGTACTTAAGTCGGCATTGTGCCTTTTCTATTTAATTCCGATGCAATTTCTGTGTTTCGTCGTCAATGAGAAGGTCCAAGGGATACAGTAAACCTGAAGTGAAGCATCGGAATCTATAACTAGTGTCACAGGAATGTTTCAAAACATAGACATTAAGAAGAGTCAGTACTCTTGTACTTAAGTCGGCATTGTGCTTTTTGTATCTAATTCCGAAGCAATTTCTGTGTTTAATCGTCAATAAGAAGGTCAGAGGGATAAAGTAAACCTGAAGGGATGCATCGGAATCTATAACTAGTGTCACAGGAATGGTTCAAAACATAGACTGTACGAAGAGTCAGTCTTCTTGTACTTAAGTCAGCATTGTGCCTTTCCTATTAAATTCCGATGCAATTTCTGTGTTTCGTCGTCAAAAAGAAGGTCCAAGGGATACAGTAAACTAGAAGGGAAGCGTCGGAATCTACAACTAGTGTCACAAGAATGGTTCAATACATAGACAGTAATATGAGTCAGTCTTCATGTACTTAAGTCGGCATTGTGCCTTTTGAATTTAATTCCGAAGCAGTTCCTTCGTTTCATCGTCAATAAGAAGATCAGAGGGATACAGTAAACCTGAAGTGAAGCATCGGAATCTATAGCTAGTGTCACAGGAATGGTTCAAAGCATAGAGAGTAGGCAGAGTCAGTCATCTTGTACTTAAGTCGGCATTGTGCCTTTTGTACTTAATTCCGATGCAATTTCTGTGTTGCATCGTCAATCAGAAGGTCAGAGGGATACAGTAAACATGAAGTGAAGCATCGGATTCTATAACTAGTGTCACAGGAATGGTTCAAAACATAGTCAACAAGAAGTGTCAGTCTTCTTGTACTTAATTCGGCATTGTGCCTTTTCTGTTTAATTCCGATGCAATTTCTGTGTATCATCATCAATAAGAAGGTCAGAGGGATACAGTAAACCTGAAGTGAAGCATCGGAGTCTACAACTAGTGTCACAAGAATGGTTCAATACATAGACAGTAATATGAGTCAGTCTTCTTGTACTTAAGTCGGCATTGTGCCTTTTGTATTTAATTCCGATACAATTTCTGCGTTTCATCGTCAATAAGAAGGTATAAGGGATACAGTAAACCTGAAGTGAAGCATCGGAGTCCATAACTAGTGTCACAGGAATGGTTCAAAACATAGTCAGTAAGAAGAGTCAGTCTTCTTATACTTAAGTCGGCATTGTGCCATTTCTATTTAATTCCGATGCAATTTCTATGTTTCATTGTCAATAAGAAGGTCAGAGGGATACAGTAAACCCGAAGTGAAGCATCGTAATCTATAACTAGTGTCACAGGAATGTTTTAAAACATAGTCAGTAAGAAGAGTCAGTCTTCTTGTACGTAAGTCGGCATTGTGCCTTTTGTATTTAATTCCGATGCAATTTCTGTGTTTAATCGTCAATAAGAAGGTATGAGGGATACAGTAAACCTGAAGTTAAGCATCACAATCTATAACTAGTGTCACAGGAATGGTTCAAACATAGTCAGTAAGAAGAGTCAGTCTTCTTGTACTTAAGTCGGCATTGTGCCTTTTCTACTTAATTCCGATGCAATTTCTGTGTTTCGTCGTCAACACGAAGGTCCAAGGGATTCAGTAAACCTGAACTGAAGCATCGTAATCTATAACTAGTGTCACAGGAATGTTTCAAAACATAGCCATTAAGAAGAGTCAGTACTGTTGTACTTAAGTCGGCATTGTGCTTTTTGTATCTAATTGCGATGCAATTTCTGTGTTTAATCGTCAATAAGCAGGTCAGAGGGATACAGTAAAGCTGAAGTGAATCATCGGAATCTATAACTAGTGTCACAGGAATGGTTCAAAACATAGACTGTAGGAAGAGACAGTCTTCTTGTACTTAAGTCAGCATTGTGCCGTTCCTATTTAATTCCGATGCAATTTCTGTGTTTCATCGTCAATAAGACGGTCCAAGGGATGCAGTCCACATGAAGTGAAGCATCGGAATCTGTAACTAGTGTCACAGGGGCTGGTTCAAAACAAAGACAGTAAGAAGAGTCAGTCTTGTTGTACTTAAGTCGGCATTGTGCCTTTTCTATTTAATCCCGATGCAATTTCTGTGTTTCATCGTCACTAAGAAGATCAGAGGGATACAGTAAACCTGAAGTGAAGCATCGGAATCTATAACTAGTGTCACAGGAATGGTTCGAACCATAGACGGTAGGAAGAGTCAGTCTTCTTGTACTTAAGTCGGCATTGTGAATTTTCCATTTAATTCCGATGCAACATCTGTGTTTCGTCGTCAATAAGAAGGTCCAAGGGATACAGTAAACCTGAAGTGAAGCGTCGGAATATATAACTAGTCTCACAGGAATGGTCCGACACATAGACAGTAATAAGAGTCAGTCTTCTTGTACTTAAGTCTGCATTGAGCCTTTTCTATTTAATTCCGATGCAATTTCTGTGTTTCATCGTCAGTAAGAAGGTCAGAGGGATACAGTAAACCTGAAGTGAAGCATCGGAATCTATAAGTGGTGTCACAGGAATGGTTCGAACAAAGTCAGTAGGTAGAGTCAGTCTTCTGGTACTTAAGTCGGCATTGTGCCTTTCGTAATTAATTCCGATTTAATTTCGGTGTTTCATCGTCAATAAGAAGGTTCAAGTGATACAGTAAACCTGAAGTGAAGCATCGGAATCTATAACTAGTGTCACAGCAATGGTTCAAAACATAGTCAGTAAGAAGAGTCAGTCTTCTTGTACTTAACTCGGCATTGTGCCTTTTCTATTTAATTCCGATACAATTTCTGTGTTTCGTCGTCAATGAGAAGGTCCAAGGGATACAGTAAACCTGAAGTGAAGCATCGGAATCTATAACTAGTGTCACAGGAATGTTTCAAAACATAGACATTAAGAAGAGTCAGTACTCTTGTACTTAAGTCGGCATTGTGCTTTTTGTATCTAATTCCGATGCAATTTCTGTGTTTAATCGTCAATAAGAAGGTCAGAGGGATACAGTAAACCTGAAGGGAAGCATCGGAATCTATAACTAGTGTCACAGGAATGGTTCAAAACATAGACTGTAGGAAGAGTCAGTCTTCTTGTACTGTAGTCAGCATTGTGCCTTTCCTATCTAATTCCGATGCAATTTCTGTGTTTCGTCGTCAATAAGAAGGTCCAAGGGATACAGTAAACTAGAAGTGAAGCGTCGGAATCTACAACTAGTGTCACAAGAATGGTTCAATACATAGACAGAAATATGAGTCAGTCTTCTTGTACTTGAGTCGGCATTGTGCCTTTTGAATTTAATTCCGAAGCAGTTTCTTCGTTTCATCGTCAATAGGAAGATCAGAGGGATACAGTAAACCTGAAGTGAAGCATCGGAATCAAAAACTAGTGTCATAGGAATGGTTCAAAGCATAGGGAGTAGGAAGAGTCAGTCTTCTTGTACTTAAGTCGGCATTGTGCCTTTTGTGTTTAATTCCGATGCTATTTCTGTGTTGCATCGTCAATTAGAAGGTCAGAGGGATACAGTAAACATGAAGTGAAGCATCGGATTCTATAACTAGTGTCACAGGAATGGTTCAAAACATAGTCAACAAGAAGTGTCAGTCTTCTTGTACTTAATTCGGCATTGTGCCTTTTCTGTTTAATTCCGATGCAATTTCTGTGTTTCATCATCAATAAGAAGGTCAGAGGGATACAGTAAACCTGAAGTGAAGCATCGGAGTCTCTAACTAGTGTCACAGGAATGGCTCAAAACATATTCAGTAAGAAGAGTCAGTCTTCTTGTACTTAAGTCGGCATTGTGCCATTTCTATTTAATTCCGATGCAATTTCTGCGTTTCATTGTCAATAGGAAGGTCAGAGGGATACAGTAAACCTGAAGGGAGGCATCGGAATCTATAACTAGTGTCACAGGAATGGTTCAAAACATAGTCAGTAGGAAGAGTCAGTCTTCTTGTACTTTTGTCGGCATTGTGCCTTTTGTATTTAATTCCGATCCAAATTCTGTGTTTCATCGTCAATAAGAAGGTATAAGGGATACAGTAATCCTGAAGTGAAGCATCGCAATCCATAACTAGTGTCACAGGAATGGTTCAAAATATAGTCAGTAAAAAGAGTCAGTCTTCTTGTACTTAAGTCGGCATTGTGTCTTTTCTATTTAATTCCGATGCAATTTCTGTGTTTCATCGTCAATAAGAACGTCCAAGGGATGCAGTCCACATGAAGTGAAGCATCGGAATCTATAAGTAGTGTCACAGGACTGGTTCAAAACAAAGACAGTAAGAAGAGTCAGTCTTGTTGTACATAAGTCGGCATCGTGCCTTTTCTATTTAATTCCGATGCAATTTCTGTGTTTCATCGTCACTAAGAAGATCAGAGGGATACAGTAAACCTGAAGTGAAGCATCGGAATCTATAACTAGTGTCACAGGAATGGTTCAAAGCATAGAGAGTAGGAAGAGTAAGTCTTCTTGTACTTAAGTCGGCATTGTGCCTTTTGTATTTAATTCCGATGCAATTTCTGTGTTGCATCGTCAATTAGAAGGTCAGAGGGATACAGTAAACATGAAGTGAAGCATCGGATTCTATAACTAGTGTCACAGGAATGGTTCAAAACATAGTCAACAAGAAGTGTCAGTCTTCTTGTACTTAATTCGGCATTGTGCCTTTTCTGTTTAATTCCGATGCAATTTCTGTGTTTCATCATCAATAAGAAGGTCATAGGGATACAGTAAACCTGAAGTGAAGCATCGGAGTCTCTAACTAGTGTCACAGGAATGGCTCAAAACATATTCAGTAAGAAGAGTCAGTCTTCTTGTACTTAAGTCGGCATTGTGCCATTTCTATTTAATTCCGATGCAATTTCTGCGTTTCATTGTCAATAGGAAGGACAGAGGGATACAGTAAACCTGAAGTGAGGCATCGGAATCTATAACTAGTGTCACAGGAATGGTTCAAAACATAGTCAGTAGGAAGAGTCAGTCTTCTTGTACTTTTGTCGGCATTGTGCCTTTTGTATTTAATTCCGATCCAATTTCTGTGTTTCATCGTCAATAAGAAGGTATAAGGGATACAGTAAACCTGAAGTGAAGCATCGCAATCTATAACTAGTGTCACAGGAATGGTTCAAAATATAGTCAGTAAAAAGAGTCAGTCTTCTTGTACTTAAGTCGGCATTGTGCCTTTTCTATTTAATTCCGATGCAATTTCTGTGTTTCATCGTCAATACGAACGTCCAAGGGATGCAGTCCACATGAAGTGAAGCATCGGAATATATAAGTAGTGTCACAGGACTGGTTCAAAACAAAGACAGTAGGAAGAGTCAGTCTTGTTGTACATAAGTCGGCATCGTGCCTTTTCTATTTAATTCCGATGCAATTTCTGTGTTTCATCGTCACTAAGAAGATCAGAGGGATACAGTAAACCTGAAGTGAAGCATCGGAATCTATAACTAGTGTCACAGGAATGGTTCAAAGCATAGAGAGTAGGAAGAGTAAGTCTTCTTGTACTTAAGTCGGCATTGTGCCTTTTGTATTTAATTCCGATGCAATTTCTGTGTTGCATCGTCAATTAGAAGGTCAGAGGGATACAGTAAACATGAAGTGAAGCATCGGAATCTATAACTAGTGTCACAGGAATGGTTCAAAACATAGTCAGCAAGAAGTGTCAGTCTTCTTGTACTTAATTCGGCATTGTGCCTTTTCTGTTTAAATCCGATGCAATTTCTGTGTTTCATCATCAATAAGAAGGTCAGAGGGATACAGTAAACCTGAAGTGAAGCATCGGAGTCTATAACTAGTGTCACCGGAATGGTTCAAAACATATTCAGTAAGAAGAGTCAGTCTTCTTGTACTTAAGTCGGCATTGTGCTTTTTGTATTTAATTCCGATGCAATTTCTTCGTTTCATCGTCAATAAGAAGGTCAGAGGGATACAGTACACTTGAAGTGAAGCATCGGAATCTATAACTAGTGTCACAGGAATGGTTCAAAGCATAGAGAGTAGGAAGAGTCAGTCTTCTTGTACTTAAGTCGGCATTGTGCCTTTTGTATTTAATTCCGATGCAATTTCTGTGTTTCATCATCAATGAGAAGGTCAGAGAAATACAGTAAACATGAAGTGAAGCATCGGAATCTATAACTAGTGTCACAGGAATGGTTCAAAGCATAGTCAATAAGAAGAGTCAGTCTTCTTGTGCTTAATTCGGCATTGCGCCTTTTTATTTAATTACGATGCAATTTCTGTGTTTCATCGTCAATAAGAAGGTCCAAGGGATACAGTAAACCTGAAGTGAAGCATCGGAATCTATAACTAGTGTCACAGAAATGGTTCAATACATAGTCAGTTAGGAGAGTCAGTCTTCTTGTACTTATGTCCGCATTGTGCATTTGTATTTAATTCCGATGCAATTTCTTCGTTTCATCGTCAATAAGAAGGTCAGAGGGATACAGTACACTTGAAGTGAAGCATCGGAATCTATAACTAGTGTCACAGGAATGGTTCAAAGCATAGAGAGTAGGAAGAGTCAGTCTTCTTGTACTTAAGTCAGCATTGCGCCATTTCTATTTAATTCCGATGCAATTTCTATGTTTCATTGTCAATAAGAAGGTCAGAGGGATACAGTAAACCCGAAGTGAAGCATCGTAATCTATAACTAGTGTCACAGGAATGTTTTAAAACATAGTCAGTAAGAAGAGTCAGTCTTCTTGTACGTAAGTCGGCATTGTGCCTTTTGTATTTAATTCCGATGCAATTTCTGTGTTTAATCGTCAATAAGAAGGTATGAGGGATACAGTAAACCTGAAGTTAAGCATCACAATCTATAACTAGTGTCACAGGAATGGTTCAAACATAGTCAGTAAGAAGAGTCAGTCTTCTTGTACTTAAGTCGGCATTGTGCCTTTTCTACTTAATTCCGATGCAATTTCTGTGTTTCGTCGTCAATACGAAGGTAAAAGGGATTCAGTAAACCTGAACTGAAGCATCGTAATCTATAACTAGTGTCACAGGAATGTTTCAAAACATAGCCATTAAGAAGAGTCAGTACTGTTGTACTTAAGTCGGCATTGTGCTTTTTGTATCTAATTGCGATGCAATTTCTGTGTTTAATCGTCAATAAGCAGGTCAGAGGGATACAGTAAAGCTGAAGTGAATCATCGGAATCTATAACTAGTGTCACAGGAATGGTTCAAAACATAGACTGTAGGAAGAGACAGTCTTCTTGTACTTAAGTCAGCATTGTGCCTTTTCTATTTAATTCCGATGCAATTTCTGTGTTTCGTCGTCAATAAGAAGGTCCAAGGGATACAGTAAACTAGAAGTGAAGCGTCGGAATCTATAACTAGTGTCACAGGAATGGTTCAATACATAGACAGTAATATGAGTCAGTCTTCTTGTACTTAAGTGGGCGTTGTGCCTTTGCTATTTAATTCCGATGCAATTTCTGAGTTTCATCATCAATAAGAAGGTCAGAGGGATACAGTAAACCTGAAGTGAAGCATCGGAGTCTATAACTAGTGTCACAGGAATGGTTCAAAACATATTCAGTAAGAAGAGTCAGTCTTCTTGTACTTAAGTCGGCATTGTGCCATTTCTATTTAATTCCGATGCAATTTCTGCGTTTCATTGTCAATAAGAAGGTCAGAGGGATACAGTAAACCTGAAGTGAGGTATTGGAATCTATAACTAGTGTCACAGGAATGGTTCAAAACATAGTTAGTAGAAAGAGTCAGTCTTCTTGTACTTTTGTCGGCATTGTGCCTTTTGTATTTAATTCCGATCCAATTTCTGTGTTTCATCGACAATAAGAAGGTATAAGGGATACAGTAAACCTGAAGTGAAGCATCGCAATCTATAACTAGTGTCACAGGAATGGTTCAAAATATAGTCAGTAAAAAGAGGCAGTCTTCTTGTACTTATGTCGGCATTGTGCCGTTCCTATTTAATTCCGATGCAATTTCTGTGTTTCATCGTCAATAAGACGGTCCAAGGGATGCAGTCCACATGAAGTGAAGCATCGGAATCTGTAACTAGTGTCACAGGGGCTGGTTCAAAACAAAGACAGTAAGAAGAGTCAGTCTTGTTGTACTTAAGTCGGCATTGTGCCTTTTCTATTTAATCCCGATGCAATTTCTGTGTTTCATCGTCACTAAGAAGATCAGAGGGATACAGTAAACCTGAAGTGAAGCATCGGAATCTATAACTAGTGTCACAGGAATGGTTCGAACCATAGACGGTAGGAAGAGTCAGTCTTCTTGTACTTAAGTCGGCATTGTGAATTTTCCATTTAATTCCGATGCAACATCTGTGTTTCGTCGTCAATAAGAAGGTCCAAGGGATACAGTAAACCTGAAGTGAAGCGTCGGAATATATAACTAGCCTCACAGGAATGGTCCGACACATAGACAGTAATAAGAGTCAGTCTTCTTGTACTTAAGTCTGCATTGAGCCTTTTCTATTTAATTCCGATGCAATTTCTGTGTTTCATCGTCAGTAAGAAGGTCAGAGGGATACAGTAAACCTGAAGTGAAGCATCGGAATCTATAAGTGGTGTCACAGGAATGGTTCGAACAAAGTCAGTAGGTAGAGTCAGTCTTCTGGTACTTAAGTCGGCATTGTGCCTTTCGTAATTAATTCCGATTTAATTTCGGTGTTTCATCGTCAATAAGAAGGTTCAAGTGATACAGTAAACCTGAAGTGAAGCATCGGAATCTATAACTAGTGTCACAGCAATGGTTCAAAACATAGTCAGTAAGAAGAGTCAGTCTTCTTGTACTTAACTCGGCATTGTGCCTTTTCTATTTAATTCCGATGCAATTTCTGTGTTTCGTCGTCAATGAGAAGGTCCAAGGGATACAGTAAACCTGAAGTGAAGCATCGGAATCTATAACTAGTGTCACAGGAATGTTTCAAAACATAGACATTAAGAAGAGTCAGTACTCTTGTACTTAAGTCGGCATTGTGCTTTTTGTATCTAATTCCGATGCAATTTCTGTGTTTAATCGTCAATAAGAAGGTCAGAGGGATACAGTAAACCTGAAGGGAAGCATCGGAATCTATAACTAGTGTCACAGGAATGGTTCAAAACATAGACTGTAGGAAGAGTCAGTCTTCTTGTACTGTAGTCAGCATTGTGCCTTTCCTATCTAATTCCGATGCAATTTCTGTGTTTCGTCGTCAATAAGAAGGTCCAAGGGATACAGTAAACTAGAAGTGAAGCGTCGGAATCTACAACTAGTGTCACAAGAATGGTTCAATACATAGACAGTAATATGAGTCAGTCTTCTTGTACTTAAGTCGGCATTGTGCCTTTTGAATTTAATTCCGAAGCAGTTTCTTCGTTTCATCGTCAATAGGAAGATCAGAGGGATACAGTAAACCTGAAGTGAAGCATCGGAATCAAAAACTAGTGTCATAGGAATGGTTCAAAGCATAGGGAGTAGGAAGAGTCAGTCTTCTTGTACTTAAGTCGGCATTGTGCCTTTTGTGTTTAATTCCGATGCTATTTCTGTGTTGCATCGTCAATTAGAAGGTCAGAGGGATACAGTAAACATGAAGTGAAGCATCGGATTCTATAACTAGTGTCACAGGAATGGTTCAAAACATAGTCAACAAGAAGTGTCAGTCTTCTTGTACTTAATTCGGCATTGTGCCTTTTCTGTTTAATTCCGATGCAATTTCTGTGTTTCATCATCAATAAGAAGGTCAGAGGGATACAGTAAACCTGAAGTGAAGCATCGGAGTCTCTAACTAGTGTCACAGGAATGGCTCAAAACATATTCAGTAAGAAGAGTCAGTCTTCTTGTACTTAAGTCGGCATTGTGCCATTTCTATTTAATTCCGATGCAATTTCTGCGTTTAATTGTCAATAGGAAGGTCAGAGGGATACAGTAAACCTGAAGGGAGGCATCGGAATCTATAACTAGTGTCACAGGAATGGTTCAAAACATAGTCAGTAGGAAGAGTCAGTCTTCTTGTACTTTTGTCGGCATTGTGCCTTTTGTATTTAATTCCGATCCAATTTCTGTGTTTCATCGTCAATAAGAAGGTATAAGGGATACAGTAATCCTGAAGTGAAGCATCGCAATCCATAACTAGTGTCACAGGAACGGTTCAAAATATAGTCAGTAAAAAGAGTCAGTCTTCTTGTACTTAAGTCGGCATTGTGCCTTTTCTATTTAATTCCGATGCAATTTCTGTGTTTCATCGTCAATAAGAACGTCCAAGGGATGCAGTCCACATGAAGTGAAGCATCGGAATCTATAAGTAGTGTCACAGGACTGGTTCAAAACAAAGACAGTAAGAAGAGTCAGTCTTGTTGTACATAAGTCGGCATCGTGCCTTTTCTATTTAATTCCGATGCAATTTCTGTGTTTCATCGTCACTAAGAAGATCAGAGGGATACAGTAAACCTGAAGTGAAGCATCGGAATCTATAACTAGTGTCACAGGAATGGTTCAAAGCATAGAGAGTAGGAAGAGTAAGTCTTCTTGTACTTAAGTCGGCATTGTGCCTTTTGTATTTAATTCCGATGCAATTTCTGTGTTGCATCGTCAATTAGAAGGTCAGAGGGATACAGTAAACATGAAGTGAAGCATCGGATTCTATAACTAGTGTCACAGGAATGGTTCAAAACATAGTCAACAAGAAGTGTCAGTCTTCTTGTACTTAATTCGGCATTGTGCCTTTTCTGTTTAATTCCGATGCAATTTCTGTGTTTCATCATCAATAAGAAGGTCATAGGGATACAGTAAACCTGAAGTGAAGCATCGGAGTCTCTAACTAGTGTCACAGGAATGGCTCAAAACATATTCAGTAAGAAGAGTCAGTCTTCTTGTACTTAAGTCGGCATTGTCCCATTTCTATTTAATTCCGATGCAATTTCTGCGTTTCATTGTCAATAGGAAGGTCAGAGGGATACAGTAAACCTGAAGTGAGGCATCGGAATCTATAACTAGTGTCACAGGAATGGTTCAAAACATAGTCAGTAGGAAGAGTCAGTCTTCTTGTACTTTTGTCGGCATTGTGCCTTTTGTATTTAATTCCGATCCAATTTCTGTGTTTCATCGTCAATAAGAAGGTATAAGGGATACAGTAAACCTGAAGTGAAGCATCGCAATCTATAACTAGTGTCACAGGAATGGTTCAAAATATAGTCAGTAAAAAGAGTCAGTCTTCTTGTACTTAAGTCGGCATTGTGCCTTTTGTATTTAATTCCGATGCAATTTCTTCGTTTCATCGTCAATAAGAAGGTCAGAGAAATACAGTAAACATGAAGCGAAGCATCGGAATCTATAACTAGTGTCACAGGAATGGTTCAAAGCATAGTCAATAAGAAGAGTCAGTCTTCTTGTGCTTAATTCGGCATTGCGCCTTTTTATTTAATTACGATGCAATTTCTGTGTTTCATCGTCAATAAGAAGGTCCAAGGGATACAGTAAACCTGAAGTGAAGCATCGGAATCTATAACTAGTGTCACAGAAATGGTTCAATACATAGTCAGTTAGGAGAGTCAGTCTTCTTGTACTTAAGTCCGCATTGTGCATTTGTATTTAATTCCGATGCAATTTCTTCGTTTCATCGTCAATAAGAAGGTCAGAGGGATACAGTAAACCTGAAGTGAAGCATCGGAATCTATAACTAGTGTCACAGGAATGTTTCAAAACATAGACATTAAGAAGAGTCAGTACTCTTGTACTTAAGTCGGCATTGTGCTTTTTGTATCTAATTCCGATGCAATTTCTGTGTTTTATCGTCAATTAGAAGGTCAGAGGGATACAGTAAACCTGAAGGGAAGCATCGGAATCTATAACTAGTGTCACAGGAATGGTTCAGAACATAGACTGTAGGAAGAGTCAGTCTTCTTGTACTTAAGTCAGCATTGCGCCTTTTCTATTTAATTCCGATGCAATTTCAATGTTTCGGGTCAATAAGAAGGTCCAAGGGATATAGTAAACTAGAAGCGAAGCGTCGGAATCTACAACTAGTGTCACAAGAATGGTTGAATACATAGACAGTAATATGAGTCAGTCATCTTGTCCTTAAGTCGGCATTGTGACTTTTGTATATAATTCCGAAGCAGTTTCTTCAATTCATCGTCAATAAGAAGATCAGAGGGATACAGTAAACCTGAAGTGAAGCATCGGAATCTATAACTAGTGTCACAGGAATGGTTCAAAGCATAGAGAGTAGGAAGAGTCAGTCTTCTTGTACTTAAGTCGCCATTGTGCCTTTTGTATTTAATTCCGATGCAATTTCTGTGTTGCATCGTCAATTAGAAGGTCAGAGGGTTACAGTAAACATGAAGTGAAGCATCGGAATCTATAACTAGTGTCACAGGAATGGTTCAAAACATAGACAGTAAGAAGAGTCAGCCTTCTTGTACTTAAAACGGAATTCAGCCTTTTGTATTTTATTCCGATCAAATTTCTTTGTTTCATCGTCAATAAGAAGGTCCACGGGATACAGTAAACCTGAAGTGAAGCATCGGAATCTATAACTAGTGTCACAGGAATGGTTCAAATCATAGAAAGTAAGAAGAGTCAGTCTTCTTGTACTTAAGTCGGCATTGTGCCTTTTCTATTTAATTCCGATGCAATTTCTGTGTTTCTTCGTCAATAGGAAGGTCAGAGGGACTCAGTAAACCTGAAGTGAAGCATCGGAATCTATATCTAGTGTCACAGGAATGGTTCAAAACATAGAGAATAGGAGGAGTCAGTCAACTTGTACTTAAGTCGGCATTGTGCCCTTTGCATTTAATTCCGATGCAATTTCGGTGTTTCATCGTCAATAAGAAGATCTGAGGGATACAGTAACTCTGAAGTGAAGCAACGGAATCCATAGCTAGTGTCACAGGAATGGTTCAAACATAGTCAGTAAGAAGAGTCAGTCTTCTGGTACTTAAGTCGGCATTGTGCCTTTTGTATTTATTTCCGATGCAATTTCTGTGTTTCATCATCAATAAGAAGGTCAGAGGGATACAGTAAACCTGAAGTGAAGCATCGGAATCTATAACTAGTGTCACAGGTATGGTTCAAAACATAGACAGTAGGAAGATTCAGTCTTCTTGTACTTAAGTCGGCATTGTGCCTTTTGTATTTATTTCCGATGCAATTTCTGTGTTTCATCATCAATAAGAAGGTCAGAGGGATACAGTAAACCTGAAGTGAAGCATCGGAATCTATAAGGGGTGACACAGGAATGGTTCAAACATATTCAATAAGAAGAATCAGTCTTCTTGTACCTATGTCGGCACTGTGCTCTTCGTATTTCATTCCGATGCAATTTCGGTGATTCATCGTCTATAAGAAGGTCCAAGGGATACAGTAAACCTGAAGTGAAGCATCGGAATCTATAACTAGTGTAACAGGATCGGTTCAAAAGATAGACTGTAAGAAGACTCAGTCTTCTTGTACTTAAGTCGGCATTGTGCTTTTTGAATTTAATTCCGATGCAATTTCTGTGATTCATCGTCAATAAGAAGGTCAGAGGGATACAGTAAACCTGAAGTGAAGCATCGGAGTCTGAAACTAGTGTCACAGGAATGGTTCAAATCATAGACAGTAGGAAGAGTCAGTCTTCTTGTACTTGAGTCGGCATTGTGCATTTTGCATTTAATTCCGATGCAATTTCTGTGTTTCATCGTCAAAAAGATGGTCGGAGGGATACACTAAACCTGTGGTGAAGCATCGGAATCTATAACTAGTGTCACAGGAATGGTTCAAAACATAGACAGTAGGAAGAGTCAGTCTTCTTGTACTTAAGTCAGCATTGTGCATTTTGTATTTATTTCCGATGCAATTTCTGAGTTTCATCGTCAATACGAAGTTCAGAGGTATACAGTAAACCTGAAGTGAAGCATGGGAATCTATAACTAGTATGACAGGAATGGTTCAAACAATAGACATTAGGAAGAGTCAGTCTTCTTGTACTTAGGTCGGCATTGTGCCTTTTCTATTTAATTCCGATGCAATTTCTGTTTTTCATCGTCAATAAGAAGGTCAGATGGATACAGTAAACCTGAAGTGAAGCATCGGAATCTGTAATAAGTGTCACAGGACTGGTTCAAAACATAGACAGTAGGAAGAGTCAGTCTTCTTGTATTTAAATCGGCATTGTGCCTTTTGTATTTAATTCCGATGCAATTTCTGCGTTTCATCATCAATAAGAAGGTCAGAGGGATACAGTAAACCTGAAGCGAAGCATCGGAGTCTATAACTAGTGTCACAGGAATGGTTCACAACATAGTCAGTAAGAAGAGTCAGTTTTCTTGTACTTAAGTCGGCATTGTGCCTTTTCAGTTTAATTCCGATGCAATATCTCTGTTTCATTGTCAATAAGAAGATCAGAAGGATACAGTAAACCTGAGGTGAAGCATCGGAATCTATAACTAGTGTCACAGGAATGGTTCAAAACATAGTCAGTAAGAATCGTCAGTCTTCTTGTACTTAAGTCGGCATTGTGCCTTTAGAATTTAATTCCGATGCAATTTCTGTGATTCATCGTCAATAAGAAGGTCCAAGGGATACAGTAAACCTGAGGTGAAGCATAGCAATCTATAACTAGTGTCACAGGAATGGTTCAAATCATAGTCAGTAAGAAGAGTCAGTCTTCTTGTACTTAACTCGGCATTGTGCCTTTTCTATTTACTTCCGATGCAAATTCCGTGTTTCATCGTCAATAAGAAGGTCAGAGGGATACAGTAAACCTGAAGTGAAGCATCGGAATCTATAACTAGTGTCACAGGAATAATTCAAAACATAGACAGTAAGAAGAGTGAGTCTTCTTGTACATAAGTTGGCATTGTGCCTTTTCTATTTAATTCCGATGCAATTTCTGTGTTTCATCTTCAATAGGAAGGTCGGAGGGATACAGTAAACCTGAAGTGAAGCATCGGAATCTATAACTAGTGTCACAGGAATGTTTCAAAACATACACAGTAATTAGATTCAGTCCTCTTGTACTTATGTCGGCCTTGTGCTCTTTGTATCTAATTCCGCTGCAATTTATGTGTTTCATCGGCAATTAGAAGGTCATAGGGACACAGTAAAACTGAAGTGAAGCATCGGAATGTATAACTAGTGTCACAGGATCGGTTCAAAACATAGACAGTAAGAAGAGTCAGTCTTCTTGTACATAAGTCGGCATTGTGCCTTTTGTATTTAATTCCGATGCAATATCTGTGTTTCATCGTCAATAAGAAGGTCGAAGGGATACAGTAAACCTGAAGTGAAGCATCGGAATCTATATCTAGTGTCACAGGAATGGTTCAAAACATAGAGAATAGGAAGAGTCAGTCATCTTGTACTTAAGTCGGCATTGTGCCTTTTGCATTTAATTCCGATGCAATTTCGGTGTTTCATCGTCAATAAGAAGATCAGAGGGATACAGTAAACCTGAAGTGAAGCATCGGAATCTATAACTAGTGTCATAGGAATGGTTCAAAGCATAGAGAGTAGGAAGAGTCAGTCTTCTTGTACTTAAGTCGGCATTGTGCCTTTTGTATTTAATTCCGATGCTATTTCTGTGTTGCATCGTCAATTAGAAGGTCAGAGGGATACAGTAAACATGAAGTGAAGCATCGGATTCTATAACTAGTGTCACAGGAATGGTTCAAAACATAGTCAACAAGAAGTGTCAGTCTTCTTGTACTTAATTCGGCATTGTGCCTTTTCTGTTTAATTCCGATGCAATTTCTGTGTTTCATCATCAATAGGTAGGTCAGATGGATACAGTAAACCTGAAGTGAAGCATCGGAATATATAATAAGTGTCTTAGGATTGGTTCAAAACATAGACAGTAGGAAGAGTCAGTCTTCTTGTACTTAGGTCGGCATTGTGCCTTTTGTATTTAATTCCGATGCAATTTCTGTGTTTCATCGTCAATAAGAATGTCCAAGGTATACAGTAAACCTGAAGTGAGGCATCGGAATCTATAACTAGTGTCACAGGAATGGTTCAAAGCATAGTCAGTAAGAAGAGTCAGTCTTCTTGTGCTTAAGTCGGCATTGTGCCTTTTCTATTTCATTCCGATGCAATATCTGTGTTTCATCGTCAATAAGAATGTCCAAGGGATGCAGTACACCTGAAGTGAAGCATCGGAATCACTAACTAGTGTCACAGGAATGGTTCAAAACATAGACAGTAAGAAGAGTCAGTCTTCTTGTACTGCATCTACATCTACATCTACATCTATACTCCGCGAGCCACCTTACGGTGTGTGGCGGAGGGTACTCATTGTACCACTATCTGATCCCCCCTTCCCTGTCCGTTCACGAATTGTGCGTGGGAAGAACGACTGCTTGTAAGTCTCCGTATTTGCTCTAATTTCTCGGATCTTTTCGTTGTGATCATTACGCGAGATATATGTGGGCGGTAGTAATATGTTGCCCATCTCTTCCCGGAATGTGCTCTCTCATAATTTCGATAATAAACCTGTCCGTATTGCGTAACGCCTTTCTTGAAGTGTATGCCACTGGAACTTGTTCAGCATCTCCGTAACGCTCTCGCGCTGACTAAATGCCCCATGACGAATCGCGCTGCTTGTCGCTGGATCATGTCTATCTCTTCTATTAATCCAACCTGGTAAGGGTCCCATACTGATGAGCAATACTCAAGAATCGGACGAACAAGCGTTTTGTAAGCTACTTCTTTCGTCGATGAGTCACATTTTCTTAGAATTCTTCCTATGAATCTCAACCTGGCGCCTGCTTTTCCCACTATTTGTTTTATGTAATCATTCCACTTCAGATCGCTCCGGATAGTAACTCCTAAGTATTTTACGGTCGTTACCGCTTCCAATGATTTAACACCTATGGCATAATCGTACTGGAATGGATTTCTGCCCCTATGTATGCGCATTATATTACATTTATCTACGTTTAGGGAAAGCTGCCAGCTGTCGCACCATGCATTAATCCTCTGCAGGTCCTCCTGGAGTACGTACGAGACTTCTGATGTTGCTACTTTCTTGTAGACAACCGTGTCATCTGCAAATAGCCTCACGGAGCTACCGATGTTGTCAACTAAGTCATTTATGTATATTGTAAACAATAAAGGTCCTATCACGCTTCCCTGCGGTACTCCCGAAAATACCTCTACATCTGCAGATTTTGAACCGTTAAGAAAGACATGTTGTGTTCTTTCTTCTAGGAAATCCTGAATCCAATCACAAACCTGGTCCGACAATCCGTAAGCTCGTATTTTTTTCACTAAACGTAAGTGCGGAATCGTATCAACCGTACTTAAGTCGGCATTGTGCCTTTTCTATTTAATTCCGATGCAATTTCTGTGTTTCATCGTCAATAAGAAGGTCGGAGGGATACAGTAAACCTGAAGTGAAGCATCGGAATCTATAAGTGGTGTCACAGGAATGGTACGAACAAAGTCAGTAAGAAGAGTCAGTCTTCTTGTACTTAAGTTGGCATTGTGCCTTTCGTATTTAATTCCTATGCAATTTCGGTGTTTCATCGTCAATAAGAAGGTCAGAGGGATACAGTAAACCTGAACTGAAGCACCGGAATCTATAACTAGTGTCACAGGAATGTTTCAAATCATAGACAGTAAGAAGAGTCACTCCTCTTGTACTTAAGTCGGCATTGTGCTTTTTGTATCTAATTCCGATGCAATTTCTGTGTTTCATCGTCAATAAGAAGGTCAGAGGGATACAGTAATCCTGAAGTGAAGCATCGGAATCTATAACTAGTGTCACAGAAATGGTTCAAAACATAGTCAGTAAGAAGAGTCAGTCTTCTTGTACTTAAGTCGGCATCGTGACTTTTCTATTTGATTCCGATGCCATTTCTGTGTTTCATCGACAATAAGAAGGTCAGAGGGATACAGTACACCTGAAGTGAAGCATCGGAATCTATAACTAGTGTCACAGGAATTTTTCAAATCATAGACAGTAAGAAGAGTCAGTCTTCTTGTACTTAAGTCGGCATTGTGCCTTTTCTATTTCATTCCGATGCAATTTCTGTGTTTCATCGTCAATAAGGAGGTCAGAGGGATACAGTAAAGCTGAAGTGAAGCATCGGAATCTATAAGTGATGTCACAGGAATGGTTCTAAACATAGTCAGGAAGAAGAGTCAGTCTTCTTGTACTTATGTCGGCATTGTGCCTTTCGTATTTAATTCCGATGCAATTTCGGTGTTTCATCGTCAATAAGAAGGTCCAAGGGATACAGTAAACCTGAAGTGAAGCATCGGAATCTATAACTAGTGTCACAGGATCGGTTCAAAACATAGACAGTAAGAAGAGTCAGTCTTCTTGTACTTAAGTCGGCAATGTGCCTTTTCTATTTAATTCCGATGAAATGTCTGTATTTCATCATCAATAAGAAGGTCAGAGGGATACAGTAAACCAGAAGTGAAGCATCGGAGTCTATAACTAGTGTCACAGGAATGGTTCAAAACGTCGACAGTAAGAAGAGTCAGACTTGTTGTACTTAAGTCGATATTGTGCCTTTTCTATTTATTTCCGATGCAATTTCTGTGTTTCATTGTCAATACGAAAGTCAGAGGGATACAGTAAACCTGAAGTGAAGCATCGGAATCTGTAAGTAGTGTCACAGGAATGGTTCAAAACATAGTCAGTAAGAAGAGTCAGTCTTCTTGTACTTAAGTCGGCATTGTGCCTTTTGTATTTAATTCCGATGCAATTTCTGTGTTTCGTCGTCAATAAAAAGGTACGAGGGATACAGTAAACCTGAAGTGAAGCATCGCAATCTATAACTACTGTCACAGGAATGGTTCAAATGATAGTCAGTAAGAAGAGTCAGTCTTCTTGTACTTAAGTCGGCATTGTGAATTTTCTATTTACTTCCGATGCAGATGCTGTGTTTCATCGTCAATAAGAAGGTCAGAGGGATACAGTAAACCTGAAGTGAAGCATCGGAATCTATAACTAGTGTCACAGGAATGGTTCAAAACATAGCCAGTAGGAAGAGTCAGTCTTCTTAACTTAAGTCGGCATTGTGCCTTTTGTATTTAATTCCGATGCAATTTCTGTGTTTCATCGTCAATAAGAAAGCCAAAGGGATACAGTAAACCTGAAGTGAAGCATCAGAATCCATAACTAGTGTCACAGGATTGGTTCAAAACATAGACAGCAAGAAGAGTCAGTCTACTTGTAGTTAATCGGCATTGTGCCATTTGTATTTAATTCCGATGTAATTTCTGTGTTTCATCGTCAATAAGAAGGTCCAAGGGATACAGTACACCTGAAGTGAAGCATCGGAATCTATAACTAGTGTCACAGGAGTGGTTAAAATCATAAACAGTAAGAAGAGTCAGTCTTCTTGTGCTTAAGTCGGCATTGTGGCCTTTCTATTTAATTCCGATGCAATTTCTGCGTTTCATCGTCAATAAGAAGGTCCAAGGGATGCAGTACACCTGAAGTGAAGCATCGGAATGTATAACTAGTGTCACAGGATCGGTTCAAAACATAGACAGTAAGAAGAGTCAGTCTTCTTGTACATAAGTCGGCATTGTGCCTTTTGTATTTAATTCCGATGCAATATCTGTGTTTCATCGTCAATAAGAAGGTCGAAGGGATACAGTAAACCTGAAGTGAAGCATCGGAATCTATATCTAGTGTCACAGGAATGGTTCAAAACATAGAGAATAGGAAGAGTCAGTCATCTTGTACTTAAGTCGGCATTGTGCCTTTTGCATTTAATTCCGATGCAATTTCGGTGTTTCATCGTCAATAAGAAGATCAGAGGGATACAGTAAACCTGAAGTGAAGCATCGGAATCTATAACTAGTGTCATAGGAATGGTTCAAAGCATAGAGAGTAGGAAGAGTCAGTCTTCGTGTACTTAAGTCGGCATTGTGCCTTTTGTATTTAATTCCGATGCTATTTCTGTGTTGCATCGTCAATTAGAAGGTCAGAGGGATACAGTAAACATGAAGTGAAGCATCGGATTCTATAACTAGTGTCACAGGAATGGTTCAAAACATAGTCAACAAGAAGTGTCAGTCTTCTTGTACTTAATTCGGCATTGTGCCTTTTCTGTTTAATTCCGATGCAATTTCTGTGTTTCATCATCAATAGGTAGGTCAGATGGATACAGTAAACCTGAAGTGAAGCATCGGAATATATAATAAGTGTCTTAGGATTGGTTCAAAACATAGACAGTAGGAAGAGTCAGTCTTCTTGTACTTAGGTCGGCATTGTGCCTTTTGTATTTAATTCCGATGCAATTTCTGTGTTTCATCGTCAATAAGAATGTCCAAGGTATACAGTAAACCTGAAGTGAGGCATCGGAATCTATAACTAGTGTCACAGGAATGGTTCGAAGCATAGTCAGTAAGAAGAGTCAGTCTTCTTGTGCTTAAGTCGGCATTGTGCCTTTTCTATTTCATTCCGATGCAATATCTGTGTTTCATCGTCAATAAGAATGTCCAAGGGATGCAGTACACCTGAAGTGAAGCATCGGAATCAATAACTAGTGTCACAGGAATGGTTCAAAACATAGACAGTAAGAAGAGTCAGTCTTCTTGTACTTCATCTACATCTACATCTACATCTATACTCCGCGAGCCACCTTACGGTGTGTGGCGGAGGGTACTCATTGTACCACTATCTGATCCCCCCTTCCCTGTCCGTTCACGAATTGTGCGTGGGAAGAACGACTGCTTGTAAGTCTCCGTATTTGCTCTAATTTCTCGGATCTTTTCGTTGTGATCATTACGCGAGATATATGTGGGCGGTAGTAATATGTTGCCCATCTCTTCCCGGAATGTGCTCTCTCATAATTTCGATAATAAACCTGTCCGTATTGCGTAACGCCTTTCTTGAAGTGTATGCGACTGGAACTTGTTCAGCATCTCCGTAACGCTCTCGCGCTGACTAAATGCCCCATGACGAATCGCGCTGCTTGTCGCTGGATCATGTCTATCTCTTCTATTAATCCAACCTGGTAAGGGTCCCATACTGATGAGCAATACTCAAGAATCGGACGAACAAGCGTTTTGTAAGCTACTTCTTTCGTCGATGAGTCACATTTTCTTAGAATTCTTCCTATGAATCTCAACCTGGCGCCTGCTTTTCCCACTATTTGTTTTATGTAATCATTCCACTTCAGATCGCTCCGGATAGTAACTCCTAAGTATTTTACGGTCGTTACCGCTTCCAATGATTTAACACCTATGGCATAATCGTACTGGAATGGATTTCTGCCCCTATGTATGCGCATTATATTACATTTATCTACGTTTAGGGAAAGCTGCCAGCTGTCGCACCATGCATTAATCCTCTGCAGGTCCTCCTGGAGTACGTACGAGACTTCTGATGTTGCTACTTTCTTGTAGACAACCGTGTCATCTGCAAATAGCCTCACGGAGCTACCGATGTTGTCAACTAAGTCATTTATGTATATTGTAAACAATAAAGGTCCTATCACGCTTCCCTGCGGTACTCCCGAAAATACCTCTACATCTGCAGATTTTGAACCGTTAAGAAAGACATGTTGTGTTCTTTCTTCTAGGAAATCCTGAATCCAATCACAAACCTGGTCCGACAATCCGTAAGCTCGTATTTTTTTCACTAAACGTAAGTGCGGAATCGTATCAACCGTACTTAAGTCGGCATTGTGCCTTTTCTATTTAATTCCGATGCAATTTCTGTGTTTCATCGTCAATAAGAAGGTCGGAGGGATACAGTAAACCTGAAGTGAAGCATCGGAATCTATAAGTGGTGTCACAGGAATGGTACGAACAAAGTCAGTAAGAAGAGTCAGTCTTCTTGTACTTAAGTTGGCATTGTGCCTTTCGTATTTAATTCCTATGCAATTTCGGTGTTTCATCGTCAATAAGAAGGTCAGAGGGATACAGTAAACCTGAACTGAAGCACCGGAATCTATAACTAGTGTCACAGGAATGTTTCAAATCATAGACAGTAAGAGGAGTCACTCCTCTTGTACTTAAGTCGGCATTGTGCTTTTTGTATCTAATTCCGATGCAATTTCTGTGTTTCATCGTCAATAAGAAGGTCAGAGGGATACAGTAATCCTGAAGTGAAGCATCGGAATCTATAACTAGTGTCACAGAAATGGTTCAAAACATAGTCAGTAAGAAGAGTCAGTCTTCTTGTACTTAAGTCGGCATCGTGCCTTTTCTATTTGATTCCGATGCCATTTCTGTGTTTCATCGACAATAAGAAGGTCAGAGGGATACAGTACACCTGAAGTGAAGCATCGGAATCTATAACTAGTGTCACAGGAATGGTTCAAATCATAGACAGTAAGAAGAGTCAGTCTTCTTGTACTTAAGTCAGCATTGTGCCTTTTCTATTTGATTCCGATGCAATTTCTGTGTTTCATCGTCAATAAGGAGGTCAGAGGGATACAGTAAACCTGAAGTGAAGCATCGGAATCTATAAGTGATGTCACAGGAATGGTTCAAAACATAGTCAGGAAGAAGAGTCAGTCTTCTTGTACTTATGTCGGCATTGTGCCTTTCGTATTTAATTCCGATGCAATTTCGGTGTTTCATCGTCAATAAGAAGGTCCAAGGGATACAGTAAACCTGAAGTGAAGCATCGGAATCTATAACTAGTGTCACAGGATCGGTTCAAAACATAGACAGTAAGAAGAGTCAGTCTTCTTGTACTTAAGTCGGCAATGTGCCTTTTCTATTTAATTCCGATGAAATGTCTGTATTTCATCATCAATAAGAAGGTCAGAGGGATACAGTAAACCAGAAGTGAAGCATCGGAGTCTATAACTAGTGTCACAGGAATGGTTCAAAACGTCGTCAGTAAGAAGAGTCAGACTTGTTGTACTTAAGTCGATATTGTGCCTTTTCTATTTATTTCCGATGCAATTTCTGTGTTTCATTGTCAATACGAAAGTCAGAGGGATACAGTAAACCTGAAGTGAAGCATCGGAATCTGTAAGTAGTGTCACAGGAATGGTTCAAAACATAGTCAGTAAGAAGAGTCAGTCTTCTTGTACTTAAGTCGGCATTGTGCCTTTTGTATTTAATTCCGATGCAATTTCTGTGTTTCGTCGTCAATAAAAAGGTGCGAGGGATACAGTAAACCTGAAGTGAAGCATCGCAATCTATAACTACTGTCACAGGAATGGTTCAAATGATAGTCAGTAAGAAGAGTCAGTCTTCTTGTACTTAAGTCGGCATTGTGAATTTTCTATTTACTTCCGATGCAGATGCTGTGTTTCATCGTCAATAAGAAGGTCAGAGGGATACAGTAAACCTGAAGTGAAGCATCGGAATCTATAACTAGTGTCACAGGAATGGTTCAAAACATAGCCAGTAGGAAGAGTCAGTCTTCTTAACTTAAGTCGGCATTGTGCCTTTTGTATTTAATTCCGATGCAATTTCTGTGTTTCATCGTCAATAAGAAAGCCAAAGGGATACAGTAAACCTGAAGTGAAGCATCAGAATCCATAACTAGTGTCACAGGATTGGTTCAAAACATAGACAGCAAGAAGAGTCAGTCTACTTGTAGTTAATCGGCATTGTGCCATTTGTATTTAATTCCGATGTAATTTCTGTGTTTCATCGTCAATAAGAAGGTCCAAGGGATACAGTACACCTGAAGTGAAGCATCGGAATCTATAACTAGTGTCACAGGTTTGGTTAAAATCATAAACAGTAAGAAGAGTCAGTCTTCTTGTGCTTAAGTCGGCATTGTGGCCTTTCTATTTAATTCCGATGCAATTTCTGCGTTTCATCGTCAATAAGAAGGTCCAAGGGATGCAGTACACCTGAAGTGAAGCATCGGAATCAATAACTAGTGTCACAGGAATGGTTCAAAACATAGACAGTAAGAAGAGTCAGTCTTCTTGTACTTCATCTACATCTACATCTACATCTATACTCCGCGAGCCACCTTACGGTGTGTGGCGGAGGGTACTCATTGTACCACTATCTGATCCCCCCTTCCCTGTTCCGTTCACGAATTGTGCGTGGGAAGAACGACTGCTTGTAAGTCTCCGTATTTGCTCTAATTTCTCGGATCTTTTCGTTGTGATCATTACGCGAGATATATGTGGGCGGTAGTAATATGTTGCCCATCTCTTCCCGGAATGTGCTCTCTCGTAATTTCGATAATAAACCTGTCCGTATTGCGTAACGCCTTTCTTGAAGTGTCCGCCACTGGAACTTGTTCAGCATCTCCGTAACGCTCTCGCGCTGACTAAATGTCCCCATGACGAATCGCGCTGCTTGTCGCTGGATCATGTCTATCTCTTCTATTAATCCAACCTGGTAAGGGTCCCATACTGATGAGCAATACTCAAGAATCGGACGAACAAGCGTTTTGTAAGCTACTTCTTTCGTCGATGAGTCACATTTTCTTAGAATTCTTCCTATGAATCTCAACCTGGCGCCTGCTTTTCCCACTATTTGTTTTATGTAATCATTCCACTTCAGATCGCTCCGGATAGTAACTCCTAAGTATTTTACGGTCGTTACCGCTTCCAATGATTTACCACCTATGGCATAATCGTACTGGAATGGATTTCTGCCCCTATGTATGCGCATTATATTACATTTATCTACGTTTAGGGAAAGCTGCCAGCTGTCGCACCATGCATTAATCCTCTGCAGGTCCTCCTGGAGTACGTACGAGACTTCCGATGTTGCTACTTTCTTGTAGACAACCGTGTCATCTGCAAATAGCCTCACGGAGCTACCGATGTTGTCAACTAAGTCATTTATGTATATTGTAAACAATAAAGGTCCTATCACGCTTCCCTGCGGTACTCCCGAAAATACCTCTACATCTGCAGATTTTGAACCGTTAAGAAAGACATGTTGTGTTCTTTCTTCTAGGAAATCCTGAATCCAATCACAAACCTGGTCCGATATTCCGTAAGCTCGTATTTTTTTCACTAAACGTAAGTGCGGAATCGTATCAACCGTACTTAAGTCGGCATTGTGCCTTTTCTATTTAATTCCGATGCGATTTCTGTGTTTCATCGTCAATAAGAAGGTCGGAGGGATACAGTAAACCTGAAGTGAAGCATCGGAATCTATAAGTGGTGTCACAGGAATGGTACAAACAAAGTCAGTAACAGGAGTCAGTCTTCTTGTACTTAAGTTGGCATTGTGCCTTTCGTATTTAATTCCTATGCAATTTCGGTGTTTCATTGTCAATAAGAAGGTCAGAGGGATACAGTAAACCTGAAGTGAAGCATCGGAATCTATAACTAGTGTCACAGGAATGGTTCAAAACATAGCCAGTAGGAAGAGTCAGTCTTCTTAACTTAAGTCGGCATTGTGCCTTTTGTATTTAATTCCGATGCAATTTCTGTGTTTCATCGTCAATAAGAAAGCCAAAGGGATACAGTAAACCTGAAGTGAAGCATCAGAATCCATAACTAGTGTCACAGGATTGGTTCAAAACATAGACAGCAAGAAGAGTCAGTCTACTTGTAGTTAATCGGCATTGTGCCATTTGTATTTAATTCCGATGTAATTTCTGTGTTTCATCGTCAATAAGAAGGTCCAAGGGATACAGTACACCTGAAGTGAAGCATCGGAATCTATAACTAGTGTCACAGGAGTGGTTAAAATCATAAACAGTAAGAAGAGTCAGTCTTCTTGTGCTTAAGTCGGCATTGTGGCCTTTCTATTTAATTCCGATGCAATTTCTGCGTTTCATCGTCAATAAGAAGGTCCAAGGGATGCAGTACACCTGAAGTGAAGCATCGGAATGTATAACTAGTGTCACAGGATCGGTTCAAAACATAGACAGTAAGAAGAGTCAGTCTTCTTGTACATAAGTCGGCATTGTGCCTTTTGTATTTAATTCCGATGCAATATCTGTGTTTCATCGTCAATAAGAAGGTCGAAGGGATACAGTAAACCTGAAGTGAAGCATCGGAATCTATATCTAGTGTCACAGGAATGGTTCAAAACATAGAGAATAGGAAGAGTCAGTCATCTTGTACTTAAGTCGGCATTGTGCCTTTTGCATTTAATTCCGATGCAATTTCGGTGTTTCATCGTCAATAAGAAGATCAGAGGGATACAGTAAACCTGAAGTGAAGCATCGGAATCTATAACTAGTGTCATAGGAATGGTTCAAAGCATAGAGAGTAGGAAGAGTCAGTCTTCGTGTACTTAAGTCGGCATTGTGCCTTTTGTATTTAATTCCGATGCTATTTCTGTGTTGCATCGTCAATTAGAAGGTCAGAGGGATACAGTAAACATGAAGTGAAGCATCGGATTCTATAACTAGTGTCACAGGAATGGTTCAAAACATAGTCAACAAGAAGTGTCAGTCTTCTTGTACTTAATTCGGCATTGTGCCTTTTCTGTTTAATTCCGATGCAATTTCTGTGTTTCATCATCAATAGGTAGGTCAGATGGATACAGTAAACCTGAAGTGAAGCATCGGAATATATAATAAGTGTCTTAGGATTGGTTCAAAACATAGACAGTAGGAAGAGTCAGTCTTCTTGTACTTAGGTCGGCATTGTGCCTTTTGTATTTAATTCCGATGCAATTTCTGTGTTTCATCGTCAATAAGAATGTCCAAGGTATACAGTAAACCTGAAGTGAGGCATCGGAATCTATAACTAGTGTCACAGGAATGGTTAGAAGCATAGTCAGTAAGAAGAGTCAGTCTTCTTGTGCTTAAGTCGGCATTGTGCCTTTTCTATTTCATTCCGATGCAATATCTGTGTTTCATCGTCAATAAGAATGTCCAAGGGATGCAGTACACCTGAAGTGAAGCATCGGAATCAATAACTAGTGTCACAGGAATGGTTCAAAACATAGACAGTAAGAAGAGTCAGTCTTCTTGTACTTCATCTACATCTACATCTACATCTATACTCCGCGAGCCACCTTACGGTGTGTGGCGGAGGGTACTCATTGTACCACTATCTGATCCCCCCTTCCCTGTCCGTTCACGAATTGTGCGTGGGAAGAACGACTGCTTGTAAGTCTCCGTATTTGCTCTAATTTCTCGGATCTTTTCGTTGTGATCATTACGCGAGATATATGTGGGCGGTAGTAATATGTTGCCCATCTCTTCCCGGAATGTGCTCTCTCATAATTTCGATAATAAACCTGTCCGTATTGCGTAACGCCTTTCTTGAAGTGTATGCCACTGGAACTTGTTCAGCATCTCCGTAACGCTCTCGCGCTGACTAAATGCCCCATGACGAATCGCGCTGCTTGTCGCTGGATCATGTCTATCTCTTCTATTAATCCAACCTGGTAAGGGTCCCATACTGATGAGCAATACTCAAGAATCGGACGAACAAGCGTTTTGTAAGCTACTTCTTTCGTCGATGAGTCACATTTTCTTAGAATTCTTCCTATGAATCTCAACCTGGCGCCTGCTTTTCCCACTATTTGTTTTATGTAATCATTCCACTTCAGATCGCTCCGGATAGTAACTCCTAAGTATTTTACGGTCGTTACCGCTTCCAATGATTTAACACCTATGGCATAATCGTACTGGAATGGATTTCTGCCCCTATGTATGCGCATTATATTACATTTATCTACGTTTAGGGAAAGCTGCCAGCTGTCGCACCATGCATTAATCCTCTGCAGGTCCTCCTGGAGTACGTACGAGACTTCTGATGTTGCTACTTTCTTGTAGACAACCGTGTCATCTGCAAATAGCCTCACGGAGCTACCGATGTTGTCAACTAAGTCATTTATGTATATTGTAAACAATAAAGGTCCTATCACGCTTCCCTGCGGTACTCCCGAAAATACCTCTACATCTGCAGATTTTGAACCGTTAAGAAAGACATGTTGTGTTCTTTCTTCTAGGAAATCCTGAATCCAATCACAAACCTGGTCCGACAATCCGTAAGCTCGTATTTTTTTCACTAAACGTAAGTGCGGAATCGTATCAACCGTACTTAAGTCGGCATTGTGCCTTTTCTATTTAATTCCGATGCAATTTCTGTGTTTCATCGTCAATAAGAAGGTCGGAGGGATACAGTAAACCTGAAGTGAAGCATCGGAATCTATAAGTGGTGTCACAGGAATGGTACGAACAAAGTCAGTAAGAAGAGTCAGTCTTCTTGTACTTAAGTTGGCATTGTGCCTTTCGTATTTAATTCCTATGCAATTTCGGTGTTTCATCGTCAATAAGAAGGTCAGAGGGATACAGTAAACCTGAACTGAAGCACCGGAATCTATAACTAGTGTCACAGGAATGTTTCAAATCATAGACAGTAAGAGGAGTCACTCCTCTTGTACTTAAGTCGGCATTGTGCTTTTTGTATCTAATTCCGATGCAATTTCTGTGTTTCATCGTCAATAAGAAGGTCAGAGGGATACAGTAATCCTGAAGTGAAGCATCGGAATCTATAACTAGTGTCACAGAAATGGTTCAAAACATAGTCAGTAAGAAGAGTCAGTCTTCTTGTACTTAAGTCGGCATCGTGCCTTTTCTATTTGATTCCGATGCCATTTCTGTGTTTCATCGACAATAAGAAGGTCAGAGGGATACAGTACACCTGAAGTGAAGCATCGGAATCTATAACTAGTGTCACAGGAATGGTTCAAATCATAGACAGTAAGAAGAGTCAGTCTTCTTGTACTTAAGTCAGCATTGTGCCTTTTCTATTTGATTCCGATGCAATTTCTGTGTTTCATCGTCAATAAGGAGGTCAGAGGGATACAGTAAACCTGAAGTGAAGCATCGGAATCTATAAGTGATGTCACAGGAATGGTTCAAAACATAGTCAGGAAGAAGAGTCAGTCTTCTTGTACTTATGTCGGCATTGTGCCTTTCGTATTTAATTCCGATGCAATTTCGGTGTTTCATCGTCAATAAGAAGGTCCAAGGGATACAGTAAACCTGAAGTGAAGCATCGGAATCTATAACTAGTGTCACAGGATCGGTTCAAAACATAGACAGTAAGAAGAGTCAGTCTTCTTGTACTTAAGTCGGCAATGTGCCTTTTCTATTTAATTCCGACGAAATGTCTGTATTTCATCATCAATAAGAAGGTCAGAGGGATACAGTAAACCAGAAGTGAAGCATCGGAGTCTATAACTAGTGTCACAGGAATGGTTCAAAACGTCGTCAGTAAGAAGAGTCAGACTTGTTGTACTTAAGTCGATATTGTGCCTTTTCTATTTATTTCCGATGCAATTTCTGTGTTTCATTGTCAATACGAAAGTCAGAGGGATACAGTAAACCTGAAGTGAAGCATCGGAATCTGTAAGTAGTGTCACAGGAATGGTTCAAAACATAGTCAGTAAGAAGAGTCAGTCTTCTTGTACTTAAGTCGGCATTGTGCCTTTTGTATTTAATTCCGATGCAATTTCTGTGTTTCGTCGTCAATAAAAAGGTGCGAGGGATACAGTAAACCTGAAGTGAAGCATCGCAATCTATAACTACTGTCACAGGAATGGTTCAAATGATAGTCAGTAAGAAGAGTCAGTCTTCTTGTACTTAAGTCGGCATTGTGAATTTTCTATTTACTTCCGATGCAGATGCTGTGTTTCATCGTCAATAAGAAGGTCAGAGGGATACAGTAAACCTGAAGTGAAGCATCGGAATCTATAACTAGTGTCACAGGAATGGTTCAAAACATAGCCAGTAGGAAGAGTCAGTCTTCTTAACTTAAGTCGGCATTGTGCCTTTTGTATTTAATTCCGATGCAATTTCTGTGTTTCATCGTCAATAAGAAAGCCAAAGGGATACAGTAAACCTGAAGTGAAGCATCAGAATCCATAACTAGTGTCACAGGATTGGTTCAAAACATAGACAGCAAGAAGAGTCAGTCTACTTGTAGTTAATCGGCATTGTGCCATTTGTATTTAATTCCGATGTAATTTCTGTGTTTCATCGTCAATAAGAAGGTCCAAGGGATACAGTACACCTGAAGTGAAGCATCGGAATCTATAACTAGTGTCACAGGTTTGGTTAAAATCATAAACAGTAAGAAGAGTCAGTCTTCTTGTGCTTAAGTCGGCATTGTGGCCTTTCTATTTAATTCCGATGCAATTTCTGCGTTTCATCGTCAATAAGAAGGTCCAAGGGATGCAGTACACCTGAAGTGAAGCATCGGAATCAATAACTAGTGTCACAGGAATGGTTCAAAACATAGACAGTAAGAAGAGTCAGTCTTCTTGTACTTCATCTACATCTACATCTACATCTATACTCCGCGAGCCACCTTACGGTGTGTGGCGGAGGGTACTCATTGTACCACTATCTGATCCCCCCTTCCCTGTTCCGTTCACGAATTGTGCGTGGGAAGAACGACTGCTTGTAAGTCTCCGTATTTGCTCTAATTTCTCGGATCTTTTCGTTGTGATCATTACGCGAGATATATGTGGGCGGTAGTAATATGTTGCCCATCTCTTCCCGGAATGTGCTCTCTCGTAATTTCGATAATAAACCTGTCCGTATTGCGTAACGCCTTTCTTGAAGTGTCCGCCACTGGAACTTGTTCAGCATCTCCGTAACGCTCTCGCGCTGACTAAATGTCCCCATGACGAATCGCGCTGCTTGTCGCTGGATCATGTCTATCTCTTCTATTAATCCAACCTGGTAAGGGTCCCATACTGATGAGCAATACTCAAGAATCGGACGAACAAGCGTTTTGTAAGCTACTTCTTTCGTCGATGAGTCACATTTTCTTAGAATTCTTCCTATGAATCTCAACCTGGCGCCTGCTTTTCCCACTATTTGTTTTATGTAATCATTCCACTTCAGATCGCTCCGGATAGTAACTCCTAAGTATTTTACGGTCGTTACCGCTTCCAATGATTTACCACCTATGGCATAATCGTACTGGAATGGATTTCTGCCCCTATGTATGCGCATTATATTACATTTATCTACGTTTAGGGAAAGCTGCCAGCTGTCGCACCATGCATTAATCCTCTGCAGGTCCTCCTGGAGTACGTACGAGACTTCCGATGTTGCTACTTTCTTGTAGACAACCGTGTCATCTGCAAATAGCCTCACGGAGCTACCGATGTTGTCAACTAAGTCATTTATGTATATTGTAAACAATAAAGGTCCTATCACGCTTCCCTGCGGTACTCCCGAAAATACCTCTACATCTGCAGATTTTGAACCGTTAAGAAAGACATGTTGTGTTCTTTCTTCTAGGAAATCCTGAATCCAATCACAAACCTGGTCCGATATTCCGTAAGCTCGTATTTTTTTCACTAAACGTAAGTGCGGAATCGTATCAACCGTACTTAAGTCGGCATTGTGCCTTTTCTATTTAATTCCGATGCGATTTCTGTGTTTCATCGTCAATAAGAAGGTCGGAGGGATACAGTAAACCTGAAGTGAAGCATCGGAATCTATAAGTGGTGTCACAGGAATGGTACAAACAAAGTCAGTAAGAGGAGTCAGTCTTCTTGTACTTAAGTTGGCATTGTGCCTTTCGTATTTAATTCCTATGCAATTTCGGTGTTTCATTGTCAATAAGAAGGTCAGAGGGATACAGTAAACCTGAACTGAAGCACCGGAATCTATAACTAGTGTCACAGGAATGTTTCAAAACATAGACAGTAAGAAGAGTCACTCCTCTTGTACTTAAGTCGGCATTGTGCTTTTTGTATCTAATTCCGATGAAATGTCTGTGTTTCATCATCAATAAGAAGGTCAGAGGGATACTGTAAACCAGAAGTGAAGGATCGGAGTCTATAACTAGTGCCACAGGAATGGTCCAAAACGTCGTCAGTATGAAGAGTCAGACTTCTTGTACTTAAGTCGATATTGTGCCTTTTCTATTTATTTCCGATGCAATTTCTGTGTTTCATTGTCAATAAGAAAGTCAGAGGGATACAGTAAACCTGAAATGAGGCATCGGAATATATAACTAGTCTCACAGGAGTGGTTCAAATTATAGACAGCAGGAAGAGTCAGTCTTCTTGTACTTAAGTCGGCATTGTGCCTTTTCTATTTGATTCCGATGCCATTTCTGTGTTTCATCGTCAATAAGAAGGTCAGAGGGATACAGTACACCTGAAGTGAAGCATCGGAATCTATAACTAGTGTCACAGGAATGGTTCAAATCATAGACAGTAAGAAGAGTCAGTCTTCTTGTACTTAAGTCGGCATTGTGCCTTTTCTATTTAATTCCGATGCAATCCCTGTGTTTCATCGTCAATATGGATGTCAGAGGGATACAGTAAACCTGAAGTGAAGCATCGGAATCTATAAGTGATGTCACAGGAATGGTTCAAAACATAGTCAGTAAGAAGAGTCAGTCTTCTTGTACTTATGTCGGCAATGTGCCTTTCGTATTTAATTCCGATGCAATTTCGGTGTTTCATCGTCAATAAGAAGGTCCAAGGGATACAGTAAACCAGAAGTAAAGCATCGGAATCTATAACTAGTGTCACAGGAGCGGTTCAAACCATAGACAGTAAGAAGAGTCAGTCTTCTTGTACTTAAGTCGGCAATGTGCCTTTTCTATTTAATTCCGATGAAATGTCTGTGTTTCATCATCAATAAGAAGGTCAGAGGGATACAGTAAACCTGAAGTGAAGCATCGGAATCTATAACTAGTGTCACAGGAATGGTTCAAAACATAGACAGTAGGAAGAGTCAGTCTTCTTGTACTTAAGTAGGCATTGTGCCTTTTGTATGTAATTCCGATGCAATTTCTGTGTTTCATCGTCAATAAGAAGGTCAGAGGGATACAGTAAACCTGAAATGAAGCATTAGAATCTATAACTAGTGTCACAGGTACGGTTCAAAACATAGACAGTAAAAAGAGTTAGTCTACTTGTACTTAAGTCGGCAATGTGCCTTTTGTATTTATTTCCGATTCAATTTCTGTGTTTCATCGTCAATGAGAAGGTCCAAGGGATACAGTACACCTTACGTGAAGCAACGGATTCTATAACTAGTGCCACAGGAATGGTTTAAATCATAGACAGTAAGAAGAGTCAGTCTTCTTGTACTTAAGGCAGCATTGTGCTTTTTGTATTTAATTCCGATGCTATTTCTGTGTTTCATCATCAATAAGAAGGTCAGAGGGGTACAATAAACCTGAAGTGAAGCATCGGAGTCTATAACTTGTGTCACAGGAATGGTTCAAAACATTGTCAGTAGGAAGAGTCAGTCTCCTTGTACTTAAGTCGGCATTGTGCCTTTCTATTTAATTCCGATGCAATTTCTGTGTTACATTGCCAATAAGAAGGTCAGAGGGATACAGTAAACCTGAAGTGAAGCATCGAAATATATAACTAGGCTCACAGGAATGGTTCACAATATAGACAGCAGGAAGAGTCAGTCTTCTTGTACTTAAGTCGGCATTGTGCCTTTTGTATTTAATTCCGATGCAATTTCTATGTTTCATCGTCAAGAAGAAGGTCAGAGCATTACAGTAAACCTGAAGTGAAGCATCGGAATCTATACCTAGTGTCACAGAAATGGTTAAAAACATAGTCAGTAAGAAGAGTCAGTCTTCTTGTACTTAAGTCGGCATGGTGCCTTTTGTATTTAATTCCGATGCAATTTCTGTGTTTCATCGTCAATAAGAAGGTCAGAGGGATACAGTAAACCTGAAGTGAAGCATCGGATTATATAACTAGTCTCACAGGAATGGTTCAAAGTATAGACAGCAGGAAGAGTCAGTCTTCTTGTACTTAAGTCGGCATTGTGCCTTTTCTGTTTGTTTCCGATGCCATTTCTGTGTTTCATCGTCAATAAGAAGGTCCAAGGGATACAGTACACCTGAAGGGAAGCATCGGAATCTGTAACTAGTGTCACAGGAATGGCTCAAATCATAAACAGTAAGAAGATTCAGTCTTCTTGTACTTAAGTCAGCATTGTGGCCTTTCTATTTAATTCCGATGCAATTTCTCCGTTTCATCGTCAATAAGAAGGTCAGAGGGATACAGTAAACCTGAAGTGAAGCATCGGAATCTATAACTAGTGTCACAGCAATGGTTCAAATCATAGACAGTAGGAAGAGTCAGTCTTCTTGTACTTGAGTCGGCATTGTGCCTTTTGCTTTTAATTCCCATGCAATTTCTGTATTTCATCGTCAATAAGAAGGTCAGAGGGATACAGTAACCCTGTGGTGAAGCATCGTAGTCTATAACTTGTGTCACAGGATTGGTTCAAAACATAGTCAGTAAGAAGAGCCAGTCTTCTTGTACTTAAGTCGGCAATTTGCCTTTCTATTTAATTCCGATGCAATTTCTGTGTTACATTGTCAATAAGAAGGTCAGAGGGATACAGTAAACTTGAAGTGAAGCATCGGAACCTATAACAAGTGTCACAGGAATGGTTCAAAACATAGTCAGTAAGAAGAGTCAGTCTTCTTGTACTTAAGTCGGCATTGTGAATTTTCTATTTAATTCCGATGCAATTTCTGTGTTTCATCGTCAATAAGAAGGTCAGAGGGATACAGTAAACCTGAAGTGAAGCATCGGAATCTATAACTAGTGTCACAGGATCGGTTCAAAACATAGACAGTAAGAAGAGTCAGTCTTCTTGTACTTGAGTCGGAAATGTGCCTTTTCTTTTAATTCCGATGAAATGTCTGTGTTTCATTATCAATAAGAAGGTCAGAGGGATACAGTAAACCAGAAGTGAAGGATGGGAGGCTATAACTAGTGTCACAGGAATGGTTGAAAACGTCGTCAGTATGAAGAGTTAGACTTCTTGTACTTAAGTCGATATTGTGCCTTTTCTATTTATTTCCGATGCAATTTCTGTGTTTCATTGTCAATAAGAAAGTCAGAGGGATACAGTAAACCTGAAGTGAAGCATCGGAATCTGTAAGTAGTGTCACAGGAATGGTTCAAAACATAGTCAGTAAGAAGAGTCAGTCTTCTTGTACTTAAGTCGGCATTGTGAATTTTGTATTTAATTCCAATGCAATTGCTGTGATTCAAAGTCAATACGAAGGTCCAAGGGATATAGTAAACCTGAAGTGAAGCATTGCAATCTATTACTAGTGTCACAGGAATGGTTCAAAACATAGTCAGTAAGAAGAGTCAGTCTTCTTGTACTTAAGTCGGCATTGTGCCTTTTCTAAATACTTCCGAAGCAAATTCTGTGTTTCATCGTCAATAAGAAGGTCAGAGGGATACAGTAATCCTGAAGTGAAGCATCGGAATCTATAACTAGTGTCACAGGAATGGTTCAAAACATAGACAGTAGGAAGAGTCAGTCTTCTTGTACTGAAGTCGGCATTGTGCCTTTTGTATTTAATTACGATGCAATTTCTGTGTTTCATCGTCAATAAGAAAGTCAGAGGGATACAGTAAACCTGAAGTGAAGCATCAGAATCCGTAACTAGTGTCACAGGATTGGTTCAAAACATAGACAGTAAGAAGAGTCAGTCCACATCTAGTTAATCGGCATTGTGCCTTTTGTATTTAATTCCGATGTAATTTCTGTGTTTCATAGTCAATAAGAAGGTCCAAGGGATACAGTACACCTGAAGTGAAGCATCGGAATCTATAACTAGTGTCACAGGAATAATTCAATTCATAAACAGTAAGAAGAGTCAACCATCTTGTACATAAGTCGGCATTGTGCCCTTTCTATTTCATTCCGATGCAATTTCTGTGTTTCATCGTCAATAAGAAGGTCCAAGGGATACAGCACACCTGAAGTGAAGCATCGGAATCTATAACTAGTGTCAGAGGAATGGTTCAAATCATAGCCAGTAAGAAGAGTCAGTCTTCTTGTACTTTAGTCAGTATTGTGCCTTTTCTATTTAATTCCGATGCAATTTCTGTGTTACATCGTCAATATGAAGTTCAGAGGGATACACAAAACCTGAAGTGGAGCATCGGAATCTATAACTAGTGTCACAGGAATGGTTCAAAACATAGACTGTGGGAAGAGTCATTCTTCTTGTACTTAAGTCGGCATTGTGCCTTCTGTTTTAATTCCGATGCAATTTCTGTGTTTCATCGTCAATAAGATCGTCAGAGGGATACAGTAAACCTGAAGTGGAGCATCAGAATCTATAACTAGTGTCACAGGAATGATTCAAAACATAGACAGTAGGAAGATTCAGTCTTTTTGTACCTAAGTCGGCATTGTGCCTTTTGTATTTAATTCCGATGCAATTTCTGTGTTTCATCGTCAATATGAAGGTCCAAGGGATACAGTAAACCTGAAGTGGGACATCGGAATCTATAACTAGTGTCACAGGAATGGTTGAAAACATAGTCAGTAAGAAGAGTCAGTCTTCTTGTACTTAAGTCAGCATTGCGATTTTTCTATTTAATTCCGATGCAATTTCTGTGTTTCATCGTCAATAAGATGGTCCAAGGGATACAGAAAACCTGAAGTGAAGCATCGCAATCTATAACTAGTGTCACAGGAATGGTTCAAACATAGTCAGTAAGAAGAGTAAGTCTTCTTGTACTTAAGTCGTCATTGTGCCTTTTCTATTTACTTCCGATGCAAATTCTGTGTTTCATCGCCAATAAGAAGGTAAGAGGGATACAGTAAACTTGAAGTGAAGCATCGGAATCTGTAACTAGTATCACAGGAATAGTTTAAACATAGACAGTAGGAAGAGTCAGTCTACTTGTACTTAAGTCGGCGTTGTGCCTTTTGTATTTAATTCCGATGCAATTTCTGTGTTTCATCGTCAATAAGAAGGTCAGAGGGATACAGTAAAACTAAAGGGAAGCATCGGAATCTATATCTAGTGTTACAGGAATGGTTCAAATCATAGACAGAAGGAAGAGTCAGTCTTCTTATACTTAAGTCGGCATTGTGCCTTTTGCATTTAATTCCGATGCAATTTCTGTGTTTCATTGTCAATAAGAAGGTCAGAGGGATACAGTAAACCTGAAGTGAAGCATCGGAATCTGTAATTAGTGTCACAGGAATGGTTCAAAACATAGACAGTTGGAAGAGTCAGACTACTAGTACTTAAGTTGGCATTGTGCCTTTTGTATTTAATTCCGATGCAGTTTCTGTGTTTCATCGTCAATACGAAGCACCATGGGATACAGTAAACCTGAAGTGAGGCATCGGAATCTATAACTAGTGTCATGAGAATGGTTCAAAGCACAGTCAGTAAGAGGAGTCAGTCTTTTTGTACTTAAGTCGTCATTGTGCCTTTTCTATTTAATTCCGACGCACTTTCTGTGTTACATCGTCAATATGAAGTTCAGAGGGATACACAAAACCTGAAGTGGAGCATCGGAATCTATAACTAGTGTCACAGGAATGGTTCAAAACATAGACGGTGGGAAGAGTCATTCTTCTTGTACTTAAGTCGGCATTGTGCCTTCTGTTTTAATTCCGATGCAATTTCTGTGTTTCATCGTCAATAAGATCGTCAGAGGGATACAGTAAACCTGAAGTGGAGCATCAGAATCTATAACTAGTGTCACAGGAATGATTCAAAACATAGACAGTAGGAAGATTCAGTCTTTTTGTACCTAAGTCGGCATTGTGCCTTTTGTATTTAATTCCGATGCAATTTCTGTGTTTCATCGTCAATATGAAGGTCCAAGGGATACAGTAAACCTGAAGTGGGACATCGGAATCTATAACTAGTGTCACAGGAATGGTTGAAAACATAGTCAGTAAGAAGAGTCAGTCTTCTTGTACTGAAGTCGGCATTGTGCCTTTTGTATTTAATTACGATGCAATTTCTGTGTTTCATCGTCAATAAGAAAGTCAGAGGGATACAGTAAACCTGAAGTGAAGCATCAGAATCCGTAACTAGTGTCACAGGATTGGTTCAAAACATAGACAGTAAGAAGAGTCAGTCCACATCTAGTTAATCGGCATTGTGCCTTTTGTATTTAATTCCGATGTAATTTCTGTGTTTCATAGTCAATAAGAAGGTCCAAGGGATACAGTACACCTGAAGTGAAGCATCGGAATCTATAACTAGTGTCACAGGAATAATTCAATTCATAAACAGTAAGAAGAGTCAACCATCTTGTACATAAGTCGGCATTGTGCCCTTTCTATTTCATTCCGATGCAATTTCTGTGTTTCATCGTCAATAAGAAGGTCCAAGGGATACAGCACACCTGAAGTGAAGCATCGGAATCTATAACTAGTGTCAGAGGAATGGTTCAAATCATAGCCAGTAAGAAGAGTCAGTCTTCTTGTACTTTAGTCAGTATTGTGCCTTTTCTATTTAATTCCGATGCAATTTCTGTGTTACATCGTCAATATGAAGTTCAGAGGGATACACAAAACCTGAAGTGGAGCATCGGAATCTATAACTAGTGTCACAGGAATGGTTCAAAACATAGACTGTGGGAAGAGTCATTCTTCTTGTACTTAAGTCGGCATTGTGCCTTTTGTTTTAATTCCGATGCAATTTCTGTGTTTCATCGTCAATAAGATCGTCAGAGGGATACAGTAAACCTGAAGTGGAGCATCAGAATCTATAACTAGTGTCACAGGAATGATTCAAAACATAGACAGTAGGAAGATTCAGTCTTTTTGTACCTAAGTCGGCATTGTGCCTTTTGTATTTAATTCCGATGCAATTTCTGTGTTTCATCGTCAATATGAAGGTCCAAGGGATACAGTAAACCTGAAGTGGGACATCGGAATCTGTAACTAGTGTCACAGGAATGGTTGAAAACATAGTCAGTAAGAAGAGTCAGTCTTCTTGTACTTAAGTCAGCATTGCGCCTTTTCTATTTAATTCCGATGCAATTTCTGTGTTTCATCGTCAATAAGATGGTCCAAGGGATACAGAAAACCTGAAGTGAAGCATCGCAATCTATAACTAGTGTCACAGGAATGGTTCAAACATAGTCAGTAAGAAGAGTAAGTCTTCTTGTACTTAAGTCGTCATTGTGCCTTTTCTATTTACTTCCGATGCAAATTCTGTGTTTCATCGCCAATAAGAAGGTAAGAGGGATACAGTAAACTTGAAGTGAAGCATCGGAATCTGTAACTAGTATCACAGGAATAGTTTAAACATAGACAGTAGGAAGAGTCAGTCTACTTGTACTTAAGTCGGCGTTGTGCCTTTTGTATTTAATTCCGATGCAATTTCTGTGTTTCATCGTCAATAAGAAGGTCAGAGGGATACAGTAAAACTAAAGGGAAGCATCGGAATCTATATCTAGTGTTACAGGAATGGTTCAAATCCTAGACAGAAGGAAGAGTCAGTCTTCTTATACTTAAGTCGGCATTGTGCCTTTTGCATTTAATTCCGATGCAATTTCTGTGTTTCATTGTCAATAAGAAGGTCAGAGGGATACAGTAAACCTGAAGTGAAGCATCGGAATCTGTAACTAGTGTCACAGGAATGGTTCAAAACATAGACAGTTGGAAGAGTCAGACTACTAGTACTTAAGTTGGCATTGTGCCTTTTGTATTTAATTCCGATGCAGTTTCTGTGTTTCATCGTCAATACGAAGCACCATGGGATACAGTAAACCTGAAGTGAGGCATCGGAATCTATAACTAGTGTCATGAGAATGGTTCAAAGCACAGTCAGTAAGAGGAGTCAGTCTTTTTGTACTTAAGTCGTCATTGTGCCTTTTCTATTTAATTCCGACGCAATTTCTGTGTTTCATCTTCAATAAGATGGTCCCAGGGATGCAGTACCCCTGAAGTGAAGCATCGGAATCTATAACTAGTGTCACAGGAATGGTTCAAAACATAGACAGTTAGAAGATTCAGTATTCTTGTACTTAAGTCGGCATTGTGCCTTTCGTATATAATTCCGAATCAATTTCAGTGTTTCATCGTCAATAAGAATGTCCAATGGATACAGTACACCTGAAGTGAAGCATCGGAAGCTATAACTAGTGTCACAGGATCGGTTCAAAACATAGACAGTATGAAGAGTCAGTCTTCTTGTATTTAAGTCGGCATTGTGCCTTTTCTATTTAATTCCTATGCAATATCTGTGTTCCATCGTCAATAAGAAGGTCAGAGGGATACAGTAAACCTGAAATGAAGCATCGGAATCTATAACTAGTGTCACAGGAATTTTTCAAAACATAGTCAGTAAGAAGAGTCAGTCTTCTTGTACTTAAGTCGGCATTGTGCCTTTTCTATTTAATTCCGATGCAATTTCTGTGTTTCATCATCAATAAGAAGGTCAGAGGGATGCAGTACACCTGAAGTGAAGCATCAGAATCTATAACTAGTGTCACAGGAATGGTTCAAAATATAGTATGTAAGAAGAGTCTGTCTTCTTGTACTTAAGTCGGCATTGTGCCTTTTGTATTTAATTCCGATGCAATTTCGGTGTTTCATCGTCAATAGGAAGGTCAGAGGGATACAGTATCCCAGAAGTGAAGCATCGTAATCTGTAACTAGTGTCACAGGAATGGTTCAAAACATAGACAGTAGAAAGAGTCAGTCTTCTTGTACTTAAGTCGGCATTGTGCATTTTGTATTTAATTCCGATGCAATTTCTGTGTTTCATCGTCAATAAGAAGGTCCAAGGGATACAGTAAACCTGAAGCGAAGCATCGGAATCTGTAACTAGTGTCACAGGAATGGTTCAAAACATAGAGAGTAAGAAGAGTCATTCTTCTTGTACTTAAGTCGGCATTGTGCTCTTTTCAATTAAATTCCGATGCAATTACCGTGCTTCATCGTCAATAAGAAGGTCAGAGGTATACAGTAAACCCGAAGTGAAGCATCGGAATCTCTAACAAGTGTCACAGGAATTATTTAAAACATAGACAGTAGGACGAGTCTGACTACTTAAACTTAAGTCGGCAATGTGCATTTTGTGTTTAATTCCGATGCAATTTCTGTGTTTCATCGTCTATAAGAAGGTCCAAGGTATACAGTAAACCTGAAGAGAGGCAACGGAATCTATAACTAGTGTCACAGCAATGGTTCAAAACATAGTTAGATTGAAGAGTCAGTCTTCTTGTACTTAAGTCGGCATTGTGCCTTTTGTATTTAATTCCGATGCAATATCTGTGTTTCATCGTCAATAAGAAGGTCAGAGGGATACAGTAGACCTGAATGAAGCATCAGAATCCATAAATAGTGTCACAGGATTGGTTCAAAACATAGACAGTAAGAAGAGTCAGTCTTCTTGTACTTAAGTCGGCATTGTCCCTTTCGTATTTAATTCCGAATCAATTTCGGTGTTTCATCGTCAATAACAAGGTCCAATGGATACAGTACACCTTACGTGAAGCATCGGAAGATATAACTAGTGTCACAGGATCGGTTCAAAACATAGACAGTATGAAGAGTCAGTCTTCTTGTACTTAGGTCGGCATTCTGCCTTTTGTATTTAATTCCGATGCAATTTCTGGGTTTCATCGTCAATAAGATGGTCCAAGGGATACAGTAAACCTGATGTGAAGCATCGCAATCTATAACTAGTGTCACAGGAATGGTTCAAAACATAGACAGTAGGAAGAGTCATACTACTTGTACCTCAGTCGGCATTGTGATTTTTGTATTTTATTCCGATGAAATTTCTGTGTTTCATCGTCAATAAGAAGGTCCAAGGGATACAGTAAACCTGAAGTGAGGCATCGGAATCTATAAATAGTGTCACAGGAATGGTTCAAAACATAGTCAGTAAGAAGAGTCAGTCTTCTTGTACTTAAGTCGGCATTGTACCTTTTCTATTAAATTCCGATGCAATTCCTGTGTTTCATCGTCAATAAGAAGGTCCAAGGGATGCAGTACACCTGAAGTGAAGCATCGGAATCTATAACTAGTGTAACAGGAATGGTTCAAAACATAGACAGTAGGAAGAGTCGGTCTTCTTGTACTTAAGTCAGCATTGTGCCTTTTCTATTTAATTCCGATGCAATTTCTGTGTTTCATCGTCAATAAGAAGGTCAGATGGATACCGTAAACCTGAAGTCAAGCATCGGAATCTATAATTAGTGTCACAGGAATGGTTCAAAACATAGTCAGTAGGAAGAGTCAGCCTTCTTGTACTTAAGTCGGCATTGTGCCTTTTCTATTAAATTCCGATGCAATATCTGTGTTCCATCGTCAATAAGAAGGTCAGAGGGATACAGTAAACCTGAAGTGAGGCATCGGAATCTGTAACTAGTGTCACAAGAATGGTTCAAACATAGTCAGTAAGAGGAGTCAGTCTTCTTGTACTTAGATCCCCATTGTGAATTTTGTATTTAATTCCGAGGCAATTTCTGTGTTTCATCGTCATTAAGAAGGTCCAAGGAATACAGTGAACCTCAAGTGAAGCATCGGAATCTATAACTAGTGTCACAGGAATGGTTCAAAACATAGTCAGTAAGAAGAGTCAGTCTTCTTGTACTTAAGTCGGCATTGTGCCTTTTCTATTTAATTCCGATGCAATTTCTGTGTTTCATCGTCAATAAGAAGGTCAGAGGTATACAGTAAACCGGAAGTGAAGCATCGGAATCTATAACTAGTGTAACAGGAATGGTTCAAAACATAGACAGTAGGAAGAGTCGGTCTTCTTGTACTTAAGTCGGCATTGTGCCTTTTCTATTTAATTCCGATGCAATTTCTGTGTTTCGTCGTCAATAAGAAGGTCCAAGGGATACAGTAAATCTGAAGTGAAGCATCGGAATCTATAACTAGTGTCACAGGAATGGTTCAAAACATAGACGGTAAGAAGAGTCAGTCTTCTTGTACTTAAGTCGGCATTGTGCCTCTTGTATTTGATTCCGATGCAATTTTTGTGTTTCATCGTCACTAAGAAAGGCAGAGGGATACAGTAAACCCTCAAGTGAAGCATCGGAATCTATAACTAGTTTCACAGGAATGGTTCAAAACATAGACAGTAGGATGAGTCAGTCTTCTTGTACTTAAGTCAGCATTGTGCCTCTTCTATTTAATTCCGATGCAATTTCTGTGTTTCTTCGTCAATAAGAAGGTCCAACGGATACAGTTAACCTGAAGTGAAGCATCGGAATCTATAACTAGTGTCACGGGAATTGTTCAAACATAGACATTAAGATGAGTCGGTCTTCTTGTACTTAAGTCAGCATTGTGCCTTTTGTATTTAACTCCGATGTAATTTTTGTGGTTCATCGTCAATAAGAAGGTCCAAGGGATACAGTAAACCTGAGGTGAAGCATCAGAATCTATAACTAGTGTCACAGGTATGGTTCAAAGCATAGATAGAAAGAAGGGCCAGTCTTCTTGTACTCAAGTCGGCATTGTGCCTTTTCAATTTAATTCCGATGCAATTTCTGTGTTTCATCATCAATAGGAAGGTCACTGGGATACAGTAAATCTGAAGTGATACGTCGGAATCTATAACTAGTGTCACAGGAATGGTTCAAAACATAGACAGTAAGAAGGGTCAGTCTTCTTATACTTAAGTCGGCATTGTGCCTTTTGTATTTAATTCCGATGCATTTTCGGTGTTTCATCGTCAATAAGAAGGTCAGAGGGATAGAGTAAACCTGAAGTGAAGCATCGCAATCTATAAGTAGTGTCACAGGAATTGTTCAAACATGGACAGTAGGAGGTGTCAGTCTTCTTGTACATATGTCGGCATTGTGTGTTTTGTATTTAATACCGATGCAAATTCTTTTCTTCATCGTCAATACGAAGGCCCAAGGGATACAGTAAACCCGAAGTGAAGCATCGGAATCTATAACTAGGTTCACAGGAATGGTTCAAGACATACACAGTAAGAAGAGTCAGTCTTCTTGTACTTAAGCCGGCATTGTGCGTTTTGTATTTAATTCCGATGCAATTTCTGTGTTTCATCGTCAATAAGAAGGTCAAAGGGATACAGTCAACCCGAAGTGAAGCATCGGAATCTATAACTAGGTTCACAGGAATGGTTCAAAACATAGACAGTAAGAAGAGTCAGTCTTCGTGTACTTAAGTCGGCAATGTGCCTTTTGTATTTAATTGCGATGCAATTTCTGTGTTTTATCGACAATTAGAAGTTCAGAGGGATACAGTAAACCTAAAGTGAAGCATCGGAATCTATAACTAGTGTTACAGGATCGGTTCAAAACATAGAGAGTAGGAAGAGTCAGTCTTCTTGTACTTAAGTCGGCATTGTGCCTTTCTATTTAATTCCGATGCAATTTCTGTGTTTCATCGTCAATAAGAAGGTCAGAGGAATACAGTAAACCTGAAGTGAAGCATCGGAATCTATAACTAGTGTCACAGGAATGGTTCAAAACATAGAGAGTGGGAAGAGTCAGTCTTCTTGTGCTTAAGTCGGCATTGTGCCTTTTGTATTTAATTCCGATGCAATTTCTGTGTTTCATCGTCAATAAGAAGGTCAGTGGGATACAGTAAACCTGAAGTGTAGAAACGGAATCTATAACTAGTGTCACAGGAATGGTTCAAAACATAGAAAGTTAGAAGAGTCAGTCTTCTTGTACTTAAGTCGGCATTGTGCCTTTTCCATTTAATTCCGATGCTATTTCTGTGTTTCATTGACAATAAGAAGGTCAGAGGGGTACAGTAGACCTGAAGTGAGGCATCGGAATCTATAACTAGTGTCACAGGAATGTTTCAAAACATAGACAGTAGGATGAGTAAGTCTTCTTGTACTTAAGTCGGCATTGTGCCTTTTCTATTTAATTCCGATGCAATTTCTGTCTTTCTTCGTCAATAAGAAGGTACAACGGATACAGTAAACCTGAAGTGACGCATCGGAATCTATAACTAGTGTCACAGGAATTGTTCAAACATACACATTAAGATGATTTGGTCTTCTTGTACTTAAGTCAGCATTGTGCCTTTTGTATTTAATTGCGTTGCAATTTCTGTGTTTCGTCGTCAATAAGAAGGTCAGAGAGATACGGTAAGTATGAGGTGAAGCATCGGAATCTATAACTAGTGTCACAGGAATGGTTCAAAACATAGTCAGTATGAAGAGTCAGTCTTCTTGTACTTAAGTCGGCATTGTGAATTTTGTATTTAATTCCGATGAAATTTCTGTGTTTCATCGTCAATAAGAGGGTCCAAGGGATACAGTAAACCTGGAGTGAAGCATCGGAATCTATAACTAGTTTCACAGGAATGGTTCAAAACGTAGTCAGTAAGAAGAGTCAGTCTTCTTGTACTCAAGTCGGCATTGTGCCTTTTCAATTTAATTCCGATGCAATTTCTGTGTTGCATCGTTAATAGGAAGGTCAGAGGGATACAGTAAATCTGAAGTGAAACGTCGGAATCTATAACTAGTGTCACAGGAATGGTTCAAAACATATACAGTAAGAAGAGTCAGTCTTCTTGTACTTAAGTCGGCATTGTGCCTTTTCTATTTAATTGCGTTGCAATTTCTGTGTTTCGTCGTCAATAAGAAGGTCCAAGGGATACTGTAAACAAGAAGTGAAACATCGGAATCTTTAACAAGTGTCACAGGAATGGTTCAAAACATAGACAGTAAGGAGAGTCGGTCCTCTTGTACTGAGGTCGGTATTGTGCTTTTTGTATCTGATACCAATGCAATTTCTGTGTTTCATCGTCAATAAGAAGGTCAGAGAGATACGGTAAGTATGAGGTGAAGCATCGGAATCTATAACTAGTGTCACAAAAATGGTTCAAAACATAGTCAGTATGAAGAGTCAGTCTTCTTGTACTTAAGTCGGCATTGTGTCTTTTCTATTTCATTCCGATGCAATCTCTGTGTTTCGTCGTCAATAAGAAGGTCTGAGGGACACGGTAAACCTGAAGTGGAGCATCAGAATCTATAACTAATGTCACAGGAATGGTTCAAAACATAGACAGTAAGAAGAGTCAGTCTACTTGTACCTAAGTCGGCATTGTACCTTTTGTATTTTAGTCCGATGCAATTTCTGTGTTTCATCGTCAATGAGAAGGTCAGAGGGATACAGTAAACCTGAAGTGAAGAATCGGAATCTATAACTAGAGTCACAGGAATGGTTCAAAACACAGAAAGTATGAAGAGTCAGTCTTCTTGTACTTAAGTCGGCATTGTGCCTTTTCTATATAATTCCGATGCAATTTCTGTGTTTCATTGTCAATAAGAAGGTCAGAGGGATACAGTAAACCTCAAGTTAGGCATCGGAATCTATAACTAGTGTCACAGGAATGGTTCCAAAGATAGACAGTAAGAAGAGTCAGTCTTCTTGTACTTAAGTCGGCATTGTGCCTTTTCTACTGAATTCCGATGCAATTTCTGTGTTTTATCGTCAATAAGAAGGTCAGAGGGATACTGTAAACCTGAAGTGAAACATCGGAATCTATAACTAGTGTCACAGGAATGTTTCAAAACATAGTCAGTAAGAAGAGTCGGTCTTCTTGTACTTAAGTCGGCATTGTGTCTTTTCTATTTCATTCCGATGCAATTTCTGTGTTTCGTCGTCAATAAGAAGGTCTGAGGGACACGGTAAACCTGAAGTGAAGCATCAGAATCTATAACTAATGTCACAGGAATGGTTCAAAACATAGACAGTAAGAAGAGTCAGTCTACTTGTACCTAAGTCGGCATTGTACCTTTTGTATTTTAGTCCGATGCAATTTCTGTGTTTCATCGTCAATGAGAAGGTCAGAGGGATACAGTAAACCTGAAGTGAAGAATCGGAATCTATAACTAGAGTCACAGGAATGGTTCAAAACATAGAAAGTATGAAGAGTCAGTCTTCTTGTACTTAAGTCGGCATTGTGCCTTTTCTATATAATTCCGATGCAATTTCTGTGTTTCATTGTCAATAAGAATGTCAGAGGGATACAGTAAACCTGAAGTTAGGCATCGGAATCTATAACTAGTGTCACAGGAATGGTTCCAAAGATAGACAGTAAGAAGAGTCAGTCTTCTTGTACTTAAGTCGGCATTGTGCCTCTTCTATTTAATTCAGATGCAATTTCTGTGTTTCTTCGTCAATAAGAAGGTCCAACGGATACAGTTAACCTGAAGTGAAGCATCGGAGTCTATAACTAGTGTCACAGGAATGGTTCAAATCATAGACAGTAAGAAGAGTCAGTCTTCGTGTACTTAAGTCGGCAATGTGCCTTTTGTATTTAATTCCGATGCAATTTCTGTGTTGCATCGACAATAAGAAGTTCAGAGGGAGACAGTAAACCTAAAGTGAAGCATCGGAATCTATAACTAGTGTTACAGGATCGGTTCAAAACATAGAGAGTAGGAAGAGTCAGTCTTCTTGTACTTAAGTCGGCATTGTGCCTTTTCTATTTAATTCCGATGCAATTTCTGTGTTTCATCGTCAATAAGAAGGTCAGAGGAATACAGTAAACCTGAAGTGAAGCATCGGAATCTATAACTAGTGTCACAGGAATGGTTCAAAACATAGAGAGTAGGAAGAGTCAGTCTTCTAGTACTTAAGTCGGCATTGTGCCTTTTGTATTAAATTCCGATGCAATTTCTGTGTTTCATCGTCAATAAGAAGGTCAGTGGGATACAGTAAACCTGAAGTGTAGAAACGGAATCTATAACTAATGTCACAGGAATGGTTCAAAACATAGAAAGTTAGAAGAGTCAGTCTTCTTGCACTTAAGTCGGCATTGTGCCTTTTCCATTTAATTCCGATGCTATTTCTGTGTTTCATCGACAATAAGAAGGTCAGAGGGATACAGTAAACCTGAAGTGAGGCATCGGAATCTATAACTAGTGTCACAGGAATGGTTCAAAACATAGACAGTAGGATGAGTCAGTCTTCTTGTACTTAAGTCGGCATTGTGCCTTTTCTATTTAATTCCGATGCAATTTCTGTCTTTCTTCGTCAATAAGAAGGTACAGCGGATACAGTAAACCTGAGGTGACGCATCGGAATCTATAACTAGTGTCACAGGAATTGTTCAAACATGGACATTAAGATGATTTGGTCTTCTTGTACTTAAGTCAGCATTGTGCCTTTTGTATTTAACTCCGATGTAATTTCTGTGGTTCATCGTCAATAAGAAGGTCCAAGGGATACAGTAAACCTGAAGTGAAGCATCGGAATCTATAACTAGTGACACAGGAATGGTTCAAAACATAGACAGAAAGAAGAGTCAGTCTTCTTGTACTCAAGTCGGCATTGTGCCTTTTCAATTTAATTCCGATGCAATTTCTGTGTTGCATCATCAATAGGAAGGTCAGAGGGATACAGTAAATCTGAAGTGAAACGTCGGAATCTATAACTAGTGTCACAGGAGTGGTTCAAAACATATACAGTAAGAAGAGTCAGTCTTCTTGTACTTATGTCGGCATTGTGCCTGTTCTATTTATTTGCGATGCAATTTCTGTGTTTCATCGTCAATAAGAAGGTCAGAGGGATACAGTAATCCAGAAGTGAAGCATCGGAATCTATAACTAGTGTCACAGGAATGGTTCAAATCATAGATAATAATAAGGGTCAGTCTTCTCGTACTCAAGTCGGTATTGTGCCTTTTCTATTTATTTCCGATGCAATTTCTGTGTTTCGTCGTCAATAAGAAGGTCCAAGGGATACAGTAAACAAAAAGTGAAACATCGGAATCTATAACTAGTGTCACAGGAATGGTTCAAAACATAGACAGTAAGAAGAGTCGGTCCTCTTGTACTGAGGTCGGCATTGTGCTTTTTGTATCTAATACCAATGCAATTTCTGTGTTTCATCGTCAATAAGAAGGTCAGAGAGATACGGTAAGTATGAGGTGAAGCATCGGAATCTATAACTAGTGTCACAGGAATGGTTAAAAACAAAGACAGTAAGATGAGTCAGTCTTTTGTACATAAGTCGGTATTGTGCCTTTTGTATTTAATTACGATGCAATTTCTATGTTTCATCGTCAATAAGAAGGTCCAAGGGATACAGTAAACCTGAAGTGAAGCATCGGAATCCATAACTAGTGTCAGAGGAATGGTTCAAAACATATACAGTAATAAGAGTCAGTCTTCTTGTACTTAAGTTGGCATTGTGCCTTTTGTATTTAATTCCGATGCAATTTCTGTGTTTCATCGTCAATAAGAAGGCCAGAGGGATACAGTAAACCTGAAGTGAAGCATCGGAATCTATAACTAGTGTCACAGGAATGGTTCAAAACATAGTCAGTATGAAGAGTCAGTCTTCTTGTACTTAAGTCGGCATTGTGCCTTTTAATTGAATTCCGATGCAATTTCTGCGTTTCATCGTCAATAAGAAGGTCAGAGAGATACCGTAAACCTGAAGTGAAGCATCGGAATCTCTAACTAGTGTCACAGGAATGGTTCAAAACATAGTCAGTAAGAAGAGTCAGTCTTCTTGTACTTAAGTCGGCATTGTGTCTTTTCTACTTAATTCCGATGCAATTTCTGTGTTTCGTCGTCAATAAGAAGGTCTGTGGGACACGGTAAACCTGAAGTGAAGAATCGGAATCTATAACTAGTGTCACAGGAATGGTTCAAAACATAGAAAGTATGAAAGGTCAGTCTTCTTGTACTTAAGTCGGCATTGTGCCTTTTCTATATAATTCCGATGCAATTTCTGTGTTTCATTGTCATTAAGAAGGTCAGAGGGATACAGTAAACTTGAAGTTAGGCATCGGAATCTATAACTAGTGTCACAGGAATGGTTCCAAAGATAGACAGTAAGAAGAGTCAGTCTTCTTGTACTTAAGTCGGCATTGTGCCTTTTCTATTGAATTCCGATGCAATTTCTGTGTTTTATCGTCAATAAGAAGGTCAGAGGGATACTGTAAACCTGAAGTGAAGCATCGGAATCTATAACTAGTGTCACAGGAATGGTTCAAAACATAGACAGTAAGAAGGGTCAGTCTTCTTGTACTTAAGTCGGCATTGGGCCATTTGCATTTAATTCCGATGCAATTTCTGTGTTTCATCGTCAATAAGAAGGTCAGAGGGATACAGTAAACCCGAAGTGAAGCATCGGAATCTATAACTAGTGTCACAGGAATGGTTCAAAAGATAGACAGTAAGAAGAGTCACTCTTCGTGTACTTAAGTCGGCATTGGGCCATTTGCATTTAATTCCGATGCAATTTCTGTGTTTCATCGTGAATAAGAAGGTCCAAGGGATACAGTAAACCCGAAGGTAAGCATCGGAATCTATAACTAGGTTCACAGGAATGGTTCAAAACATAGACAGTAAGAAGAGACAGTCTTCGTGTACTTAAGTCGGCATTGTGCCTTTTGTATTTAATTCCGATGCAATTTCTGTGTTTCATCGACAATACGAAGGTCAGAGGGATACAGTAAACCTGAAGTGAAGCATCGGAATCTATAACTAGTGTCACAGGAATGGTTCAAAACATAGAGAGTAGGAAGAGTCAGTCTTCTTGTACTTAAGTCGGCATTGTGCCTTTTCTATTTAATTCCGATGCAATTTCTGTGTTTCATCGTCAACAAGAAGGTCAGAGGGATACAGTAAACCTGAAGTTAAGCATCGGAATCCATAACTAGTGTCACAGGAATGGTTCAAAACATATACAGTAATAAGAGACAGTCTTCTTGTACCTAAGATGGCATTGTGCCTTTTGTATTTAATTCCTATGCAATTTCAGTGTTTCATCGTCAATAAGAAGGTCAGAGGGATACAGTAAACCTGAAGTGACGCATCGGAATGTATAACTAGTGTCACTGGAATGGTTCAAAAGATAGTCAGTAAGAAGAGTCAGTCTTCTTGTACTTAAGTCGGCATGTGCCTTTTCTATATAATTCCGATGCAATTTCTGTGTTTCATTGTCAATAAGAAGGTCAGAGGGATACAGTAAACCTGAAGTGAGGCATCGGAATCTATAACTAGTGTCACAGGAATGGTTCCAAAGATAGACAGTAAGAAGAGTCAGTCTTCTTGTACTTAAGTCGGCATTGTGCCTTTTCTATTTAATTCCGATGCAATTTCTGTGTTTTATCGTCAATAAGAAGGTCAGAGGGATACTGTAAACCTGAAGTGAAGCATCGGAATCTATAACTAGTGTCACAGGAATGGTTCAAAACATAGACAGTAAGAAGGGTCAGTCTTCTTGTACTTAAGTCGGCATGGGCCATTTGTATTTAATTCCGATGCAATTTCTGTGTTTCATCGTCAATAAGAAGGTCAGAGGGATACAGTAAACCTGAAGTGAAGCATAGGAATCTATAACTAGTGTCACAGGAATGGTTCAAATCATAGAGAGTAGGAAGAGTCAGTCTTCTTGTACTTAAGTCGGCATTGTGCCGTTTGTATTTAATTCCGATGCAATTTCGGTGTTTCATCGTCAATAGGAAGGTCAGACGGATCCAGTAAACCTGAAGTGTAGAGACGGAATCTATGACTAGTGTCACAGGAATGGTTCAAAACATAGAAAGTTAGAAGAGTCAGTCTTCTTGTACTTAAGTCGGCATTGTGCCTTTTCTATTTAATTCCGATGCAATTTCTGTGTTTCATCGACAATAAGAAGGTCAGAGGGATACAGAAAACCCGAAGTGAGGCATCGGAAACTTTAACTAGTGTCACAGGTATGGTTCAAAGATAGACAGTAAGAAGAGTCAGTCTTCTTGTACTTAAGTCGGCATTGTGCCTTTTCTATTTAATTCAGATGCAATTTCTGTTTTTCATCGTTAATAAGAAGGTCAGAGGGATACTGTAAACCTGAAGTGAAGCATCGGAATCTATAACTAGTGTCACAGGAATGGTTCAAAACATAGACAGTAAGAAGGGTCTGTCTTCTTGTACTTAAGTCGGCATTGTGCCATTTGTATTTAGTTCCGATGCAATTTCGGTGCTTCGTCGTCAATAAGAAGGTCAGAGGGATACAGTAAACCTGCAGTGTAGCATCGGAATCTATAACTAGTGTCACAGGAATTCTTCAAAACTTGGACGGTAGGAAGAGTCAGTGTTCTTGTACTTAAGTCCGCATTGTGCCTTTTGTATGTAAGTCCGATGCAATTTCTGTGTTTCGTCGTCAATAAGAAGGTCCAAGGGATACAGTAAACCCGAAGTGAAGCATCGGAATCTATAACTAGGTTCACAGGAATGGTTTAAAACATAGACGGTAAGAAGAGTCAGTCTTCGTGTACTTAAGTCGGCATTGTGCCTTTTGTATTTAATTCCGATGTAATTTCTGTGTTTCATCGACAATAAGAAGGTCAGAGGGATACAGTAAACCTGAAGTAAAGCATCGGAATCTATAACTAGTGTCACAGGAATGGTTCAAAACATAGAGAGTAGGAAGAGTCAGTCTTCTTGTACTTAAGTCGGCATTGTGCCTTTTGTATTTAATTCCGATGCAATTTCGGTGTTTCATCGTCAATAGGAAGGTCAGAGGGATACAGTAAACCTGAAGTGTAGAAACGGAATCTATGACTAGTGTCACAGGAATGGTTCAAAACATAGAAAGTTAGAAGAGTCAGTCTTCTTGTACTTAAGTCGGCATTGTGCCTTTTCTATTTAATTCCGATGCAATTTCTGTGTTTCATCGACAATAAGAAGGTCAGAGGGATACAGAAAACCCGAAGTGAGGCATCGGAAACTTTAACTAGTGTCACAGGAATGGTTCAAAAGATAGACAGCAAGAAGAGTCAGTCTTCTTGTACTTAAGTCGGCATTGTGCCTTTTCTATTTAATTCAGATGCAATTTCTGTTTTTCATCGTTAATAAGATGGTCAGAGGGATACTGTAAACCTGAAGTGAAGCATCGGAAACTATAACTAGTGTCACAGGAATGGTTCAAAACATGGACGGTAGGAAGAGTCAGTGTTCTTGTACTTTTGTCGGCATTGTGCCTTTTGTATGTAAGTCCGATGCAATTTCTGTATTTCGTCGTCAATAAGAAGGTCCAAGGGATACAGTAAACCCGGAGGTAAGCATCGGAATCTATAACTAGGTTCACAGGAATGGTTCAAAACATAGACAGTAAGAAGAGTCAGTCTTCGTGTACTTAAGTCGGCATTGTGCCTTTTGTATTTAATTCCGATGCAATTTCTGTGTTTCATCGACAATAAGAAGGTCAGAGGGATACAGTAAACCTGAAGTGAAGCATCGGAATCTATAACTAGTGTCACAGGAATGGTTCAAAAAATAGAGAGTAGGAAGAGTCAGTCTTCTTGTACTTAAGTCGGCATTGTGCCTTTTCTATTTAATTCCGATGCAATTTCTGTGTTTCATCGTCAACACGAAGGTCAGAGGGATACAGTAAACCTGAACTTAAGCATCGGAATCAATAACTAGTGTCACAGGAATGGTTCAAAACATATACAGTAATAAGAGACAGTCTTCTTGTACTTAAGATGGCATTGTGCCTTTTGTATTTAATTCCTATGCAATTTCAGTGTTTCATCGTCAATAAGAAGGTCAGAGGGATACAGTAAACCTGAAGTGAAGCATCGGAATCTATAACTAGTGTCACTGGAATGGTTCAAAAGATAGTCAGTAAGAAGAGTCAGTTTTCTTGTACTTAAGTCGGCATTGTGCCTTTTCTACATATTTCCGATGCAATTTCTGTGTTTCATTGTCAATAAGAATGTCAGAGGGATACAATAAACCTGAAGTGAGGCATCGGAATCTATAACTAGTGTCACAGGAATGGTTCCAAAGATAGACAGTAAGAAGAGTCAGTCTTCTTGTACTTAAGTCGGCATTGTGCCTTTTCTATTTAATTCCGATGCAATTTCTGTGTTTTATCGTCAAGAAGAAGGTCAGAGGGATACTGTAAACCTGAAGTGAAGCATCGGAATCTATAAGTAGTGTCACAGGAATGGTTCAAAACATAGACAGTAAGAAGGTTCAGTCTTCTTGTACTTAAGTCGGCATTGGGCCATTTGTATTCAATTCCGATGCAATTTCTGTGTTTCATCGTCAATCAGAAAGTCAGAGGGATACAGTAAACCTGAAGTGAAGCATCGGAATCTATAACTAGTGTCACAGGAATGGTTCAAATCATAGAGAGTAGGAGGAGTCAGTCTTCTTGTACTTAAGTCGGCATTGTGCCTTTTCTATTTAATTCCGATGCAATTTCTGTGTTTTATCGTCAATAAGAAGGTCAGAGGGATACTGTAAACCTGAAGTGAAGCATCGGAATCTATAAGTAGTGTCACAGGAATGGTTCAAAACATAGACAGTAAGAAGGTTCAGTCTTCTTGTACTTAAGTCGGCATTGGGCCATTTGTATTTAATTCCGATGCAATTTCTGTGTTTCATCGTCAATAAGAAGGTCCGAGGGATACAGTAAACCTGAAGTTAAGCATCGGAATCTGTAACTAGCGTCACAGGAATGGTTCAAACATAGACAGTAAGAAGAGTCAGTCTTCTTGTACTTAAGTCGGCATTGTGCCATTTCTATTTAATTCCGATGCAATTTCTGTGTTTCATCGTCAATAAGAAGGTCCAAGGTATACAGTAAACCTGAAGTGAAGCATCGGAATCTATGACCAGTGACACAGGAATGGTTCAAATCATAGTCAGTAAGAAGAGTCAGTCTTCTTGTACTTAAGTCGGCATTGTGCCTTTTCTATTAAATTCCGATGCAATATCTGTGTTTCATCGTCAATAAGAAGGTCAGAGGCATACAGTAAACCTGAAGTGAAGCATCGGAATCTATAACTAGTGTCACAGGAATGGTTCCAAACATAGTCAGTGAGAAGAGTCAGTCTTCTTGCACTTAAGTCGCCTTTGTGCCTTTTCTATTTAATTCCGATGTAATTTCTGTGTTTCATCGTCAATAAGAAGGTCCAAGGGATAGAGTAAACCTGAAGTTAATCATCGGAATCTATAACTAGTGTCATAGGAATGGTTCAAAACATAGTCAGTACGTAGAGTCAGTCTTCTTGTACTAAAGTCGGCATTGTGCCTTTTGTATTTAATTCCGATGCAATTACTGTGTTTCATCGTCAACAAGAAGGTCAGAGGGATACAGTAAACCTGAAGTGAAGCATCGGAATCTATAACTAGTGTCACAAAAATGGTTAACAACATAGTCAGTAAGAAGAGTCAGTCTTCTTGTACTTAAGTCGGCATTGTGCCTTTTCTATTTAATTCCGATGCAATTTCTGTGTTTCATCGTCAATAAGAAAGTCAGAGGGATACAGTAAACCTGAAGTGAAGCATCGGAATCTATATTTAGTGTCACAGGAATGGTTCAAAACATAGACAGTAAGGAGTGTCAGACTTCTTGTACTTAAGTTGGCATGGTGCCATTTTGTATTTAATTCCGATGAAAATTCTGGGTTTCAACGAGAATAAGAAGGTCAGAGGGATACAGTAAACCTGAAGTGAAGCATCGGAATCTATAACTAGTGTCACAAAAATGGTTCAAAACATAGAGAGTAGGAAGAGTCAGTCTTCTTGTACTTAAGTTGGCATTGTGCCTTTTCTATTTAATTCCGATGCAATTTCTGTGTTTAATCGCCAACACGAAGGTCAGAGGGATACAGTAAACCTGAAGTTAAGCATCGGAATCCATAACTAGTGTCACAGGAATGGTTCAAAACTTATACAGTAAAAAGAGACAGTCTTCTTGTACTTAAGATGGCATTGTGCCTTTTGTATTTAATTCCTATGCAATTTCTGTAGTTCATCGTCAATAAGAAGGCCAGAGGGATACAGTAAACCTGAAGTGAAGCATCGGAATCTCTAACTAGTGTCACAGGAATAGTTCAAAACATAGTCAGTATGAAGAGTCAGTCTTCTTTTATTTAAGTCGGCATTGTGCCTTTTAATTGAATTCCGATGCAATTTCTGCGTTTCATCGTCAATAAGAAGGTCAGAGGGATACCGTAAACCTGAAGTGAAGCATCGGAATCTCTAACTAGCGTCACAGGAATGGTTCAAAACATAGTCACTAAGAAGAAGCAGTCTTCTTGTACTTAAGTCGGCATTGTGTCTTTTCTATTTAATTCCGATGCAATTTCTGTGTTTCGTCGTCAATAAGAAGGTCTGAGGGACATGGTAAACCTGAAGTGAAGCATCAGAATCTATAACTAATGTCACAGGAATGGTTCAAAACATAGACAGTAAGAAGAGTCAGTCTACTTGTACTTAAGTCGGCATTGTACCTTTTGTATTTTAGTCCGATGCAATTTCTGTGTTTCATCGTCAATGGGAAGGTCAGAGGGATACAGTAAACCTGAAGTGAAGAATCGGAATCTATAACTAGTGTCACAGGAATGGTTCAAAACATAGAAAGTATGAAGAGTCAGTCTTCTTGTACTTAAGTCGGCATTGTGCCTTTTCTATATAATTCCGATGCAATTTCTGTGTTTCATTGTCAATAAGAAGGTCAGAGGGATACAGTAAACCTGAATTTAGGCATCGGAATCTATAACTAGTGTCACAGGAATGGTTCCAAAGATAGACAGTAAGAAGAGTCAGTCTTCTTCTACTTAAGTCGGCATTGTGCCTTTTCTATTGAATTCCGATGCAATTTCTGTGTTTTATCGTCAATAAGAAGGTCAGAGGGATACTGTAAACCTGAAGTGAAGCATCGGAATCTATAACTAGTGTCACAGGAATGGTTCAAAACATAGACAGTAAGAAGGGTCAGTCTTCTTGTACTTAAGTCGGCATTAGGCCATTTGTATTTAATTCCGATGCAATTTCTGTGTTTTATCGTCAATAAGAAGGTCAGAGGGATATAGTAAACCCGAAGTGAAGCATCGGAATCTATAACTAGTGTCACAGGAATGGTTCAAAACATAGAGAGTAGAAAAAGTCAGTCTTCTTGTACTTAAGTCGGCATTGTGCCTTTTGTATTTAATTCCGATGCAATTTCGGTGTTTCATCGTCAATAGGAAGGTCAGAGGGATACAGTAAACCTGAAGTGTAGAAACGGAATCTATGACTAGTGTCACAGGAATGGTTCAAAACATAGAAAGTTAGAAGAGTCAGTCTTCTTGTACTTAAGTCGGCATTGTGCCTTTTCTATTTAATTCCGATGCAATTTCTGTGTTTCATCGACAATAAGAAGGTCAGAGGGATACAGAAAACCCGAAGTGAGGCATCGGAAACTTTAACTAGTGTCACTGGAATGGTTCAAAAGATAGACAGTAAGGAGAGTCAGTCTTCTTGTACTTAAGTCGGCATTGTGCCTTTTCTATTTAATTCAGAAGCAATTTCTGTTTTTCATCGTTAATAAGAAGGTCAGAGGGATACTGTAAACCTGAAGTGAAGCATCGGAATCTATAACTAGTGTCACAGGAATGGTTCAAAACATGGACGGTAGGAAGAGTCAGTGTTCTAGTACTTCAGTCGGCATTGTGCCTTTTGTATGTAAGTCCGATGCAATTTCTGTGTTTCGTCGTCAATAAGAAGGTCCAAGGGATACAGTAAACCCGAAGGTAAGCATCGGAATCTATAACTAGGTTCACAGGAATGGTTCAAAACATAGACAGTAAGAAGAGTCAGTCTTCGTGTACTTAAGTCGGCATTGTGCCTTTTGTATTTAATTCCGATGCAATTTCTGTGTTTCATCGCCAATAAGAAGGTCAGAGGGATACAGTAAACCTGAAGTGAAGCATCGGAATCTATAACTAGTGTCACAGGAATGGTTCAAAACATAGAGACTAGGAAGAGTCAGTCTTCTTGTACTTAATTCGGCATTGTGCCTTTTATATTTAATTCCGATGCAATTTCTGTGCTTCATCGTCAACAAGAAGGTCAGAGGGATACAGTAAACCTGAAGTTAAGCATCGGAATCCATAACTAGTGTCACAGGAATGGTTCAAAACATATACAGTAATAAGAGACAGTCTTCTTGTACTTAAGATGGCATTGTGCCTTTTGTATTTAATTCCGATGCAATTTCGGTGTTTCATCGTCAATAGGAAGGTCAGAGGGATACAGTAAACCTGAAGTGTAGAAACGGAATCTATGACTAGTGTCACAGAAATGGTTCAAAACATAGAAAGTTAGAAGAGTCAGTCTTCTTGTACTTAAGTCGGCATTGTGCCTTTTCTATTTAATTCAGATGCAATTTCTGTTTTTCATCGTTAATAAGGAGGTCAGAGGGATACTGTAAACCTGAAGTGAAGCATCGGAATCTATAACAAGTGTCACAGGAATGGTTCAAAACATGGACGGTAGGAAGAGTCAGTGTTCTAGTACTTCAGTCGGCATTGTGCCTTTTGTATGTAAGTCCGATGCAATTTCTGTGTTTCGTCGTCAATAAGAAGGTCCGAGGGATACAGTAAACCCGAAGTGAAGCATCGGAATCTATAACTAGTGTCACAGGAATGATTCAAATCATAGAGAGTAGGAAGAGGCAGTCTTCTTGTACTTAATTCGGCATTGTGCCTTTTATATTTAATTCCGCTGTAATTTCTGTGCTTCATCGTCAACAAGAAGGTCAGAGGGATACAGTAAACCTGAAGTTAAGCATCGGAATCCATAACTAGTGTCACAGGAATGGTTCAAAACATATACAGTAATAAGAGACAGTCTTCTTGTACTTAAGATTGCATTGTGCCTTTTGTATTTAATTCCAATGCAATTTCAGTGTTTAATCGTCAATAAGAAGGTCAGAGGGATACAGTAAACCTGAAGTGAAGCATCGGAATCTATAACTAGTGTCACTGGAATGGTTCAAAGATAGTCAGTAAGAAGAGTCAGTCTTCTTGTACTTAAGTCGGCATTGTGCCTTTTCTATATAATTCCGATGCAATTTCTGTGTTTCATTGTCAATAAGAAGGTCAGAGGTATACAGTAAACCTGAAGTGAGGCATCGGAATCTATAACTAGTGTCACAGGAATGGTTCCAAAGATAGACAGTAAGAAGAGTCAGTCTTCTTGTACTTAAGTCGGCATTGTGCCTTTTCTATTTAATTAAGATGCAATTTCTGTGTTTTATCGTCAATAAGAAGGTCAGAGGGATGCTGTAAACCTGAAGTGAAGCATCGGAATCTATAATTAGTGTCACAGGAATGGTTCAAAACATAGACAGTAAGAAGGGTCAGTCTTCTTGTACTTAAGTCGGCATTGGGCCATTTGTATTTAATTCCGATGCAATTTCTGTGTTTCATCGTCAATAAGAAGGTCAGAGGGATACAGTAAACCTGAAGTGAAGCATCGGAATCTATAACTAGTGTCACAGGAATGATTCAAATCATAGAGAGTAGGAAGAGGCAGTCTTCTTGTACTTAAGTCGGCATTGTGCCGTTTGTATTTAATTCCGATGCAATTTCGGTGTTTCATCGTCAATAGGAAGGTCAGACTTACACAGTAAACCTGAAGTGTAGAGACGGAATCTATGACTAGTGTCACTGGAATGGTTCAAAACATAGAAAGTTAGAAGAGTCAGTCTTCTAGTACTTAAGTCGGCATTGTGCCTTTTCTATTTAATTCCGATGCAATTTCTGTGTTTCATCGACAATAAGAAGGTCAGAGGGATACAGAAAACCCGAAGTGAGGCATCGGAAACTTTAACTAGTGTCACAGGAATGGTTCAAAAGATAGACGGTAAGAAGAGTCAGTCTTCTTGTACTTAAGTCGGCATTGTGCCTTTTCTATTTAATTCAGATGCAATTTCTGTTTTTCATCGTTAATAAGAAGGTCAGAGGGATACTGTAAACCTGAAGTGAAGCATCGGAATCTATAACTAGTGTCACAGGAATGGTTCAAAACATAGACAGTAAGAAGGGTCTGTCTTCTTGTACTTAAGTCGGCATTGTGCCTTTTGTATTTAATCCGATGCAATTTCGGTGTTTCGTCGTCAATAAGAAGGTCAGAGGGATACAGTAAACCTGAAGTGAAGCATCGGAATCTATAACTGGTGTCACAGGAATTGTTCAAAACATGGACGGTAGGAAGAGTCAGTGTTCTTGTACTTAAGTCGGCATTGTGCCTTTTGTATGTAAGTCCGATGCAATTTCTGTGTTTCGTCGTCAATAAGAAGGTCCAAGGGATACAGTAAACCCGAAGTGAAGCATCGGAATCTATAACTAGGTTCACAGGAATGGTTCAAAACATAGACAGTAAGAAGAGTCAGTCTTCTTGTACTTAAGTCGGCATTGTGCCTTTTGTATTTAATTCCGATGTACTTTCTGTGTTTCATCGACAATAAGAAGGTCAGAGGGATACAGTAAACCTGAAGTGAAGCATCGGAATCTATAACTAGTGTCACAGGAATGGTTCAAAACATAGAGAGTAGGAAGAGTCAGTCTTCTTGTACTTAAGTCGGCATTGTGCCTTTTCTATTTAATTCCGATGCAATTTCTGTGTTTAATCGCCAACACGAAGGTCAGAGGGATACAGTAAACCTGAAGTTAAGCATCGGAATCCATAACTAGTGTCTCAGGAATGGTTCAAAACATATACAGTAATAAGAGACAGTCTTCTTGTACTTAAGATGGCATTGTGCCTTTTGTATTTAATTCCTATGCAATTTCAGTGTTTCATCGTCAATAAGAAGGTCAGAGGGATACAGTAAACCTGAAGTGAAGCATCGGAATCTATTACTAGTGTCACTGGAATGGTTCAAAAGATAGTCAGTAAGAAGAGTCAGTCTTCTTGTACTTAAGTCGGCATTGTGCCTTTTCTATTTAATTCCGATGCAGTTTCTGTGTTTCATCGTCAATAAGAAGGTCAGAGGGATACTGTAATACTGAAGTGAACCATCGGAATCTATAACTAGTGTCACAGGAATGGTTCAAAACATAGACAGTAAGAAGGGTCAGTCTACTTGTACTTAAGTCGGCATTGTGCCTTTTGTATTTAATTCCGATGCAATATCGGTGTTTCAACGTCAATAAGAAGGTCAGAGGGATACAGTAAACCTGAAGTGAAGCATCGGAATCTATAACTAGTGTCATAGGAATGGTTCAAAATATGGACAGTAGGAAGATTCAGTCGTCTTGTACTTAGGTCGCAATGTGCTTTTTGTATTTAATTCCGATGCAATTTCTGTGTTTCATCGTCAATAAGAAGATCCAAGGGATACAGTAAACCCGATGTGAAGCATCGGAATCTATAACTAGGTTCACAGGAATGGTTCAAAACATAGACAGTAAGAAGAGTCAGTCTTCTTGTACTTAAGTCGGCATTGTGCCTTTTGTATTTAATTCCGATGCAATATCTGTGTTTCATCGGCAATAAGAAGGTCAGAGAGATACAGTAAACCTGAAGTGAAGCATCGGATTCTATAACTAGTGTCACAGGAATGGTTCATACATAGAGAGTAGGAAGAGACAGTCTTCTTGTACTTAAGTCGGCATTGTGCCTTTTCTATTTAATTCCGATGCAATTTCTGTGTTTCATCGTCAATAAGAAGGTCAGAGGGATACAGTAAACCTGACGTGAAGCATCGGAATCCATAACTAGTGTCAAAGGAATGGTTCAAAACATGGACAGTAGGAAGATTCAGTCTTTTTGTACTTAAGTCGGCATTGTGCCTTTTGTATTTAATTCCGATGCAATTTCTGTGTTTCATCGTCAATAAGAAGGTCCAAGGGAAACAGTAAACCCGAAGTGAAGCATCCGAATATATAACTAGGTTCACAGGAATGGTTCAAAACATAGACAGTAAGAAGAGTCAGTCTTCTTGTACTTAAGTCGGCATTGTGCATTTTGTATTTAATTCCGATGCAATTTCTGTGTTACATCGACAATAAGAAGGTCAGAGGGATACAGTAAACCTGAAGTGAAGCATCGGAATCTATAGCTAGTGTCACAGGGATGGTTCAAAACATAGAGAGTAGGAAGAGTCAGTCTTGTACTTAAGTCGGCATTGTGCCTTTTGTATTTCATTCCGATGCAATTTCGGTGTTTCATCGTCAATAAAAAGTCAGAGGGATACAGTAAACCTGAAGTGTAGAAACGGAATCTATGACTAGTGTCACGGGAATGGTTCAAAACATAGAAAGTTAGAAGAGTCAGTCTTCTTGTACTTAAGTCGGCATTGTGCCTTTTCTATCTAATTCCGATGCAATTTCTGTATTTCATCGACAATAAGAAGGTCAGAGGGATACAGTAAACCTGAAGTGAGGCATCGGAAACTATAACTAGTGTCACAGGAATGGTTCAAAAGATAGACAGTAAGAAGAGTCAGTCTTCTTGTACTTAAGTCGGCATTGTGCCTTTTCTATTTAATTCAGATGCAATTTCTGTTTTTCATCGTTAATAAGAAGGTCAGAGGGATACTGTAAACCTGAAGTGAAGCATCGGAATCTATAACTAGTGTCACAGGAATGGTTCAAAACATAGAGAGTAGGAAGAGTCGGTGTTCTTGTACTTAAGTCGGCATTGTGCCTTTTGTATGTAAGTCCGATGCAATTTCTGTGTTTCATCGTCAATAAGAAGGTCCAAGGGATACAGTAAACCCGAAGTGAAGCATCGGAATCTATAACTAGGTTCACAGGAATGGATCAAAGAATAGACAGTAAGAAGAGTCAGTCTTCGTGTACTTAAGTCGGCATTGTGCCTTTTGTATGTAATTCCGATGCAATTTCAGTGTTTCATCGTCAATAAGAAGGTCAGAGGGATACAGTAAACCTGAAAAGAAGCATCGGAATCTATAACTAGTGTCACAGGAATGGTTCAAAAGATAATCAGTAAGAAGAGTCAGTCTTCTTGTACTTAAGTCGGCATTGTGCCGTTTCTATTTAATTCCGATGCAGTTTCTGTGTTTCATCGTCAATAAGGAGGTCAGAGGGATACTGTAAACCTGAAGTGAAGCATCGGAATCTATAACTAGGTTCACAGGAATGGTTCAAAACATAGACAGTAAAAAGAGTCAGTCTTCTTGTACTTAAGTCGGCATTGTGCATTTTGTATTTAATTCCGATGCAATTTCTGTGTTTCATCGACAATAAGAAGGTCAGAGGGATACAGTAAACCTGAAGTGAAGCATCGGAATCTATAACTAGTGTCACAGGAGTGGTTCAAAACATAGAGAGTAGGAAGAGTCAGTCTTCTTGTACTTAAGTCGGCATTGTGCCTTTTCTATTTAATTCAGATGCAATTTCTGTGTTTCATCGTCAATAAGAAGGTCAGAGGGATACTGTAAAACTGAAGTGAAGCATCGGAATCTATAAATAGTGTCACAGGGATGGTTCAAAACATAGAGAGTAGGAAGAGTCAGTCTTGTACTTAAGTCGGCATTGTGACTTTTGTATTTCATTACGATGCAATTTCGGTGTTTCAACGTCAATAAGAAGGTCAGAGGGATACAGTAAACCTGAAGTGTAGAAACGGAATCTATGACTAGTGTCACAGGAATGGTTCAAAACATAGAAAGTTAGAAGAGTCAGTCTTCTTGTACTTAAGTCGGCATTGTGCCTTTTCTATTTAATTCCGATGCAATTTCTGTGTTTCATCGACAATAAGAAGGTCAGAGGGATACAGTAAACCTGAAGTGAGGCATCGGAAACTATAACTAGTGTCACAGGAATGGTTCAAAAGATAGACAGTAAGAAGAGTCAGTCTTCTTGTACTTAAGTCGGCATTGTGCCTTTTCTATTTAATTCAGATGCAATTTCTGTTTTTCATCGTTAATAAGAAGGTCAGAGGGATACTGTAAACCTGAAGTGAAGCATCGGAATCTATAACTTGTGTCACAGGAATGGTTCAAAACATAGACAGTAAGAAGGGTCAGTCTTCTTGTACTTAAGTCGGCATTGTGCCTTTTGTATTTACTTCCGATGCAATTTCGGTATTTCTTCGTCAATAAGAAGGTCAGAGGGATACAGTAAACCTGAAGTGAAGCATCGGAATCTATAACTAGTGTCACAGGAATTGTTCAAAACATGGACGGTAGGAAGAGTCAGTGTTCTTGTACTTAAGTCGGCATTGTGCCTTTTGTATGTAAGTCCGATGCAATTTCTGTGTTTCATCGTCAATAAGAAGGTCCAAGGGATACAGTAAACCCGAAGTGAAGCATCGGAATCCATAACTAGGTTCACAGGAATGGTTCAAAACATAGACAGTAAGAAGAGTCAGTCTTCGTGTACTTAAGTCGGCATTGTGCCTTTTGTATTTAATTGCGATGCAATTTCTGTGTTTCATCGACAATAAGAAGGTCAGAGGGATACAGTAACCCTGAAGTGAGGCATCGGAATCTGTAACTAGTGTCACAGGAATGGTTCACAACATAGAGAGTAGGAAGAGTCAGTCTTCTTGTACTTAAGTCGGCATTGTGCCTTTTCTATTTAATTCCGATGCAATTTCTGTGTTTCATCGTCAACAAGGTCAGAGGAATACAGTAAACCTGAAGTTAAGCATCGGAATCCATAACTAGTGTCACAGGAATGGTTCAAATGCTAGACAGTAAGAAGAGTCAGTCTTCTTGTACTTAAGTCGGCATTGTGCCTTTTCTATTCAATTTAGATGCAATTTCTGTTTTTCATCGTTAATAAGAAGGTCAGTGGGATACTCTAAACCTGAAGTGAAGCATCGGAATCTATAACTAGTGTCACAGGAATGGTTCAAAACATAGACAGTAAGAAGGGTCAGTCTACTTGTACTTAAGTCGGCATTGTGCCTTTTGTATTTAATTCCGATGCACTTTCGGTGTTTCGTTGTCAATAAGAAGGTCAGAGGGATACAGTAAACCTGAGGTGAAGCATCGGAATCTATAACTAGTGTCACAGGAATGGTTCAAAAGATAGTCAGTAAGAAGAGTCAGTCTTCTAGTACTTAAGTCGGCATTGTGCCTTTTCTATTCAATTCCGATGCAATTTCTGTGTTTCATCGTCAATAAGAAGGTCAGAGGGATACTTAAACCTGAAGTGAAGCATCGGAATCTACAACTAGAGTCACAGGAATGGTTCAAAACATACACAGTAAGAAGGGTCAGTCTACTTGTACTTAAGTCGGCATTGTGCCTTTTGTATATAATTCCGATGCAATATCGGTGTTTCATCGTCAATAAGAAGGTCAGAGGGATACAGTAAACCTTAAGTGAAGCATCGGAATCTATAACTAGTGACAGAGGAATGGTTCAAAACATGGACAGTAGAAAGATTCAGTCGGCTTGTACTTAAGTCGACATTGTGCCTTTTGTATTTAATTCCGATGCAATTTCTGTGTTTCATCGTCAATAAGACGGTCCAAGGGATAAAGTAAACCTAAAGTGAAGCATCGGAATTTATAACTAGGTTCACAGGAATGGTTCAAAGCATAGACAGTAAGAAGAGTCAGTCTTCGTGTACTTAAGTCGGCATTGTGCCTTTTGTATTTAATTCCGATGCAAATTCTGTGTTTCATCGACAATAAGAAGGTCAGAGGGATACAGTAAACCTGAAGTGAAGCATCGGAATCTATAACTAGGTTCACAGGAATGGTTCAAAACATAGACAGTAAGAAGAGTCAGTCTTCGTGTACTTAAGTCGGCATTGTGCCTTTTGTATTTAATTCCGATGCAATTTCTGTGTTTCATCGACAATAAGAAGGTCAGACGGATACAGTAAACCTGAAGTGAAGCATCGGAATCTATAACTAGTGTCACAGGAATGGTTCAAAACATAGAGAGTAGGAAGAGTCAGTCTTCTTGTACCTAAGTCGGCATTGTGCCTTTTCTATTTAATTCCGATGCAATTTCTGTGTTTCATCGTCAACAAGAGGTCAGAGGGATACAGTAAACCTGAAGTTAAGCATCGGAATCCATAACTAGTGTCACAGGAATGGTTCAAAGCATATACAGTAATAAGAGACAGTCTTCTTGTACTTAAGATGGAATTGTGCCTTTTGTATTTAATTCCGATGCAATTTCAGTGTTTCATCGTCAATAAGAAGGTCAGAGGGATACAGTAAACCTGAAGTTAAGCATCGGAATCTATAACTAGTGTCACAGGAATGGTTCAAATGATAGTCAGTAAGATGAGTCAGTCTTCTTGTACTTAAGTCGGCATTGTGCCTTTTCTATTTAATTCCGACGCAGTTTCTGTGTTTCATCGTCAATAAGAAGGTCAGAGGGATACTGTAAACCTGAAGTGAAGCATCGGAATCTAAAACTAGTGTCACAGGAATGGTTGAAAACAGAGACAGTAAGAAGGGTCAGTCTACTTGTACTTAAGTCGGCATTGTGCCTTTTGTATTTAATTCCGATGCAATATCGGTGTTTCATCGGTAATAAGAAGGTCAGAGGGATACAGTAAACCTGAAGTGAAGCATCGGAATCTGTAACTAGTGTCACAGGAATGGTTCAAAACATGGACAGTAGGAAGATTCAGTCGTCTTGTACTTAAGTCGGCATTGTGCCTTTTGTATTTAATTCCGATGCAATTTCTGTGTTTCATCGGCAATAAGAAGGTCCAAGGGATACAATAAACCTGAAGCGAAGCATCGGAATCTATAACTAGTGTCACAGGAATGGTTCATACATAGAGAGTAGGGAGAGACAGTCCTCTTGTACTTAAGTCGGCATTGTGACTTTCGTATTAAATTCCGATGCATTTTCTGTGTTTCATCGTCAATAAGATGGTCAGAGGGATACAGTAAACCTGAAGTAAAGCATCGGAATCTATAACTAGTGTCACAGGAATGATTCAAAACATAGTCAGTAAAAAGAGTCAGCCTTCTTGTACTTAAGTCGGCATTGTGCCTTTTAATTGAATTCCGAAACAATTTCTGTGTTTCATCGTCAATAAGAAGGTCAGGTGGATACCGTTAACCTGAAGTGAAGCATCGTAATCTCTAACAAGCGTCAGAGGAATGGTTCAAAACATAATCAGTAAGAAGAGTCAGTCTTCTTGTACTTAAGTCGGCATTGTGCCTTTTGTATTTAATTCCGATGCAATTTCTGTGTTTCGTCGGCAATAAGAAGGTCAGAGGGACACAGTAAACCTGAAGTGAAGCATCAGAATCTATAACTAGTATTACAGGAATGGTTCAAAACATAGACAGTAAAAAGAGTCAGTGTACTTGTACTTAAGTCGGCATTGTGCCTTTTGTATTTAATTCCGATGCAATTTCTGTGTTTCTTCGTCAATAAGAAGGTCAGAGGGATACAGTAAACCTGAAATGAAGAATCGGAATTTATAACTAGCGTCACAGGAATGGTTCAAATCGTAGTCAGTAAGAAGAGACAGTCTTCTTGTACTCAAGTCGGCATTGTGCCTTTTCTATTTAATTCTGATGCAATATCTGTGTTTCATCGTCAATAAGAAGGTCAGAGGGATACAGGAAGCCTGAAGTGAGGCATCGGAATCTATAACTAGTGTCACTGGAATGGTTCAAAACATAGACAGTAAGAAGAGTCAGTCTTCGTGTACTTAAGTCGGCATTGTGCATTTTCTATTTAATTCTGATGCAATATCTGTGTTTCATCGTCAATAAGAAGGTCAGAGGGATACAGTAAACCTGAAGTGAAGCATCGGAATCTATAACTAGTGTCACAGGAATGGTTCAAAACATAGAGAGTAGGAAGAGTCAGTCTTCTTGTACTTAAGTCAGCATTGTGCCGTTTCTATTTAATTCCGATGCAATTTGTGTGTTTCATCGTCAATAAGAAGGTCAGAGGGATACAGTAAACCTGAAGTTAAGCATCGGAATCCATAACTAGTGTCACAGGAATGGTTCAAACCATATACAGTAATAAGAGACGGTCTTCTTGTACTTAAGTTGGAATTGTGCCTTTTGTATTTAATTCCGATGCAATTTCAGTGTTTCATCGTCAATAAGAAGGTCAGAGGGATACAGTTAACCTGAAGTGAAGCATCGGAATCTATAACTAGTGTCACAGGAATGGTTCAAATGATAGTCAGTAAGATGAGTCAGTCTTCTTGTACTTAAGTCGGCATTGTGCCTTTTCTATTTAATTCCGATGCAATATCTGTGTTTCATCGACAATAAGAAGGTCAGAGGGATACAGTAAACCTGAAGTGAGGCATCGGAAACTATAACTAGTGTCACAGGAATGGTTCAAAAGATAGACAGTAAGAAGAGTCAGTCTTCGTGTACTTAAGTCGGCATTGTGCCTTTTGTATTTAATTCCGATGCAATTTCTGTGTTTCATCGACAATAAGAAGGTCAGACGGATACAGTAAACCTGAAGTGAAGCATCGGAATCTATAACTAGTGTCACAGGAATGGTTCAAAACATAGAGAGTAGGAAGAGTCAGTCTTCTTGTACCTAAGTCGGCATTGTGCCTTTTCTATTTAATTCCGATGCAATTTCTGTGTTTCATCGTCAACAAGAGGTCAGAGGGATACAGTAAACCTGAAGTTAAGCATCGGAATCCATAACTAGTGTCACAGGAATGGTTCAAAGCATATACAGTAATAAGAGACAGTCTTCTTGTACTTAAGATGGAATTGTGCCTTTTGTATTTAATTCCGATGCAATTTCAGTGTTTCATCGTCAATAAGAAGGTCAGAGGGATACAGTAAACCTGAAGTTAAGCATCGGAATCTATAACTAGTGTCACAGGAATGGTTCAAATGATAGTCAGTAAGATGAGTCAGTCTTCTTGTACTTAAGTCGGCATTGTGCCTTTTCTATTTAATTCCGACGCAGTTTCTGTGTTTCATCGTCAATAAGAAGGTCAGAGGGATACTGTAAACCTGAAGTGAAGCATCGGAATCTAAAACTAGTGTCACAGGAATGGTTGAAAACAGAGACAGTAAGAAGGGTCAGTCTACTTGTACTTAAGTCGGCATTGTGCCTTTTGTATTTAATTCCGATGCAATATCGGTGTTTCATCGGTAATAAGAAGGTCAGAGGGATACAGTAAACCTGAAGTGAAGCATCGGAATCTGTAACTAGTGTCACAGGAATGGTTCAAAACATGGACAGTAGGAAGATTCAGTCGTCTTGTACTTAAGTCGGCATTGTGCCTTTTGTATTTAATTCCGATGCAATTTCTGTGTTTCATCGGCAATAAGAAGGTCCAAGGGATACAATAAACCTGAAGCGAAGCATCGGAATCTATAACTAGTGTCACAGGAATGGTTCATACATAGAGAGTAGGGAGAGACAGTCCTCTTGTACTTAAGTCGGCATTGTGACTTTCGTATTAAATTCCGATGCATTTTCTGTGTTTCATCGTCAATAAGATGGTCAGAGGGATACAGTAAACCTGAAGTAAAGCATCGGAATCTATAACTAGTGTCACAGGAATGATTCAAAACATAGTCAGTAAAAAGAGTCAGCCTTCTTGTACTTAAGTCGGCATTGTGCCTTTTAATTGAATTCCGAAACAATTTCTGTGTTTCATCGTCAATAAGAAGGTCAGGTGGATACCGTTAACCTGAAGTGAAGCATCGTAATCTCTAACAAGCGTCAGAGGAATGGTTCAAAACATAATCAGTAAGAAGAGTCAGTCTTCTTGTACTTAAGTCGGCATTGTGCCTTTTGTATTTAATTCCGATGCAATTTCTGTGTTTCGTCGGCAATAAGAAGGTCAGAGGGACACAGTAAACCTGAAGTGAAGCATCAGAATCTATAACTAGTATTACAGGAATGGTTCAAAACATAGACAGTAAAAAGAGTCAGTGTACTTGTACTTAAGTCGGCATTGTGCCTTTTGTATTTAATTCCGATGCAATTTCTGTGTTTCTTCGTCAATAAGAAGGTCAGAGGGATACAGTAAACCTGAAATGAAGAATCGGAATTTATAACTAGCGTCACAGGAATGGTTCAAATCGTAGTCAGTAAGAAGAGACAGTCTTCTTGTACTCAAGTCGGCATTGTGCCTTTTCTATTTAATTCTGATGCAATATCTGTGTTTCATCGTCAATAAGAAGGTCAGAGGGATACAGGAAGCCTGAAGTGAGGCATCGGAATCTATAACTAGTGTCACTGGAATGGTTCAAAACATAGACAGTAAGAAGAGTCAGTCTTCGTGTACTTAAGTCGGCATTGTGCATTTTCTATTTAATTCTGATGCAATATCTGTGTTTCATCGTCAATAAGAAGGTCAGAGGGATACAGTAAACCTGAAGTGAAGCATCGGAATCTATAACTAGTGTCACAGGAATGGTTCAAAACATAGAGAGTAGGAAGAGTCAGTCTTCTTGTACTTAAGTCAGCATTGTGCCGTTTCTATTTAATTCCGATGCAATTTGTGTGTTTCATCGTCAATAAGAAGGTCAGAGGGATACAGTAAACCTGAAGTTAAGCATCGGAATCCATAACTAGTGTCACAGGAATGGTTCAAACCATATACAGTAATAAGAGACGGTCTTCTTGTACTTAAGATGGAATTGTGCCTTTTGTATTTAATTCCGATGCAATTTCAGTGTTTCATCGTCAATAAGAAGGTCAGAGGGATACAGTTAACCTGAAGTGAAGCATCGGAATCTATAACTAGTGTCACAGGAATGGTTCAAATGATAGTCAGTAAGATGAGTCAGTCTTCTTGTACTTAAGTCGGCATTGTGCCTTTTCTATTTAATTCCGATGCAATATCTGTGTTTCATCGACAATAAGAAGGTCAGAGGGATACAGTAAACCTGAAGTGAGGCATCGGAAACTATAACTAGTGTCACAGGAATGGTTCAAAAGATAGACAGTAAGAAGAGTCAGTCTTCTTGTACTTAAGTCGGCATTGTGTCTTTTCCATTTAATTCAGATGCAATTTCTGTTTTTCATCGTTAATAAGAAGGTCAGAGGGATACTGTAAACCTGAAGTGATGCATCGGAACCTATAACCAGTGTCACAGGAATGGTTCAAAACATAGACAGTAAGAAGGGTCAGTCTTCTTGTACTTAAGTCGGCATTGTGCCTTTTGTATTTAATTCCGATGCAATTTCGGTGTTTCGTCGTCAATAAGAAGGTCAGAGGGATACAGTAAACCTGAAGTGAAGCATCGGAATCTATAACTAGTGTCACAGGAATTGTTCAAAACATGGACAGTAGGAAGAGTCAGTTTTCTTGTACTTAAGTCGGCATTGTGCCTTTTGTATGTAAGTCCGATGCAATTTCTGTGTTTCATCGTCAATAAGAAGGTCCAAGGGATACAGTAAACCTGAAGTGAAGCATCGGAATCTATAACTAGGTTCACAGGAATGGTTCAAAACATAGACAGTAAGAAGAGTCAGTCTTCGTGTACTTAAGTCGGCATTGTGCCTTTTGTATTTAATTCCGATGCAATTTCTGTGTTTCATCGACAATAAGAAGGTCAGAGGGATACAGTAAACCTGAAGTGAGGCATCGGAATCTATAACTAGTGTCACAGGAATGGTTCAAAACATAGAGAGTCGGAAGAGTCAGTCTTCTTGTACTTAAGTCGGCATTGTGCCTTTTCTATTTAATTCCGATGCAATTTCTGTCTTTCATCGTCAACAAGAAGGTTAGAGGGATACAGTAAACCTGAAGTTAAGCATCGGAATCCATAACTAGTGTCACAGGAATGGTTCAAAATATAGACAGTAAGAAGAGTCAGTCTTCTTGTACTTAAGTCGGCATTGTGCCTTTTCTATTTAATTCAGATGCAATTTCTGTTTTTCATCGTTAATAAGAAGGTCAGAGGGATACTGTAAACCTGAAGTGAAGCATCGGAATCAATAACTAGTGTCACAGGAATGGTTCAAAACATAGACAGTAAGAAGGGTCATTCTTCTTGTACTTAAGTCGGCATTGTGCCTTTTGTATTTAATTCCGATGCAATATCGGTGTTTCGTTGTCAATAAGAAGGTCAGAGGGATACAGTAAACCTGAAGTGAAGCATCGGAATCTATAACTAGTGTCACAGGAATTGTTGAAAACATTGACGGTAGGAAGAGTCAGTGTTCTTGTACTTAAGTCGGCATTGTGCCTTTTGTATGTAAGTCCGATGCAATTTCTGTGTTTCATCGTCAATAAGAAGGTCCAAGGGATACAGTAAACCTGAAGTGAAGCATCGGAATCAATAACTAGTGTCACAGGAATGGTTCAAATCGTAGTCAGTAAGAAGAGACAGTCTTCTTGTACTCAAGTCGGCATTGTGCCTTTTCTATTTAATTCTGATGCAATATCTGTGTTTCATCGTCGATAAGAAGGTCAGAGGGATACAGGAAGCCTGAAGTGAGGCATCGGAATCTATAACTAGTGTCACTGGAATGGTTCAAAACATAGACAGTAAGAAGAGTCAGTCTTCGTGTACTTAAGTCGGCACTGTGCCTTTTCTATTTAATTCTGTTGCAATATCTGTGTTTCATCGTCAATAAGAACGTCAGAGGGATACAGTAAACCTGAAGTGAAGCATCGGAATCTATAACTAGTGTCACAGGAATGGTTCAAATGATAGTCAGTAAGATGAGTCAGTCTTCTTGTACTTAAGTCGGCATTGTGCCTTTTCTATTTAATTCTGATGCAATATCTGTGTTTCATCGACAATAAGAAGGTCAGAGGGATACAGTAAACCTGAAGTGAGGCATCGGAAATTATAACTAGTGTCACAGGAATGGTTCAAAAGATAGACAGTAAGAAGAGTCAGTCTTCTTGTACTTAAGTCGGCATTGTGTCTTTTCCATTTAATTCAGATGCAATTTCTGTTTTTCATCGTTAATAAGAAGGTCAGAGGGATACTGTAAACCTGAAGTGATGCATCGGAACCTATAACTAGTGTCACAGGAATGGTTCAAAACATAGACAGTAAGAAGGGTCAGTCTTCTTGTACTTAAGTCGGCATTGTGCCTTTTGTATTTAATTCCGATGCAATTTCGGTGTTTCGTCGTCAATAAGAAGGTCAGAGGGATACAGTAAACCTGAAGCGAAGCATCGGAATCTATAACTAGTGTCACAGGAATTGTTCAAAACATGGACAGTAGGAAGAGTCAGTTTTCTTGTACTTAAGTCGGCATTGAGCCTTTTGTATGTAAGTCCGATGCAATTTCTGTGTTTCATCGTCAATAAGAAGGTCCAAGGGATACAGTAAACCCGAAGTGAAGCATCGGAATCTATAACTAGGTTCACAGGAATGGTTCAAAACATAGACAGTAAGAAGAGTCAGTCTTCGTGTACTTAAGTCGGCATTGTGCCTTTTGTATTTAATTCCGATGCAATTTCTGTGTTTCATCGACAATAAGAAGGTCAGAGGGATACAGTAAACCTGAAGTGAGGCATCGGAATCTATAACTAGTGTCACAGGAATGGTTCAAAACATAGAGAGTAGGAAGAGTCAGTCTTCTTGTACTTAAGTCGGCATTGTGCCTTTTCTATTTAATTCCGATGCAATTTCTGTGTTTCATCGTCAACAAGAAGGTTAGAGGGATACAGTAAACCTGAAGTTAAGCATCGGAATCCATAACTAGTGTCACAGGAATGGTTCAAAATATAGACAGTAAGAAGAGTCAGTCTTCTTGTACTTAAGTCGGCATTGTGCCTTTTCTATTTAATTCAGATGCAATTTCTGTTTTTCATCGTTAATAAGAAGGTCAGAGGGATACTGTAAACCTGAAGTGAAGCATCGGAATCAATAACTAGTGTCACACGAATGGTTCAAAGCATAGACAGTAAGAAGGGTCAGTCTTCTTGTACTTAAGTCGGCATTGTGCCTTTTGTATTTAATTCCGATGCAATATCGGTGTTTCGTTGTCAATAAGAAGGTCAGAGGGATACAGTAAACCTGAAGTGAAGCATCGGAATCTATAACTAGTGTCACAGGAATTGTTCAAAACATGGACAGTAGGAAGAGTCAGTTTTCTTGTACTTAAGTCGGCATTGTGCCTTTTGTATGTAAGTCCGATGCAATTTCTGTGTTTCATCGTCAATAAGAAGGTCCAAGGGATACAGTAAACCTGAAGTGAAGCATCGGAATCTATAACTAGGTTCACAGGAATGGTTCAAAACATAGACAGTAAGAAGAGTCAGTCTTCGTGTACTTAAGTCGGCATTGTGCCTTTTGTATTTAATTCCGATGCAATTTCTGTGTTTCATCGACAATAAGAAGGTCAGAGGGATACAGTAAACCTGAAGTGAGGCATCGGAATCTATAACTAGTGTCACAGGAATGGTTCAAAACATAGAGAGTCGGAAGAGTCAGTCTTCTTGTACTTAAGTCGGCATTGTGCCTTTTCTATTTAATTCCGATGCAATTTCTGTCTTTCATCGTCAACAAGAAGGTTAGAGGGATACAGTAAACCTGAAGTTAAGCATCGGAATCCATAACTAGTGTCACAGGAATGGTTCAAAATATAGACAGTAAGAAGAGTCAGTCTTCTTGTACTTAAGTCGGCATTGTGCCTTTTCTATTTAATTCAGATGCAATTTCTGTTTTTCATCGTTAATAAGAAGGTCAGAGGGATACTGTAAACCTGAAGTGAAGCATCGGAATCAATAACTAGTGTCACAGGAATGGTTCAAAACATAGACAGTAAGAAGGGTCATTCTTCTTGTACTTAAGTCGGCATTGTGCCTTTTGTATTTAATTCCGATGCAATATCGGTGTTTCGTTGTCAATAAGAAGGTCAGAGGGATACAGTAAACCTGAAGTGAAGCATCGGAATCTATAACTAGTGTCACAGGAATTGTTGAAAACATTGACGGTAGGAAGAGTCAGTGTTCTTGTACTTAAGTCGGCATTGTGCCTTTTGTATGTAAGTCCGATGCAATTTCTGTGTTTCATCGTCAATAAGAAGGTCCAAGGGATACAGTAAACCTGAAGTGAAGCATCGGAATCAATAACTAGTGTCACAGGAATGGTTCAAATCGTAGTCAGTAAGAAGAGACAGTCTTCTTGTACTCAAGTCGGCATTGTGCCTTTTCTATTTAATTCTGATGCAATATCTGTGTTTCATCGTCGATAAGAAGGTCAGAGGGATACAGGAAGCCTGAAGTGAGGCATCGGAATCTATAACTAGTGTCACTGGAATGGTTCAAAACATAGACAGTAAGAAGAGTCAGTCTTCGTGTACTTAAGTCGGCACTGTGCCTTTTCTATTTAATTCTGTTGCAATATCTGTGTTTCATCGTCAATAAGAACGTCAGAGGGATACAGTAAACCTGAAGTGAAGCATCGGAATCTATAACTAGTGTCACAGGAATGGTTCAAATGATAGTCAGTAAGATGAGTCAGTCTTCTTGTACTTAAGTCGGCATTGTGCCTTTTCTATTTAATTCTGATGCAATATCTGTGTTTCATCGACAATAAGAAGGTCAGAGGGATACAGTAAACCTGAAGTGAGGCATCGGAAATTATAACTAGTGTCACAGGAATGGTTCAAAAGATAGACAGTAAGAAGAGTCAGTCTTCTTGTACTTAAGTCGGCATTGTGTCTTTTCCATTTAATTCAGATGCAATTTCTGTTTTTCATCGTTAATAAGAAGGTCAGAGGGATACTGTAAACCTGAAGTGATGCATCGGAACCTATAACTAGTGTCACAGGAATGGTTCAAAACATAGACAGTAAGAAGGGTCAGTCTTCTTGTACTTAAGTCGGCATTGTGCCTTTTGTATTTAATTCCGATGCAATTTCGGTGTTTCGTCGTCAATAAGAAGGTCAGAGGGATACAGTAAACCTGAAGCGAAGCATCGGAATCTATAACTAGTGTCACAGGAATTGTTCAAAACATGGACAGTAGGAAGAGTCAGTTTTCTTGTACTTAAGTCGGCATTGTGCCTTTTGTATGTAAGTCCGATGCAATTTCTGTGTTTCATCGTCAATAAGAAGGTCCAAGGGATACAGTAAACCCGAAGTGAAGCATCGGAATCTATAACTAGGTTCACAGGAATGGTTCAAAACATAGACAGTAAGAAGAGTCAGTCTTCGTGTACTTAAGTCGGCATTGTGCCTTTTGTATTTAATTCCGATGCAATTTCTGTGTTTCATCGACAATAAGAAGGTCAGAGGGATACAGTAAACCTGAAGTGAGGCATCGGAATCTATAACTAGTGTCACAGGAATGGTTCAAAACATAGAGAGTAGGAAGAGTCAGTCTTCTTGTACTTAAGTCGGCATTGTGCCTTTTCTATTTAATTCCGATGCAATTTCTGTGTTTCATCGTCAACAAGAAGGTTAGAGGGATACAGTAAACCTGAAGTTAAGCATCGGAATCCATAACTAGTGTCACAGGAATGGTTCAAAATATAGACAGTAAGAAGAGTCAGTCTTCTTGTACTTAAGTCGGCATTGTGCCTTTTCTATTTAATTCAGATGCAATTTCTGTTTTTCATCGTTAATAAGAAGGTCAGAGGGATACTGTAAACCTGAAGTGAAGCATCGGAATCAATAACTAGTGTCACACGAATGGTTCAAAGCATAGACAGTAAGAAGGGTCAGTCTTCTTGTACTTAAGTCGGCATTGTGCCTTTTGTATTTAATTCCGATGCAATATCGGTGTTTCGTTGTCAATAAGAAGGTCAGAGGGATACAGTAAACCTGAAGTGAAGCATCGGAATCTATAACTAGTGTCACAGGAATTGTTGAAAACATTGACGGTAGGAAGAGTCAGTGTTCTTGTACTTAAGTCAGCATTGTGCCTTTTGTATGTAAGTCCGATGCAATTTCTGTGTTTCATCGTCAATAAGAAGGTCCAAGGGATACAGTAAACCCGAAGTGAAGCATCGGAATCTATAACTTGGTTCACAGGATTGGTTCAAAACATAGACAGTAAGAAGAGTCAGTCTTCGTGTACTTAAGTCGGCATTGGGCCTTTTGTATTTAATTCCGATGCAATTTCTGTGTTTCATCGACAATAAGAAGGTCAGAGGGATACAGTAAACCTGAAGTGAAGCATCGGAATCTATAACTAGTGTCACAGGAATGGTTCAAAACATAGAGAGTAGGAAGAGTCAGTCTTCTTGTACTTAAGTCGGCATTGTGCCTTTTCTATTTAATTCCGATGCAATTTCTGTGTTTCATCGTCAACAAGAAGGTTAGAGGGATACAGTAAACCTGAAGTTAAGCATCGGAATCCATAACTAGTGTCACAGGAATGGTTCAAAATATAGACAGTAAGAAGAGTCAGTCTTCTTGTACTTAAGTCGGCATTGTGCCTTTTCTATTTAATTCAGATGCAATTTCTGTTTTTCATCGTTAATAAGAAGGTCAGAGGGATACTGTAAACCTGAAGTGAAGCATCGGAATCAATAACTAGTGTCACACGAATGGTTCAAAGCATAGACAGTAAGAAGGGTCAGTCTTCTTGTACTTAAGTCGGCATTGTGCCTTTTGTATTTAATTCCGATGCAATATCGGTGTTTCGTTGTCAATAAGAAGGTCAGAGGGATACAGTAAACCTGAAGTGAAGCATCGGAATCTATAACTAGTGTCACAGGAATTGTTGAAAACATTGACGGTAGGAAGAGTCAGTGTTCTTGTACTTAAGTCAGCATTGTGCCTTTTGTATGTAAGTCCGATGCAATTTCTGTGTTTCATCGTCAATAAGAAGGTCCAAGGGATACAGTAAACCCGAAGTGAAGCATCGGAATCTATAACTTGGTTCACAGGATTGGTTCAAAACATAGACAGTAAGAAGAGTCAGTCTTCGTGTACTTAAGTCGGCATTGGGCCTTTTGTATTTAATTCCGATGCAATTTCTGTGTTTCATCGACAATAAGAAGGTCAGAGGGATACAGTAAACCTGAAGTGAAGCATCGGAATCTATAACTAGTGTCACAGGAATGGTTCAAAACATAGAGAGTAGGAAGAGTCAGTCTTCTTGTACTTAAGTCGGCATTGTGCCTTTTCTATTTAATTCCGATGCAGTTTCTGTGTTTCATCGTCAACAAGAAGGTCAGAGGGATACAGTAAACCTGAAGTTAAGCATCGCAATCCATAACTAGTGTCACAGGAATGGTTCAAAACATATACAGTAATAAGAGACAGTCTTCTTGTACTTAAGATGGCATTGTGCCTTTTGTATTTAATTCCGATGCAATTTCAGTGTTTCATCGCAAATTAGAAGGTCAGAGGGATACAGTAAACCTGAAGTGAAGCATCGGAATCTATAACTAGTGTCACAGGAATGGTTCAAAAATAGTCAGTAAGAAGAGTCTGTCTTCTTGTACTTAAGTCGGCATTGTGCCTTTTCTATTTAATTCCGATGCAATTTCTGTGTTTCATCGTCAATAAGAAGGTCAAAGGGAGACTTAAACCTGAAGTGAGGCATCGGAATCTACAACTAGTGTCACAGGAATGGTTCAAAACATACACAGTAAGAAGGGTCAGTCTACTTGTACTTAAGTCGGCATTGTTCCTGTTTCTATTTCATTCCGATGCAATATCGGTGTTTCATCGTCAATAAGAAGGTCAGAGGGATACAGTAAACCTTAAGTGAAGCATCGGAATCTATAACTAGTGACACAGGAATGGTTCTAAACATGGACAGTAGAAAGATTCAGTCGTCTTATACTTAAGTCGGCATTGTGCCTTCTGTATTTAATTCCGATGCAATTTCTGTGTTTCATCGTCAATAAGACGGTCCAAGGGATACAGTAAACCCGAAGTGAAGCATCGGAATCTATAACTAGGTTCACAGGAATGGTTCAAAACATAGACAGTAAAAAGAGTCAGTCTTCGTGTACTTAAGTCGGCATTGTGCCTTTTGTATTTAATTCCGATGCAATTTCTGTGTTTCATCGACAATAAGAGGGTCAGACGGATACAGTAAACCTGAAGTGAAGCATCGGAATCTATAACTAGTGTCACAGGAATGGTTCAAAACATAGTGAGTAGGAAGAGTCAGTCTTCTTGTACCTAAGTTGGCATTGTGCCTTTTCTATTTAATTCCGATGCAATTTCTGTGTTTCATCGTCAACAAGAGGTCAGAGGGATACAGTAAACCTGAAGTTAAGCATCGGAATCCATAACTAGTGTCACAGGAATGGTTCAAACCATATACAGTAATAAGAGACAGTCTTCTTGTACTTAAGATGGAATTGTGCCTTTTGTATTTAATTCCGATGATATTTCAGTGTTTCATCAGCAATAAGAAGGTCAGAGGGATACAGTAAACCTGAAGTGAAGCATCGGAATCTATAACTAGTGTCACAGGAATGGTTCAAATGATAGTCAGTAAGATGAGTCAGTCTTCTTGTACTTAAGTCGGCATTGTGCCTTTTCTATTTAATTCCGACGCAGTTTCTGTGTTTCATCGTCAATAAGAAGGTCAGAGGGATACTGTAAACCTGAAGTGAAGCATCGGAATCTAAAACTAGTGTCACAGGAATGGTTCAAAACAGAGACAGTAAGAAGGGTCAGTCTACTTGTACTTAAGTCGGCATTGTGTCTTTTGTATTTAATTCCGATGCAATATCGGTGTTTCATCGGTAATAAGAAGGTCAGAGGGATACAGTAACCCTGAAGTGAAGCATCGGAATCTGTAACTAGTGTCACAGGAATGGTTCAAAACATGGACAGTAGGAAGATTCAGTCGTCTTGTACTTAGGTCGGCATTGTGCCTTTTGTATTTAATTCCGATGCAATTTCTGTGTTTCATCGGCAATAAGAAGGTCCAAGGGATACAATAAACCTGAAGCGAAGCATCGGAATCTATAACTAGTGTCACAGGAATGGTTCATACATAGAGAGTAGGAAGAGACAGTCCTCTTGTACTTAAGTCGGCATTGTGCCTTTCGTATTAAATTCCGATGCATTTTCTGTGTTTCATCGTCAATAAGATGGTCAGAGGGATACAGTAAACCTGAAGTAAAGCATCGGAATCTATAACTAGTGTCACAGGAATGATTCAAAACATAGTCAGTAAAAAGAGTCAGCCTTCTTGTACTTAAGTCGGCATTGTGCCTTTTAATTGAATTCCGAAACAATTTCTGTGTTTCATCGTCAATAAGAAGGTCAGGTGGATACCGTTAACCTGAAGTGAAGCATCGGAATCTCTAACAAGCGTCACAGGAATGGTTCAAAACATAGTCAGTAAGAAGAGTCAGTTTTCTTGTACTTAAGTCGGCATTGTGCCTGTTGTATTTAATTCCGATGCAATTTCTGTGTTTCGTCGGCAATAAGAAGGTCAGAGGGACACAGTAAACCTGAAGTGAAGCATCAGAATCTATAACTAGTATTACAGGAATGGTTCAAAACATAGACAGTAAAAAGAGTCAGTGTACTTGTACTTAAGTCTGCATTGTGCCTTTTGTATTTAATTCCGATGCAATTTCTGTGTTTCATCGTCAATAAGAAGGTCAGAGGGATACAGTAAACCTGAAATGAAGAATCGGAATCTATAACTAGCGTCACAGGAATGGTTCAAATCGTAGTCAGTAAGAAGAGACAGTCTTCTTGTACTCAAGTCGGCATTGTGCCTTTTCTATTTAATTCTGATGCAATATCTGTGTTTCATCGTCAATAAGAAGGTCAGAGGGATACAGGAAGCCTGAAGTGAGGCATCGGAATCTATAACTAGTGTCACTGGAATGGTTCAAAACATAGACAGTAAGAAGAGTCAGTCTTCGTGTACTTAAGTTGGCATTGTGCCTTTTGTATTTAATTCCGATGCAATTTCTGTGTTACATCGACAATAAGATTGTCAGAGGGATACAGTATACCTGAAGTGAAACATCGGAATCTATAACTAGTGTCACATGAATGGTTCAAAACATAGAGAGTAGGAAGAGTCAGTCTTCTTGTACTTAAGTCGGCATTGTGCCTTTTCTATTTAATTCCGATGCAATTTCTGTGTTTTATCGTCAATAAGAAGGTAAGAGGGATACAGTAAACCTGAAGTGAGGCATCATAATCCATAACTAGTGTCACAGGAATGGTTCAAATCATATACAGTAATAAGAGTCAGTCTTCTTGTACTTAAGTTGGCATTGTGCCTTTTGTATTTAATTCCGATGCAATTTCAGTGTTTTATCGTCAATAAGAAGGTCAGAGGGATACAGTAAACCTGAAGTGAAGCATCGGAATCTATAACTAGTGTCACAGGAATGGTTCAAAACATAGTCAGTAAGAAGAGTCAGTCTTCTTGTACTTAAGTCGGCATTGTGCCTATTGTATTTAATTCCGATGCAATTACTGTGTATCATCGTCAATAAGAAGGTCCAAGGGATACAGTAAACCCGAAGTGAAGCATCGGAATCTATTACTAGGTTCACAGGAATGGTTCAAAACATAGACAGTAAGAAGAGTCAGTCTTCTTGTACTTAAGTCGGCATTGTGCCTTTTGTATTTAATTCCGACGCAATTTCTGTGTTTCATCGGCAATAAGAAGGTCAGAGGGATACAGTAAACCTGAAGTGAATGATCGGAATCTATAACTAGTGTCAGAGGAATAGTTCATACATAGAGAGTAGGAAGAGACAGTCTTCTTGTACTTAAGTCGGCATTGTGCCTTTTGTATTTAATTCCGATACATTTTCTGTGTTTCATCGTCAATAAGAGGGTCAGAGGGATACAGTAAACCTGAAGTAAAGCATCGGAATCTATAACTAGTGTCACAGGAATGGTTCAAAACATAGTCAGTAAAAAGAATTAGTCTTCTTGTACTTCAGTCGGCATTGTGCCTTTTAATTGAATTCCGATGCAATTTCTGTGTTTCATCGTCAATTAGGAGGTCAGAGGGATACCGTAAACCTGAAGCATCGGAATCTCTAACTAGCGTCACAGGAATGGTTCAAAACATAGTCAGTAAGAAGAGTCAGTCTTCTTGTACTTAAGTCGGCATTGTGCCTTTTGTATTTAATTCCGATGCAATTTCTGTATTTCGTCGTCAATAGGAACGTCAGAGGGACACAGTAAACCTGAAGTGAAGCATCAGAATCTTTAACTAGTGTTACAGGAATGGTTCAAAACATAGACAGTAAGAAGAGTCAGTCTACTCGTACTTAAGTCGCCATTGTGCCTTTTGTATTTAATTCCGATGCAATCTCTGTGTTTTATCGTCAATAAGAAGGTCAGAGGGATACAGTAAACCTGTAGTGAAGAATCGGAATCTATAACTAGCGTCACAGGAATGGTTCAGAACATAGGAAGTAGGAAGGGTCAGTCTTCTTGTACTTAAGTCGGCATTGTGCCTTTTTATTCAATTTCGGTGATATTTCTGTGTTTCGTCGTCAATAAGAAGGTCAGAGGGATTCAGTAAACCAGAAGTGAGGAATCGGAATCTATAACTAGTGTCACAGGAATGGTTCAAAAGATAGACAGTAAGATGAGTCAGTCTTCTTGAACTTAAGTCAGCATTGTGCCATTTCTATTTAATTCCGATGCAATTTCTGTGTTTCATCGCCAATAAGAAGGTCAGAGGGATACTGTAAACCTGAAGTGAAGTATCGGAATCTATAACTAGTGTCACAGGAATGGTTCAAAGCATAGACAGTAAGAAGAGTCAGTCTTCTTGTACTTAAGTCGGCATTGCGCCTTTTGTATCTAATTCCGATGCAGTTTCTGTGTTTCATCGTGAATAAGAATTTCCAAGGGATACAGAAAACCCGAAGTGAAGCATCGGAATCTATAACTAGGTTCACAGGATTGGTTCGAAACATAGACAGTAAGAAGAGTCAGTCTTCTTGTACTTAAGTCGGCATTGTGCATTTTGTATTTAATTCCGATGCAAATTCTGCGTTTCATCGGCAATAAGAAGGTCAGAGGGATACAGTAAACCTGAAGTGAAGCATCGGAATCTATAACTAGTGTCACAGGAATGGTTCATACATAGAGAGTAGGAAGATACAGTCTTCTTGTACTTAAGTCGGCATTGTGCCTTTTGTATTTAATTCCGATGCAATTTCTGTGTTTCATCGTCAATAAGAGGGTCAGAGGGATATAGTAAATCTGAAGTAACGCATCGGAAACCATAACTAGTGTCTCAGGAGTGGTTCAAAACATAGTCAGTAAAAAGAGTCAGTCTTCTTGTACTTAAGTCGGCATTGTGCCTTTTAATTGAATTCCGATGCAATTTCTGTGTTTCATCGTCAATAAGAAGGTCAGAGGGATGCCGTAAACCTGAAGTGAAGCATCGGAATCTCTAACTAGCGTCACAGGAATGGTTCAAAACATAGTCAGTAAGAAGAGTCAGTCTTCTTGTACTTAAGTCGGCATTGTGCCTTTTGTATTTCATTCCGAGGCAATTTCTGTGTTTCGTCGTCAATAAAAAGGTCAGAGGGACACAGTAATCCTGAAGTGAAGAATCAGAATCTATAACTAGTGTTACAGGAATGGTTCAAAACATAGACAGTAAGAAGAGTCAGTCTACTTGTACTTAAGTCGGCATTGTGCCTTTTGTATTTAATTCCGATGCAATTTCTGTTTTTCATCGTCAATAAGAAGGTCAGAGGGATACAGTAAACCTGAAATGAAGCATCGGATTCTATAACTAGGTTCACAGGAATGGTTCAAAACATAGACAGTAAGAAGAGTCAGTCTTCTTGTACTTAAGTCGGCATTGTGCCTTTTGTATTTAATTCCGACGCAATTTCTGCGTTTCATCGGCAATAAGGAGGTCAGAGGGATACAGTAAACCTGAAGTGAAGCATCGTAATCTATAACTAGTGTCAAAGGAATGGTTCATACATAAAGAGTAGGAAGAGACAGTCTTCTTGTACTTAAGTCGGCATTCTGCCTTTTGTATTTAAGTCCGATGCAATTTCTGTGTTTCATCGTCAATAAGAGGGTCAGAGGGATATAGTAAACATGAAGTAAAGCATCGGAATCTATAACTAGTGTCACAGGAATGGTTCAAAACATAGTCAGTAAAAAGAGTCAGTCTTCTTGTACTTAAGTCGGCAATGTGCCTTTTGATTGAATTCCGATGCAGTTTCTGTGTTTCATCGTCAATAAGAAGGTCAGAGGGATACGGTAAACCTGAAGTGAAGCATCGGAATATATAACTAGTGTCACAGGAATGGTTTAAAACATAGACAGTAGGAAGACTCAGTCTTCATGTACTTGAGTCGGGATTGTGCCTTTTCTATTTAATTCCGATGCGATTTCTGTGTTTCATCGTCAATAAGAAGGTCAGAGGGATACAGTAAACCTGAAGTGAAGCATCGGAATCCATAACTAGTGTCACAGGAATGGTTCAAAACATAGTCAGTAAGAAGAGTCAGTCTTCTTGTACTTAAGTCGGCATTGTGCCGTTTGTATTTAATTCCGATGCAATTTCTGTGTATCATCGTCAATAAGAAGGTCCAAGGGATACAGTAAACCCGAAGTGAAGCATCGGAATCTATAACTAGGTTCACAGGAATGGTTCAAAACATAGACAGTAAGAAGAGTCAGTCTTCTTGTACTTAAGTCGGCATTGTGCCTTTTGTATTTAATTCCGATGCAATTTCTGTGTTTCATCGGCAATAAGAAGGTCAGAGGGATACAGTAAACCTGAAGTGAAGGATCGGAATCTATAACTAGTGTCACAGGAATAGTTCATACATAGAGAGTAGGAAGAGACAGTCTTCTTGTACTTAAGTCGGCATTGTGCCTTTTGTATTTAATTCCGATACATTTTCTGTGTTTCATCGTCAATAAGAGGGTCAGAGGGATACAGTAAACCTGAAGTAAAGCATCGGAATCTATCACTAGTGTCACAGGAATGGTTCAAAACATAGTCAGTAAAAAGAATTAGTCTTCTTGTACTTCAGTCGGCATTGTGCCTTTTAATTGAATTCCGATGCAATTTCTGTGTTTCATCGTCAATTAGGAGGTCAGAGGGATACCGTAAACCTGAAGCATCGGAATCTCTAACTAGCGTCACAGGAATGGTTCAAAACATAGTCAGTAAGAAGAGTCAGTCTTCTTGTACTTAAGTCGGCATTGTACCTTTTGTATTTAATTCCGATGCAATTTCTGTATTTCGTCGTCAATAGGAACGTCAGAGGGACACAGTAAACCTGAAGTGAAGCATCAGAATCTTTAACTAGTGTTACAGGAATGGTTCAAAACATAGACAGTAAGAAGAGTCAGTCTACTCGTACTTAAGTCGCCATTGTGCCTTTTGTGTTTAATTCCGATGCAATCTCTGTGTTTTATCGTCAATAAGAAGGTCAGAGGGATACAGTAAACCTGTAGTGAAGAATCGGAATCTATAACTAGCGTCACAGGAATGGTTCAGAGCATAGGAAGTAGGAAGGGTCAGTCTTCTTGTACTTAAGTCGGCATTGTGCCTTTTTATTCAATTTCGGTGATATTTCTGTGTTTCGTCGTCAATAAGAAGGTCAGAGGGATTCAGTAAACCAGAAGTGAGGAATCGGAATCTATAACTAGTGTCACAGGAATGGTTCAAAAGATAGACAGTAAGATGAGTCAGTCTTCTTGAACTTAAGTCAGCATTGTGCCATTTCTATTTAATTCCGATGCAATTTCTGTGTTTCATCGCCAATAAGAAGGTCAGAGGGATACTGTAAACCTGAAGTGAAGTATCGGAATCTATAACTAGTGTCACAGGAATGGTTCAAAGCATAGACAGTAAGAAGAGTCAGTCTTCTTGTACTTAAGTCGGCATTGCGCCTTTTGTATCTAATTCCGATGCAGTTTCTGTGTTTCATCGTCAATAAGAATTTCCAAGGGATACAGAAAACCCGAAGTGAAGCATCGGAATCTATAACTAGGATCACAGGAATGGTTCAAAACATAGACAGTAAGAAGAGTCAGTCTTCTTGTACTTAAGTCGGCATTGTGCCTTTTAATTGAATTCCGATGCAATTTCTGTGTTTCATCGTCAATAAGAAGGTCAGAGGGATGCCGTAAACCTGAAGTGAAGCATCGGAATCTCTAACTAGCGTCACAGGAATGGTTCAAAACATAGTCAGTAAGAAGAGTCAGTCTTCTTGTACTTAAGTCGGCATTGTGCCTTTTGTATTTCATTCCGAGGCAATTTCTGTGTTTCATCGTCAATAAGAGGGTCAGAGGGATATAGTAAACCTGAAGTAACGCATCGGAAACCATAACTAGTGTCTCAGGAGTGGTTCAAAACATAGTCAGTAAAAAGAGTCAGTCTTCTTGTACTTAAGTCGGCATTGTGCCTTTTAATTGAATTCCGATGCAATTTCTGTGTTTCATCGTCAATAAGAAGGTCAGAGGGATGCCGTAAACCTGAAGTGAAGCATCGGAATCTCTAACTAGCGTCACAGGAATGGTTCAAAACATAGTCAGTAAGAAGAGACAGTCTTCTTGTACTTATGTCGGCATTGTGCCTTTTGTATTTAATTCCGATGCAATTTCTGTGTTTCATCGGCAATAAGAAGGTCAGAGGGATACAGTAAACCTGAAGTGAAGGATCGGAATCTATAACTAGTGTCACAGGAATAGTTCATACATAGAGAGTAGGAAGAGACAGTCTTCTTGTACTTAAGTCGGCATTGTGCCTTTTGTATTTAATTCCGATGCAATTTCTGTTTTTCATCGTCAAAAAGAAGGTCCAAGGGATACAGTAAACCCGAAGTGAAGCATCGGAATCTATAACTAGGTTCACAGGAATGGTTCAAAACATAGACAGTAAGAAGAGTCAGTCTTCTTGTACTTAAGTCGGCATTGTGCCTTTTGTATTTAATTCCGATGCAATTTCTGTGTTTCATCGGCAATAAGAAGGTCAGAGGGATACAGTAAACCTGAAGTGAAGGATCGGAATCTATAACTAGTGTCACAGGAATGGTTCATACATAGAGAGTAGGAAGAGACAGTCTTCTTGTACTTAAGTCGGCATTGTGCCTTTTGTATTTAATTCCGATACATTTTCTGTGTTTCATCGTCAATAAGAGGGTCAGAGGGATACAGTAAACCTGAAGTAAAGCATCGGAATCTATAACTAGTGTCACAGGAATGGTTCAAAACATAGTCAGTAAAAAGAATTAGTCTTCTTGTACTTCAGTCGGCATTGTGCCTTTTAATTGAATTCCGATGCAATTTCTGTGTTTCATCGTCAATTAGGAGGTCAGAGGGATACCGTAAACCTGAAGTGAAGCATCGGAATCTCTAACTAGCGTCACAGGAATGGTTCAAAACATAGTCAGTAAGAAGAGTCAGTCTTCTTGTACTTAAGACGGCATTGTGCCTTTTCTATTTAATTCCGATTCAATTTCTGTATTTCATCGTCAATATGAAGGTCAGAGGGATACTGCAAACCTGAAGTGAAGCATCGGAATCTATAACTAGTCTCACAGGAATTGTTCAAAGCATAGACAGTAAGAAGGGTCAGTCTTCTTGTACTTAAGTCGGCATTGTGCCTTTTGTATTTATTCCGATGCAATTTCTGTGTTTCGTCGTCAATAAGAAGGTCAGAGGGATACAGTAAACCAGAAGTGAGGAATCGGAATCTATAACTCGTGTCACAGGAATGGTTCATAAAATAGTCTGTAAGAAGAGTCAGTCTTCTTGAACTTAAGTCGGCATTGTGGCATTTCTATTTAATTCCGATGCAATTTCTATGTTTCATCGCCAATAAGAAGGTCAGGGGAATACTGTAAACCTGAAGCGAAGTATCGGAATCTATAACTAGTGTCACAGGAATGGATCAAAGCATAGACAGTAAGAAGGGTCTGTCTTCTTGTACTTAAGTCGGCACTGCGCCTTTAGTATTTAATTCCGATGCAATTTTGGTGTTACATCGTCAATAAGAAGGTCTGAGGGATACTGTAAACCTGAAGTGAAGCATCGGAGTCTATAACTAGTGTCACAGGAATGGTTCAAAACATGGACAGTAGGAAGAGTCAGTCTTCTTGTACTTAAGTCGGCATTGTGACTTTACTATTTAATTCCGTTGCACTTTCAGTGTTTCATCGTCAATAAGAAGGTCCAAGGGATACAGTAAAATTGAAATCAAGCATCGGATTCTATAATTAGTGTCACAGGAATGGTTCAAAACATAGACAGTAGGAAGAGCCAGTCTACATGTACTTTAGTCGGCATTGTGCCTTTTGTATTTAATTCCGAGGCAATTTCTGTGTTTCATCGTCAATAAGAAGGTCAGAGGGATACAGTAAACCTGAACTGAAGCATCGGAATCGATAACTAGTGTCACAGGAATGGTTCAAAACATAGTCAGTAAGAAGAGTCAGTCTTCTTGTACTTAATTCGGCATTGTGCATTTTGTTTTTAATTCCGATGCAATTTCTGTGTTTCATCGTCAATACGAAGGACCAAGAGATACATTAAACCTGAAGTGAAGCATCGGAATCTATAACTAGTGTCACAGGAAAGGTTCAAAACATAGACAATAGGAAAGGTCAGTCTTCTTGTACTTAACTCGGCATTGTGCCCTTTTCAATATAATTCCGAAGCAATTACTGTGTTTCATCGTCAATAAGAAGGTCAGAGGGATACACTAAACCTGAAGTGAAGCATTGGAATCTCTAACTAGTGTCACAGGAATGGTTCAAAACATAGTCACTAAGAAGAGTCAGACTTCTTGTACTGAAGTCGGCATTGTGCCTTTTCTATTTAATTCCGATTCAATTTCTGTGTTTCATCGTCAATTAGGAGGTCAGAGGGATACCGTAAACCTGAAGTGAAGCATCGGAATCTCTAACTAGCGTCACAGGAATGGTTCAAAACATAGTCAGTAAGAAGAGTCAGTCTTCTTGTACTTAAGTCGGCATTGTATTTTTTCTATTTAATTCCGATTCAATTTCTGTATTTCATCGTCAATATGAAGGTCAGAGGGATACACTAAACCTGAAGTGAAGCATTGGAATCTCTAACTAGTGTCACAGGAATGGTTCAAAACATAGTCACTAAGAAGAGTCAGACTTCTTGTACTGAAGTCGGCATTGTGCCTTTTCTATTTAATTCCGATTCAATTTCTGTGTTTCATCGTCAATTAGGAGGTCAGAGGGATACCGTAAACCTGAAGTGAAGCATCGGAGTCTATAACTAGTGTCACAGGAATGGTTCAAAACATGGACAGTAGGAAGAGTCAGTCTTCTTGTACTTAAGTCGGCATTGTGACTTTACTATTTAATTCCGTTGCACTTTCAGTGTTTCATCGTCAATAAGAAGGTCCAAGGGATACAGTAAAATTGAAATCAAGCATCGGATTCTATAATTAGTGTCACAGGAATGGTTCAAAACATAGACAGTAGGAAGAGCCAGTCTACATGTACTTTAGTCGGCATTGTGCCTTTTGTATTTAATTCCGAGGCAATTTCTGTGTTTCATCGTCAATAAGAAGGTCAGAGGGATACAGTAAACCTGAACTGAAGCATCGGAATCGATAACTAGTGTCACAGGAATGGTTCAAAACATAGACAATAGGAAAAGTCAGTCTTCGTGTACTTAATTCCGCATTGTGCATTTTGTATTTAATTCCGATGCAATTTCTGTGTTTCATCGCCAATACGAAGGTCCAAGAGATACAGTAAACCTGAAGTGAAGCATCGGAATCTATAACTTGTGTCACAGGAATGGTTCAAAACATAGACAGTATGAAGAGTCAGTCTTCTTGTACTTAAGTCGGTATTGTGCACTTTTCAATTTAATTACGATGCAATTCCTGTGTTTCATCGTCAATAAGGAGAACAGAGGGATACACTAAACCTGAAGTGAAGCATCGGAATCTCTAACTAGTGTCACAGGAAAGGTTCAAAACATAGTCAGTAAGGAGGGTCAGTCTTCTTGTACTTAAGTCGGCATTGTGCCTTTTGCATTTAATTCCGATGCAATATCTGTGTTTAATCGTCAATAAGAAGGTCCAAGGGATACAGTAAACCTGAAGTGAAGTATCGGAATCTGTAAGTAGCGTCACAGGAATGGTTCAAAAGCATAGACAGTAAGAAGAGACTGTCTTCTTCTACTTAAGTCGGCATTGTGCCTTTTCTATTTAATTCCGATGCAATTTCTGTGCTTCATCGTCAATAAGAATGTCAGAGGGATGCAGTAAACCTGAAGTGAAGCATCGGAATATATAACTAGTGTCACAGGAATGGTTTAAAACATAGACAGTAGGAAGACTCAGTCTTCATGTACTTGAGTCGGGATTGTGCCTTTTGTATGTAATTCCGATGCAATTTCTGTGTTTCGTCGTCAATAAGAACGTCAGAGGGTCCAGTAAACCTGAAGGGAAGCATCAGAACCTATAACTAGTGTCACAGGAATGGTTCAAAACATAGACAGTAAGAAGAGTAAATCTACTTGTTCTTAAGTCGGCATTGTGCCTTTTGTATTTAATTCCGATGCAATTTCTGTGTTTCATCGTCAATAAGAAGGTCAGAGGGATACAGTAAACCTGAGGTGAAGAATCGGAATGTATAACTAGAGCCACAGGAATGGTTCAAAACATAGAAAGTAGGAAAGGTCAGTCTTCTTGTACTTAAGTCGGCATTGTGCCCTTTTTAATTTAATTCCGATGCAATTACTGTGTATCATCGTCAATAAGAAGGTCAGAGGGATACACTAAACCTGAAGTGAAGCTTCGGAATCTCTAACTAGTGTCGCAGGAATGGTTCAAAACATAGTCAGTAAGAAGAGTCAGTCTTCTTGTACTGAAGTCGGCATTGTGCATTTTGTATTTAATTCCGATGCAATATCTGTTTTTCATCGTCAATAACAAGGTCAGAGGGATACTGTAAACCTGAAGTGAAGCATCGGAATCTATAACTAGTGTCACAGGAATGGTTCAAAACATAGACAGTAAGATGGGACAGTCTTCTTGTACTTAAGTCGTCATTGTGACTTTAGTATTTAATTCCGATGCAATTTCGGTGTTCATCGTCAATAAGAAGGACAGAGGGATACAGTAAACCTGAAGTGAAGCATCAGAATCTATAACTAGTGTCACAGGAATGGTTCAAAGCATGGACAGTAGGAAGAGTCAGTCTTCTTGTACTTAAGTCTGCATTGTGCCTTTTGTATTTAATTCCGATGCAATTTCTGTGTTTCACCATCAGTAAGAAGGACCAAGTTATACAATAAACCTCAAGTGACGCATCGGAATCTATAACTGGGTTCACAGGAATCCTTCTAAACATAGACAGTAAGAAGAGTCAGTCTACTTGTACTTAAGTCGGCATTGTGCCTTTTATATTTAATTCCGATGCAATTTCTGTGTTTCATCGTCAATAAGAAGGTCAGAGGGATACAGTAAACCTGAAGTTAAGCATCGGAATCTGTAACTAGTGTCACAGGAATGGTTCAAAACATAGACAGTAGGAAGAGTCAGTCTTCTTGTACCTAAGTCGGCATTGTGCCCTTTTTAATTTAATTCCGATGCAATTACTGTGTATCATCGTCAATAAGAAGGTCAGAGGGATACACTAAACCTGAAGTGAAGCTTCGGAATCTCTAACTAGTGTCGCAGGAATGGTTCAAAACATAGTCAGTAAGAAGAGTCAGTCTTCTTGTACTGAAGTCGGCATTGTGCATTTTGTATTTAATTCCGATGCAATATCTGTTTTTCATCGTCAATAACAAGGTCAGAGGGATACAGTAAACCTGAAGTGAAGCATCGGAATCTATAACTAGTGTCACAGGAATGGTTTAAAACATGGACAGTAGGAAGAGTCAGTCCTCTTGTACTTAAGACGGCATTCTGCCTTTTGTATTTTATTCCGATGCAATTTCTGTGTTTCATCGTCAATAAGAAGGTCCAAGGGATACAGTAAACCCGAAGTGAAGCATCGGAATCTATAACTAGGTTCACAGTAATGGTTCAAAACTTAGACAGTAAGAAGAGTCAGTCTTCTTGTACTTAAGTCGGCATTGTGCCTTTTGTATTTAATTCCGATGCAATTTCTGTGTTTCATCGGCAATAAGAAGGTCAGAGGGATACAGTAAACCTGAAGTGAAGGATCGGAATCTATAACTAGTGTCACAGGAATAGTTCATACATAGAGAGTAGGAAGAGACAGTCTTCTTGTACCTAAGTCGGCATTGTGCCTTTTGTATTTAATTCCGATACATTTTCTGTGTTTCATCGTCAATAAGAGGGTCAGAGGGATACAGTAAACCAAAAGTAAAGCATCGGAATCTATAACTAGTGTCACAGGAATGGTTCAAAACATAGTCAGTAAAAAGAATTAGTCTTCTTGTACTTCAGTCGGCATTGTGCCTTTTAATTGAGTTCCGATGCAATTTCTGTGTTTCATCGTCAATTAGGAGGTCAGAGGGATACCGTAAACCTGAAGCATCGGAATCTCTAACTAGCGTCACAGGAATGGTTCAAAACATAGTCAGTAAGAAGAGTCAGTCTTCTTGTACTTAAGTCGGCATTGTGCCTTTTGTATTTAATTCCGATGCAATTTCTGTATTTCGTCGTCAATAGGAACGTCAGAGGGACACAGTAAACCTGAAGTGAAGCATCAGAATCTTTAACTAGTGTTACAGGAATGGTTCAAAACATAGACAGTAAGAAGAGTCAGTCTACTCGTACTTAAGTCGCCATTGTGCCTTTTGTATTTATTTCCGATGCAATCTCTGTGTTTTATCGTCAATAAGAAGGTCAGAGGGATACAGTAAACCTGTAGTGAAGAATCGGAATCTATAACTAGCGTCACAGGAATGGTTCAGAGCATAGGAAGTAGGAAGGGTCAGTCTTCTTGTACTTAAGTCGGCATTGTGCCTTTTTATTCAATTTCGGTGATATTTCTGTGTTTCGTCGTCAATAAGAAGGTCAGAGGGATTCAGTAAACCAGAAGTGAGGAATCGGAATCTATAACTAGTGTCACAGGAATGGTTCAAAAGATAGACAGTAAGATGAGTCAGTCTTCTTGGACTTAAGTCAGCATTGTGCCATTTCTATTTAATTCCGATGCAATTTCTGTGTTTCATCGCCAATAAGAAGGTCAGAGGGATACTGTAAACCTGATGTGAAGTATCGGAATCTATAACTAGTGTCACAGGAATGGTTCAAAGCATAGAAAGTAAGAAGAGTCAGTCTTCTTGTACTTAAGTCGGCATTGCGCCTTTTGTATCTAATTCCGATGCAGTTTCTGTGTTTCATCGTCAATAAGAATTTCCAAGGGATACAGAAAACCCGAAGTGAAGCATCGGAATCTATAACTAGGTTCACAGGAATGGTTCAAAACATAGACAGTAAGAAGAGTCAGTCTTCTTGTACTTAAGTCGGCATTGTGCATTTTGTATTTAATTCCGATGCAAATTCTGCGTTTCATCGGCAATAAGAAGGTCAGAGGGATACAGTAAACCTGAAGTGAAGCATCGGAATCTATAACTAGTGTCACAGGAATGGTTCATACATAGAGAGTAGGAAGATACAGTCTTCTTGTACTTAAGTCGGCATTGTGCCTTTTGTATTTAATTCCGATGCAATTTCTGTGTTTCATCGTCAATAAGAGAGTCAGAGAGATATAGTAAACCTGAAGTAACGCATCGGAAACCATAACTAGTGTCTCAGGAGTGGTTCAAAACATAGTCAGTAAAAAGAGTCAGTCTTCTTGTACTTAAGTCGGCATTGTGCCTTTTTATTCAATTTCGGTGATATTTCTGTGTTTCGTCGTCAATAAGAAGGTCAGAGGGATTCAGTAAACCAGAAGTGAGGAATCGGAATCTATAAGTAGTGTCACAGGAATGGTTCAAAAGATAGACAGTAAGATGAGTCAGTCTTCTTGAACTTAAGTCAGCATTGTGCCATTTCTATTTAATTCCGATGCAATTTCTGTGTTTCATCGTCAATAAGAAGGTCAGAGGGATGCCGTAAACCTGAAGTGAAGCATCGGAATCTCTAACTAGCGTCACAGGAATGGTTCAAAACATAGTCAGTAAGAAGAGTCAGTCTTCTTGTACTTAAATCGGCATTGTGCCTTTTGTATTTCATTCCGAGGCAATTTCTGTGTTTCGTCGTCAATAAAAAGGTCAGAGGGACACAGTAATCCTGAAGTGAAGAATCAGAATCTATAACTAGGGTTACAGGAATGGTTCAAAACATAGACAGTAAGAAGAGTCAGTCTACTTGTACTTAAGTCGGCATTGTGCCTTTTGTATTTAATTCCGATGCAATTTCTGTTTTTCATCGTCAATAAGAAGGTCAGAGGGATACAGTAAACCTGAAATGAAGCATCGGATTCTATAACTAGGTTCACAGGAATGGTTCAAAACATAGACAGTAAGAAGAGTCAGTCTTCTTGTACTTAAGTCGGCATTGTGCCTTTTGTATTTAATTCCGACGCAATTTCTGCGTTTCATCGGCAATAAGGAGGTCAGAGGGATACAGTAAACCTGAAGTGAACCACGAAATCTATAACTAGTGTCAAAGGAATGGTTCATTCATAAAGAGTAGGAAGAGACAGTCTTCTTGTACTTAAGTCGGCATTCTGCCTTTTGTATTTAAGTCCGATGCAATTTCTGTATTTCATCGTCAATATGAAGGTCAGAGGGATACTGTAAACCTGAAGTGAAGCATCGGAATCTATAACTAGTCTCACAGGAATTGTTCAAAGCATAGACAGTAAGAAGGGTCAGTCTTCTTGTACTTAAGTCGGCATTGTGCCTTTTGTATTTATTCCGATGCAATTTCTGTGTTTCGTCGTCAATAAGAAGGTCAGAGGGATACAGTAAGCCAGAAGTGAGGAATCGGAATCTATAACTAGTGTCACAGGAATGGTTCATAAAATAGTCTGTAAGAAGAGTCAGTCTTCTTGAACTTAAGTCGGCATTGTGGCATTTCTATTTAATTCCGATGCAATTTCTATGTTTCATCGCCAATAAGAAGGTCAGGGGGATACTGTAAACCTGAAGCGAAGTATCGGAATCTATAACTAGTGTCACAGGAATGGATCAAAGCATAGACAGTAAGAAGGGTCTGTCTTCTTGTACTTAAGTCGGCACTGCGCCTTTAGTATTTAATTCCGATGCAATTTCAGTGTTTCATCGTCAATAAGAAGGTCTGAGGGATACTGTAAACCTGAAGTGAAGCATCGGAGTCTATAACTAGTGTCACAGGAATGGTTCAAAACATGGACAGTAGGAAGAGTCAGTCTTCTTGTACTTAAGTCGGCATTGTGACTTTACTATTTAATTCCGTTGCACTTTCAGTGTGTCATCGTCAATAAGAAGGTCCAAGGGATACAGTAAAATTGAAATCAAGCATCGGATTCTATAACTAGTGTCACAGGAATGGTTCAAAACATAGACAGTAGGAAGAGCCAGTCTACATGTACTTTAGTCGGCATTGTGCCTTTTGTATTTAATTCCGAGGCAATTTCTGTGTTTCATCGTCAATAAGAAGGTCAGAGGGATACAGTAAACCTGAACTGAAGCATCGGAATCTATAACTAGTGTCACAGGAATGGTTCAAAACATAGTCAGTAAGAAGAGTCAGTCTTCTTGTACTTAATTCGGCATTGTGCATTTTGTTTTTAATTCCGATGCAATTTCTGTGTTTCATCGTCAATACGAAGGACCAAGAGATACAGTAAACCTGAAGTGAAGCATCGGAATCTATAACTAGTGTCACAGGAAAGGTTCAAAACATAGACAATAGGAAAGGTCAGTCTTCTTGTACTTAACTCGGCATTGTGCCCTTTTCTATATAATTCCTAAGCAATTACTGTGTTTCATCGTGAATAAGAAGGTCAGAGGGATACACTAAAACTGAAGTGAAGCATTGGAATCTCTAACTAGTGTCACAGGAATGGTTCAAAACATAGTCACTAAGAAGAGTCAGACTTCTTGTACTGAAGTCGGCATTGTGCTCTTTGTATTTAATTCCGATGCAATATCTGTGTTTCATCGTCAATAAGAAGGTCAGAGGGATACAGTAAACCTGAAGTGAAGGATCGGAATCTATAACTAGTGTCACAGGAATAGTTCATACATAGAGAGTAGGAAGAGACAGTCTTCTTGTACTTAAGTCGGCATTGTGCCTTTTGTATTTAATTCCGATACATTTTCTGTGTTTCATCGTCAATAAGAGGGTCAGAGGGATACAGTAAACCAAAAGTAAAGCATCGGAATCTATAACTAGTGTCACAGGAATGGTTCAAAACATAGTCAGTAAAAAGAATTAGTCTTCTTGTACTTCAGTCGGCATTGTGCCTTTTAATTGAGTTCCGATGCAATTTCTGTGTTTCATCGTCAATTAGGAGGTCAGAGGGATACCGTAAACCTGAAGCATCGGAATCTCTAACTAGCGTCACAGGAATGGTTCAAAACATAGTCAGTAAGAAGAGTCAGTCTTCTTGTACTTAAGTCGGCATTGTGCCTTTTGTATTTAATTCCGATGCAATTTCTGTATTTCGTCGTCAATAGGAACGTCAGAGGGACACAGTAAACCTGAAGTGAAGCATCAGAATCTTTAACTAGTGTTACAGGAATGGTTCAAAACATAGACAGTAAGAAGAGTCAGTCTACTCGTACTTAAGTCGCCATTGTGCCTTTTGTATTTATTTCCGATGCAATCTCTGTGTTTTATCGTCAATAAGAAGGTCAGAGGGATACAGTAAACCTGTAGTGAAGAATCGGAATCTATAACTAGCGTCACAGGAATGGTTCAGAGCATAGGAAGTAGGAAGGGTCAGTCTTCTTGTACTTAAGTCGGCATTGTGCCTTTTTATTCAATTTCGGTGATATTTCTGTGTTTCGTCGTCAATAAGAAGGTCAGAGGGATTCAGTAAACCAGAAGTGAGGAATCGGAATCTATAACTAGTGTCACAGGAATGGTTCAAAAGATAGACAGTAAGATGAGTCAGTCTTCTTGAACTTAAGTCAGCATTGTGCCATTTCTATTTAATTCCGATGCAATTTCTGTGTTTCATCGCCAATAAGAAGGTCAGAGGGATACTGTAAACCTGAAGTGAAGTATCGGAATCTATAACTAGTGTCACAGGAATGGTTCAAAGCATAGAAAGTAAGAAGAGTCAGTCTTCTTGTACTTAAGTCGGCATTGCGCCTTTTGTATCTAATTCCGATGCAGTTTCTGTGTTTCATCGTCAATAAGAATTTCCAAGGGATACAGAAAACCCGAAGTGAAGCATCGGAATCTATAACTAGGTTCACAGGAATGGTTCAAAACATAGACAGTAAGAAGAGTCAGTCTTCTTGTACTTAAGTCGGCATTGTGCATTTTGTATTTAATTCCGATGCAAATTCTGCGTTTCATCGGCAATAAGAAGGTCAGAGGGATACAGTAAACCTGAAGTGAAGCATCGGAATCTATAACTAGTGTCACAGGAATGGTTCATACATAGAGAGTAGGAAGATACAGTCTTCTTGTACTTAAGTCGGCATTGTGCCTTTTGTATTTAATTCCGATGCAATTTCTGTGTTTCATCGTCAATAAGAGGGTCAGAGAGATATAGTAAACCTGAAGTAACGCATCGGAAACCATAACTAGTGTCTCAGGAGTGGTTCAAAACATAGTCAGTAAAAAGAGTCAGTCTTCTTGTACTTAAGTCGGCATTGCGCCTTTTGTATCTAATTCCGATGCAGTTTCTGTGTTTCATCGTCAATAAGAATTTCCAAGGGATACAGAAAACCCGAAGTGAAGCATCGGAATCTATAACTAGGTTCACAGGAATGGTTCAAAACATAGACAGTAAGAAGAGTCAGTCTTCTTGTACTTAAGTCGGCATTGTGCCTTTTGTATTTAATTCCGACGCAATTTCTGCGTTTCATCGGCAATAAGGAGGTCAGAGGGATACAGTAAACCTGAAGTGAAGCATCGAAATCTATAACTAGTGTCAAAGGAATGGTTCATTCATAAAGAGTAGGAAGAGACAGTCTTCTTGTACTTAAGTCGGCATTCTGCCTTTTGTATTTAAGTCCGATGCAATTTCTGTATTTCATCGTCAATATGAACGTCAGAGGGATACTGTAAACCTGAAGTGAAGCATCGGAATCTATAACTAGTCTCACAGGAATTGTTCAAAGCATAGACAGTAAGAAGGGTCAGTCTTCTTGTACTTAAGTCGGCATTATGCCTTTTGTATTTATTCCGATGCAATTTCTGTGTTTCGTCGTCAATAAGAAGGTCAGAGGGATACAGTAAACCAGAAGTGAGGAATCGGAATCTATAACTAGTGTCACAGGAATGGTTCATAAAATAGTCTGTAAGAAGAGTCAGTCTTCTTGAACTTAAGTCGGCATTGTGGCATTTCTATTTAATTCCGATGCAATTTCTATGTTTCATCGCCAATAAGAAGGTCAGGGGGATACTGTAAACCTGAAGCGAAGTATCGGAATCTATAACTAGTGTCACAGGAATGGATCAAAGCATAGACAGTAAGAAGGGTCTGTCTTCTTGTACTTAAGTCGGCACTGCGCCTTTAGTATTTAATTCCGATGCAATTTCGGTGTTTCATCGTCAATAAGAAGGTCTGAGGGATACTGTAAACCTGAAGTGAAGCATCGGAGTCTATAACTAGTGTCACAGGAATGGTTCAAAACATGGACAGTAGGAAGAGTCAGTCTTCTTGTACTTAAGTCGGCATTGTGACTTTACTATTTGATTCCGTTGCACTTTCAGTGTTTCATCGTCAATAAGAAGGTCCAAGGGATACAGTAAAATTGAAATCAAGCATCGGATTCTATAACTAGTGTCACAGGAATGGTTCAAAACATAGACAGTAGGAAGAGCCAGTCTACATGTACTTTAGTCGGCATTGTGCCTTTTGTATTTAATTCCGAGGCAATTTCTGTGTTTCATCGTCAATAAGAAGGTCAGAGGGATACAGTAAACCTGAACTGAAGCATCGGAATCTATAACTAGTGTCACAGGAATGGTTCAAAACATAGTCAGTAAGAAGAGTCAGTCTTCTTGTACTTAATTCGGCATTGTGCATTTTGTTTTTAATTCCGATGCAATTTCTGTGTTTCATCGTCAATACGAAGGACCAAGAGATACAGTAAACCTGAAGTGAAGCATCGGAATCTATAACTAGTGTCACAGGAAGGGTTCAAAACATAGACAATAGGAAAGGTCAGTCTTCTTGTACTTAACTCGGCATTGTGCCCTTTTCTATATAATTCCGAAGCAATTACTGTGTTTCATCGTCAATAAGAAGGTCAGAGGGATACACTAAAACTGAAGTGAAGCATTGGAATCTCTAACTAGTGTCACAGGAATGGTTCAAAACATAGTCACTAAGAAGAGTCAGACTTCTTGTACTGAAGTCGGCATTGTGCTCTTTGTATTTAATTCCGATGCAATATCTGTGTTTCATCGTCAATAAGAAGGTCAGAGGGATACAGTAAACCTGAAGTGAAGCATCGGAAACTATAACTAGTGTCACAGGAATGGTTCAAAACATAGACAATAGGAAGAGTCAGTCTTCTTGTACTTAGTTCCGCATTGTGCATTTTGTATTTAATTCCGATGCAATTTCTCTGTTTCATCGCCAATACGAAGGTCCAAGAGATACAGTAAACCTGAAGTGAAGCATCGGAATCTATAACTTGTGTCACAGGAATGGTTCAAAACATAGACAGTATGAAGAGTCAGTCTTCTTGTACTTAAGTCGGTATTGTGCACTTTTCAATTTAATTCCGATGCAATTCCTGTGTTTCATCGTCAATAAGGAGATCAGAGGGATACTGTAAACCTGAAGTGAAGCATCGGAATCTATAACTAGTGTCACAGGAATGGTTCAAAACATAGACAGTAAGAAGGGACAGTCTTCTTGTACTTAAGTCGTCATTGTGACTTTAGTTTTTAATTCCGATGCAATTTCGGTGTTCATCGTAAATAAGAAGGACAGAGGGATACAGTAAACCTGAAGTGAAGCATCAGAATCTATAACTAGTGTCACAGGAATGGTTCAAAGCATGGACAGTAGGAAGAGTCAGTCTTCTTGTACTTAAGTCTGCATTGTGTCTTTTGTATTTAATTCCGATGCAATTTCTGTGTTTCACCATCAATAAGAAGGACCAAGTTATACAGTAAACCTGAAGTGACGCATCGGAATCTATAACTGGGTTCACAGGAATCTTTCTAAACATAGACAGTAAGAAGAGTCAGTCTACTTGTACTTAAGTCGGCATTGTGCCTTTTATATTTAATTCCGATGCAATTTCTGTGTTTCATCGTCAATAAGAAGGTCAGAGGGATACAGTAAACCTGAAGTTAAGCATCGGAAACTGTAACTAGTGTCACAGGAATGGTTCAAAACATAGACAGTAGGAAGAGTCAGTCTTCTTGTACCTAAGTAGGCATTGTGCCCTTTTTAATTTAATTCCGATGCAATTACTGTGTATTATCGTCAATAAGAAGGTCAGAGGGATACACTAAACCTGAAGTGAAGCTTCGGAATCTCTAACTAGTGTCGCAGGAATGGTTCAAAACATAGTCAGTAAGAAGAGTCAGTTTTCTTGTACTGAAGTCGGCATTGTGCATTTTGTATTTAATTCCGATGCAATATCTGTTTTTCATCGTCAATAACAAGGTCAGAGGGATACAGTAAACCTGAAGTGAAGCATCGGAATCTATAACTAGTGTCACAGGAATGGTTTAAAACATGGACAGTAGGAAGAGTCAGTCTTCTTGTACTTAAGTCGGCATTGTGCCTTTTGTATTTAATTCCGATGCAATTTCTGTGATTTATCGACAATAAGAAGATCAGAGGGATACAGAAAAGCTGAAGTGAAGCATCAGAACCTATAACTAGTGTCACAGGAATGGTTCAAAACATAGACAGTAAGAAGAGTAAATCTACTTGTTCTTAAGTCGGCATTGTGCCTTTTGTATTTAATTCCGATGCAATTTCTGTGTTTCATCGTCAATAAGAAGGTCAGAGGGATACAGTAAACCTGAGGTGAAGAATCGGAATGTATAACTAGAGCCACAGGAATGGTTCAAAACATAGAAAGTAGGAAGAGTCAGTCTTCTTGTACTTAAGTCGGCATTGTGCCTTTTGTATTTAATTCCGATGCAATTTCTGTTTTTCATCGTCAATAAGAAGGTCAGAGGGATACAGTAAACCTGAAATGAAGCATCGGATTCTATAACTAGGTTCACAGGAATGGTTCAAAACATAGACAGTAAGAAGAGTCAGTCTTCTTGTACTTAAGTCGGCATTGTGCCTTTTGTATTTAATTCCGACGCAATTTCTGTGTTTCATCGGCAATAAGGAGGTCAGAGGGATACAGTAAACCTGAAGTGAAGCATCGTAATCTATAACTAGTGTCAAAGGAATGGTTCATTCATAAAGAGTAGGAAGAGACAGTCTTCTTGAACTTAAGTCGGCATTGTGGCATTTCTATTTAATTCCGATGCAATTTCTATGTTTCATCGCCAATAAGAAGGTCAGGGGGATACTGTAAACCTGAAGCGAAGTATCGGAATCTATAACTAGTGTCACAGGAATGGATCAAAGCATAGACAGTAAGAAGGGTCTGTCTTCTTGTACTTAAGTCGGCACTGCGCCTTTAGTATTTAATTCCGATGCAATTTCGGTGTTTCATCGTCAATAAGAAGGTCTGAGGGATACTGTAAACCTGAAGTGAAGCATCGGAGTCTATAACTAGTGTCACAGGAATGGTTCTAAACATGGACAGTAGGAAGAGTCAGTCTTCTTGTACTTAAGTCGGCATTGTGACTTTACTATTTAATTCCGTTGCACTTTCAGTGTTTCATCGTCAATAAGAAGGTCCAAGGGATACAGTAAAATTGAAATCAAGCATCGGATTCTATAACTAGTGTCACAGGAATGGTTCAAAACATAGACAGTAGGAAGAGCCAGTCTACATGTACTTTAGTCGGCATTGTGCCTTTTGTATTTAATTCCGAGGCAATTTCTGTGTTTCATCGTCAATAAGAAGGTCAGAGGGATACAGTAAACCTGAACTGAAGCATCGGAATCTATAACTAGTGTCACAGGAATGGTTCAAAACATAGTCAGTAAGAAGAGTCAGTCTTCTTGTACTTAATTCGGCATTGTGCATTTTGTTTTTAATTCCGATGCAATTTCTGTGTTTCATCGTCAATACGAAGGACCAAGAGATACAGTAAACCTGAAGTGAAGCATCGGAATCTATAACTAGTGTCACAGGAAAGGTTCAAAACATAGACAATAGGAAAGGTCAGTCTTCTTGTACTTAACTCGGCATTGTGCCCTTTTCTATATAATTCCGAAGCAATTACTGTGTTTCATCGTCAATAAGAAGGTCAGAGGGATACACTAAACCTGAAGTGAAGCATTGGAATCTCTAACTAGTGTCACAGGAATGGTTCAAAACATAGTCACTAAGAAGAGTCAGACTTCTTGTACTGAAGTCGGCATTGTGCTCTTTGTATTTAATTCCGATGCAATATCTGTGTTTCATCGTCAATAAGAAGGTCAGAGGGATACAGTAAACCTGAAGTGAAGCATCGGAAACTATAACTAGTGTCACAGGAATGGTTCAAAACATAGACAATAGGAAGAGTCAGTCTTCTTGTACTTAATTCCGCATTGTGCATTTTGTATTTAATTCCGATGCAATTTCTCTGTTTCATAGCCAATACGAAGGTCCAAGAGATACAGTAAACCTGAAGTGAAGCATCGGAATCTATAACTTGTGTCACAGGAATGGTTCAAAACATAGACAGTATGAAGAGTCAGTCTTCTTGTACTTAAGTCGGTATTGTGCACTTTTCAATTTAATTCCGATGCAATTCCTGTGTTTCATCGTCAATAAGGAGATCAGAGGGATACTGTAAACCTGAAGTGCAGCATCGGAATCTATAACTAGTGTCACAGGAATGGTTCAAAACATAGACAGTAAGAAGGGACAGTCTTCTTGTACTTAAGTCGTCATTGTGACTTTAGTATTTAATTCCGATGCAATTTCGGTGTTCATCGTAAATAAGAAGGACAGAGGGATACAGTAAACCTGAAGTGAAGCATCAGAATCTATAACTAGTGTCACAGGAATGGTTCAAAGCATGGACAGTAGGAAGAGTCAGTCTTCTTGTACTTAAGTCTGCATTGTGTCTTTTGTATTTAATTCCGATGCAATTTCTGTGTTTCACCATCAATAAGAAGGACCAAGTTATACAGTAAACCTGAAGTGACGCATCGGAATCTATAACTGGGTTCACAGGAATCTTTCTAAACATAGACAGTAAGAAGAGTCAGTCTACTTGTACTTAAGTCGGCCTTGTGCCTTTTATATTTAATTCCGATGCAATTTCTGTGTTTCATCGTCAATAAGAAGGTCAGAGGGATACAGTAAACCTGAAGTTAAGCATCGGAAACTGTAACTAGTGTCACAGGAATGGTTCAAAACATAGACAGTAGGAAGAGTCAGTCTTCTTGTACCTAAGTAGGCATTGTGCCCTTTTTAATTTAATTCCGATGCAATTACTGTGTATTATCGTCAATAAGAAGGTCAGAGGGATACACTAAACCTGAAGTGAAGCTTCGGAATCTCTAACTAGTGTCGCAGGAATGGTTCAAAACATAGTCAGTAAGAAGAGTCAGTCTTCTTGTACTGAAGTCGGCATTGTGCATTTTGTATTTAATTCCGATGCAATATCTGTTTTTCATCGTCAATAACAAGGTCAGAGGGATACAGTAAACCTGAAGTGAAGCATCGGAATCTATAACTAGTGTCACAGGAATGGTTTAAAACATGGACAGTAGGAAGAGTCAGTCTTCTTGTACTTAAGTCGGCATTGTGCCTTTTGTATTTAATTCCGATGCAATTTCTGTGATTTATCGACAATAAGAAGATCAGAGGGATACAGAAAAGCTGAAGTGAAGCATCAGAACCTATAACTAGTGTCACAGGAATGGTTCAAAACATAGACAGTAAGAAGAGTAAATCTACTTGTTCTTAAGTCGGCATTGTGCCTTTTGTATTTAATTCCGATGCAATTTCTGTGTTTCATCGTCAATAAGAAGGTCAGAGGGATACAGTAAACCTGAGGTGAAGAATCGGAATGTATAACTAGAGCCACAGGAATGGTTCAAAACATAGAAAGTAGGAAGAGTCAGTCTTCTTGTACTTAAGTCGGCATTGTGCCTTTTCTATTTAATTCCGATGCGATTTCTGTGTTTCATCGTCAATAAGAAGGTCAGAGGGATACAGTAAACCTGAAGTGAGGCATCGGAATCTATAACTAGTGTCACAGGAATGGTTCAAACATAGACAGTAAGAAGAGTCAGTCTTCTTGTACTTAAGTCGGCATTGTGCCTTTTCTATCTAATTCCGACGCAATTTCTGTGTTTCATCGTCAATAAGAAGTTCAGAGGGATACTGTAAACCTGAAGTGAAGCATCGGAATCTATAACTAGTGTCACAGGAATGGTTCAAAACATAGACAGTAAGAAGGGACAGTCTTCTTGTACTTAAGTCGGCATTGTGACTTTAGTATTTAATTCCGATGCAATTTCGGTGTTCATCGTAAATAAGAAGGACAGAGGGATACAGTAAACCTGAAGTGAAGCATCAGAATCTATAACTAGTGTCACAGGAATGGTTCAAAGCATGGACAGTAGGAAGAGTCAGTCTTCTTGTACTTAAGTCTGCATTGTGCATTTTGTATTTTATTCCGATGCAATTTCTGTGTTTCACCATCAATAAGAAGGACCAAGTTATACAGTAAACCTGAAGTGACGCATCGGAATCTATAACTGGGTTCACAGGAATCTTTCTAAACATAGACAGTAAGAAGAGTCAGTCTACTTGTACTTAAGTCGGCATTGTGCCTTTTATATTTAATTCCGATGCAATTTCTGTGTTTCATCGTCAATAAGAAGGTCAGAGGGATACAGTAAACCTGAAGTTAAGCATCGGAATCTGTAACTAGTGTCACAGGAATGGTTCAAAATATAGACAGTAGGAAGAGTCAGTCTTCTTGTACCTAAGTCGGCATTGTGCCCTTTTTAATTTAATTCCGATGCAATTACTGTGTATCATCGTCAATAAGAAGGTCAGAGGGATACACTAAACCTGAAGTGAAGCTTCGGAATCTCTAACTAGTGTCGCAGGAATGGTTCAAAACATAGTCAGTAAGAAGAGTCAGTCTTCTTGTACTGAAGTCGGCATTGTGCATTTTGTATTTAATTCCGATGCAATATCTGTTTTTCATCGTCAATAACAAGGTCAGAGGGATACAGTAAACCTGAAGTGAAGCATCGGAATCTATAACTAGTGTCACAGGAATGGTTTAAAACATGGACAGTAGGAAGAGTCAGTCCTCTTGTACTTAAGTCGGCATTGTGCCTTTTGTATTTAATTCCGATGCAATTTCTGTGTTTCATCGTCAATAAGAAGGTCCAAAGGATACAGTAAACCTGAAGTGAAGCATCGGAATCTATAACTAGGTTCACAGGAATGGTTCAAATCATAGACCGTAAGAAGAGTCAGTCTTCTTGTACTTAAGTCGGCATTGTGCCTTTTGTATTTAATTCCGTTGCAATTTCTGTGTTTCATCGTGAATAAGAAGGTCAGAGGGATACAGTAAACCTGAAGTGAAGCATTGGAATCTGTAACTAGTGTCACAGGAACGGTTCAAAACATAGACAATAGGAAGAGTAAGTCTTCTTGTACTTAGGTCGGCATTGTGACTTTTCTATTTAATTCCGTTGCACTTTCTGTGTTTCATCGTTAATAAGAAGGTCCAAGGGATACAGCAAACCTGAAATGAAGCATCGGATTCTATAACTAGTGTCACAGGAATGGTTCAATCCATAGACAGTACGAAGAGTCAGTCTACATGTACTTCACTCGGCATTGTGCCTTTTGTATTTAATTCCGAGCAATTTCTGTGTTTCATCGTCAATAAGAAGGTCAGCGGGATACAGTAAACCTGAAGTGAAGCATAGGAATCTATAACTAGTGTCACAGGAATGGTTCTAAACATAGTCAGTAAGAAGAGTGAGTCTTCTTGTACTTAATTTGGCATTGTGCATTTTGTATTTAATTTCGATTCTATTTCTGTGTTTCATTGTCAATAAGATGGTCCAAGGGATACAGTGAACCTGAAGTGAAAAATCGGAATCTGTAACTAGCGTTACAGGAATGGTTCAAAACATAGCCAGTAAGAAGAGTCTGTCTTCTTGTACATAAGTCGGCATTGTGCCTTTTCTATTTAATTCCGATGCAATTTCTGTGTTCCATCGTCAATAAGAAGGTCAGAGGGATGCAGTAAACCTGAAGTGAAGCATAAGAATACATATCTAATGTCACAGGAATGGTTTAAAACATAGACAGTAGGAAGACTCAGTCTTCATGTACTAATGTCGGCATTGTGAAATTTGTATTTAATTCCGATGCAATTTCTGTGTTTCGTCGTCAATAAGAAGGTCAGAGGGACACAGTAAACCTGAAGTGAAGCAACGGAATCCGTAACTAGTGTCACAGGAATGGTTAAAAAAAAAAAAAAAAACATTAGGAAGAGTCAGTCTTCTTGTACTTAAGCCGGAATTGTGCATTTTCAATTAAATTCCGTTGCACTTTCTGTGTTTCATCGTCAATAAGAAGGTCAGAGGGATACAGCAAACCTGACGTCAAGCATCGTAATGTATAACTAGTGTCGCAGGAATGGTTCAAAACATAGAAAGAAGAGTCAGTCTGCTTGTACTTAAGTCGTCATTGTGCCTTTTCTATTTTTATTCCGATGCAATTTCTGTGTTTCATCGTCAATAAGAAGGTCAGAGGTATACAGTAAACCTTAAGTGAATCATCTTAAATTATAACTAGTGTCACAGGAATGGTTCCAAACATAGTCAGTAAGAAGAGTCAGTCTTCTTGTACTTACGTCGGCTTTGTGCCTTTTGTATTTAATTCCGATGCAATATCTGTGTTTCATCGTCAATAAGATGGTCCAAGGGATACAGTAAACCTGAAGAGAAGCATCGGAATCTGTAACTAGCGTCACAGGAATGGTTCAAAACATAGACAGTAAGAAGAGACAGGCTTCTTGTACTTAAGTCGGCATTGTGCATTTTCTATTTAATTCCGATGCAATTTCTGTGTTTCATCGTCGATAAGAAGGTCAGAGGGATACAGTAAACCTGAAGTGAAGCATCGGAATCTATAACTAGTGTCACAGGAAGGGTTCAAATCATAGTCAGTAAGAAGAGTCAGTCTTCTTGTACTTATGTCGGCATTGTGCCCCTTGTATTTAATTCCGATGCAATTTCTGTGTTTCATCGTCAATAAGAAGGTCCAGGGGATACAGTAAACCTGAAGTGAAGCATCGGAATCTCTAACTGGTGTCACATGAATGTTTCAAAACATAGTCAGTAAGAAGAGTCTGTCTTCTTGTACTTACGTCTGCTTTGTGCCTTTTGTATTTAATTTCGATGCAATATCTGTGTTTCATCGTCAATAAGATGGTCCAAGGGATACAGTAAACCTGAAGAGAAGCATCGGAATCTGTAACTAGCGTCACAGGAATGGTTCAAAACATAGACAGTAAGAAGAGACAGGATTCTTGTACTTAAGTCGGCATTGTGCATTTTCCATTTAATTCCGATGCAATTACTGTGTTTCATCGTCGATAAGAAGGTCAGAGGGATACAGTAAACCTGAAGTGAAGCATCGGAATCTATAACTAGTGTCACAGGAGTGGTTCAAAACATAGACAGTAGGAAGAGTCAGTCTTCTTGTACTTAAGTTGGCATTGTGCCTTTTCTATTTAAATCCGATGCAAATTCTGTGTTTCGTCGTCAATAAGAAGGTCAGAGGGATACAGTAAACCTGAAGTGAAGCATCGGATTCTGTAACTACCGTCACAGGAATGGTTCAAAGCAGTCAGAAAGAAGGGTTAGTCTTCATGTACTTAAGTCGGCAATGTGGCTTTTCTATTTAATTCCGATGCACTTTCTGTGTTTCATCGTCAATAAGAAGGTCCAAATGGTACAGTAAACCTGATATGAAGCTCGGAATCTATAACTAGTGTCACAGGAATGTTTCAAAACATAGGCAGTAGGAGGAGTCAGTCTACATGTACTTAAGTCGGCATTGTGCCGTTTGTATTTAATTCCGATGCAATTTCTGTGTTTCATCGTCAATAAGAAGGTCCATGGGATACAGTAAACCTGAAGTGAAGCATCGGAATCTGTAACTTGCTTCACTGGAATGGTTCAAAACATAGTCAGTAAGAAGAGTCAGTCTTCTTGTACTTAAGTCGGCATTGTGCCTTTTCTATTTAATTCCGATGAAATTTCTGTGTTTCATCGTCAATAAGATCGTCCAACGGATACAGTAAACCTGATGTGAAGCATCGAAATCTATAACTAGTGTCACAGGAATGGTTCCAACATAGATTGTAGGAAGAGTCAGTCTTCTTGTACTTAAGTTGGCATTGTGCCTTTTCTATTTAATTCCGATGCAATTTCTGTGTTTCATCGTCAATAGGTAGGTCAGAGGGATACAGTAACTCTGAAGTGAAGCATCGGAATCTGTAACTAGCGTCACAGGAATGGTTCAAAACATAGACAGTAAGAAGAGTCAGTCTTCTTGTACTTAAGTCGGCATTGTGCCTTTTCTATTTAATTCCTATGCAATTTCTGTGTTTCATCTTCAATAAGAAGGTACAAGGGATACAGTAAACCTGAAGTGAAGCATCGGAATCTATAACTAGTGTAACAGGAATGGTTCAAATCATAGTCAGTAAGATGAGTCAGTCTTCTTGTACTTAAGTAGCCATTGTGCCTTTTCTATTTAATTCCGATGCAATATCTGTGTTTCAACGTCAATAAGAAGGTCAGAGGGATACAGTAAACCTGAAGTGAAGCATCGGAATCTATAACTAGTGTCACAGGAATGGTTCCAAACATAGTCAGTAAGAAGAGTCAGTCTTCTTGTACTTAAGTCGGCTTTGTGCCTTTTCTATTTATTTCCGATGCAATTTCTGTATTTCATCGTCAATACGAAGGTCCAAGGGATACAGTAAATCTGAAGTGAATCATCGGAATCTATAACCAGTGTCACAGGAATGGTTCAAAACATAGTCAGTACGAAGAGTCAGTCTTCTTGAACTTAAGTCGGCATTGTGCTTTTGTATTTAATTCCGATGCAATTTCTGTGTTTCATCGTCAATAAGAAGGTCCAAGGGATACAGAAAACCGACAGTGAAGCATCGGAATCTATAACTAGTGTCACAGGAGTGGTTCAAAACATAGAAAGAAGAGTTAGGCTGCTTGTACTTAAGTCGGCATTGTGCCTTTTCTATTTAATTCCGATGGAATATCTGTGTTTCATCGTCAATAAGAAGGTCCAAGGGATAAAGTAAACCTGAAGTGAAGCATCGGAATCAATAACTAGTGCCACAGGAATGGTTCAAAAGATAGACAGTAAGAAGAGTCAGTCTTCTTGTACTTAAGTCGGCATCTTGCACTTTTCATAATAATTCCGATGTAATTACTGTGTTTCATCGTCAATAAGAAGGTCAGAGGGATACAATAAACCTGAAGTGAAGCATCGGAATCTCTAGTGTCACAGGAATGGTTCAAAACATAGTCAGTAAGAAGAGTGAATCTTCTTGTACTTACGTCGGCTTTGTGCCTTTTGTATTTAATTCCGATGCATTTTCTGTGTTTCATCGTCAATAAGAAGGACAGAGGAATACAGTAAATCTGAAGTGAAGCGTCGGAATCTATAACTAGTGTCACGAGAATGGTTCAAAACATCGTCAGTAAGAAGAGTCAGTCTTCTTGTACTTAAGTCGGCATTGTGCCTTTTGTATTTAATTCCGATGCAATTTCTGTGTTTCATCGTCAACAAGAAGGTCCAAGGGATACAGTAAACCTGATGTGAAGCATCATAATCTATAACTAGTGTCACAGGAATGGTTCCAACATAGACTGTAGGAAGAGTCAGTCTTCTTGTACTTAAGTCGGCATTGTGCCTTTTGTATTTATTTCCGATGCAATTTCTGTGTTTCATCGTCAATATGAAGGTCCAAGGGATACAGTAAACCTGAAGTGAATCATCGGAATCTATAACAAGTGTCACAGGAATGGCTCAAATCTTAGTCAGTAAGAAGAGTCAGTCTTCTTGTACTTAGGTCGGCATTGTGCCCCTTGTATTTAATTCCGACGCATTTTCTGTGTTTCATCGTCAATAGGAATTTCCAAGGGATACAGTAAACCTGAAGTGAAGCATCGGAATCAATAACTAGTGCCACAGGAATGGTTCAAAACATAGACAGTAAGAAGAGTCAGTCTTCTTGTACTTAAGTCGGCATTGTGCCCTTTTCAATATAATTCCGATGTAATTACTGTGTTTCATCGTCAATAAGAAGGTCAGAGGGATGCAGCAAACCTGAAGTGAAGCATCGGAATCTCTAGTGTCACAGGTATGGTTCAAAACATAGTCAGTAAGAGCAGTCAGTCTTCTTGTACTTACGTCGGCTTTGAGCCTTTTGTATTTAATTCCGATGCAATATCAGTGTTTCATCGTCAATAAGAAGGTCCAAGGGATACAGTAAACCTGAAGAGAAGCATCGGAATCTGTAACTAGCGTCACAGGAATGGTTCAAAATATAGACAGTAAGAAGAGACAGTCTTCTTGTACTTAAGTCGGCGTTGTGCCTTTTCTATTTAATTCCGATGCAATTTATATGCTTCATCGGCAATATGAAGGTCAGAGGGATACAGTAAACCTGAAGTGAAGCATCGGAATCTATAACTAGTGTCACAGGACTGGTTCGAAACATAGACAGTAGGAAGAGTCAGTCTTCTTGTACTTAAGTCGGCATTGTGCCTTTTCTATTTCATTCCGATGCAATTTCTGTGTTTCATCGTCAATAAGATGGTCAGAGGGATACAGTAAACCTGAAGTGAAGCATTGGATTCTGTAACTACCGTCACAGGAATGGTACAAAACAGTCAGAAAGAAGGGTTAGTCTTCTTGTACATAAGTCGGCATTGTGCCTTTTCTATTTAATTCCGATGCACTTTCTGTGTTTCATCGTCAATAAGAAGGTCCAAGGGATACAGTAAACCTGATATGAAGCATCGGAATCTATAACTAGTGTCACAGGAATGTTTCAAAACGTAGCCAGTAGGAGGAGTTAGTCTAGATGTACTTAAGTCGGCATTGTGCCTTTTGTATTTATTTCCGATGATATTTCTGTGTTTCATCGTCAGTATGAAGGTCCAAGGGATACAGTAAACCTGAAGTGAATCATCGGAATCTATAACAAGTGTCACAGGAATGGCTCAAATCTTAGTCAGTAAGAAGAGTCAGTCTTCTTGTACATAGGTCGGCATTGTGCCCCTTGTATTTAATTCCGATGCATTTTCTGTGTTTCATCGTCAATAGGAAGGTCCAAGGGATACGGTAAACCTGAAGTGAAGCATCGGAATCAATAACTAGTGCCACAGGAATGGTTCAAAACATAGACAGTAAGAAGAGTCAGTCTTCTTGTACTTAAGTCGGCATTGTGCCCTTTTCAATATAATTCCGATGTAATTACTGTGTTTCATCGTCAATAAGAAGGTCAGAGGGATACAGCAAACCTGAAGTGAAGCATCGGAATCTCTAGTGTCACAGGTATGGTTCAAAACATAGTCAGTAAGAGGAGTCAGTCTTCTTGTACTTACGTCGGCTTTGTGCCTTTTGTATTTAATTCCGATGCAATATCAGTGTTTCATCGTCAATAAGAAGGTCCAAGGGATACAGTTAACCTGAAGGGAAGCATCGGAATCTGTAACTAGCGTCACAGGAATGGTTCAAAACATAGACAGTAAGAAGAGTCAGCCTTCTTGTACTCAAGTCGGCATTGTGCCTTTTCTATTTAATTCCTATGCAATTTCTGTGTTTCATCTTCAATAAGAAGGTCCAAGGGATACAGTAAACCTGAAGTGAAGCATCGGATTCTATAACTAGTGTCACAGGAATGGTTCAAATCATAGACAGTAAGATGAGTCAGTCTTCTTGTACTTAAGTCGGCATTGTGCCTTTTCTGTTTAATTTCGATGCAATTTCTGTGTTTCATCGTCAATAAGAAGGTCAGAGGGATACAGAAAACCTGAAGTGAAACATCGGAATCTATAACTAGTGTCACAGGAATGGTTTAAATCATAGTCAGTAAGAAGAGTCAGTCTTCTTGTACTTAAGTCGGCATTGTGCCTTTTCTGTTTAATTCCGATGCAATTTCTGTGTTTCATCGTCAATAAGAAGGTCAGAGGGATACAGAAAACCTGAAGTGAAACATCGGAATCTATAACTAGTGTCACAGGAATGGTTCAAAACATAGTCAGTATGAAGAGTCAGTCTTCTTGAACTTAAGTCGGCATTGTGCTTTTGTATTTAATTCCAATGCAAAATCTGTGTTTCATCGTCAATAAGAAGGTCCAAGGGATACAGTAAACCTGAAGTGAAGCATCGGAATCTGTAACTAGCGTCACAGGAATGGTTTAAAACATAGACAGTAAGTAGGGTCAGTCTACTTGTACTTATGTCGGCATTGAGCCTTTTCTATTTAATTCCGATGCAATTTCTGTGTTTCATCGTCAATAAGAAGGTCAGAGGGATACAGTAAACCTGATGTGAAGCATCGGAATCTATAACTAGTGTCACAGGAATGGTTCAAATCATAGTCAGTAAGAAGAGTCAGTCTTCTTGTAGTTAAGTCGGCATTGTGTTTTTTCTATTTCATTCCGATGCAATTTCAGTGTTTCATCGTCAATAAGAATGTCAGAGGGATGCAGTAAACCTGAAGTGAAGCATCGGAATCTGTAACTTGCGTCAGAGGAATGGTTCAAAACATAGACAGTAAGAAGAGTCAGTCCCCTTGTACTTAAGTCGGCATTGTGCCTTTTCTATTTAATTCCGATGCAATTTCTGTGTTTCATCGACAATAAGAACGTCCATGGGATACAGTTAACCTGATATGAAGCATCGGAATCTGTAACTAGTGTCACAGGAATGGTTCCAACATAGACTGAAGGAAGAGTCAGTCTACTTGTACTTAAATCGGCATTGTGCCTTTTCTATTTAATTCCGATGCAATTTCTGTGTTTCATCGTCAATAAGAAGGTCGGAGGAATACACTAAACCTGAAGTGAAGCATCGGAATCTGTAACTAGCGTCACAGGAATGGTTCAAACATAGACAGTAAGAAGAGTCAGTCTTCTTGTACTTGAGTCGGCATTGTGCCTTTTCTATTTAATTCCTATGCAATTTCTGTGTTTCATCTTCAATAAGAAGGTCCAAGGGATACAGTAAACCTGAAGTGAAGCATCGGAATCTGTAACTAGCGTCACAGGAATGGTTTAAAACATAGACAGTAAGAAGGGTCAGTCTTCTTGTACTTAAGTCGGCATTGTGCGTTTTCTATTTAATTCCGATGCAATTTCTGTGTTTCATCGTCAATAAGAAGGTCAGAGGGATACAGTAAACCTGATGTGAAGCATCGGAATCTATAACTAGTGTCACAGGAATGGTTTAAATCATAGTCAGTAAGAAGAGTCAGTCTTCTTGTACTTAAGTCGGCATTGTGTTTTTTCTATTTCATTCCGATGCAATTTCAGTGTTTCATCGACAATAAGAATGTCAGAGGGATGCAGTAAACCTGAAGTGAAGCATCGGAATCTGTAACTTGCGTCAGAGGAATGGTTCAAAACATAGACAGTAAGAAGAATCAGTCCTCTTGTACTTAAGTCGGAATTGTGCCCTTTTCAATTTAATTCCGATGCAATTACTGTGTTTCATCGTCAATAAGATGGTCAGAGGGATACAGTAAACCTGAAGTGAAGCATCGGAATCTCTAACTAGTGTCACAGGAATGGTTCAAAACATAGTCAGTAAGAAGAGTCAGTCTTTTTGTACTTACGTCGGAATTGTGCCCTTTTCAATTTAATTCCGATGCAATTTGTGTGTTTCATCGTCAATAAGGAGGTCCAATAGATACAGTAAACCTTAAGTGAAGCATCGGAATCTATAACTAGTGTCACAGGAATGGTTCAAATCATAGTCAGTAAGAAGAGTCAGTCTTCTTGTACTTAAGTCGGCATTGTGTTTTTTCTATTTCATTCCGATGCAATTTCAGTGTTTCATCGTCAATGAGATTGTCAGTGCGATCCAGTAAACCTGAAGTGAAGCATCGGAATCTGTAACTTGCGTCAGAGGAATGGTTCAAAACATAGACAGAAAGAAGAGTCAGTCTTCTTGTACTTAAGTCGGAATTGTGCATTTTCTATTTAATTCCGATGCAATTTCTGTGTTTCATCGACAATATGAAAGTAAGAGGGATACAGTAAACCTGAAGTGAAGCATCGGAATCTATATCTAGTGTCACAGGAATGATTCAAAACATAGACAGTAAGGAGAGTCAGACTTCTTGTACTTAAGTTAACATGGTGCCATTTTGTATTTAATTCCGATGCAATTTCAGGGTTTCAACGTGAATAAGAAGGTCAGAGGGATACAGTAAACCTGAAGTGAAGCATCGGAATCTATAACTAGTGTCACAGGAATGGTTCAAAGCGGTCAGTAAGAAGAGTCAGTCTTCTTGTATTTAAGTCTGCATTGTGCCTCTTGTATTTAATTTCGATGCAATTTCTGTGTTTCATCGTCAATAAGAAGGTCAGAGGGATACAGTAAACCTGAAGTGAAGCATCGGATTCTATAACTAGTGTCACAGGAATGGTTCAAATCATAGACACTAAGATGAGTCAGTCTTCTTGTACTGAAGTCGGCATTGTGCCTTTTCTATTTAATTCCGATGCAATTTCTGTGTTTCATCGTCAATAAGAAGGTCAGAGGGATTCAGAAAACCTGAAGTGAAACATCGGAATCTATAACTAGTGTCACAGGAATGGTTCAAATCTTAGTCAGTAAGAAGAGTCAGTCTTCTTGTACTTAAGTCGGCATTGTGCCTTTTCTATTTAATTCCGATGCAATATCTGTGTTTCATCGTCAATAAGAAGGTCAGAGGGATACAGTAAACCTGAAGTGTGGCATCGGAATCTATAACTAGATTCACAGGAATGGTTCCAAACATAGTCAGTAAGAAGAGTCAGTCTTCTTGTACTTAAGTCGGCATTGTGCCTTTTCTATTTATTTCCGATGCAATTTCTGTGTTTCATCGTCAATACGAAGGTGCAAGGGATACAGTAAATCTGAATTTAATCATCGGAATCTATAACCAGTGTCACCGGAATGGTTCAAAACATAGTCAGTACGAAGAGTCAGTCTTTTTGAACTTAAGTCGGCATTGTGCTTTTGTATTTAATTCCAATGCAATATCTGTGTTTCATCGTCAATAAGAAGGTCCAAGGGATACAGTAAACCTGAAGTGAAGCATCGGAATCTGTAACTAGCGTCACAGGAATGGTTTAAAACATAGACAGTAAGAAGGGTCAGTCTTCTTGTACTTAAGTTGGCATTGTGCCTTTTCTATTTATTTCCGATGCAATTTCTGTGTTTCATCGTCAATAAGAACGTCAGAGGGATACAGTAAACCTGATGTGAAGCATCGGAATCTGTAACTAGTGTCACAGGAATGGTTCAAATCATAGTCAGTGAGAAGAGTCAGTCTTCTTGTACTTAAGTCGGCATTGTGTTTTTTCTATTTCATTCCGATGCAATTTCAGTGTTTCATCGTCAATAAGAATGTCAGAGGGATGCAGTAAACCTGAAGTGAAGCCTCGGAATCTGTAACTTGCGTCAGAGGAATGGTTCAAAACATAGACAGTAAGAAGAGTCAGTCCTCTTGTACTTAAGTCGGAATTGTGCCCTTTTCAATTTAATTCCGATGCAATTACTGTGTTTCATCGTCAATAAGATGGTCAGAGGGATACAGTAAACCTGAAGTGAAGCATCGGAATCTATAACTAGTGTCACAGGAATGGTTCAAAACATAGTCAGTAAGAAGAGTCAGTCTTCTTGTACTTAAGTCGGCATTGTGCCCTTTGTATTTAATTCCGATGCAATTTCTGTGTATCATCGGCAATAAGATGGTCCAAGGGATACAGTAAACCAGAAGTGAAGCATCGGAATCAATAACTAGTGTCACAGGAATGGTCAAAACATAGACAGTAAGAAGAGTCAGTCTTCTCGTACTTAGGTCGGCATTGTGCCCTTTTCAATTTAATTCCGATGTAATTACTGTGTTTCATCGTCAATAAGAAGGTCAGAGTGATACAGTAAACGTAAAGTGAAGCATCGAAATCTCTAACTAGTGTCACAGGAATGTTTCAAAACATAGACAGTAGGGAGAGTCATTCAACATGTACTTAAGTCGGCATTGTGCCTTTTGTATTTAATTCCGATGCAAGTTCAGTGCTTCATCGTCAATAAGAAGGTCAGAGGGATACAGTTAACCTGAAGTGAAGCATCGGAATCTATAACTAGTGTCACAGGAATGGTTCAAAACATAGTCAGTAAGAAGAGTCAGTCTTCTTGTACTTAAGTCGGCATTGTGCCCTTTGTATTTAATTCCGATGCAATTTCTGTGTATCATCGTCAATAAGATGGTCCAAGGGATACAGTAAACCTGAAGTGAAGCATCGGAATCTGTAACTACCGTCACAGGAATGGTTCAAAACAGTCAGAAAGATGAGTTCGTCTTCTTGTACTTAAGTCGGCATTGTGCCTTTTCTATTCAATTACGATGCACTTTGTTTATTTAATCGTCAATAAGAAGGTCCAATGGATACAATAAACCTGAAATGATGCATCGGAATCTATAACTAGTTGTCACAGGAATGTTTCAAAACATAGACAGTAGGAAGAGTCAGTCTACATGTACTTAAGTCGGCATTGTGCCGTTTGTATTAATTCCGATGCAATTACTGTGTTTCATCGTCAATAAGTAGGTCAGAGGGATACAGTAAACCTGAAGTGAAGCATCGGAATCTCTAACTAGTGTCACAGGAATGGTTCAAAACATAGTCAGTATGAAGGGTCAGTCTTCATGTACTTAAGTCGGTATTGTTCCCTTTGTATTTAATTCCGATGCAATATCTGTGTTTCATCGTCAATACGAAGGTCCAAGGGATACAGTAAACCTGAAGTGAAGCATCGGAATCTGTAACTTGCGTCACAGGAATGGTTCAAAACATAGTCAGTAACAAGAGTCAGTCTTCTTGCACTTAAGTCGGCAATGTGCTTTTACTATTTAATTCCGATGCAATTTCTGTGTTTCATCGTCAATAACAAGGTCCGAGGGATACAGTAAACCTGAAGATAAGCATCGGAATCTGTAACTAGCGTCACAGGAATGGTTCAAACATAGACAGAAATAAGAGTCAGTCTTCTTGTAGTTAAGTCGGCATCGTGCCATTTCTATTTAATTCCGATGCAATTTCTGTGTTTCATCGTCAATAAGAAGGTCCAAGGTATACAGTAAACCTGAAGTGTAGCATCGGCATCTATAACTAGTGTCACAGGAATGGTTCAAAGCAGTCAGTAAGAAGAGTCAGTCTTCTTGTACTTAAGTCGGCATTGTGCCCTTTGTATTTAATTCCGATGCAATTACTGTGTTTCATCGTCAATAAGATGGTCCAAGGGATACAGTAAACCTGAAGTGAAGCATCGGAATCAATAACTAGTGTCACAGGAATGGTTCAAAACATAGACAGTTTCTTACTATGTACTGTCTATGTCAGTCTTCTCGTACTTAAGTCGGCATTGTGCCCTTTTCAATATAATTCCGATGTAATTACAGTGTTTCATCGTCAATAAGAAGGTCAGAGGGATACAGTAACCCTGAAGTGAAGCATCGAAATCTCTAACTAGTGTCACAGGAATGGTTCAAAACATAGTCAGTAAGAAGAGTCAATCTTCTTGTACTTACGTCGGCTTTGTGCCTTTTGTATTTAATTCCGATGCAATATCTGTGTTTCATCGTCACTAAGAAGGTCCAAGGGATACAGTAAACCTGAAGAGAAGCATCGGAACCTGTAACTAGCGTCACAGGAATGGTTAAAAACATAGACAGTAAGAAGAGTCAGTCTTCTTGTACTTAAGTCGGCATTGTGCCTTTTCTATTTAATTCCGATGCAATATCAGTGTTTCATCGTCAATAAGAAGGTCAGAGGCATACAGTAAACCTGAAGTGAAGCATCGGAATCTGAAACTACCGTCACAGGAATGGTTCAAAACAGTCAGAAAGAAGAGTTAGTCTTCTTGTACTTAAGTCGGCATTGTGCCTTTTCTATTAAATTCCGATGCACTTTCATTATTTCATAGTCAATAAGAAGGTCCAAGGGATACAGTAAACCTGTAGTGAAGCATCGGAATCTGTAACTAGCGTCACAGGAATGGTTCAAAACATAGTCAGTAACAAGAGTCAGTCTTCTTGCACTTAATTCAGCATTGTGCCTTTTCTATTTAATTCCGATGCAATTTCTGTGTTTCATCGTCAATAAGAAGGTCAGAGGGATACAGTAAACCTGAAGATAAGCTTCGGGATCTGTAACTAGCGTCACAGGAATGGTTCAAACATAGACAGTAAGAAGAGTCAGTCTTCTTGTACTTAAGTCGGAATTGTGCCATTTCTATTTAATTCCGATGCAATTTCTGTGTTTCATCGTCAATAAGAAGTTCCAAGGGATAACGTAATCCTGAAGCGAAGCATCGGAATCTATAACTAGTGACACAGGAATGGTTCAAATCATAGTCAGTAAGAAGAGTCAGTCTTCTTGTACTTAAGCCGGCATTGTGCCTTTCCTATGTAATTCCGATGCAATATCTGTGTTTCATCGTGAATAAGGAGGTCAGAGGGATAGAGTAAACCTGATGTGAATCATCGGAATCTATAACTAGTGTCACAGGAATGGTTCAAAACATAGTCAGTACGTAGAGTCAGTCTTCTTGTACTAAAGTCGGCATTGTGCCTTTTCTATTTAATTCCGATGCAATTTCTGTGTTTCATCGTCAATACGAAGGTCCAAGGGATACAGTAAACCTGAAGTGAAGCATCGGAATCTATAACTAGTGTCACAGGAGTGGTTGAAAATATAGTCAGTACGAAGAGTCAGTCTTCTTGCACTTAAGTCGGCATTGTGCATTTTTAAATTTGATTCCGATTAAATTTCTGTGTTTCAGCGTCAATACGAAGGTCAGAGGGATACAGTAAATCTAAAGTGAAGCATCGGAATCTATAACTAGTGTCACAGGAATGGTTCAAAACATAGTCAGTAAGAAGAGTCAGTCTTCTTGTACATAAGTCGGCATTGTGCCTTTTCTATTTAATTCCGTTGCAATTTCTGTGTTTCATCGTCAATAAGAAAGTCAGAGGGATACAGTAAACCTGAAGTGAAGCATCGGAATCTATATCTAGTGTCACAGGTATGGTTCAAAACATAGACAGTAAGGAGAGTCAGACTTCTTGTACTTAAGTTGGCATGGTGCCATTTCGTATTTAATTCCGATGCAATTTCTGGGTTTCAACGAGAATAAGAAGGTCAGAGGGATACAGTAAACCTGAAGTGAAGCATCGGAATCTATAACTAGTGTCACAGGAATGGTTCAAAGGATAGACAGTAAGAAAGGTCAGTCTTCCTGTACTTAAGTCGGCATTGTGCCTTTTGTATTTAATTCCGATGCAATTTCTGTGTTTCATCGTCAATAAGAAGGTCAGAGGGATACAGTAAACCTGAAATGAAGCATCGGAATCTATAACTAAGGTCACAGGAATGTTTCAAAACATAGACAGTAGGAAGAGTCAGTCAACATGTACTTAAGTCGGCATTGTGCCCTTTGTATTTAATTCCGATGCAATTTCTGTGTTTCATCGTCAATAAGATGGTCCAAGGGATACAGTAAACCTGAAGTGAAGCATCGGAATCAATAACTAGTGTCACAGGAATGGTGCAAAACATAGCCAGTAAGAAGAGTCAGTCTTCTTGTACTTCAGTCGGCATTGTGCCCTTTTCAATGTAATTCCGATGTAATTACTGTGTTTCATCGTCAATAAGAAGGTCTGATTGATACAGAAAACCTGAAGTGAAGCATCGAAATCTCTAACTAGTGTCACAGGAATGGTTGAAAACATAGACAGTAAGAAGAGTCAGTCTTCTTTTACTTACGTCGGCTTTGTGCCTTTTGTATTTAATTCCGATGCAATATCTGTGTTTCATCGTCAATAAGAAGGTCAGAGGGATACAGTAAACCTGAAGTGAAGCATCGGAATCTGAAACTACCGTCACAGGAATGGTTCAAAACAGTCAGAAAGAAGAGTTAGTCTTCTTGTACTTAAGTCGGCATTGTGCCTTTTGTATTTAATTCCGATGCACTTTCTTTATTTCATCGTCAATAAGAAGGTCAGAGGGATACAGTAAACCTGAAATGATGCATCGGAATCTATAACTAAGGTCACAGGAATGTTTCAAAACATAGACAGTAGGAAGTGTCAGTCTACATGTACTTTAGTCGGCACTGTGCCGTTTGTATTTAATTCCGATGTAATGTCTGTGTCTCATCGTCAATAAGAAGGTCAGACGAATACAGTAAATCTGAAGTGAAGCATCGGAATTAATAACTAGTGTCACAGGAATGGTTCAAAACATAGACAGTAGGAAGAGTCAGTCTTCTCGTACTTAAGTCGGCATTGTGCCCTTTTCAATTTAATTCCGATGTAATTATTGTGTTTCATCGCCAATAAGAAGGTCAGAGTGATACAGTAAACGTGAAGTGAAGCATCGAAATCTCTAACTAGAGTCACAGGAATGTTTCAAAACATAGACAGTAGGAAGAGTTAGTCAACATGTACTTAAGTCGGCATTGTGCCTTTTGTATTTAATTCCGATGCAATTTCAGTGTTTCATCGTCAATAAGAAGGTCCGAGGAATACAGTAAATCTGAAGTGAAGCATCATAATCTATAACTAGTGTCACAGGAATGGTTCAAAACATAGACAGTAAGAAGAGTCAGACTTCTTGTACTTAAGTCGGCATGATGCCCTTTTCTATTTAATTCCGATGCAATTACTGTGTTTCATCGTCAATAAGAAGGTCAGAGGGATACAGTAAACCTGAAGTGAAGCATCGGAATCTCTAACTAGTGTCACAGGAATGGTTCAAAACATAGTCAGTATGAAGAGTCAGTGTTCATGTACTTAAGTCGGCATTGTGCCCTTTGTATTTAATTCCGATTCAATATCTGTGTTTCATTGTCAATATGACGGTCCAAGGGATACAGTAAACCTGAAGTGAAGCATCGGAATCTATAACTAGTGACACAGGAATGGGTCAAATCATAGTCAGTAGGATGAGTCAGTCTTCTTGTACTTAAGTCGGCATTGTGCCTTTTCTATTTAATTCCGATGCAAGATCTGTGTTTCATCGTCAATAAGAAGGTCAGAGGGATACAGTAAACCTGAAGTGAAGCATCGGAATCTATAACTAGTGTCACAGGAATGGTTCCAAACATAGTCAGTAAGAAGAGTCTGTCTTCTTGCACCTAAGTCGCCTTTGTGCCTTTTCTATTTATTTCCGATGTAATTTCTATGTTTCATCGTCAATAAGAAGGTCCAAGGGATAGAGTAAACCTTAAGTGAATCATCGGAATCTATAACTAGTGTCACAGGAATGGTTCAAAACATAGTCAGTACGTAGAGTCAGTCTTCTTGTACTAAAGTCGGCATTGTGCCTTTTGTATTTAATTCCGATGCAATTTCTGTGTTTCATCGTCAATAAGAAGGTCAGAGGGATACAGTAAACCTGAATTGTAGCATCGGAATCTATAACTAGTGTCACAGGAATGGTTCAAAACATAGACAGTAGGTGGAGTCTGTCTTCTTGGACTTAAGTCGGGATTGTGCCATTTGTATTTAATTCCGATGCAATTTCTGTGATTCATCTTCAATAAGAAGGTCAGAGGGATACAGTAAACCTGAAGTGAAGCATCGGAATCTATAACTAGTGTCACAGGAATGGTTCAAAACATAGTCAGTAAGAAGAGTCAATCTTCTTGTACTTAAGTCGGCATTGTGCCTTTTCTATTTAATTCCGATGCAATTTCTGTGTTTCATCGTCAATAAGAAAGTCAGAGGGATACAGTAAACCTGAAGTGAAGCATCGGAATCTATATCTAGTGTCACAGGAATATTTCAAAACATAGACAGTAAGGAGAGTCAGACTTCTTGTACTTAAGTTGGCATGGTGCCATTTTGTATTTAATTCCGATGCAATTTCTGGGTTTCAACGAGTATAAGAAGGTCAGAGGGATACAGTAAACCTGAAGTGAAGCATCGGAATCTATAACTAGTGTCACAGGAATGGTTCAAAGCAGTCAGTAAGAAGAGTCAGTCTTCTTGTACTTAAGTCGGCATTGTGCCTTTTGTATTTAATTCCGATGCAATTTCTGTGTTTCATCGTCAATAAGAAGGTCAGAGGGATACAGTAAACCTGAATTGTAGCATCGGAATCTATATCTAGTGTCACAGGAATGGTTCAAAACATAGACAGTAGGAGGAGTCTGTCTTCTTGTACTTAAGTCGGCCATGTGCCTTTTGTATTTAATTCCGATGCAATTTCTGTGTTTCATCTTCAATAAGAAGGTCCAAGGGATACAGTTAACCAGAAGTGAAGCATCGGAATCTATAACTAGTGTCACAGGAATGGTTCAAATCATAGACAGTAAGAAAGGTCAGTCTTCCTGTACTTAAGTCGGCATTGTGCCTTTTGTATTTAATTCCGATGCAATTTCTGTGTTTCATCGTCAATACGAAGGTCAGAGGGATACAGTAAACCTGAAGTGAAGCATCGGAATCAATAACTAGTGACACAGATATGGTTCAAAACATAGACAATAGGAAGAGTCAGTCTTCTTGTACTTAAGTCGGCATTGTGCCTTTTCTATTTAATTCCGATGCACTTTCTGTGTTTCATCGTCAATAAGAATGTCAGAGGGATACAATTAACCTGAAGTGAAGCATCGGAATTTATAACTAGTGTCACAGGAATGGTTCAAAACATAGTCAGTAAGAAGAGTCAGTCATCTTGTACTTAAGTCGGCATTGTGCCCTTTGTATTTAAGTCCGATGCAATTTCTGTGTTTCATCGTCAATAAGATGGGCCAAGGGATACAGTAAACCTGAAGTGAAGCATCTAAATCTCTAACTAGTGTCACAGGAATGGTTCAAAACATAGACAGTAAGAAGAGTCAGTCTTCTTGTACTTACGTCGGCTTTGTGCCTTTTGTATTTAATTCCGATGCAATATCTGTGTTTCATCGTCAATAAGAAGGTCCAAGGGATACAGGAAACCTGAAGAGAAGCATTGGAACCTGTAACTAGCGTCACAGGAATGGTTCAAAACATAGACAGTAAGAAGAGTCAGTCTTCTTGTACTTAAGTCGGCATTGTGCATTTTCTATTTAATTCCGACGCAATATGAGTGTCTCATCGTCAATAAGAAGGTCAGAGGGATACAGTAAACCTGAAGTGAAGCATCGGAATCCGAAACTACCGTCACAGGAATGGTTCAAAACAGTCAGAAAGAAGAGTTAGTCTTCTTGTACTTAAGTCGGCATTGTGTCTTTTCTATTTAATTCCGATGCACTTTCTTTATTTCATCGTCAATAAGAAGGTCCAAGGGATACAGTAAATCTGAAATGAAGCATCGGAATCTATAACTAGTGTCACAGGAATGTTTCAAAACATAGACAGTAGGATGAGTCAGTCTACATGTACTTAAGACGGTATTGTGCCCTTTGTATTTAATTCCGATGTAATTTCTGTGTCTCATCGTCAATAAGAATGTGAGAGGAATACAGTAAATCTGAAGTGAAGCATCGGAATCTATAACTAGTGTCACAGGAATGGTTCCAAACATAGTCAGTACGTAGAGTCAGTCTTCTTGTACTAAAGTCGGCGTTGTGCCTTTTGTATTTAATTCCGATGCAATTTCTGTGTTTCATCGTCAATAAGAAGGTCCAAGGGATACAGTAAACCTGAAGTGAAGCATCGGAATCCATAACTAGTGTCACAGGAGTGGTTCAAAGTATAGTCAGTACGAAGAGTCAGTCTTCTTGCACTTAAGTCGGCATTGTGCCTTTTCTATTTATTTCCGATGTAATTTCTGTGTTTCATCTTCAATAAGAAGGTCCAAGGGATAGAGTAAACCTGAAGTTAATCATCGGAATCTATAACTAGTGTCACAGGAATGGTTCAAAACATAGTCAGTACGTAGAGTCAGTCTTCTTGTACTAAAGTCGGCATTGTGCCTTTTGTATTTAATTCCGATGCAATTTCTGTGTTTCATCTTCAATAAGAAGGTCCAAGGGATACAGTTAACCAGAAGTGAAGCATCGGAATCTATAACTAGTGTCACAGGAATGGTTCAAATCATAGACAGTAAGAAAGGTCAGTCTTCCTGTACTTAAGTCGGCATTGTGCCTTTTGTATTTAATTCCGATGCAATTTCTGTGTTTCATCGTCAATACGAAGGTCAGAGGGATACAGTAAACCTGAAGTGAAGCATCGGAATCAATAACTAGTGACACAGATATGGTTCAAAACATAGACAATAGGAAGAGTCAGTCTTCTTGTACTTAAGTCGGCATTGTGCCTTTTCTATTTAATTCCGATGCACTTTCTGTGTTTCATCGTCAATAAGAATGTCAGAGGGATACAATTAACCTGAAGTGAAGCATCGGAATTTATAACTAGTGTCACAGGAATGGTTCAAAACATAGTCAGTAAGAAGAGTCAGTCATCTTGTACTTAAGTCGGCATTGTGCCCTTTGTATTTAAGTCCGATGCAATTTCTGTGTTTCATCGTCAATAAGATGGGCCAAGGGATACAGTAAACCTGAAGTGAAGCATCTAAATCTCTAACTAGTGTCACAGGAATGGTTCAAAACATAGACAGTAAGAAGAGTCAGTCTTCTTGTACTTACGTCGGCTTTGTGCCTTTTGTATTTAATTCCGATGCAATATCTGTGTTTCATCGTCAATAAGAAGGTCCAAGGGATACAGGAAACCTGAAGAGAAGCATTGGAACCTGTAACTAGCGTCACAGGAGTGGTTCAAAATATAGTCAGTAGGAAGAGCCAGTCTACATGTACTTTAGTCGGCATTGTGCCTTTTGTATTTAATTCCGATGCAATTTGTGTGTTTCATCGTCAATAAGAAAGTCAGAGGGATACGGTAAACCTGAAGTGAAGCATCGGAATCTATAGCTAGTGTCACAGGAATGGTTCAAATAATAGTCAGTAAGAAGTGTCAGTCATCTTGTACTTAAGTCCGCATTATGCCTTCTCTATTTAATTCCGATGCAATTTCTGTGTTTCATCGTCAATTAGAAGGTCAGAGGGATACAGTAAACATGAAGTGAAGCACCGGAATCTGTAATTAGCGTCACAGGAATGGTTCAAAACATAGACAGTAAGAAGAGATGGTCTTCTTGTACTTAAGTCGGCATTGTGAATTTTCTATTTAATTCCGATGCAATTTCTGTGTTTCATAGTCAATAAGAAGGTCCAAGGGATACAGTAAACCTGAAGAGAAGCATCGGAATCTAAAACTAGTGTCACAGGAGTGGTTCAAATCATAGTCAGTAAGAAGAGTCAGTCTTCTTGTACTAAAGTCGGCATTGTGTACTTTCTATTTAATTCCGATGCAATATCTGCGTTTCATCGTCAATAAGAAGGTCAGAGGGATACAGTAAACCTAAAGTGAAGCATCGGAATCTATAACTAGTGTCACAGGAATGGCTCCAAACATAGTCAGTAACAAGAGTCAGTCTTCTTGCACTTAAGTCGGCATTATGCCTTTTCTATTTATTTCCGATGCAATTTCTGTGTTTCATCGTCAATAAGAAGGTGCAAGGGATACAGTAAACCTGAAGTGAACCATCGGAATCTATAATTAGTGTCACAGGAATGGTTCAAAACATAGTCATTACGAAGTGTCAGTCTTCTTGTACTTACGTCGGCATTGTGCCTTTTGTATTTAATTCCGATGCAATTTCTGTGTTCCATCGTCAATAACAGTGTCAGAGCGATACAGTAAACCTGAAGTGAAGCATCGGAATCTGTAACTTGCGTCAGAGGAATGGTTCAAAACATAGACAGTAAGAAGAGTCAGTCGTCTTGTACTTAAGTCGGCAATGTGCCCTTTCTATTTAATTCCGATATAATTTCTGTGCTTCGTCGTCAATAAGAAGGTCCAAGGGATACAGTAAACCTGAAGTGAAGCCTCGGAATCTATATCTAGTGTCACAGGAATGGTTCAAAACATAGACAGTAAGGAGAGTCAGACTCCTTGTACTTAAGTCGGCATTGTGCCTTTTCTATTTAATACCGATGCAATATCTGTGTTTCATCGTCAACACGAAGGTCAGAGGGATACAGTAAACCTGAAGTGAAGCATCGGAATCTGTGACTAGCGTCACAGGAATGGTTCAAAACATAGACAGTAAGAAGAGTCAGTCTTCTTGTACTTAAGTCGGCATTGTGCCTTTTCTATTTAATTCCGATGCAATTTCTGTGTTTCATCGTCAATAAGAAGGTCCAAGGGATACAGTAAACCTGAAGTGAAGCATCGGAATCTGTAACTAGTGTCACAGGAATGGTTCACATCATAGACAGTAAGAAGAGTCAGTCTTCTTGTAATTAAGTCGCATTGTTCCTTTTGTATTTAATTCCGATGCAATTTCTGTGTTTCATCCTCAATAAGAAGGTCAGAGGGATACAGTGAACTTGACGTGAAGCATTGGAATCTATAACTAGTGTCACAGGAATGGTTCAAATCATAGTCAGAAAGAAGAGTCAGTCTTCTTGTACTTATGTCGGCATTGTGGCTTTTCTATTTAATTCCGATGCAATTTCTGTGTTTCATCGTCAATAAGAAGGTCAGAGGGATACAGTAAACCTATAGCGAAGCATCGGAATCTATAACTAGTGTCACAGGAATGGTTCAAATCATAGTCAGTAAGATGAGTCAGTCTTCTTGTACTTAAGTCGGCATTGTGCCATTTGTATTCGATTCCGATGCAATTTCTGTGTTTCAACGTCAATAAGAAGGTCAGAGGGATACAGTAAACCTGAAGTGAACCATCGGAAGCTATAACTAGTGTCACAGGAATGGTTCAAAACAGTCAGTAAGAAGAGTCAGTCTTATTGTACTTAAGTCTGCATTGTGCCTTTTGTATTTAATTCCGATGCAATTTCTGTGTTTCATCGTCAATAAGAAGGTCCAAGGGAGACACTAAACCTGAAATGAAACATCGTAAGATATAACTAAGGTCACAGGAAAGGTTCAAATCATAGTCAGTAAGAAGAGTCAGTGTTCTTGTACTTAAGTCGGCATTGTGCTTTTTCTATTTCATCCCGATGCAATCTCAGTGTTTCATCGTCAATAATAGTGTCCGAGGGATGCAGTAAACCTGAAGTGAAGCATCGGAATCTGTAACTTGTGTCAGAGGAATGGTTCAAAACATAGACAGTAAGAAGAGTCAGTCTTCTTGTACTTAAGTCGGCAATGTGCCCTTTCTATTTAATTCCGATATAATTTCTGTGTTTCGCCGTCAATAAGAAGGTCCAAGGGATACAGTAAACCTGAAGTGAAGCATCGGAATCTGTATCTAGTGTCACAGGAATGGTTCAAAACATAGACAGTAAGGAGAGTCAGTCTCCTTGTACTTAAGTCGGCATTGTGCCTTTTCTATTTAATTCCGATGCAATGTCTGTGTTTCATCGTCAATAAGAAGGTCAGAGGGATACAGTAAACCTGAAGTGAAGCATCGGAATCTGTGACTAGCGTCACAGGAATGGTTCAAAACATAGACAGTAAGAAGAGTCAGTCTTCTTGTACTTAAGTCGGCATTGTGCCTTTTCTATTTAATTCCGATGCAATTTCTGTATTTCATCGTCAATAAGAAGGTCCAAGGGATACAGTAAACCTGAAGTGAAGCATCGGAATCTATAACTAGTGTCACAGGAATGGTTCACATCATAGACAGTAAGAAGAGTCAGGCTTCTTGTAATTAAATCGGCATTGTGCCTTTTGTATTTAATTCCGATGCAATTTCTGTGTTTCATCCTCAATAAGAAGGTCAGAGGGATACAGTAAACCTGAAGGGAAGCATCGGAATCTCTAACCAGTGTCACAGGAATGGTTCAAAACATAGTCAGTAAGAAGAGTCAGTCTACTTGTACTTAAGTCGGCATTGTGCATTTTGTATTTAATTCCGATGCAATTTCTGTGTTTCATCGTCAATACGAAGGTCCAAGTGATACAGAAAACCTGAAGTGAAGCATCGGAATCCGTAACTAGCGTCACAGGAATTGTTCAAAGCATAGACACTAAGAAGAGTCAGTCTGCTTGTACTTAAGACGGCATTGTGCCTTTTCTATTTAATTCCGATGCGATTTCTGTGTTTCATCGTCAATAAGAAGGTCAGAGAGATACAGTAAACTTGACGTGAAGCATCGGAATCTATAACTAGTGTCACAGGAATGGTTCAAATCATAGTCAGAAAGAAGCGTCAGTCTTCTTGTACTTATGTCGGCATTGTGCCTTTTCTATTTAATTCCGATGCAATTTCTGTGTTTCATCGTCAATAAGAAGGTCAGAGGGATACAGTAAACCCATAGTGAAGCATCGGAATCTATAACTAGTGTCACAGGAATGGTTCAAATCATTGTCAGTAAGAAGAGTCAGTCTTCTTGTACTTAAGTCGGCATTGTGCTTTTTCAGTTTCATTCCGATGCAATTTCAGTGTTTCATCGTGAATAAGAATGTCAGAGGGATACAGTAAACCTGAAGTGAAGCATCGGAATCTGTAATTTGCGTCAGAGGAGTGGTTCAAATCATAGACAGTAAGAAGAGTCAGTCTTCTCGTACTTAAGTCGGCATTGTGCTTTTCTATTTATTTCCGATGCAATTTTTGTGTGTCATCGTCAATAAGGAGGTCCAAGCGATACAGTAAGCCTGAAGTGAAGCATCGGAATCTATATCTAGTGTCACAGGAATGGTTCAAAACATAGACAGTAAGGAGAGTCAGTCTTCTAGTACTTAGGTCGGCATTGTGCCATTTGTATTCGATTCCGATGCAATTTTTGTGTTTCAACGTCAATAAGAAGGTCAGAGGGATACAGTAAACCTGAAGTGAACCATCGGAAGCTATAACTAGTGTCACAGGATTGGTTCAAAACAGTCCGTAAGGAGAGTCAGTCTTATTGTACTTAAGTCGGCATTGTGCCTTTTGTATTTAATTCCGATGCAATTTCTGTGTTTCATCGTCACTAAGAAGGTCAGAGGGATACAGTAAACCTGAAGTGAAGCATCGGAATCTGTAACTTGCGTCAGAGGAATGGTTCAAAACATAGACAGTAAGAAGAGTCAGTCTTCTTGTACTTAAGTCGGCATTGTGCCCTTTCTATTTAATACCGATATAATTTCTGTGTTACATCGTCAATAAGAAGGTCCAAGGGGGGACAGTAAACCTGAAGTGAAGCATCGGAATCTATATCTAGTGTCACAGGAATGTTTCAAAACATAGACAGTAAGGAGAGTCAGTCTTCTTGTACTTAAGTCGGCATTGTGCCATTTGTATTTAATTCCGATGCAATTTCTCGTTTTCAACGTGAATAAGAAGGTCAGAGGGATACAGTAAACCTGAAGTGAAGCATCGGAATCTGTAACTAGCGTCACAGGAATGGTTCAAAACATAGACAGTAAGAAGAGTCAGCCTTCTTGTACTTAAGTCGGTATTGTGCCTTTTCTATGTAATTCCGATGCAATTTCTGTGTTTCATCATCGATAAGAAGGTCCAAGGGATACAGTAAACCTGAAGTGAAGCATCGGAATCTATAACTAGTGTCACAGGAATGGTTCAAATCATAGACAGTAAGAAGAGTCAGGCTTCTTGTACTTATGTCGGCATTGTGCCCCTTTCAATTTAATTCCGATGCAATTGCTGTGTTTCATCGTCAATAAGATGGTCAGAGGGATACAGTAAACCTGAAGTGAAGCACCGGAATCTCTAACTAGTGTCACAGGAATGGTTCAAAACATACTCAGTAAGAAGAGTCAGTCTTCATGTTCTCACGTTGGCATTGTTCATTTTGTATATAATTCCGATGCAATATCTGTGTTTCATCGTCAATAAGAAGGTCCAAGGGATACAGTGAACCTGAAGTTAAGCATCGGAATCTGTAACTAGCGTCACAGGAATGGTTCAAACAAAGACAGTGAGAAGAGTCAGTCTTCTTTTACTTACGTGGCATAGTGCGTTTTCGATTTAATTCCGATGCAATTTCTGTGTTTCATCGTCAATACGAAGGTCAGAGGGATACAGTAAACCTGAAGTGAAGCATCGGAATCTATAGCTAGTGTCACAGGAATGGTTCAAAATATAGTCAGAGAGGAAGAGTCAGTCTTCTTGTACTTAAGTCGGCATTGTGCCTTTTCTATTTAATTCCGATGCAATTTCTGTGTTTCATCGTCAATAAGAAGGTCAGAGGGATACAGTAAACATGAAGTGAAGCATCGGAATCTATAACTAGTGTCACAGGAATGGTTCAAATCATAGTCAGTAAGAAGAATCAGTCTTCTTGTACTTAAGTCTGCATTGTGCCTTTTTCAATTTAATTCCGATGCAATTACTGTGTTTCATCGTCAATAACTTGCTCAGAGGGATACAGTAAACCTGAAGTGAACCACCGGAATTTCTAACTAGTGTCACAGGAATGGTTCAAAACATAGTCAGTAAGAAGAGTCAGTCTTCTTGTACTTACGTTGGCATTGTGCCTTTTGTATATAATTTCGATGCAATATCAGTGTTTCATCATCAATACGAAGGTCCAAGGAATACAGTGAAACTGAAGTTAAGCATCGGAATCTGTAACTAGCGTCACAGGAATGGCTCAAAACATAGACAGTGAGAAGAGTCAGTCTTCTTGTACTTAAGTCGGCATAGTGCCTTTTCGATTTAATTCCGATGCAATTTCTGTGTTTCATCGTCAATAAGAAGGTCAGAGGGATACAGTAAACCTGAAGTGAAGCATCGGAATCTATAGCTAGTGTCACACGAATGGTTCAAATAATAGTCAGAGAGAAGAGTCAGTCTTCTTTTACTTAAGTCGGCATTGTGCCTTTTCTATTTAATTCCGATGCAATTTCTGTTTTTCATCGTCAATAAGATGGTCAGAGGGATACAGTAAACCTGAAGTGAAGCATCGGAATCTATATCTAGTGTCACAGGAATGGTTCAAATCATAGTCAGTAAGAAGAGTCAGTCTTCTTGTACTTAAGTCGGCAATGTGCTTTTTCTATTTCATTCCGATGCAATTTCAGTGTTTCATCGTCTATAACAGTGTCAGAGGGATACAGTAAACCTGAAGTGAAGCATCGGAATCTGTAACTTGCGTCAGAGGAGTGGTTCAAATCATAGACAGTAAGAAGAGTCAGTCTTCTTGTACTTAAGTCGGCAATGTGCTTTTCTATTTATTTCCGATGCAATGTTTGTGTGTCATCGTCAATAAGGAGGTCCAAGGGATACAGTAAGCCTGAAGTGAAGCATCGGAATCTATATCTAGTGTCACAGGAATGGTTCAAAACATAGACAGTAAGGAGAGTCAGTCTTCTAGTACTTAAGTCGGCATTGTGCCATTTGTATTCGATTCCGATGCAATTTCTGTGTTTCAGCGTCAATAAGAAGGTCAGAGGGATACAGTAAACCTGAAGTGAACCATCGGAAGCTATAACTAGTGTCACAGGATTGGTTCAAAACAGTCAGTAAGAAGAGTCAGTCTTATTGTACTTAAGTCGGCCTTGTGCCTTTTGTATTTAATTCCGATGCAATTTCTGTGTTTCATCGTCACTAAGAAGGTCAGAGGGATACAGTAAACCTGAAGTGTTGCATCGGAATCTATAACTAGTGTCACAGGAGTGTTTCAAAGCATAGACAGTAAGAAGAGTCAGTCTTCTTGTATTTAAGTCTGTGTAGTGCTTTTCGATTTAATTCCGATGCAGTTTCTGTGTTTCATCGTCAATAAGAAGGTCCAAGGGATACACTAAACCTGAAATGAAAAATCGGAAGATATAACTAAGGTCACAGGAATGGTTCAAATCATAGTCTGTAAGAAGAGTCAGTGTTCTTGTACTTAAGTCGGCATTGTGCTTTTTCTATTTCATCCCGATGCAATTTCAGTGTTTCATCGTGAATAAGAATGTCAGAGGGATACAGTAAACCTGAAGTGAAGCATCGGAATCTGTAACTTGTGTCAGAGGAATGGTTCAAAACATAGACAGTAAGAAGAGTCAGTCTTCTTGTACTTAAGTCGGCATTGTGCCCTTTCTATTTAATTCCGATATAATTTCTGTGTTACATCGTCAATAAGAAGGTCCAAGGGATACAGTAAACCTGAAGTGAAGCATCGGAATCTATATCTAGTGTCACAGGAGTGGTTCAAAACATAGACAGTAAGGAGAGTCAGTCTTCTTGTACTTAAGTCGGCTTTGTGCCATTTGTATTTACTTCCGATGCAATTTCTCGGTTTCAACGTGAATAAGAAGGTCAGAGGGATACAGTAAACCTGAAGTGAATCATCGGAATCTGTAACTAGCGTCACAGGAATGGTTCAAAACATAGACAGTAAGAAGAGTCAGCCTTCTTGTACTTAAGTCGGTATTGTGCCTTTTCTATGTAATTCCGATGCAATTTCTGTGTTTCATCGTCGATAAGATGGTCCAAGGTATACAGTAAACCTGAAGTGAAGCATCGGAATCTATAACTAGTGTCACAGGAATGGTTCAAATCATAGACAGTAAGAAGAGTCAGGCTTCTTGTACTTATGTCGGCATTGTGCCCCTTTCAATTTAATTCCGATGCAATTACTGTGTTTCATCGTCAATAAGATGGTCAGAGGGATACAGTAAACCTGAAGTGAAGCACCGGAATCTCTTACTAGTGTCACAGGAATGGTTCAAAACATAGTCAGTAAGAAGAGTCAGTCTTCTTGTTCTCACGTTGGCATTGTGCCTTTTGTATATAATTCCGATGCAATATCTGTGTTTCATCGTCAATAAGAAGGTCCAAGGGATACAGTGAACCTGAAGTTAAGCATCGGAATCTGTAACTAGCGTCAGAGGAATGGTTCAAAACAAAGACAGTAAGAAGAGTCAGTCTTCTTGTACTTAAGTCGGCATTGTGCCTTTTGTATTTAATTCCGATGCAATTTCTGTGTTTCATCGTCAATAAGGAGGTCCAAGGGATACAGTAAACCTGAAGTGAAGCATCGGAATGTATATCTTGTGTCACAGGAATTGTTCAAATCATAGACAGTAAGGAGAGTCAGTCTTCTTGTACTTAAGTCGGCATTGTGCCATTTGTAATTAATTCCGATGAAATTTCTGGGTTTCAACGTGAATAAGAAGGTCAGAGGGATACAGTAAACCTGAAGTGAAGAATCGGAATCAATAACTAGTGTCACAGGAATGGTTCAAAGCAGTCAGTAAGAAGAGTCAGTCTTCTTGTACTTATGTCGGCATTGTGCCTCTTCTATTTAATTCCGATGCAATTTCTGTGTTTCATCGTCAATACCCCCCCCCATGAACCATGGACCTTGCCGTTGGTGGGGAGGCTTGCGTGCCTCAGCGATACAGATAGCCGTACCGTAGGTGCAACCACAACGGGGGGGTATCTGTTGAGAGGCCAGACAAACGTGTGGTTCCTGAAGAGGGGCAGCAGCCTTTTCAGTAGTTGCAAGGGCAACAGTCTGGATGATTGACTGATCTGGCCTTGTAACAATAACCAAAACGGCCTTGCTGTGCTGGTACTGCGAACGGCTGTAAGCAAGGGGAAACTACAGCCGTAATTTTTCCCGAGGGCATGCAGCTTTACTGTATGATTACATGATGATGGCGTCCTCTTGGGTAAAATATTCCGGAGGTAAAATAGTCCCCCATTCGGATCTCCGGGCGGGGACTACTCAAGAGGATGTCGTTATCAGGAGAAAGAAAACTGGCGTTCTACGGATCGGAGCGTGGAATGTCAGATCCCTTAGCCGGGCAGGTAGGTTAGAAAATTTAAAAAGAGAAATGGATAGGTTGAAGTTAGATATAGTGGGAATTAGTGAAGTTCGGTGGCAGGAGGAACAAGACTTCTGGTCAGGTGACTACAGGGTTATAAACACAAAATCAAATAGGGGTAATGCAGGAGTAGGTTTAATAATGAATAGGAAAATAGGAATGCGGGTAAGCTACTACAAACAGCATAGTGAACGCATTATTGTGGCCAAGATAGATACGAAGCCCACGCCTACTACAGTAGTACAAGTTTATATGCCAACTAGCTCTGCAGATGACGAAGAAATTGAAGAAATGTATGATGAAATAAAAGAAATTATTCAGATAGTGAAGGGAGACGAAAATTTAATAGTCATGGGTGACTGGAATTCGAGTGTAGGAAAAGGGAGAGAAGGAAACGTAGTAGGTGAATATGGATTGGGGGACAGAAATGAAAGAGGAAGCCGCCTGGTCGAATTTTGCACAGAGCACAACATAATCATAACTAACACTTGGTTTAAGAATCATGAAAGAAGGTTGTATACATGGAAGAACCCTGGAGATACTAAAAGGTATCAGATAGATTATATAATGGTAAGACAGAGATTTAGGAACCAGGTTTTAAATTGTAAGACATTTCCAGGGGCAGATGTGGACTCTGACCACAATCTATTGGTTATGACCTGTAGATTAAAACTGAAGAAACTGCAAAAAGGTGGGAATTTAAGGAGATGGGACCTGGATAAACTAAAAGAACCAGAGGTTGTACAGAGATTCAGGGAGAGCATAAGAGAGCAATTGACAGGAATGGGGGAAATAAATACAGTAGAAGAAGAATGGGTAGCTTTGAGGGATGAAGTAGTGAAGGCAGCAGAGGATCAAGTAGGTAAAAAGACTAGGGCTAGTAGAAATCCTTGGGTAACAGAAGAAATATTGAATTTAATTGATGAAAGGAGAAAATATAAAAATGCAGTAAATGAAACAGGCAAAAAGGAATAAAAACGTCTCAAAAATGAGATCGACAGGAAGTGCAAAATGGCTAAGCAGGGATGGCTAGAGGACAAATGTAAGGATGTAGAGGCCTATCTCACTAGGGGTAAGATAGATACCGCCTACAGGAAAATTAAAGAGACCTTTGGAGATAAGAGAACGACTTGTATGAATATCAAGAGCTCAGATGGAAACCCAGTTCTAAGCAAAGAAGGGAAAGCAGAAAGGTGGAAGGAGTATATAGAGGGTCTATACAAGGGCGATGTACTTGAGGACAATATTATGGAAATGGAAGAGGATGTAGATGAAGATGAAATGGGAGATATGATACTGCGTGAAGAGTTTGACAGAGCACTGAAAGACCTGAGTCGAAACAAGGCCCCCGGAGTAGACAATATTCCATTGGAACTACTGACGGCCGTGGGAGAGCCAGTCCTGACAAAACTCTACCATCTGGTGAGCAAGATGTATGAAACAGGCGAAATACCCTCAGACTTCAAGAAGAATATAATAATTCCAATCCCAAAGAAAGCAGGTGTTGACAGATGTGATAAATTACCGAACTATCAGCTTAATAAGTCACAGCTGCAAAATACTAACACGAATTCTTTACAGACGAATGGAAAAACTAGTAGAAGCCAACCTCGGGGAAGATCAGTTTGGATTCCGTAGAAACACTGGAACACGTGAGGCAATGCTGACCTTACGACTTATCTTAGAAGAAAGATTAAGGAAAGGCAAACCTACGTTTCTAGCATTTGTAGACTTAGAGAAAGCTTTTGACAATGTTGACTGGAATACTCTCTTTCAAATTCTAAAGGTGGCAGGGGTAAAATACAGGGAGCGAAAGGCTATTTACAATTTGTACAGAAACCAGATGGCAGTTATAAGAGTCGAGGGACATGAAAGGGAAGCAGTGGTTGGGAAGGGAGTAAGACAGGGTTGTAGCCTCTCCCCGATGTTGTTCAATCTGTATATTGAGCAAGCAGTAAAGGAAACAAAAGAAAAATTCGGAGTAGGTATTAAAATTCATGGAGAAGAAATAAAAACTTTGAGGTTCGCCGATGACATTGTAATTCTGTCAGAGACAGCAAAGGACTTGGAAGAGCAGTTGAATGGAATGGACAGTGTCTTCAAAGGAGGATATAAGATGAACATCAACAAAAGCAAAACAAGGATAATGGAATGTAGTCTAATCAAGTCGGGTGATGCTGAGGGAATTAGATTAGGAAATGAGGCACTTAAAGTAGTAAAGGAGTTTTGCTATTTGGGGAGCAAAATAACTGATGATGGTCGAAGTAGAGAGGATATAAAATGTAGGCTGGCAATGGCAAGGAAAGCGTTTCTGAAGAAGAGAAATTTGTTAACATCGAGTATAGATTTCAGTGTCAGGAAGTCATTTCCGAAAGTATTCGTATGGAGTGTAGCCATGTATGGAAGTGAAACATGGACGATAAATAGTTTGGACAAGAAGAGAACAGAAGCTTTCGAAATGTGGTGCTACAGAAGAATGCTGAAGATTAGATGGGTAGATCACATAACTAATGAGGAAGTATTGAATAGGATTGGGGAGAAGAGAAGTTTGTGGCACAACTTGACCAGAAGAAGGGATCGGTTGGTAGGACATGTTCTGAGGCATCAAGGGATCACCAATTTAGTATTGGAGGGCAGTGTGGAGGGTAAAAATCGTAGAGGGAGACCAAGAGATGAATACACTAAGCAGATTCAGAAGGATGTAGGTTGCAGTAGGTACTGGGAGATGAAAAAGCTTGCACAGGATAGAGTAGCACGGAGAGCTGCATCAAACCAGTCTCAGGACTGAAGACCACAACAACAACAAACAACAACAACATCGTCAATACGAACGTCCAAGGGATACAGTCAGCCTGAAGTGTAGCATTGGAATCTATAACTAGTGTCACAGGAATGGTTCAAAACATAGACAGTAGGAAGAGTCAGTCTTCTTGTACTTAAGTCGGCATTGTGCCTTTTGTATTTAATTCCGATGCAATTTCTGTGTTTCATCGTGAATAAGAAGGCCAGAGGGATACAATAAACCTGAAGTGAAGCATCGGAATCTGTAACTAGCGTCACAGGAATGGTTCAAAACATAGACAGTAAGAAGAGTCAGTCTTCTTGTACTTAAGTCGGCATTGTGCCTTTTCTATTTTATTCCGATGCAATTTCTGTGTTTCATCGTCAATAAGAAGGTCCAAGGGATACAGTAAACCTGAAGTGAAGCATCGGAATCTATAACCAGTGTCACAGGAATGGTTCACATGATAGACAGTAAGAAGAGTCAGGCTTCTTGTACTTAAGTCGGCGTTGTGCCTTTTCTATTTAATTCCGATGCAATTTCTGTGTTTCATCGTCAATAAGAAGGTCCAAGGGATACAGTAAACCTGAAGAGAAGCATTGGAATCTATAACTAGTGCCACAGGAATGGTTCAAATCATAGTCAGTAAGAAGAGTCAGTCTTCTTGTACTTAAGTCGGCATTGTGCTTTTTCTATTTCATTCCGATGCAATTTCAGTGTTTCATCGTGAATAAGAATGTCACAGTGTTACAGTAAACCTGAAGCGAAGCATCGGAATCTGTAACTTGCGTCAGAGGAGTGGTTCAAATCATAGACAGTAAGAAGAGTCAGTCTTCTTGTACTTAAGTCGGCATTGTGTTTTCTATTTATTTCCGATGCAATTATAATGTTTCATCGTCAATAAGGAGGTCCAAGGGATACAGTAAACCTGAAGTGAAGCATCGGAATCTATATCTAGTGTCACAGGAATGGTTCAAAACATAGACAGTAAGGAGAGTCAGTCTTCTTGTACTTAAGTCGGCATTGTGCCATTTGTATTTAATTCCGATGCAATTTCTGTGTTTCAACGTCAATAAGAAGGTCAGAGGGATACAGTAAACCTGAAGTGAACCATCGGAAGCTATAACTAGTGTCACAGGAATGGTTCAAAGCAGTCAGTAAGAAGAGTCAGTCTTATTGTACTTAAGTCGGCAATGTGCCTTTTGTATTTAATTCCGATGCAATTTCTGTGTTTCATCGTCACTACGAAGGTCAGAGGGATACAGTAAACCTGAAGTGTAGCATCGGAATCTATAACTAGTGTCACAGGAATGTTTCAAAACATAGACAGTAAGAAGAGTCAGCCCTCTTGTATTTAAGTCGGCATAGTGCCTTTTCTATTTAATTCCGATGCACTTTCTGTGTTTCATCGTCAATAAGAAGGTCCAAGGGATACAGTAAACCTGAAATGAAGCATCGGAATCTATAACTAAGGTCACAGGAATGGTTCAAAGCAGTCAGTAAGAAGAGTCAGTCTTCTTGTACTTATGTCGGCACTGTGCCTCTTCTATTTAATTCCGATGCAATTTCTGTGTTTCATCGTCAATAAGAAGGTCAGAAAGATACAGTAAGCCTGAAGTGAAGCATCGGAATCTGTAACTAGCGTCACAGGAACGGTTCAAAACATAGACAGTAAGAAGAGTCAGTCTTCTTGTACTTAAGTCGGCATTGTGCCTTTTCTATGTAATTCCGATGCAATTTCTGTGTTTCATCGTCAATAAGAAGGTCAGCGGGATACAGTAAACCTGAAGAGAAGCATTGGAATCTATAACTAGTGTCACAGGAATGGTTCAAATCATAGTCAGTAAGAAGAGTCAGTCTTCTTGTACTTAAGTCGGCATTGTGCCTTTTCTGTTCAATTCCGATGCAATATCTGTATTTCATCGTCAATAAGAAGGTCAGAGGGATACATTAAACCTGAAGTGAAGAATCGTAATCTATAACTTGTGTCACAGGAATGGTTCAAAACATAGTCAGTAAGAAGAGTCAGTCTTCTTGTACTTAAGTCGGCATTGTGCTTTTTCTATTTCATTTCGATGCAATTTCAGTGTTTCATCGTCAATAAGAATGTCAGAGGGATACAGTAAAACTGAAGTGAAGCATCGGAATCTGTAACTAGTGTTACAGGAATATTTCAAACATAGACAGTGTGAAGAGTCAGTCTTCATGTACTTAAGTCAGCATTGTGCCTTTTGTATTTAATTCCAATGCAATTTCTGTGTTTCATCGTCAATACGAAGGTCAGAGAATTGCAGAAAACCTGAAGTGAAGCATCGGAATGTATAACAAGTGTCACAGGAATGGTTCAAAACATAGACAGTAGGAAGAGTCAGTCTTCTTGTACTTAAGTCAGCATTGTGCCTTTTGTATTTAATTCCAATGCACTTTCTGTGTTTCATGGTCAATAAGACGGTCCAAGGGATACAGTGAACCTGAAATGAAGCATCGTAATCTATAACTAGTGTCACAGGAATGTTTCAAAACATAGACAGTAGGAAGACTCAGTCTACATGTACTTAAGTCGGCATTGTGCCTTTGTATTTAATTCCGATGCAATTTCTGTGTCTCGTCGTCAATAAGAAGGTCAGAGGGATACCGTAAACCTGAAGTGTAGCATCGGAACCTATAACTAGTGTCACAGGAATGGTTCAAAGCATAGACAGTAAGAAAGGTCAGTCTTCTTGTACTTAAGTCGGCATTGCGCCTTTTGTATTTAATTCCGATGCAATTTCTGTGATTTATCGTCAATAAGAAGATCAGAGGGATACAGAAAAGCTGAAGTGAAGCATCGGAATCTATAAGTAGTGTCATAGGAATGGTTCAAAGCATAGACAGTAGGAAGAGTCAGTCTTCTTGTACTTAAGTCAGCATTGAGCCTTTTCTATATAATTCCGATGCACTATCTGTGTTTCATGGTCAATAAAATTGTCCCATGGATACAGTAAACCCGAAATGAAGCATAGGAATCTATAACTAGTGTCACAGGAATGTTTGAAAGCATAGACAGTAGGTAGAGTCAGTCTACACGTACTTATGTCGGCATTGTGCCTTTTGTATTTAATTCAGATGCAATTTCTGTGTTTCATTGTCAATATGAAGGTCAGAGGGATATAGTAAACCTGAAGGGAAGCATCGGAATCTATAACTAGTGTCACAGGAGTGGTTCAAAACATAGTCAGTAAGAAGAGTCAGTCTTCTTGTACTTATGTCGGCATTGTGCCTTTTGTATTTAATTCTGATGCAGTTTCGGTGTTTCATCGCCGATAAGAGCGTCCAAGGGATACAGTAAACCTGAAGTGAAGCATCGGAATCTATAACTAGTGTCACAGGAACGGATCAAAATATAGACAGTGGGAACAGTCAGTCTTCTTGTACTTAAGTAGCATTGTGCCTTTTCTATTCAATTCCGATGCAATTTCTGTATTTCATCGTCAATAAGAAGGTCAGAGGTATACAGTAAACCTGAAGTGATGCATCAGAAACTTTAACTAGCGTCACAGGAATGGTTCAAAACATAGACATTAAGAAGAGTCAGTCTTCTTGTACTTAAGTCGGCATTGTGCTTTTCTATTTAATCCCGATGCAATTTCTGTGTTTCATCGTCAATAAGAAGGTCCCAGGGATACAGTAAACCTGGAGTGAAGCATCGGAATCTATAACTAGTGTCAATGGTATTGTTCAAAACATAGACAGTAAGAAGGGTCAGTCTTCTTGTACTTAAGTCGGCATTGTGCCTTTTGTATTAAATTCCGATGCAATTTCTGTGTTTCATCGGCAATAAGAAGGTCAGAGGGATACTGTAAACCTGAAGTGAAGCATCGGAATCAATAACTAGCGTCACAGAAAAGGTTCAAAACATAGACAGTAAGAAGAGTTAGTCTTCTTGTACTTATGTCGGCAATGTGCCTCTTCTATTTAATTCAAATGCAATTTCTGTATTTCGTCGCCAATGAGAAAGTCCAAAGGATATAGTAAACCTGAAGTGAAGCATCGGAATCTATAACTAATGTCACAGGAATCGTTCATACATAGACAGTAGGAAGAGTCAGTCTTCTTGTACTTAAGTCGGCATTGTGCCTTTTGTATCTAGTTCCGATGCAATTTCAGTGTCTCATCGTCAATAAGAATGTCAGAGGGATACAGTATACCTGAAGTGAAGCATCGGAATCTATATCTAGTGTCACAGGAATGGTTCAAAACATAGACAGTAAGAAGAGTCAGTCTTCTTGTACTTAAGTCGGCATTGTGCCATTTGTATTTAATTCCGATGCAATTACTCGGTTTCAACGTGAATAAGAAGGTCAGATGGATACAGTAAACCTGAAGTGAAGCATCGGAATCTATAACTAGTGTCACAGGAATGGTTCAAAGCAGGCAGTAAGAAGAGTCAGTCTTCTTGTACTTATGTCGGCATTGTGCCTCTTCCATTTAATTCCGATGCAATATCTGTGTTTCATCGCCAATAAGAACGTCCAAGGGATACAATAAACCTGAAGTGAAGCATTGGAATGAATAACTAGTGTCACAGGAATGGTTCAAAACATAGACAGTAGGAAGTGTCAGTCTTCTTGTACTTAAGTCGGCATTGTGCCTTTTGTATTTTGTTCCGATGCCATTTCTGTGTTTCATCGTCAATAAGAAGGTCAGAGGGATACAGTAAACCTGAAGTGAAGCATCGGAATCTATAACTAGTGTCACAGGAATGGTTCAAATCATAGACAGTAAGAAGAGTCGGGCTTCTTGTACTTAAGTCGGCGTTGTGCCTTTTGTATTTCATTCCGATGCAATTTCTGTGTTTCATCGTCAATAAGAAGGTCCAAGGGATACAGTAAACCTGAAGTGAAGCATTGGAATCTATAACTAGTGTCACAGGAATGGTTCAAATCATAGTCAGTAAGAAGAGTCAGTCTTCTTGTACTTAAGTCGGGATTGTGCCTTTTCTGTTCAATTCCGATGCAATATCTGTGTTTCATCGTCAATAAGAAGGTCAGAGGGATACAGTAAACCTGAAGTGAAGCTTCGGAATCTATAACTTGAGTCACAGGAATGGTTCAAAACATAGTCAGTAAGTAGAGTCAGTCTTCTTGTAATTAAGTCGGCATTGTGCTTTTTGTATTTAATTCCGATGCAATTTCTGTGTTCCATCGTCAATTAGAAGGTCCACGTGATACAGTAAACCTGAAGTGAAGCATCGGAATCAGTACCTAGCGTCACAGGAATGGTTCAAAGCATAGACACAAAGAAGAGTCAGTCTGCTTGTACTTAAGACGGCATTGTGCCTTTTGTATTTAATTCCGATGCAATTTCTGTGTTTCATCGTCACTAAGAAGGTCAGAGGGATACAGTAAACCTGAAGTGTAGCATCGCAATCTATAGCTAGTGTCACAGGAATGTTTCCAAACATAGACAGTAAGAAGAGTCAGCCCTCTTGTATTTAAGTCGGCATAGTGCCTTTTCTACTTAATTCCCATGCACTTTCTGTGTTTCATCGTCAATAAGAAGGTCCAAGGGATACAGTAAACCTGAAATGAAGCATCGGAATCTATAACTAAGGTCACAGGAATGGTTCAAAGCAGTCAGTAAGAAGAGTCAGTCTTCTTGTACTTATGTCGGCATTGTGCCTCTTCTATTTAATTCCGATGCAATTTCTGTGTTTCATCGTCAATAAGAAGGTCAACGGGATACAGTAAACCTGAAGAGAAGCATTGGAATCTATAACTAGTTTCACAGGAATGGTTCAAATCATAGTCAGTAAGAAGAGTCAGTCTTCTTGTACTTAAGTCGGCATTGTGCCTTTTCTGTTCAATTCCGATGCAATATCTGTGTTTCATCGTCAATAAGAAGGTCAGAGGGATACATTAAACCTGAAGTGAAGAATCGTAATCTATAACTTGTGTCACAGGAATGGTTCAAAACATAGTCAGTAAGAAGAGTCAGTCTTCTTGTACTTAAGTCGGCATTGTGCTTTTTCTATTTCATTCCGATGCAATTTCAGTGTTTCATCGTCAATAAGAATGTCAGAGGGATACAGTAAACCTGAAGTGAAGCATCGGAATCTGTAACTAGTGTTACAGGAATATTTCAAACATAGACAGTGTGAAGAGTCAGGCTTCCTGTACTTAAGTCAGCACTGTGCCTTTTGTATTTAATTCCAATGCAATTTCTGTGTTTCATCGTCAATACGAAGGTCAGAGAATTGCAGAAAACCTGAAGTGAAGCATCGGAATGTATAACTAGTGTCACAGGAATGGTTCAAAACATAGACAGTTGGAAGAGTCAGTCTTCTTGTACTTAAGTCAGCATTGTGCCTTTTGTATTTAATTCCAATGCACTTTCTGTGATTCATGGTCAATAAGAAGGTCCAAGGGATACGGTAAACCTGAAATGAAGCATCGTAATCTATAACTAGTGTCACAGGAATGTTTCAAAACATAGACAGTAGGAAGAGTCAGTCTACATGTACTTAAGTCGGCATTGTGCCTTTGTATTTAATTCCGATGCAATTTCTGTGTCTCATCGTCAATAAGAAGGTCAGAGGGATACTGTAAACCTGAAGTGAAGCATTGGAACCTATAACTAGGGTCACAGGAATGGTTCAAAGCATAGACAGTAAGAAAGGTCAGTCTTCTTGTACTTAAGTCGGCATTGTGCCTTTTGTATTTAATTCCGATGCAATTTCTGTGATTTATCGTCAATAAGAAGATCAGAGGGATACAGAAAAGCTGAAGTGAAGCATCGGAATCTATTACTAGTGTCATCGGAATGGTTCAAAACATAGACAGTAGGAAGAGTCAGTCTTCTTGTACTTAAGTCAGCATTGAGCCTTTTCTATATAATTCCGATGCACTTTCTGTGTATCATGGTCAATAAAATTGTCCCATGGATACAGTAAACCCGAAATGAAGCATAGGAATCTATAACTAGTGTCACAGGAATGTTTGAATGCATAGACAGTAGGAAGAGTTAGTCTACACGTACTTAAGTCGGCATTGTGCCTTTTGTATTTAATTCAGATGCAATTTCTGTGTTTCATTGTCAATATGAAGGTCAGAGGGATACAGTAAACCTGAAGGGAAGCATCGGAATCTATAACTAGTGTCACAGGAGTGGTTCAAAACATAGTCAGTAAGAAGAGTCAGTCTTCTTGTACTTATGTCGGCATTTTGCATTTTGTATTTAATTCCGATGCAGTTTCTGTGTTTCATCGTCGATAAGAGCGTCCAAGGGATACAGTAAACCTGAAGTGAAGCATCGGAATCTATAACTAGTGTCACAGGAACGGATCAAAATATAGACAGTAGGAACAGTCAGTCTTCTTGTACTTAAGTAGCATTGCGCCTTTTCTATTCAATTCCGATGCAATTTCTGTATTTCATCGTCAATAAGAAGGTCAGAGGTATACAGTAAACCTGAAGTGAAGCATCGGAAACTTTAACTAGCGTCACAGGAATGGTTCAAAACATAGACATTAAGAAGAGTCAGTCTTCTTTTACTGAAGTCGGCATTGTGCCTTTTCTATTTAATCCCGATGCAATTTCTTGTTTCATTGTCAATAAGAAGGTCCAAGGGATACAGTAAACCTGGAGTGAAGCATCGGAATCTATAACTAGTGTCACTGGTATGGTTGAAAACATAGACAGAAAGAAGAGTCAGTCTGCTTGTACTTAAGTCGGCATTGTGCCTTTTGTATTTAATTCCGATGCAATTTGTTTGTTTCATCGTCAAGAGGAAGGTCAGAGGGATACAGTAAACCTGAAGTGAATCATCGGAATCTATAGCTAGTGTCACATGAATGGTTCAAATCATAGTCAGTAAGAAGAGTCAGTCTTCTTGTACTTAAGTCGGCATTGTGCCTTTTGTATTTAATTCCAATGCAATTTCTGTGTTTCATCGTCAATAAGAAGGTCCAAGGGATACAGTAAATCTGGAGTGAAGCATCGAAATCTATAACTAGTGTCACAGGAATGGTTCAAATCATAGTCAGTAAGAAGTGTCTGTCTTCTTGTACTTAAGTCGGGATTGTGCCTTTTCTGTTCAATTGCGATGCAATATCTGTGTTTCATCGTCAATAAGAAGGTCAGAGGGATACAGTAAACCTGAAGTGAAGCTTCGGAATCTATAACTTGAGTCACAGGAATGGTTCAAAACATAGTCAGTAAGTAGAGCCAGTCTTCTTGTAATTAAGTCGGCATTGTGCCTTTTGTATTTAATTCCGATGCAATTTCTGTGTTCCATCCTCAATAAGAAGGTCAGAGGGATACAGTAAACCTGAAGGGAAGCAACGGAATCTCTAACTAGTGTCACAGGAATGTTTCAAAACATAGACAGTAAGAAGAGTCAGCCCTCTTGTATTTAAGTCGGCATAGTTCCTTTTCTATTTAATTCCGATGCACTTTCTGTGTTTCATCGTCAATAAGAAGGTCCAAGGGATACAGTAAACCTGAAATGAAGCATCGGAATCTATAACTAAGGTCACAGGAATGGTTCAAAGCAGTCAGTAAGAAGAGTCAGTCTTCTTGTACTTATGTCGGCATTGTGCCTCTTCTATTTAATTCCGATGCAATTTCTGTGTTTCATCGTCAATAAGAAGGTCAGAGGGATACAGTAAGCCTGAAGTGAAGCATCGGAATCTGTAACTAGCGTCACAGGAATGGTTCAAAACATAGACAGTAAGAAGAGTCAGTCTTCTTGTACTTAAGTCGCCATTGTGCCTTTTCTATGTAATTCCGATGCAATTTCTGTGTTTCATCGTCAATAAGAAGGTCAGCGGGATACAGTAATCCTGAAGAGAAGCTTTTGAATCTATAACTAGTGTCACAGGAATGGTTCAAATCACAGTCAGTGAGAAGAGTCAGTCTTCTTGTACTTAAGTCGTCATTGTGCCTTTTCTGTTCAATTCCGATGCAATATCTGTGTTTCATCGTCAATAAGAAGGTCAGAGGGATACATTAAACCTGAAGTGAAGAATCGTAATCTATAACTTGTGTCACAGGAATGGTTCAAAACATAGTCAGTAAGAAGTGTCAGTCTTCCTGTACTTAAGTCGGCATTGTGCTTTTTCTATTTCATTCCGATGCAATTTCAGTGTTTCATCGTCAATAAGAAGGTCAGAGAATTGCAGAAAACCTTAAGTGAAGCATCGGAATGTATAACTAGTGTCACAGGAATGGTTCAAAACATAGACAGTAGGAAGCGTCAGTCTTCTTGTACTTAAGTCAGCATTGTGCCTTTTGTATTTAATTCCAATGCACTTTCTGTGTTTCATGGTCAATAAGAAGGTCCAAGGGATACAGTAAACCTGAAATGAAGCATCGTAATCTATAACTAGTGTCACAGGAATGTTTCAAAACATAGAGAGTAGGAAGAGTCAGTCTACATGTACTTAAGTCGGCATTGTGCCTTTGTATTTAATTCCGATGCAATTTCTGTGTCTCATCGTCAATAAGAAGGTCAGAGGGATACTGTAAACCTGAAGTGAAGCATCGGAACCTATAACTAGTGTCACAGGAATGGTTCAAAGCATAGACAGTAAGAAAGGTTAGTCTTCTTGTACTTAAGTCGGCATTGTGCCTTTTGTATTTAATTCCGATGCAATTTCTGTGATTTATCGTCAATAAGAAGATCAGAGGGATACAGAAAAGCTGAAGTGAAGCATCGGAATCTATAACTAGTGTCACAGGAATGGTTCAAAGCAGTCAGTAAGAAGAGTCAGTCTTCTTGTACTTATGTCGGCATTGTGCCTCTTCCATTTAATTCCGATGCAATATCTGTGTTTCATCGCCAATAAGAACGTCCAAGGGATACAATAAACCTGAAGTGAAGCATTGGAATCCATAACTAGTGTCACAGGAATGGTTCAAAACATAGACAGTAGGAAGAGTCAGTCTTCTTGTACTTAAGTCGGCATTGTGCCTTTTGTATTTTATTCCGATGCAATTTCTGTGTTTCATCGTCAATAAGAAGGTCAGAGGGATACAGTAAACCTGAAGTGAAGCATCGGAATCTATAACTATTGTCACAGGAATGGTTCAAATCATAGACAGTAAGAAGAGTCAGGCTTCTTGTACTTAAGTCGGCGTTGTGCCTTTTCTATTTAATTCCGATGCAATTTCTGTGCTTCATCGTCAATAAGAAGGTCAGCGGAATACAGTAAACCTGAAGTGAAGCATTGGAATCTATAACTAGTGTCACAGGAATGGTTCAAATCATAGTCAGTAAGAAGAGTCAATCTTCTTGTACTTATGTCGGGATTGTGCCTTTTCTGTTCAATTCCGATGCAATATCTGTGTTTCATCGTCAATAAGAAGGTCAGAGGGATACAGTAAACCTGAAGTGAAGCTTCGGAATCTATAACTTGAGTCAAAGGAATGGTTCAAACATAGTCAGTAAGTAGAGTCAGTCTTCTTGTAATTAAGTCGGCATTGTGCCATTTGTATTTAATTCCGATGCAATTTCTGAGTTTCATCGTCAATAAGAAGGTCAGCGGGATACAGTAAACCTGAAGTGAAGCATTGGAATCTATAACTAGTGTCACAGGAATGGTTAAAAACATAGTCAGAAAGAAGAGTCAGTCTTCATGTACTTAAGTTGGCATTGTGCCTTTTCTATTTAATACCGATGCAATTTCTGTGTTTCATCGTCAATAAAAAGGTCAGAGGGATACAGTAAACCTGAAGTGAAGCATCGCAATCTGTAACTAGCTTCACAGGAATGGTTCAAAGCATAGACACTAAGAAGAGTCAGTCTGCTTGTACTTAAGACGGCATTGTGCTTTTTCTATTTCATTCCGATGCAATTTCAGTGTTTCATCGTTAATAAGAACGCAGAAGGTTACAGTAAACCTGAAGTGAAGCCTCGGAATCTGTAACTTGCGTCAGAGGAGTGGTTCAAATCATAGACAGTAAGAAGAGTCAGTCTTCTTGTACTTAAGTCGGCATTGTGCTTTTCTATTTATTTCCGATGCAATTTTGGTGTTTCATCGTCCATAAGAAGGTCCAATGGATACAGTAAACCTGAAGTGAACCATCGGGAGCTATAACTAGTGTCACAGGCATGGTTCAAAACAGTCAGTAAGAAGAGTCAGTCTTATTGTACTTACGTCGGAATTTTGCCTTTTGTATTTAATTCCGATGCAATTTCTGTTTTTCATCGTTACTAAGAAGGTCGGAGGGACACAGTAAACCTGAAGTGTAGCATCGGAATCTATAACTAGTGTCACAGGAATGGTTCAAAACAGAGACATTAAGAAGAGTCAGTCCTCTTGTATTTAAGTCGGCATAGTGCCTTTTGTATTTAATTCCGAACCAATTTCTGTGTTTCATCTTCAATAAGAAGGTCCAAGGGATCCAGTTAACCTAAAGTGAAGCATCGGAATCTATAACTAGTGTCTCAGTAATGGTTCAAAGCATAGACAGTAGGAAGAGTCAGTCTTCTTGTACTTCAATCGGCATTGTGCATTTTATATTTAACTCCGTTGCACTATCTGTATTTCATCGTCAATAAGAAGATCCAAGAGATACAGTAAACCTAAAATGAAGCATCGGAATCTATAACTAGTGTCACAGGAATAGATCAAAACATAGACAGAAGGAAGAGTCAGTCTTCTTGTACTTAAGTCGGCATTGTGCCTTTTCTATTTAATTCCGATGCACTTTCTGTGTTTCATCGTCAATAAGTAGGTCCAAGGGATACAGTAAACCTGAAATGAAGCATCGGAATCTATAACTGAGGTCACAGGAATGTTTCAAATCATAGACAGTAGGAAGAGTCAGTCTACATGTACTTAAGTCGGCATTGTGCCTTTTGTATTTAATTCCGATGCAATTTTGTGTTTCATCGTCAATAGGAAGGTCAGAGGGGTACAGTAAACCTGAAGAGAAGCATCGGAATCTATAACTAGTGTCACAGGAATGGTTCAAAACATAGTCAGTAAGAAGAGTCAGACTTCTTGTACTTAAGTCGGCATTGTGCCATTTCTATTTAATTCCGATTCAATTTCTGTGTTTCATCGTCAATAAGAAGGTCCAAGCGATACAGTAAACATGAAGTGAAGCATCGGAATCTATAACTAGTGTCACAGGAATGGTTCAAAACATAGACAGTAATAAGAGTCAGTCTTCTTGTACTTAAGTCGGCATTGTGCCTTTTTCAATTTAATTCCGATGTAATTACTGTGTTGCATCGTCAATAAGAAAGACAGAGGGATACCGTAAACCTGATCTGAAGCATCGGAATCTCTAACTAGTGTCACAGTAATTGTTCAAAATATAGTCAGTAAGAAGAGTCAGTCTTCTTGTACTTACGTCGGCATTGTGCCTTTCGTAGTTAATTCCGATGCAATATCTGTGTTTCATCGTCAATAAGAAGGCCCAAGGGATACAGTAAACATGAAGTGAAGCATCGGAATCTGTAACTAGCGTCACAGGAATGGTTCAAAACATAGACAGTAAGAAGAGTCAGTCTTCTTGTACTTAAGACGGCATTGTGCCTTTTCCATTTAATTTCGATGCAATTTCTGTTTTTCATCGTCAATAAGAAGGTCAGAGGGATAAGTAAACCTGAAGTGAACCATCGGAATCTGTAACTAACGTCATAGGAATGGTTTAAAACATAGACATTAAGAAGAGTCAGACTTCTTGTACTTAAGTCCGCATTGTGCATTTTCTATGTAATTCCGATGCAATTTCTGTGTTTCATCGTCAATAAGAAGGTCCAAGGGATGCAGTAAACCTGAAGTGAAGCATCAAAATCTATAACTAGTGTCACAGGAATGGTTCAAATCATAGACAGTAAGAAGAGTCAGGCTTCTTGTACCTAAGTCGGCGTTGTACCTTTTCTATTTAATTCCGATGCAATTTCTGTGTTTCATCGTCAATAAGAAGGTCAGCGGGATACAGTGAACCTGACGTGAAGCATCGGAATCTATAACTAGTGTCACAGGAATGGTAAAAACATTGTCAGAAAGAAGAGTCAGTCTTCTTGTACTTAAGTTGGCATTGTGCCTTTTCTATTTAATTCCGATGCAATTTCTGTGTTTCATCGTCAATAAGAAGGTCAGAGGGATACAGTAAACCTGAAGTGAAGCATCGGAATCTGTAACTAGCGTCACAGGAATGGTTCAAAGCATAGACACTAAGAAGAGTCAGTCTGCTTGTACTTAAGACGGCATTGTGCTTTTTCTATTTCATTCCGATGCAATTTCAGTGTTTCATCGTCAATAAGAACGCAGAAGGTTACAGTAAACCTGAAGTGATGCATCGGAATCTGTAACTTGCGTCAGAGGAGTGGTTCAAATCATAGACAGTAAGAAGAGTCAGTCTACTTGTACTTAAGTCGGCATTGTGCTTTTCTATTTATTTCCGATGCAATTTTTGTGTTTCAACGTCAATAAGAAGGTCCAAGGGATACAGTAAACCTGAAGTGAACCATCGGAATCTATATTTAGTGTCACAGGAATGGTTCAAAACAGTCAGTAAGAAGAGTCAGTCTTACTGTACTTAAGTCGGCATTGTGCCTTTTGTATTTAATTCCGATGCAATTTCTGTGTTTCATCGTTACTACGAAGGTCAGAGGGACACAGTAAACCTGAAGTGTAGCATCGGAATCTATAACTAGTGTCACAGGAATGGTTCCAAACATAGACAGTAGGAAGAGTCAGTCCTCTTGTATTTATGTCGGCATAGTGCCTTTTGTATTTAATTCCGATCCAATTTTTGTGTTTCATCTTCAATAAGAAGGTCCAAGGGATACAGTTAACCTAAAGTGAAGCATCGGAATCTATAACTAGTGTCTCAGGAATGGTTCAAAGCATAGACAGTAGGAAGAGTCAGTCTTCTTGTACTTCAGTCGGCATTGTGCATTTTGTATTTAACTCCGATGCACTATCTGAATTTCATCGTCAATAAGAAGATCCAAGGGATACAGTAAACCTAAAATGAAGCATCGGAATCTATAACTAGTGACACAGGAATGGTTCAAAACATAGATAGTAGGAAGAGTCAGTCTTCTTGTACTTAAGTCGGCATTGTGCCTTTTCTATTTAATTCCGAAGCACTTTCTGTGTTTCATCGTCAATAAGAAGGTCCAAGGGATACAGTAAACCTAAATGAAGCATCGGAATCTATAACTAAGGTCACAGGAATGTTTCAAATCATAGACAGTAGGAAGAGTCAGTCTACATGTACTTAAGTCGGCTTTGTGCCTTTTGTATTTAATTCCGATGCAATTTTGTGCTTCATCGTCAATAGGTAGGTCAGAGGGATACAGTAAACCTGAAGTGAAGCATCGGAATCTATAACTAGTCTCACAGGAATGGTTCAAAACATAGTCAGTAAGAAGAGTCAGACTTCTTGTACTTAAGCCGGCATTGTGCCATTTGTATTTAATTCCGATGCAATTTCTGTGTTTCATCGTCAATAAGAAGGTCCAAGGGATACAGTAAACATGAAGTGAATCATCGGAATCTATAACTAGTGTCACAGGAATGGTTCAAAACATAGACAGTAAGAAGAGTCAGTCTTCTTGCACTTAAGTCGGCATTGTGCATTTATCAATTTACTTCCGATGTAATTACTGTGTTGCATCGTCAATAAGAAGGTCAGAGGGATACCGTAAACCTGATGTGAAGCATCGGAATCTCTAACTAGTGTCACAGTGATGGTTCAAAACATAGTCAGTAAGAAGAGACAGTCTTCTTGTACTTACGTCGGCATTGTGCCTTTTGAAGTTATTTCCGATGCAATATCTGTGTTTCATCGTCAATAAGAAGGCCCAAGGGATACAGTAAACCTGAAGTAAAGCATCGGAATCTGTAACTAGTGTCACAGGAATGGTTCAAAACATAGACAGTAAGAAGAGTCAGTCTTCTTGCACTTAAGTCGGCATTGTGCCTTTTTCAATTTAATTCCGATGTAATTACTGTGTTGCATCGTCAATAAGAAGGTCAGAGGGATACCGTAAACCTGATGTGAAGCATCGGAATCTCTAACTAGTGTCACAGTAATGGTTCAAAACTTAGTCAGTAAGAAGAGTCAGTCTTCTTGTACTTACGTCGGCATTGTGCCTTTTGTAGTTATTTCCGATGCAATATCTGTGTTTCATCGTCAATAAGAAGGCCCAAGGGATACAGTAAACCTGAAGTGAAGCATCGGAATCTGTAACTAGCGTCACAGGAATGGTTCAAAACATAGACAGTAAGAAGAGTCAGTCTTCTTGTACTTAAGTCGGCATTGTGCCTTTTCTATCTATTTCCGATGCAATTTCTGTGTTTCATCGTCAATAAGAAGGTCAGAGGGATACAGTAAACCTGAAGTGAAGCATCGGAATCCTTAGCTAGTGTACAGGAATGAATTAAAACATAGTCAGCAAGAAGAGTCAGTCTTCTTGTACTTAAGTCGGCATTGTGCCCTTTCTATTTAATTCCGATGCAATTTCTGTGTTTCATCGTCAATAAGAAGGTCAGAGGGATACAGAAAACCTGAAGTGTAGCATCGGAATCTATAACTAGTGTCACAGGAATGGTTCAAATCATAGTCAGTAAGAAGAGTCAGTCTCCTTGTACTTAAGTCGGCATTGTGCTTTTTCTATTTCATTCCGATGCAATTTCAGTGTTTCATCGTCAATAAGAATGTCAGAGAGATACAGTAAACCTGATGTGAAGCATCGGAAACCATAACTTGCGACAGAGGAATGGTTCAAAACATAGACAGTAAGAAGAGTCAGTCTTCTTGTACTTAAGTCGGCATTGTGCCTTTTCTATTTAATTCCGATGCAATTTCTGTGTTTCATCGTCAATAAGAAGGTCCAAGGGATACAGTAATCCTGAAGTGAAGCATCGGAATCTATATCTAGTGTCCCAGGAATGGTTCAAAACACAGACAGTAAGGAGAGTCAGTCTTCTTGTACTTAAGTCGGCATTGTGCCATTTGTGTTTAATTCCAATGCAATTTCTGTGTTTCAACGTCAATAGGAAGGACAGAGGGATACAATAAACCTGAAGTGAAGCATCGGAATCTATAACTAGTGTCACAGGAATGGTTCAAATCAGACAGTAAGAAGAGTCAGACTTCTTGTACTTAAGTCGGCATTGTGCCTTTTGTATTTAATTCCGATGCAATTTCTGTGTTTCATCGTCAATAAGAAGGTCCAAGTGATACAGTAAACCTGAAGTGAAGTATCGGAAACAGTAACTAGCGTCACAGGAATGGTTCAAAGCGTAGACACTAAGAAGAGTCAGTCTGCTTGTACTTAAGACGGCATTGTGCCTTTTCTATTTAATTCCGATGCGATTTCTGTGTTTCATCGTTAATAAGAAGGTCAGAGGGATACAGTGAACCTGACGTGAAGCATCGGAATCTATAACTAGTGTCACAGGAATGGTTCAAAACATAGTCTGAAAGAAGAGTCAGTATTCTTGTACTTAAGTTGGCATTGTGCCTTTTCTATTTAATTCCGATGCAATTTCTGTGTTTCATCGTCAATAAGAAGGTCAGAGGGATACAGTAAACCTGAAGTGAAGCATCGGAATCTGTAACTAGCGTCACAGGAATGGTTCAAAGCATAGACACTAAGAAGAGTCAGTCTGCTTGTACTTAAGACGGCATTGTGCATTTTCTATTTCATTCCGATGCAATTTCAGTGTTTCATCGTCAATAAGAACGCAGAAGGTTACAGTAAACCTGAAGTGAAGCATCTGAATCTGTAACTTGCGTCAGAGGAGTGGTTCAAATCATAGACAGTAAGAAGAGTCAGTCTTCTTGTACTTAAGTCGGCATTGTGCTTTTCTATTTATTTCCGATGCAATTTTTGTGTTTCATCGTCAATAGGAAGGTCCATGGGACACAGTAAACCTGAAGTGAAGCATCGGAATCTATAACTAGTGTCACAGGAATGGTTCAAAACATAGACAGTAAGAAGAGTCAGTCCTCTTGTATTTAAGTCGTTATAGTGCCTTTTGTATTTAATTCCGATCCAGTTTCTGTGTTTCATCTTAATAAGAAGGTCCAAAAGATACAGTTAACCTAAAGTGAAGCATCGGAATCTATAACTAGTGTCTCAGGAATGGTTCAAAGCATAGACAGTAGGGAGAGTCAGTCTTCTTGTACTTCACTCGGCATTGTGCATTTTGTATTTAACTCCGATGCACTATCTGTATTTCATCGTCAATAAGAAGATCCAAGGGATACAGTAAACCTGAAATGAAGCATCGGAATCTATAACTAGTGTCACAGGAATGGTTCAAAACATAGACAGTAGGAAGAGTCAGTCTTCTTGTAGTTAAGTCGGCATTGTGCCTTTTCTATTTAATTCCGATGCACTTTCTGTGTTTGATCGTCAATAAGAAGGTCCAAGGGATACAGTAAACCAGAAATGAAGCATCGGAATCTATAACTAAGGTCACAGGAATGTTTCAAATCATAGACACTAGGAAGAGTCAGTCTACATGTACTTAAGTCGGCATTGTGCCTTTTGTATTTAATTTCGATGCAATTTTGTGTTTCATCGTCAATAGGAAGGTCAGAGGGATACAGTAAACCTGAAGTGAAGCATCGGAATCTATAACTAGTGTCACAGGAATGGTTCAAGACATAGTCAGTAAGAAGAGTCAGACTTCTTGTACTTAAGTCGGCATTGTGCCATTTGTATTTAATTACGATCCAATTTCTGTGTTTCATCTTCAATAAGAAGGTCCAAGGGATACAGTTAACCTCAAATGAAGCATCGGAATCTATAACTAAGGTCACAGGAATGTTTCAAATCATAGACAGTAGGAAGAGTCAGTCTACATGTCCTTCAGTCGGCATTGTGCCTTTTGTATTTAATTCCGATGCAATCTTGTGTTTCATCGTCAATAGGAAGGTCAGAGGGATACAGTAAACATGAAGTGAAGCATCGGAATCTATAACTAGTGTCACAGGAATGGTTCAAAACATAGACAGTAAGAAGAGTCACTCTTCTTGTACTTAAGTCGGCATTGTGCCTTTTTCAATTTAATTCCGATGTAATTACTGTGTTGCATCGCCAATAAGAAGATCAGAGGGATACCGTAAACCTGATGTGAAGCATCGGAATCTCTAACTAGTGTCACAGTAATGGTTCAAAACATAGTCAGTAAGAAGAGTAAGTCTTCAAGTACTTAAGTCGGCATTGTGCCTTTTCTATTTAATTCCGATGCTATTTCTGTGTTTTATCGTCAATAAGAAGGTCCAAGGGATACAGTAAACCTGAAGTGAAGCATCGGAATCTATATCTAGTGTCACAGGAATGGTTCAAAACATAGACAGTAAGAAGAGTCAGTCTTCTTGTACTTAAGTCGGCATTGTGCCATTTGTATTTAATTCCGATGCAATTATTGTGTTTCAACGTCAATAGGAAGGACAGAGGGATACAATAAACCTGAAGTGAAGCATCGGAATCTATAACTAGTGTCACAGGATTGGTTCAAAACAGACAGTAAGAAGAGTCAGACTTCTTGTACTTAAATCGGCATTGTGCCTTTTCTATTTAATTCCGATGCAATTTCTGGGTTTCATCGTCAATAAGAAGGTCCAAGTGACACAGTAAATTTGAAGTGAAGCATCGGAATCAGTAACTAGCGTCACAGGAATGGTTCAAAGCATAGACACTAAGAAGAGTGAGTCTGCTTGTACTTAAGACGGCATTGTGCCTTTTCTATTTAATTCCGATGCGATTTCTGTGTTTCATCGTCAATAAGAAGGTCAGAGGGATACAGTGAACCTGACGTGAAGCATCGGAATCTATAACTAGTGTCACAGGAATGGTTCAAAACATAGTCAGAAAGAAGAGTCAGTCTTCTTGTACTTAAATTGGCTTTGTCCCTTTTCTATTTAATTCCGATGCAATTTCTGTGTTTCATCGTCAATACGAAGGTCAGAGGGATACAGTAAACCTGAAGTGAAGCATCGGAATCTGTAACTAGAGTCACAGGAATGGTTCAAAACATAGAAAGTAAGAAGAGTCAGTCTTCTTGTACTTAAGTCGGCATTGTGCCTTTTCTATTTAATTCCGATGCAATTTCTGTGTTTCATCGTCAATAAGAAGGTCTGAGGGATACAGTAAACCTGAAGTGAAGCATCGGAATCCTTAGCTAGTGTACAGGAATGGTTTAAAACATAGTCAGAAAGAAGAGTCAGTCTTCTTGTACTTAAGTCGGCATTGTGCCCTTTCAATTTAATTCCGATGCAATTTCTGTGTTTCATCGTCAATAAGAAGGTCAGAGGGATACAGAAAACCTGAAGTGTAGCATCGGAATCTATAACTAGTGTCACAGGAATGGTTCAAATCATAGTCAGTAAGAAGAGTCAGTCTTCTTGTACTTACGTCGGCATTGTACTTTTTCTATTTCATTCCGATGCAATTTCAGTGTTTCATCGTCAATAAGAATGTCAGAGAGATACAGTAAACCAGATGTGAAGCATCGGAATCTGTAACTTGCGACAGAGGAATGGTTCAAAACATAGACAGTAAGAAGAGTCAGTCTTCTTGTACTTAGGTCGGCATTGTGCCATTTGTATTTAATTCCGATGCAATTTCTGTGTTTCATCGTCAATAAGAAGATCAGAGGGATACAGAAAACCTGACGTGAAGCATCGGAATCTATAACTAGTGTCACAGGAATGGTTCAAAACATAGACAGTAAGAAGTGTCAGTCTTCTTGTACTTAAGTCAGCATTGTGCCTTTTCTATATAATTCCGATGCCCTTTCTGTGTTTCATGGTCAATAATATGTTCCAAGGGATACAGTAAAATTGAAATGAAGCTTCGGAATCTATAACTAGTGTCACAGGAATGTTTCAAAACATAGACAGTAGGAAGAGTCAGTCTACATGTACTTAAGTCGGCATTGTGCCTTTTGTGTTTGATTCAGATGCAATTTCTGTGTTTCATCGTCAATAAGAAGGTCAGAGGGATACAGAAAACCTGAAGTGAAGCATCGGAATCTATAACTAGTGTCACAGGAGTGGTTCAAAACATAGTCAGTAAGAAGAGTCAGTCCTCTTGTACTTATGTCGGCATTGTGCCTTTTGTATTTCATTCCGATGCAATTTCTGTGTTTCATCGTCAATAAGAACGTCCAAGGGATACAGTAACCTGAAGTGAAGCATCGGAATCTATAACTAGGTTCACAGGAACGGTTCAAAACATAGACAGTAGGAAGAGTCAGTCGTCTTGTACTTAAGTCGGCATTGTGCCTTTTAAATTTAATTCCGATGCAATTTCTGTGTTTCATCGTCAATAAGTAGGTCCAAGGGATACTGTAAACCTGAAGTGAAGCATCGGAATCTGTAACTAGCGTTACAGGAATGGTTCAAAGCATACCCACTAAGAAGAGTCAGTCAGCGTGTACTGAAGACGGTATTGTGCCTTTTCTATATTATTCCCATGTGATTTCTGTGTTTCATCGTCAATAAGAAGGTCAGAGGGATACAGTGAACCTGAGGTGAAGCATCGGAATCAATAAGTAGTGTCACAGGAATGGTTCAAAACATAGACAGTAGGAAGAGTCAGTCTTCTTGTACTTAAGTCGGCATTGTGCCTTTTGTATTTAATTCCGATGCAATTTCTGTGTTTCATCGTAAAAAGGAACGTCAGAGGGATACAGTAAACCTGGAGTGAAGCATCGGAATCTATAACTAGTGTCACAGGAATGGTTCAAATCATAACGGTAAGAAGAGTCAGTCTTCTTGTACTTAAGTCGGCATTGTGATTTTTCTATTCCATTCCGATGCAATTTCAGTGTTTCATCGTCAATAAGAATGTCAGAGAGATACAGTAAACCTGAAGTGAAGCATCGGAACCTGTAACTTGCGTCAGAGGAATGGTTCAAAGCATAGACAGTAAGAAGAGACAGTCTTCTTGTACTTAAGTCAGCATTGTGCCTTTTCTATTTAATTCCGATGCCATTTCTGTGTTTCATCGTCAATAAGAAGGTCCAAGGGATACAGTAAACCTGAAGTGAAGCATCGGAATCTATATCTAGTGTCACAGGAATGGTTCAAAACATAGGCAGTAAGGAGAGTCAGTCTTCTTGTACTTTAGTCGGCATTGTGCCATTTGTATTTAATTCCGATGCAATTTCTGTGTTTCAACGTCAATAAGAAGGTCAGAGGGATACAGTAAACCTGAAGTGAAGCATCGGAATCTATAACTAGTGTCACAGGATTGGTTCAAAACAGACAGTAGGAAGAGTCAGTCATCTTGTACTTAAGTCGGCATTGTACCTTTTGTATTAATTCCGATCCAATTTCTGTGTTTCATCTTCAATAAGAAGGTCCAAGGGATAGAGTTAACCTGAAGTGAAGCATCGGAATCTATAACTAGTGTCACAGGAGTGGTTCAAAACATAGTCAGTAAGAAGAGTCAGTCTTCTTGTACTTATGTCGGCATTGTGCCTTTTGTATTTAATTCCGACGCAATTTCTGTGTTGCATCGTCAATAAGAACGTCCAAGGGATACAGTAAACCTGTAGTGAAGCATCGGAATCTATAACTACTGTCACAGGAACGGTTCAAACCATAGACAGTAGGAAGAGTCAGTCTTCTTGTACTTAAGTAGCATTGTGCCTTTTCTATTTAATTCCGATGCAATTTCTGTGCTTCATCGTCAATAAAAAGGTCAGAGGGATACAGTAAACCTGAAGTGTAGCAACGGAATCTATAACTAGTGTCACAGAAATGGTTCAAATCATAGTCAGTAAGAAGAGTCAGTCTTCTTGTACTTAAGTCGGCATTGTGCTTTTTCTATTTCATACCGATGCAATTCCAGTGTTTCATCGTCAATAAGAATGTCAGAGGGATACAGTAAACCTGAAGTGAAGCATCGGTATCTATAACTACTGTCACAGGAACGGTTCAAACCATAGACAGTAGGAAGAGTCAGTCTTCTTGTACTTAAGTCGGCATTGTGCCATTTGTATTTAAGTCCGATGCAATTTCTGTGTTTCAACGTCAATAAGAAGGTCAGAGGGATACAGTAAACCTGAAGTGAAGCATCGGAATCTGTAACTTGCGTCAGAGGAATAGTTCAAAACATAGACAGTAAGAAGAGTCAGTCTTCTTGTACTAAAGTCGGCATTGTGCTTTTCTATTTAATTCCGATGCAATATCTGTGTTTCATCGTCAATAAGAACGTCCAAGGGATACAATAAACCTGAAGTGAAGCATCGGAAAATATAACTAGTGTCACAGGAGTGGTTCAAAACATAGTCACTAAGAAGAGTCAGTCTTCTTGTACTTATGTCGGCATTGTGCCTTTTGTATTTAATTCCGATGCAATTTCTGTGTTGCATCGTCAATAAGAACGTCCAAGGGATACAATAAACCTGAAGTGAAGCATCGGAATCTATAACTAGTGTCACAGGAATGGTTCAAACATGGACTGTGTGAAGAGTCAGTCTTCTTGTACTTAAGTCAGCATTGTGCCTTTTGTATGTTATTCCGATACAATTTCTGTGTTTCATTGTCAATAAGAAGGTCAGAGAATTACAGAAAACCTGAAGTGAAGCATCGGAATATATAACTAGTGTCACAGGAATGGTTCAAAACATAGACAGTAGGAAGAGTCAGTCTTCCTGTACTTAAGTCAGCATTGTGCCTTTTGTATTTAATTCCGATGCACTTTCTTTGTTTCATGGTCAATAAGAAGGTCCAAGGGATACAGTAAACCTGAAATGAAGCATCGGAATCAGTAACTAGTGTCACAGGAATGTTTCAAAACATAGACAGTAGGAAGTGTCAGTATACATGTACTTAAGTCGGCATTATGCCTTTGTATTTAATTCCGATGCAATTTCTGTGTTTCATCGTCAATAAGAAGGTCAGAGGGATACAGTAAACCTGAAGTTAAGCATCGGAATCCATAACTAGTGTCACAGGAATGGTTCAAAGCATAGACAGTAAGAAAGGTCAGTCTTCTTGTACTTAAGTCAGCATTGTGACTTTTGTATTTAATTCCGATGCAATTTCTGTGTTTTATCGTCAATAAGAAGATGAGAGTGATACAGAAAACCTGAAGTGAAGCATCGGAATCTATAACTAGTTTCATAGGAATGGTTCAAAACATAGACAGTAGGAAGAGTCAGTCTTCTTGTACTTAAGTCAGCATTGTGCTTTTTGTATTTAATTCCGATGCTATATCTGTGTTTCATCGACAATAAGAAGGTCCAAGGGCTACAGTAAACCTGAAGTGAAGCATCGGAATCTGTAACTAGCGTCACAGGAGTGGTCCAAAACATAGACAGTTTATAAGAGTCAGTCTTCTTGTACTGAAGTCGGCATTGTGCCTTATCTATTTAATTCCGATGCAATTTCTGTTTTTCATCGTCAATAATAAGGTCAGAGGGATACAGTAAACCTGAAGTGTAGCATCGGAATCTATAACTAGTGTCACAGGAATGGTTGAAATTATAGACAGTAAGGAGAGTCAGTCTTCTTGTACTTAAGTCGGCATTGTGCCATTTGTATTTAAGTCCGATGCAATTTCTGTGTTTCAACGTCAATAAGAAGGTCAGAGGGATACAGTAAACCTGAAGTGAAGCATCGGAATCTGTAACTTGCGTCAGAGGAATAGTTCAAAACATAGACAGTAAGAAGAGTCAGTCTTCTTGTACTAAAGTCGGCATTGTGCTTTTCTATTTAATTCCGATGCAATATCTGTGTTTCATCGTCAATAAGAACGTCCAAGGGATACAATAAACCTGAAGTGAAGCATCGGAAAATATAACTAGTGTCACAGGAGTGGTTCAAAACATAGTCACTAAGAAGAGTCAGTCTTCTTGTACTTATGTCGGCATTGTGCCTTTTGTATTTAATTCCGATGCAATTTCTGTGTTGCATCGTCAATAAGAACGTCCAAGGGATACAATAAACCTGAAGTGAAGCATCGGAATCTATAACTAGTGTCACAGGAATGATTCAAACATGGACTGTGTGAAGAGTCAGTCTTCTTGTACTTAAGTCAGCATTGTGCCTTTTGTATGTTATTCCGATACAATTTCTGTGTTTCATTGTCAATAAGAAGGTCAGAGAATTACAGAAAACCTGAAGTGAAGCATCGGAATATATAACTAGTGTCACAGGAATGGTTCAAAACATAGACAGTAGGAAGAGTCAGTCTTCCTGTACTTAAGTCAGCATTGTGCCTTTTGTATTTAATTCCGATGCACTTTCTTTGTTTCATGGTCAATAAGAAGGTCCAAGGGATACAGTAAACCTGAAATGAAGCATCGGAATCAGTAACTAGTGTCACAGGAATGTTTCAAAACATAGACAGTAGGAAGAGTCAGTATACATGTACTTAAGTCGGCATTATGCCTTTGTATTTAATTCCGATGCAATTTCTGTGTTTCATCGTCAATAAGAAGGTCAGAGGGATACAGTAAACCTGAGGTTAAGCATCGGAATCCATAACTAGTGTCACAGGAATGGTTCAAAGCATAGACAGTAAGAAAGGTCAGTCTTCTTGTGCTTAAGTCGGCATTGTGACTTTTGTATTTAATTCCGATGCAATTTCTGTGTTTTATCGTCTATAAGAAGATCAGAGTGATACAGAAAACCTGAAGTGAAGCATCGGAATCTATAACTAGTGTCATAGGAATGGTTTAAAACATAGACAGTAGGAAGAGTCAGTCTTCTTGTACTTCAGTCGGCATTGTGCCTTTTCTATTTAATTCCGATGCAATTTCTGTATTTCGTCGCCAATAAGAAGGTCCAAAAGATACAGTAAACCTGAAGTGAAGCATCGGAATCTATAACTAATGTCACAGGAATCGTTTCAAACATAGACAGAAGGAAGAGTCAGTCTTCTTGTACTTAAGTCGGCATTGTGCTTTTCTATTTAATTCCCATGCAATATCTGTGTTTCATCGTCAATAAGAAGGTCCAAGGGATACAGTAAACCTGAAGTGAAGCATCGGAATCTATATCTAGTGTCACAGGAATGGTTCAAAACATAGACAGTAGGAAGAGTCCGTCTTCCTGTACTTAATTCCGCATTGTGCCTTTTGTATTTAATTCCGATGCAATATCTGTGTTTCATCGACAATAAGAAGGTCCAAGGGCTACAGTAAACCTGAAGTGAATCATCGGAATCTGTAACTAGCGTCACAGGAGTGGTCCAAAACATGGACAGTTTATAAGAGTCAGTCTTCTTGTACTTAAGTCGGCATTGTGCCTTTTCTATTTAATTCCGATGCAATTTCTGTTTTTCATCGTCAATAATAAGGTCAGAGGGATACAGTAAACCTGAAGTGTAGCATCGGAATCTATAACTAGTGTCACAGGAATGGTTGAAATTATAGACAGTAAGGAGAGTCAGTCTTCTTGTACTTAAGTCGGCATTGTGCCATTTGTATTTAAGTCCGATGCAATTTCTGTGTTTCAACGTCAATAAGAAGGTCAGAGGGATACAGTAAACCTGAAGTGAAGCATCGCAATCTATAACTAGTGTCACAGGAATGGTTCAAAACAGTCAGTAAGAAGAGGGAGACTTCTTGTACTTAAGTCGGCATTGCGCATTTTGTATTTAATTCCGATGCAATTTCTGTGTTTCATCGTCAATGAGAAGGTCCAAGGGATACAGTAAACATGAAGTTAAGCATCGAAATCTATAACTAGTGTCACAGGAATGGTTCAAAACATAGACAGTAAGAAGAGTCAGTCTTCTTGTACTTAAGTCGGCATTGTGCTTTTTCTATTTAATTCCGATGTAATTTCTGTGTTTCATCGTCAATAATAAGGTCAGAGGGATACAGTAAACCTGAAATGTAGCATCGGAATCTATAACTAGTGTCACAGGAATTGTTCAAATCATAGTCAGAAAGAAAAGTCAGTCTTCTTGTACTTAAGTCGGCATTGTGCTTCTTCTATTTCATTTCGATGCAATTTCAGTGTTTCATCGTCAACAAGAATGTCAGAGGGATACAGTAAACCTGAAGGGAAGCATCGGAATCTGTAACTTGCGTCAGAGGATTGGTTCAAAACATAGACAGTAAGAAGAGTCATTCTTCTTGTACTTTAGTCGGCATTGTGCCTTTTCTATTTAATTCCGATGCTATTTCTGTGTTTCATCTTCAATAAGAAGGTCCAAGGGATACAGTAAACCTGAAGTGAAGCATCGGAATCTATATCTAGTGTCACAGGAATGGTTGAAATTATAGACAGTAAGGAGAGTCAGTCTTCTTGTACTTAAGTCGGCATTCTGCCTTTTCTATTAATTTCCGATGCAATTTCTGTGTTTCATCGTCAATTAGAAGGTCAGAGGGATACAGTAAACCTGAAGTGAAACATCGGAATCTGTAACTTGCGTCACAGGAATCGTTCAAAACATAGACAGTAGGAGGAGTCAGTTTTCTTGTACTTAAGTCGGCATTGTGCCTTTTGTATTTAATTCAGATGCAATATCTGTGTTTCATCGTCAATAGGAAGGTCCGACGGCTACAGTAAACCTGAAGTGAAGCATCGGAATCTGTAACTAGCGTCACAGGAGTGGTTCAAAACATAGACAGTAAGAAGAGTCAGTCTTCTTGTACTTAAGTCGGCACTGTGCTTTTCTATTTAATTCCGATGCAATTTCTGTGTTTCATCGTCAATTAGAAGGTCAGAGGGATACAGTAAACCTGAAGTGAAACATCGGAATCTGTAACTTGCGTCACAGGAATCGTTCAAAACATAGACAGTAGGAAGAGTCAGTCTTCTTGTACTTAAGTCGGCATTGTGCCTTTTGTATTTAATTCCGGTGCAATTTCAGTGTTTCATCGTCAAAAAGATGGTCAGAGGGATACAGTAAACCTGTAGTGAAGCATCGGAATCTAAAACTAGTGTCACAGGAATGGTTCAAAACATAGACAGTAGGAAGAGACAGTCTTCTTGTACTTAAGGCGGCGTTGTGCCTTTTGTATTTAATTCCGATGCAATATCTGTGTTTCATCGTCAATAAGAAGGTCCAAGGGCTACAGTTAACCTAAAGTGAAGCATCGGAATCTCTAACTAGCGTCACAGGAGTGGTTCAAAACATAGTCAGAACGAGGAGTCAGTCTTCTTGTACTTATGTCGGCATTGTGCCTTTTGTATTTAATTCCGATGCAATTTCTGTGTTTCATCGTCAATAAGAACGTCCAAGGGCTACAGTAAACCTGAAGTGTAGCATCGCAATCTGTAACTAGCGTCACAGGAGTGGTCCAAAACATAGACAGTTTATAAGAGTCAGTCTTCTTGTACTTAAGTCGGCATTGTGCATTTTGTATTTAATTCCGATGCAATTTCTGTGTTTCATCGTCAAAAAGAAGGTCAGAGGGATACAGTAAACCTGAAGTGAAGCATCGGAATCTATAACTAGTGTCACAGGAATGGTTCAAAACATAGACAGTAGGAAGAGACAGTCTTCTTGTACTTAAGGCGGCGTTGTGCCTTTTGTATTTAATTCCGATGCAATATCTGTGTTTCATCGTCAATAAGAAGGTCCAAGGGCTACAGTTAACCTAAAGTGAAGCATCGGAATCTCTAACTAGCGTCACAGGAGTGGATCAAAGCATAGTCAGAACGAGGAGTCAGTCTTCTTGTACTTATGTCGGCATTGTGCCTTTTGTATTTAATTCCGATGCAATTTCTGTGTTTCATCGTCAATAAGAACGTCCAAGGGATACAATAAACCTGAAGTGAAGCATCGGAATCTATAACTAGTGTCACAGGAATGGTTCAAAACATAGACAGTAGGAAGAGTCCGTCTTCCTGTACTTAATTCCGCATTGTGCCTTTTGTATTTAATTCCGATGCAATATCTGTGTTTCATCGTCAATAAGAAGGTCCAAGGGCTACAATAAACCTGAAGTAAAGCATCGGAATCTGTAACTATCGTCACAGGAGTCGTTCAAAACATAGACAGTAAGAAGAGTCAGTCTTATTGTACTTTAGTCGGCATTATGCCTTTTCTATTTTATTCCGATGCAATTTCTGTGTTTCATCGTCAAAAGAAATTCAGAGGGATACAGTAAACCTGAAGTGAAGCATCGGAATCTATAACTAGTGTCACAGGAAAGGTTCAAAACATAGACAGTATGAAGAGTCAGTCTTCTTGTACTTAAGTCGGCATTGTGCTTTTTCTATTCCATTCCGATGCAATTTCAGTGTTTCATCGTCAATAAGAATGTAAGAGAGATACAGTAAACCTGAAGTGAAGCATCGGAACCTGTAACTTGCGTCAGAGGAATGGTTCAAAACATAGACAGTAAGAAGAAACAGTCTTCTTGTACTTAAGTCAGCATTGTGCCTTTTCTATTTAATTCCGATGCCATTTCTGTGTTTCATCGTCAATAAGAAGGTCCAAGGGATACAGTAAACCTGAAGTGAAGCATCGGAATCTATATCTAGTGTCACAGGAATGGTTCAAAACATAGGCAGTAAGGAGAGTCAGTCTTCTTGTACTTTAGTCGGCATTGTGCCATTTGTATTTAATTCCGATGCAATTTCTGTGTTTCAACGTCAATAAGAAGGTCAGAGGGATACAGTAAACCTGAAGTGAAGCATCGGAATCTATAACTAGTGTCACAGGATTGGTTCAAAACTGACAGTAAGAAGAGTCAGTCTTGTTGTACTTAAGTCGGCATTGTGCCATTTGTATTTATTTCCGATGCAATTTCTGTGTTTCATCGTCAATGAGAAGGTCAGAGGGATACAGTAAACCTGAAGTGTAGCATCTGAATCTATAACTAGTGTCACAGGAATGGTTCAAAACATAGGCAGTAGGAAGAGTCAGTCATCTTGTACTTAAGTCGGCATTGTACCTTTTGTATTAATTCCGATCCAATTTCTGTGTTTCATCTTCAATAAGAAGGTCCAAGGGATAGAGTTAACCTGAAGTGAAGCATCGGAATCTATAACTAGTGTCACAGGAATGGTTCAAAGCATAGACAGTAAGAAAGGTCAGTCTTCTTGTACTTAACTCGGCATTGTGCCTTTTGTATTTAATTCCGATGCAATTTCTGTGTTTCATCGTCAATAAGAAGATCAGAGGGATACAGAAAACCTGAAGTGAAGCATCGGAATCTATAACTAGTGTCACAGGAATGGTTCAAAACATAGACAGTAGGAAGAGTCAGTCTTCTTGTACTTAAGTCAGCATTGTGCCTTTTCTATATAATTCCGATGCACTTACTGTGTTTCATGGTCAATAAGATGGTCCAAGGGATACAGTAAACCTGAAATGAAGCGTCGGAATCTATAACTAGTGTCACAGGAATGTTTCAAAACATAGACAGTAGGAAGAGTCAGTCTACATGTACTCAAGTCGGCATTGTGCCCTTTGTATTTAATTCAGATGCAATTTCTGTGTTTCATCGTCAATAGGAAAGTCAGAGGGATACAGTAAACCTGAAGTGAAGCATCGGAATCTATAACTAGTGTCACAGGAGTGGTTCAAAACATAGTCAGTAAGAAGAGTCAGTCTTCTTGTACTTATGTCGGCATTGTGCCTTTTGTATTTAATTCCGACGCAATTTCTGTGTTGCATCGTCAATAAGAACGTCCAAGGGATACAGTAAACCTGTAGTGAAGCATCGGAATCTATAACTAGTGTCACAGGAACGGTTCAAACCATAGACAGTAGGAAGAGTCAGTCTTCTTGTACTTAAGTAGCATTGTGCCTTTTCTATTTAATTCCGATGCAATTTCTGTGCTTCATCGTCAATAAAAAGGTCAGAGGGATACAGTAAACCTGAAGTGTAGCAACGGAATCTATAACTAGTGTCACAGAAATGGTTCAAATCATAGTCAGTAAGAAGAGTCAGTCTTCTTGTACTTAAGTCGGCATTGCGCTTTTTCTATTTCATAAAGATGCAATTCCAGTGTTTCATCGTCAATAAGAATGTCAGAGGGATACAGTAAACCTGAAGTGAAGCATCGGAATCTGTAACTTGCGTCAGAGGAATAGTTCAAAACATAGACAGTAAGAAGAGTCAGTCTTCTTGTACTAAAGTCGGCATTGTGCTTTTCTATTTAATTCCGATGCAATATATGTGTTTCATCGTCAATAAGAACGTCCAAGGGATACAATAAACCTGAAGTGAAGCATCGGAATCTATAACTAGTGTCACAGGAGTGGTTCAAAACATAGTCAGTAAGAAGAGTCAGTCTTCTTGTACTTATGTCGGCATTGTGCCTTTTGTATTTAATTCCGATGCAATTTCTGTGTTGCATCGTCAATAAGAACGTCCAAGGGATACAATAAACCTGAAGTGAAGCATCGGAATCTATAACTAGTGTCACAGGAATGGTTCAAACATAGACTGTGTGAAGAGTCAGTCTTCTTGTACTTGAGTCAGCATTGTGCCTTTTGCATTTAATTCCGATACAATTTCTGTGTTTCATTGTCAATAAGAAGGTCAGAGAATTACAGAAAACCTGAAGTGAAGCATCGGAATATATAACTAGTGTCACAGGAATGGTTCAAAACATAGACAGTAGGAAGAGTCAGTCTTCCTGTACTTAAGTCAGCATTGTGCCTTTTGTATTTAATTCCGATGCACTTTCTGTGTTTCATGGTCAATAATAAGGTCCAAGGGATACAGTAAACCTGAAATGAAGCATCGGAATCAGTAACTAGTGTCACAGGAATGTTTCAAAACATAGACAGTAGGAAGAGTCAGTACACATGTACTTAAGTCGGCATTATGCCTTTGTATTTAATTCCGATGGAATTTCTGTGTTTCATCGTCAATAAGAAGATCAGAGGGATACAGTAAACCTGAAGTGAAGCATCGGAATCTATATCTAGTGTCACAGGAAAGGTTCAAAACATAGACAGTAGGAAGAGTCCGTCTTCCTGTACTTAATTCCGCATTGTGCCTTTTGTATTTAATTCCGATGCAACATCTGTGTTTCATCGTCAATAAGAAGGTCCAAGGGCTACAATAAACCTGAAGTAAAGCATCGGAATCTGTAACTATCGTCACAGGAGTGGTTCAAAACATAGACAGTAGGAAGAGTCAGTCTTATTGTACTTTAGTCGGCATTATGCCTTTTCTACTTTATTCCGATGCAATTTCTGTGTTTCATCGTCAAAAAGAAATACAGAGGAATACAGTAAACCTGAAGTGAAGCATCGGAATCTATAACTAGTGTCACAGGAAAGGTTCAAAACATAGACAGTATGAAGAGTCAGTCTTCTTGTACTTTAGTCGGCATTGTGCTTTTTCTATTTCATTCCAATGCAATTTCAGTGTTTCATCGTCAATAAGAATGTCAGAGGGATACAGTAAACCTGAAGTGAAACATCGGAATCTGTAACTTCCGTCACAGGAATCGTTCAAAACATAGACAGTAGGAAGAGTCAGTCTTCTTGTACTTAAGTCGGCATTGTGCCTTTTGTATTTAATTCCGGTGCAATTTCTGTGTTTCATCGTCAAAAAGAAGGTCAGAGGGATACAGTAAACCTGAAGTGAAGCGTCGGAATCTATAACTAGTGTCACAGGAACGGTTCAAAACATAGACAGTAGGAAGAGTCAGTCTTCTTGTACTTAAGTCGGCATTGTGCTTTTTGTATTTAATTCCGATGCTATATCTGTGTTTCATCGACAATAAGAAGGTCCAAGGGCTACAGTAAACCTGAAGTGAAGCATCGGAATCTGTAACTAGCGTCACAGGAGTGGTCCAAAACATAGACAGTTTATAAGAGTCAGTCTTCTTGTACTTAAGTCGGCATCGTGCCTTTTCTATTTAATTCCGATGCAATTTCTGTTTTTCATCGTCAATAATAAGGTCAGAGGGATACAGTAAACCTGAAGTGTAGCATCGGAATCTATAACTAGTGTCACAGGAATGGTTGAAATTATAGACAGTAAGGAGAGTCAGTCTTCTTGTACTTTAGTCGGCATTGTGATTTTTCTATTTAATTCCGATGCAATTTCTGTGTTTCATCGTCAATTAGAAGGTCAGAGGGATACAGTAAACCTGAAGTGAAGCATCGCAATCTATAACTAGTGTCACAGGAATAGTTCAAAACAGTCAGTAAGAAGAGGGAGACTTCTTGTACTTAAGTCGGCATTGCGCATTTTGTATTTAATTCCGATGCAATTTCTGTGTTTCATCGTCAATAAGAAGGACCAAGGGATACAGTAAACATGAAGTTGAGCATCGGAATCTATAACTAGTGTCACAGGAATGGTTCAAAACATAGACAGTAAGAAGAGTCAGTCTTCTTGTACTTAAGTCGGCATTGTGCTTTTTCTATTTAATTCCGATGCAATTTCTGTGTTTCATCGTCAATAATAAGGTCAGAGGGATACAGTAAACCTGAAGTGTAGCATCGGAATCTATAACTAGTGTCACAGGAATTGTTCAAATCATAGTCAGTAAGAAAAGTCAGTCTTCTTGTACTTATGTCGGCATTGTGCTTTTTCGATTTCATTTCGATGCAATTTCAGTGTTTCATCGTCAACAAGAATGTCAGAGGGATACAGTAAACCTGAAGGGAAGCATCGGAATCTGTAACTTGCGTCAGAGGATTGGTTCAAACATAGACAGTAAGAAGAGTCAGTCTTCTTGTACTTTAGTCGGCATTGTGCCTTTTCTATTTAATTCCGATGCAATTTCTGTGTTTCATCTTCAATAAGAAGGTCCAAGGGATAAAGTAAAACTGAAGTGAAGCATCGGAATCTATATCTAGTGTCACAGGAATGGTTGAAATTATAGACAGTAAGGAGAGTCAGTCTTCTTGTACTTAAGTCGGCATTGTGCCTTTTCTATTTCATTCCGATGCAATTTCTGTGTTTCATCGTCAATTAGAAGGTCAGAGGGATACAGTAAACCTGAAGTGAAACATCGGAATCTGTAACTTGCGTCACAGGAATCGTTCAAAACATAGACAGTAGGAAGAGTCAGTTTTCTTGTACTTAAGTCGGCATTGTGCCTCTTGTATTTAATTCAGATGCAATATCTGTGTTTCATCGTCAATAGGAAGGTCCAAGGGCTACAGTAAACCTGAAGTGAAGCATCGGAATCTGTAACTAGCGTCACAGGAGTGGTTCAAAACATAGACAGTAAGAAGAGTCAGTCTTCTTGTACTTAAGTCGGCTTTGTGCTTTTCTATTTAATTCCGATGCAATTTCTGTGTTTCATCGTCAATTAGAAGGTCAGAGGGATACAGTAAACCTGAAGTGAAACATCGGAATCTGTAACTTGCGTCACAGGAATCGTTCAAAACATAGACAGTAGGAAGAGTCAGTCTTCTTGTACTTAAGTCGGCATTGTGCCTTTTGTATTTAATTCCGGTGCAATTTCTGTGTTTCATCGTCTAAAAGATGGTCAGAGTGATACAGTAAACCTGAAGTGAAGCATCGGAATCTATAACTAGTGTCACAGGAACGGTTCAAAACATAGACAGTAGGAAGAGTCAGTCTTCTTGTACTTAAGTGGGCATTGTGATTTTTGTATTTAATTCCGATGCTATATCTGTGTTTCATCGACAATAAGAAGGTCCAAGGGCTACAGTAAACCTGAAGTGAAGCATCGGAATCTGTAACTAGCGTCACAGGAGTGGTCCAAAACATAGACAGTTTATAAGAGTCAGTCTTCTTGTTCTTAAGTCGGCATTGTGCATTTTGTATTTAATTCCGATGCAATTTCTGTGTTTCATCGTCAAAAAGAAATTCAGAGGGATACAGTAAACCTGAAGTGAAGCATCGGAATCTATAACTAGTGTCACAGGAATGGTTCAAAACATAGACAGTAGGAAGAGACAGTCTTCTTGTACTTAAGGCGGCGTTGTGCCTTTTGTATTTAATTCCGATGCAATATCTGTGTTTCATCGTCAATAAGAAGGTCCAAGGGCTACATTTAACCTAAAGAGAAGCATCGGAATCTCTAACTAGCGTCACAGGAGTGGTTCAAAACATAGTCAGAACGAGGAGTCAGTCTTCTTGTACTTATGTCGGCATTGTGCCTTTTGTATTTAATTACGATGCAATTTCTGTGTTTCATCGTCAATAGGAACGTCCAAGGCATACAATAAACCTGAAGTGAAGCATCGGAATCTATAACTAGTGTCACAGGAATGGTTCAAACATAGACTGTGTGAAGAGTCAGTCTTCTTGTACTTAAGTCAGCATTGTGCCTTTTGTATTTTATTCCGATGCAATTTTTGAGTTTCATTGTCAATAAGAAGGTCAGAGAATTACAGAAAACCTGAAGTGAAGCATCGGAATATATAACTAGTGTCACAGGAATGGTTCAAAACATAGACAGTAGGAAGAGTCAGTCTTCCTAAACTTAAGTCAGCATTGTGCCTTTTCAACTTAATTCCGATGCACTTTCTGTGTTTCATGGCCAATAAGAAGGTCCAAGGGATACAGTAAACCTGAAATGAAGCATCGGAATCAGTAACTAGTGTCACAGGAATGTTTCAAAACATAGACAGTAGGAAGAGTCAGTATACATGTACTTAAGTCGGCATTATGCCTTTGTATTTAATTCCGATGCAATTTCTGTGTTTCATCGTCAATAAGAAGGTCAGAGGGATACAGTAAACCTGAAGTGAAGCATCGGAATCCATAACTAGTGTCACAGGAATGGTTCAAAGCATAGACAGTAAGAAAGGTCAGTCTTCTTGTACTTAAGTCGGCATTGTGACTTTTGTATTTAATTCCGATGCAATTTTTGTGTTTTATCGTCAATAAGAAGATCAGAGTGATACAGAAAACCTGAAGTGATGCATCGAAATCTATAACTAGTGTCATAGGAATGGTTCAAAACATAGACATTAGGAAGAATCAGTCTTCTTGTACTTAAGTCGGCATTGTGCCTTTTCTATTTAATTCTGATGCAATTTCTGTATTTCGTCGCCAATAAGAAGGTCCAAAGGATACAGTAAACCTGAAGTGAAGCATCGGAATCTATAACTAATGTCACAGGAATCGTTTCAAACATAGACAGTAGGAGGAGTCAGTCTTCTTGTACTTAAGACGGCATTGTGCTTTTCTATTTAATTCCCATGCAATATCTGTGTTTCATCGTCATTAAGAAGGTCCAAGGGATACAGTAAACCTGAAGTGAAGCATCGGAATCTATATCTAGTGTCACAGGAATGGTTCAAAACATAGACAGTAGGAAGAGTCCGTCTTCCTGTACTTAATTCCGCATTGTGCATTTTGTATTTAATTCCGATGCAATATCTGTGTTTCATCGTCAATAAGAAGGTCCAAGGGCTACAATAAACCTGAAGTAAAGCATCGGAATCTGTAACTATCGTAACAGGAGTGGTTCAAAACATAGACAGTAAGAAGAGTCAGTCTTCTTGTACTTAAGTCGGCATTGTGCTTTTTCTATTTCATTCCAATGCAATTTCAGTGTTTCATCGTCAATAAGAATGTCAGAGGGATACAGTAAACCTGAAGTGAAACATCGGAATCTGTAACTTGCGTCACAGGAATCGTTCAAAACATAGACAGTAGGAAGAGTCAGTCTTCTTGTACTTAAGTCGGCATTGTGCCTTTTGTATTTAATTCCGGTGCAATTTCTGTGTTTCATCGTCAAAATGAAGGTCAGAGGGATACAGTAAACCTGAAGTGAAGCATCGGAATCTATAACTAGTGTCACAGGAACGGTTCAAAACATAGACAGTAGGAAGAGTCAGTCTTCTTGTACTTAAGTCGGCACTGTGCTTTTTGTATTTAATTCCGATGCTATATCTGTGTTTCATCGACAATAAGAAGGTCCAAGGGCTACAGTAAACCTGAAGTGAAGCATCAGAATCTGTAACTAGCGTCACAGGAGTGGTCCAAAACATAGACAGTTTATAAGAGTCAGTCTTCTTGTACTTAAGTCGGCATTGTGCCTTTTCTATCTAATTCCGATGCAATTTCTGTGTTTCATCTTCAATAAGAAGGTCCAAGGGATACAGTAAACCTGAAGTGAAGCATCGGAATCTATATCTAGTGTCACAGGAATGGTTGAAATTATAGACAGTAAGGAGAGTCAGTCTTCTTGTACTTAAGTCGGCATTGTGCCATTTGTATTTAAGTCCGATGCAATTTCTGTGTTTCAACGTCAATAAGAAGGTCAGAGGGATACAGTAAACCTGAAGTGAAGCATCGCAATCTATAACTAGTGTCACAGGAATGGTTCAAAACAGTCAGTAAGAAGAGGGAGACTTCTTGTACTTAAGTCGGCATTGCGCATTTTGTATTTAATTCCGATGCAATTTCTGTGTTTCATCGTCAATAAGAAGGTCCAGAGGACAGAGTAAACGTGATGTTAAGCATCGGAATCTATAACTAGTGTCACAGGAATTGTTCAAAACATAGACAGTAAGAAGAGTCAGTCTTCTTGTACTTAAGTCGGCATTGTGCCTTTTCTATTTAATTCCGATGCAATTTCTGTGTTCCTCGTCAATAATAAGGTCAGAGGGATACAGTAAACCTGAAGTGTAGCATCCGAATCTATAACTAGTGTCACAGGAATTGTTCAAATCATAGTCAGTAAGAAAAGTCAGTCTTCTTGTACTTAAGTCGGCATTGTGCTTTTTCTATTTCATTTCGATGCAATTTCAGTGTTTCATCGTCAACAAGAATGTCAGAGGGATACAGTAAACCTGAAGGGAAGCATCGGAATCTGTAACCTGCGTCAGAGGATTGGTTCAAAACATAGACAGTAAGAAGAGTCAGTCTTCTTGTATTTTAGTCGGCATTGTGCCTTTTCTATTTAATTCCGATGCAATTTCTGTGTTTCATCTTCAATAAGAAGGTCCAAGGGATACAGTAAACCTGAAGTGAAGCATCGGAATCTATATCTAGTGTCACAGGAATGGTTCAAATTATAGACAGTAAGGAGAGTCAGTCTTCTTGTACTTAAGTCGGCATTGTGCCTTTTCTATTTAATTCCGATGCAATTTCTGTGTTTCATCGTCAATTAGAAGGTCAGAGGGATACAGTAAACCTGAAGTGAAACATCGGAATCTGTAACTTGCGTCACAGTAATCGTTCGAAACATAGACAGTAGGAAGAGTCAGTTTTCTTGTACTTAAGTCGGCATTGTGCCTTTTGTATTTAATTCAGATGCAATATCTGTGTTTCATCGTCAATAGGAAGGTCCAAGGGCTACAGTAAACCTGAAGTGAAGCATCGGAATCTGTAACTTGCGTCACAGGAGTGGTTCAAAACGTAGACAGTAAGAAGAGTCAGTCTTCTTGTACTTAAGTCGGCACTGTGCCTTTTCTATTTAATTCCGATGCAATTTCTGTGTTTCATCGTCAATTAGAAGGTCAGAGGGATCCAGTAAACCTGAAGTGAAACATCGGAATCTGTAACTTGCGTCACAGGAATCGTTCAAAACATAGACAGTAGGAAGAGTCAGTCTTCTTGTACTTAAGTCGGCATTGTGCATTTTGTATTTAATTCCGATGCAATTTTTTGTGTTTCATCGTCAATAAGAAGGTCCAAGGGCTACAGTTAACCTGAAGTGAAGCATCGGAATCTCTAACTAGCGTCACAGGAGTAGTTCAAAACATAGTCAGTACGAGGAGTCAGTCTTCTTGTACTTAAGTCGGCATTGTGCCTTTTCTATTTAATTCCGATGCAATTTCTGTGTTTCATCGTCAATAAGAAGGTCAGAGGGATACAGTAAACATGAAGTGTAGCAACGGAATCTATAACTAGTGTCACAGGAATGGTTCAAATCGTAGTCAGTGAGAAGAGTCAGTCTTCTTGTACTTAAGTCGGCATTGTGTTTTTTCTATTTCATACCGATGCAATTCCAGTGTTTCATCGTCAATACGAATGTCAGAGGGATACAGTAATCCTGAAGTGAAGCATCGGAATCTGTAACTTGCGTCAGAGAAATAGTTCAAAACATAGAGAGTAAGAAGAGTCAGTCTTCTTGTACTTAAGTCGGCATTGTGCTTTTCTACTTAATTCCGATGCAATATCTGTGTTTCATCGTCAATAAGAAGGTCCAAGGGATACAGTAAACCTTAAGTGAAGCATCGGAATCTATATCTAGTGTCACAGGAATGGTTCAAAACATAGACAGTAAGAAGAGTCAGTCTACTTGTACTTAAGTCGGCACTGTGCCTTTTCTATTTAATTCCGATGCAATTTCTGTGTTTCATCGTCAATTAGAAGGTCAGAGGGATACAGTAAACCTGAAGTGTAGCATCGGGATCTATAACTAGTGTCACAGGAATCGTTAAAATCATAGCCAGTAAGTAAAGTCAGTCTTCTTGTACTTAAGTCGGCATTGTGCTTTTTCCATTTCATTCCGATGCAATTTCAGTGTTTCACCGTCAATAAGAATGTCAGAGGGATACAGTAAACCTGAAGGGAAGCTTCGGAATGTGTAACTTGCGTCAGAGGTATGGTTCAAAACATAGACAGTAAGAAGAGTCAGTCTTCTTGTACTTAAGTCGGCATTGTGCCTTTTCTATTTTATTCCGATGCAATTTCTGTGTTTCATCTTCAATAAGAAGGTCCAAGGGATACAGTAAACCTGACGTGAAGCATCGGAATCTATATCTAGTGTCACAGGAATGGTTCAAATTATAGACAGTAGGAAGAGTCAGTCTTCTTGTACTTAAGTCGGCACTGTGCCTTTTGTATTTAATTCAGATGCAATATCTGTGTTTCATCGTTGATACGAAGGTCCAAGGGCTACAGTAAACCTGACGTGAAGCATCGGAATCTGTAACTAGCGTCACAGGAGTGGTTCAAAACATAGACAGTAAGAAGAGTCAGTCTACTTGTACTTAAGTCGGCACTGTGCCTTTTCTATTTAATTCCGATGCAATTTCTGTGTTTCATCGTCAATTAGAAGGTCAGAGGGATACAGTAAACCTGAAGTGTAACATCGGGATCTATAACTAGTGTCACAGGAATCGTTAAAATCATAGCCAGTAAGAAAAGACAGTCTTATTGTACTTAAGTCGGCATTGTGCTTTTTCCATTTCATTCCGATGCAATTTCAGTGTTTCACCGTCAATAAGAATGTCAGAGGGATACAGTAAACCTGAAGGGAAGCTTCGGAATGTGTAACTTGCGTCAGAGGTATGGTTCAAAACATAGACAGTAAGAAGAGTCAGTCTTCTTGTACTAAAGTCGGCATTGTGCCTTTTCTATTTTATTCCGATGCAATTTCTGTGTTTCATCTTCAATAAGAAGGTCCAAGGGATACAGTAAACCTGACGTGAAGCATCGGAATCTATATCTAGTGTCACAGGAATGGTTCAAATTATAGACAGTAAGGAGAGTCAGTCTTCTTGTACTTAAGTCGGCATTGTGCCATTTGTATTTAATTCCGATGCAATTTCTGTGTTTCAACGTCAATAAGAAGGTCAGAGGGATACAGTAAATCTGAAGTGAAGCATCGGAATCTATAACTAGGGTCACAGGAACGGTTCAAACCATAGACAGTAGGAAGAGTCAGTCGTCTTGTACTTAAGTAGCATTGTGCCTTTTCTATTTAATTCCGATGCAATTTCTGTGTTTCATCGTCAATAAGATGGTCAGAGGGATACAGAAAACCTGAAGTGTAGCATCGGAATCTATAACTAGTGTCACAGGAATGGTTCAAATCATAGTCAGTAAGAAGAGTCAGTCTTCTTGTACTTAAGTCCACATTGTGCTTTTTCTATTTAATTCCGATGCAATTTCAGTGTTTCATCGTCAATAAGAATGTCAGAGAGATACAGTAAACCTGATGTGAAGCATCGGAATCTGTAACTTGCATCAGAGGAATGGTTCAAAAGCATAGACAGTAAGAAGAGTCAGTCTTCTTGTACTTAAGTCGGCTTTGTGCCTTTTCTATTTAATTCCGATGCAATATCTGTGTTTCATCGTCAATAAGAGGGTCCAAGGGATACAGTAAACCTGAAGTGAAGCATCGGAATCTATATCTAGTGTCACAGGAATGGTTCAAAACATAGACAGTAAGGAGAGTCAGTCTTCTTGTACTTAAGTCGGCATTGTGCCCTTTGTATTTAATTCCGATGCAATTTCAGTGTTTCATCGTCAATAAGAAGATCAGAGGGATACAGAAAACCTGAAGTGAAGCATCGGAATCTATAACTAGTGTCACAGGAGTGGTTCAAAACATAGTCAGTAAGAAGAGTCAGTCTTCTTGTACTTATGTCGGCATTGTGCCTTTTGTATTTAATTCCGATGCAATTTCTGTGTTTCATCGTCAATACGAACGTCCAAGGGATACAGTAAACCTGAAGTGAAGCATCGGAATCTGTAACTAGCGTCACAGGAATGGTTCAAAGCATACCCACTAAGAAGAGTCAGTCAGCGTGTACTGAAGACGGTATTGTGCCTTTTCTATTTTATTCCCATGTGATTTCTGTGCTTCATCGTCAATAAGAAGGTCAGAGGGATACAGTGAACCTGAGGTGAAGCATCGGAATCTATAAGTAGTGTCACAGGAATGGTTCAAAACATAGACAGTAGGAAGAGTCAGTCTTCTTGTACTGAAGTCGGCATTGTGCCTTTTGTATTTACTTCCGATGCAATTTCTGTGTTTCATCGTAAAAAAGAACGTCAGAGGGATACAGTAAACCTGAAGTGAAGCATCGGAATCTATAACTAGTGTCACAGGAATGGTTCAAAACACAGGCAGTAGGAAGAGTCAGTCATCTTGTACTTAAGTCGGCATTGTACCTTTTGTATTAATTCCGATCCAATTTCTGTGTTTCATCTTCAATAAGAAGGTCCAAGGGCTACAGTAAACCTGAAGTGAAGCATCGGAATCTGTAACTAGCGTCACAGGAGTGGTTCAAAACATAGACAGTTTATAAGAGTCAGTCTTCTTGTACTTAAGTCGGCATTGTGCCTTTTCTATCTAATTCCGATGCAATTTCTGTGTTTCATCTTCAATAAGAAGGTCCAAGGGATACAGTAAACCTGAAGTGAAGCATCGGAATCTATATCTAGTGTCACAGGAATGGTTGAAATTATAGACAGTAAGGAGAGTCAGTCTTCTTGTACTTAAGTCGGCATTGTGCCATTTGTATTTAAGTCCGATGCAATTTCTGTGTTTCAACGTCAATAAGAAGGTCAGAGGGATACAGTAAACCTGAAGTGAAGCATAGCAATCTATAACTAGTGTCACAGGAATGGTTCAAAACAGTCAGTAAGAAGAGGGAGACTTCTTGTACTTAAGTCGGCATTGCGCATTTTGTATTTAATTCCGATGCAATTTCTGTGTTTCATCGTCAATAAGAAGGTCCAGAGGATAGAGTAAACGTGATGTTAAGCATCGGAATCTATAACTAGTGTCACAGGAATTGTTCAAAACATAGACAGTAAGAAGAGTCAGTCTTCTTGTACTTAAGTCGGCATTGTGCCTTTTCTATTTAATTCCGATGCAATTTCTGTGTTCCTCGTCAATAATAAGGTCAGAGGGATACAGTAAACCTGAAGTGTAGCATCGGAATCTATAACTAGTGTCACAGGAATTGTTCAAATCATAGTCAGTAAGAAAAGTCAGTCTTCGTGTACTTAAGTCGGCATTGTGCTTTTTCTATTTCATTTCGATGCAATTTCAGTGTTTCATCGTCAACAAGAATGTCAGAGGGATACAGTAAACCTGAAGGGAAGCATCGGAATCTGTAACCTGCGTCAGAGGATTGGTTCAAAACATAGACAGTAAGAAGAGTCAGTCTTCTTGTATTTTAGTCGGCATTGTGCCTTTTCTATTTAATTCCGATGCAATTTCTGTGTTTCATCTTCAATAAGAAGGTCCAAGGCATACAGTAAACCTGAAGTGAAGCATCGGAATCTATATCTAGTGTCACAGGAATGGTTCAAATTATAGACAGTAAGGAGAGTCAGTCTTCTTGTACTTAAGTCGGCATTGTGCCTTTTCTATTTAATTCCGATGCAATTTCTGTGTTTCATCGTCAATTAGAAGGTCAGAGGGATACCGTAAACCTGAAGTGAAACATCGGAATCTGTAACTTGCGTCACAGTAATCGTTCGAAACATAGACAGTAGGAAGAGTCAGTTTTCTTGTACTTAAGTCGGCATTGTGCCTTTTGTATTTAATTCAGATGCAATATCTGTGTTTCATCGTCAATAGGAAGGTCCAAGGGCTACAGTAAACCTGAAGTGAAGCATCGGAATCTGTAACTTGCGTCACAGGAGTGGTTCAAAACGTAGACAGTAAGAAGAGTCAGTCTTCTTGTACTTAAGTCGGCACTGTGCCTTTTCTATTTAATTCCGATGCAATTTCTGTGTTTCATCGTCAATTAGAAGGTCAGAGGGATACAGTAAACCTGAAGTGAAACATCGGAATCTGTAACTTGCGTCACAGGAATCGTTCAAAACATAGACAGTAGGAAGAGTCAGTCTTCTTGTACTTAAGTCGGCATTGTGCCTTTTGTATTTAATTCCGGTGCAATTTCTGTGTTTCATCGTCAAAAAGATGGTCAGAGGGATACAGTAAACCTGAAGTGAAGCATCGGAATCTATAACTAGTGTCACAGGAACGGTTCAAAACATAGACAGTAGGAAGAGTCAGTCTTCTTGTACTTAAGTCGGCATTGTGATTTTTGTATTTAATTCCGATGCTATGTCTGTGTTTCATCGACAATAAGAAGGTCCAAGGGCTACAGTAAACCTGAAGTGAAGCATCGGAATCTGTGACTAGCGTCACAGGAGTGCTCCAAAACATAGACAGTTTATAAGAGTCAGTCTTCTTGTACTTAAGTCGGCATTGTGCATTTTGTATTTAATTCCGATGCAATTTTTTGTGTTTCATCGTCAATAAGAAGGTCCAAGGGCTACAGTTAACCTGAAGTGAAGCATCGGAATCTCTAACTAGCGTCACAGGAGTAGTTCAAAACATAGTCAGTACGAGGAGTCAGTCTTCTTGTACTTAAGTCGGCATTGTGCCTTTTCTATTTAATTCCGATGCAATTTCTGTGTTTCATCGTCAATAAGAAGGTCAGAGGGATACAGTAAACATGAAGTGTAGCAACGGAATCTATAACTAGTGTCACAGGAATGGTTCAAATCGTAGTCAGTGAGAAGAGTCAGTCTTCTTGTACTTAAGTCGGCATTGTGTTTTTTCTATTTCATACCGATGCAATTCCAGTGTTTCATCGTCAATACGAATGTCAGAGGGATACAGTAATCCTGAAGTGAAGCATCGGAATCTGTAACTTGCGTCAGAGAAATAGTTCAAAACATAGAGAGTAAGAAGAGTCAGTCTTCTTGTACTTAAGTCGGCATTGTGCTTTTCTACTTAATTCCGATGCAATATCTGTGTTTCATCGTCAATAAGAAGGTCCAAGGGATACAGTAAACCTGAAGTGAAGCATCGGAATCTATATCTAGTGTCACAGGAATGGTTCAAAACATAGACAGTAAGAAGAGTCAGTCTACTTGTACTTAAGTCGGCACTGTGCCTTTTCTATTTAATTCCGATGCAATTTCTGTGTTTCATCGTCAATTAGAAGGTCAGAGGGATACAGTAAACCTGAAGTGTAGCATCGGGATCTATAACTAGTGTCACAGGAATCGTTAAAATCATAGCCAGTAAGTAAAGTCAGTCTTCTTGTACTTAAGTCGGCATTGTGCTTTTTCCATTTCATTCCGATGCAATTTCAGTGTTTCACCGTCAATAAGAATGTCAGAGGGATACAGTAAACCTGAAGGGAAGCTTCGGAATGTGTAACTTGCGTCAGAGGTATGGTTCAAAACATAGACAGTAAGAAGAGTCAGTCTTCTTGTACTTAAGTCGGCATTGTGCCTTTTCTATTTTATTCCGATGCAATTTCTGTGTTTCATCTTCAATAAGAAGGTCCAAGGGATACAGTAAACCTGACGTGAAGCATCGGAATCTATATCTAGTGTCACAGGAATGGTTCAAATTATAGACAGTAGGAAGAGTCAGTCTTCTTGTACTTAAGTCGGCACTGTGCCTTTTGTATTTAATTCAGATGCAATATCTGTGTTTCATCGTTGATACGAAGGTCCAAGGGCTACAGTAAACCTGACGTGAAGCATCGGAATATGTAACTAGCGTCACAGGAGTGGTTCAAAACATAGACAGTAAGAAGAGTCAGTCTACTTGTACTTAAGTCGGCACTGTGCCTTTTCTATTTAATTCCGATGCAATTTCTGTGTTTCATCGTCAATTAGAAGGTCAGAGGGATACAGCAAACCTGAAGTGTAACATCGGGATCTATAACTAGTGTCACAGGAATCGTTAAAATCATAGCCAGTAAGAAAAGACAGTCTTATTGTACTTAAGTCGGCATTGTGCTTTTTCCATTTCATTCCGATGCAATTTCAGTGTTTCACCGTCAACAAGAATGTCAGAGGGATACAGTAAACCTGAAGGGAAGCTTCGGAATGTGTAACTTGCGTCAGTGGTATGGTTCAAAACATAGACAGTAAGAAGAGTCAGTCTTCTTGTACTAAAGTCGGCATTGTGCCTTTTCTATTTTATTCCGATGCAATTTCTGTGTTTCATCTTCAATAAGATGGTCCAAGGGATACAGTAAACCTGACGTGAAGCATCGGAATCTATATCTAGTGTCACAGGAATGGTTCAAATTATAGACAGTAAGGAGAGTCAGTCTTCTTGTACTTAAGTCGGCATTGTGCCATTTGTATTTAATTCCGATGCAATTTCTGTGTTTCAACGTCAATAAGAAGGTCAGAGGGATACAGTAAATCTGAAGTGAAGCATCGGAATCTATAACTAGTGTCACAGGAATGGTTCAAAACACAGGCAGTAGGAAGAGTCAGTCTTCTTGTACTTAAGTCGGCTTTGAGCCTTTTCTATTTTATTCCGATGCAATTTCTGTGTTTCATCTTCAATAAGAAGGTCCAAGGGATACAGTAAACCTGACGTGAAGCATCGGAATCTATATCTAGTGTCACAGGAATGGTTCAAATCATAGTCAGTAAGAAGAGTCAGTCTTCTTGTACTTAAGTCCACATTGTGCTTTTTCTATTTAATTCCGATGCAATTTCAGTGTTTCATCGTCAATAAGAATGTCAGAGAGATACAGTAAACCTGATGTGAGGCATCGGAATCTGTAACTTGCGTCAGAGGAATGGTTCAAAAGCATAGACAGTAAGAAGAGTCAGTCTTCTTGTACTTAAGTCGGCTTTGTGCCTTTTCTATTTAATTCCGATGCAATATCTGTGTTTCATCGTCAATAAGAGGGTCCAAGGGATACAGTAAACCTGAAGTGAAGCATCGGAATCTATAGCTAGTGTCACAGGAATGGTTCAAAACATAGACAGTACGAGGAGTCAGTCTTCTTGTACTTAAGTCGGCATTGTGCCTTTTCTATTTAATTCCGATGCAATTTCTGTGTTTCATCGTCAATAAGAAGGTCAGAGGGATACAGTAAACATGAAGTGTAGCAACGGAATCTATAACTAGTGTCACAGGAATGGTTCAAATCGTAGTCAGTGAGAAGAGTCTGTCTTCTTGTACTTAAGTCGGCATTGTGTTTTTTCTATTTCATACCGATGCAATTCCAGTGTTTCATCGTCAATACAAATGTCAGAGGGATACAGTAATCCTGAAGTGAAGCATCGGAATCTGTAACTTGCGTCAGAGAAATAGTTCAAAACATAGACAGTAAGAAGAGTCAGTCTTCTTGTACTTAAGTCGGCATTGTGCTTTTTTACTCAATTCCGATGCAATATCTGTGTTTCATCGTCAATAGGAAGGTCCAAGGGATACAGTAAACCTGAAGTGAAGCATCGGAATCTATATCTAGTGTCACAGGAATGGTTCAAAACATAGACAGTAAGGAGAGTCAGTCTTCTTGTACTTAAGTCGGAATTGTGCCCTTTGTATTTAATTCCGATGCAATTTCAGTGTTTCATCGTCAATAAGAAGATCAGAGGGATACAGAAAACCTGAAGTGAAGCATCGGAATCTATAACTAGTGTCACAGGAGTGGTTCAAAACATAGTCAGTAAGAAGAGTCAGTCTTCTTGTACTTATGTCGGCATTGTGACTTTCGTATTTAATTCCGATGCAATTTCTGTGTTTCATCGTCAATAAGAACGTCCAAGGGATACAGTAAACCTGAAGTTAAGCATCGGAATCTGTAACTAGCGTCACAGGAATGGTTCAAAGCATACCCACTAAGAAAAGTCAGTCAGCGTGTACTGAAGACGGTATTGTGCCTTTTCTATTTTATTCCCATGTGATTTCTGTGTTTCATCGTCAATAAGAAGGTCAGAGGGATACAGTGAACCTGAGGTGAAGCATCGGAATCTATAAGTAGTGTCACAGGAATGGTTCAAATCATAGACAGTAGGAAGAGTGAGTCTTCTTGTACTTAAGTCGGCATTGTGCCTTTTGTATTTAATTCCGATGCAATTTCTGTGTTTCATCGTAAAAAAGAACGTCAGAGGGATACAGTAAACCAGAAGTGAAGCATCGGAATCTATAACTAGTGTCACACGAATGGTTCATAACACAGGCAGTAGGAAGAGTCAGTCTTCTTGTACTTAAGTCGGCATTGTACCTTTAGTATTAATTCCGATCCAATTTCTGTGTTTCATCTTCAATAAGAAGGTCCAAGGGATAGAGTTAACCTGAAGTGAAGCATCGGAATGTATAACTAGTTTCACAGGAATGGTTCAAAGCATAGACAGTAAGAAAAGTCAGTCTTCTTGTACTTAAGTCGGCATTGTGCCTTTTGTATTTAATTCCGATGTAATTTCTGTGTTTCATCGTCAATAAGAAGGTCAGAGGGATACAGAAAACCTGAAGTGAAGCATCGGAATCTATAACTAGTGTCACAGGAATGGTTCAAAACATAGACAGTAGGAAGAGTCAGTCTTTTTGTACTTAAGTAAGCATTGTACCTTTTCTATATAATTCCGATGCACTTTCTGTGTTTCATGGTCAATAAGATGGTCCAAGGGATACAGTAAACCTGAAATGAAGCATCGGAATCTATAACTAGTGTCACAGGAATGATTCAAAACATAGACAGTAGGAAGAGTCAGTCTACATGTACTTAAGTCGGCATTGTGCCTTTTGTATTTAATTCCAATGCAATTTCTGTGTTTCATCGTCAATAGGAAGGTCAGAGGGATACAGTAAACCTGAAGTGAAGCATCGGAATCTATAACTAGTGTCACAGGAGTGGTTCAAAACATAGTCAGTAAGAAGAGTCAGTCTTCTTGTACGTATGTCGGCATTGTGCCTTTTGTATTTAATTCCGATGCAATTTCTGTGTTGCATCGTCAATAAGAGCGTCCTAGGGATACACTAAACCTGTAGTGAAGCATCGGAATCTATAATTAGTGTCACAGGAACGGTTCAAAACATAGACAGTAGGAAGAGTCAGTCTTCTTGTACTTAAGTAGCATTGTGCCTATTCTATTTAATTCCGATGCAATTTCTGTGTTTCATCGTCAATAAGAAGGTCCAAGGGATACGGTAAACCTGAAGTGAAGCATCGGAATCTATATCTAGTGTCACAGGAATGGTTCAAATCATAGTCAGTAAGAAGAGTTAGTCTTCTTGTATTTAAGTCGGCATTGTGCTTTTCCTATTTCATTCCGATGCAATTTCAGTGTTTCATCGTCAATAAGAATGTCAGAGGGATACAGTAAACCTGAAGTGAAGCATCGGAATCTATATCTAGTGTCACAGGATCGGTTCAAAACATAGACAGTAAGGAGGGTCAGTCTTCTTGTACCTAAGTCGGCATTGTGCCATTTGTATTTAATTCCGATGCAATTTCTGTGTTTCAACGTCAATAAGAAGGTCAGTGGGATACAGTAAACCTGAAGTGAAGCATCGGAATCCATAACTAGTGTCACAGGAATGGTTCAAAACAGTCAGTAAGAAGAGTCAGTCTTCTTGTACTTAAGTCGGCATTGTGCCTTTTGTATTTAATTCCGATGCAATTTCTGTGTTTCATCGTCAATAAGAAGGTCAGAGGGATACTGAAAACCTGAAGTGAAGTATCGGAATCTATAACTAGTGTTACAGGAATATTTCTGACATAGACAGTGTGAAGAGTCAGTCTTCTTGTACTTAAGTCAGCATTGTGCCTTTTGTATTTAATTCCGATGCAATTTCTGTGTTGCATCGTCAATAAGAACGTCCTAGGGATACACTAAACCTGTAGTGAAGCATCGGAATCTATAATTAGTGTCACAGGAACGGTTCAAAACATAGACAGTAGGAAGAGTCAGTCTTCTTGTACTTAAGTAGCATTTTGCCTTTTGTATTTAATTCCGATGCAATTTCTGTGTTTCATCGTCAATAAGAAGGTCCAAGGGATACGGTAAACCTGAAGTGAAGCATCGTAATCTGTAACTAGCGTCACAGAAGTGGTTCAAAACATAGTCAGTAAGAAGAGTCAGTCTTCTTGCACTTAAGTCGGCATTGTGCCTATTCTATTTAAATCCGATGCACTTTCTGTGTTTCATGGTCAATAAGAAGGTCCAAGGGCTACAGTAAAGCTGAAGTGAAGCATCGGAATCTGTAGCCAGCGTCATAATTGTGGTTCAAAACATAGTCAGTAAGAGGAGTCAGTCTTCTTGTACTTAAGTCGGCATTGTGCCTTTTCTATTTAATTCCGATGCAATTTCTGTGTTTCATCGTCAATAAGAAGGTCAGAGGGATACAGTAAACCTGAAGTGTAGCAACGGAATCTATAACTAGTGTCACAGAAATGGTTCAAATCATAGGCAGTAAGAAGAGTAAGTTTTCTTGTACTTAAATCGGCATTGTGCTTTTTCTATTTCATACCGATGCAATTCCAGTGTTTCATCGTCAATAAGAATGTCAGAGGGATACAGTAAACCTGAAGTGAAGCATCGGAATATGTAACTTGCGTCAGAGGAATAGTTCAAAACATAGACAGTAAGAAGAGTCAGTCTTCTTGTACTGAAGTCGGCATTGTGTTTTTCTATTTAATTCCGATGCAATATCTGTGTTTCATCGTCAATAAGAAGGTCCAAGAAATACAGTAAACCTGAAGTGAAGCTACGGAATCTATATCTAGTGTCACAGGAATGGTTCAAAGCATAGACAGTAGGAAGAGTCAGTCGTCTTATACTCAAGTCAGCATTGTGCCTTTTCTATATAATTCCGATGCACTTTCTGTGTTTCATGGCCAATATGATGGTCCAAGGGATACAGTAATCCTGAAATGAAGCATCGGAATCTATAACTAGTGTCACAGGAATGTTTCAAAACATAGACAGTAGGAGGAATCAGTCTACATGTACTTAAGTCGGCATTGTGCCTTTTGTATTTAATTCAGATGCAATTTCTGTGTTTCATCGGCAATAGGAAGGTCAGAGGGATACAGTAAACCTGAGGTGAAGCATCGGAATCTATAACTAGTGTCACAGGAGTGGTTCAAAACATAGTCAGTAAGAAGAGTCCGTCTTCTTGTACTTACGTCGGCATTGTGGCTTTTGTATTTAATTCCGATGCAATTTCTGTGTTTCATCGTCAATAAGAACGTCCAAGGGATACAGTAAACCTGAAGTGAAGCATCGGAATCTATAACTAGTGTCACAGGAACCGTTCAAAACATAGACAGTAGGAAGAGTCAGTCTTCTTGTACTTAAGTAGCATTGTGCCTTTTGTATTTAATTCCGATGCAATTTGTGTGTTTCATCGTCAATAAGAAGGTCCAAGGGATACAGTAAACCTGAAGTGAAGCATCGGAATCTGTAACTAGCGTCACAGGAGTGATTCAAATCATAGTCATTAAGAAGAGTCAGTCTTCTTGTACTTATGTCGGCATTGTGCCTTTTCTATTTAAATCCGATGCAATTTCTGTGTTTCATCGTCAATAAGAAGGTCAGAGGGATACAGTAAACCTGAAGTGTAGCATCGGAATCTATAACTAGTGTCACAGGAATGGTTCAAATCATAGTCAGTAAGAAGAGTCAGTCTTCTTGTACTTAAGTCGGCATTGTGCTTTTTCTATTTAATTCCGATGAAATTTCAGTGTTTCATCGTCAATAAGAATGTCAGAGGGATACAGTATACCTGAAGTGAAGCATCGGAATCTATATCTAGTGTCACAGGAATGGTTCAAAACTTAGACAGTAAGGAGAGTCAGTCTTCTTGTACTTAAGTCGGCATTGTGCCATTTGCATTTAATTCCGATGCAATTTCTGTGTTTCAACGTCGATAAGAAGGTCAGAGGGATACAGTAAACCTGAAGTGAAGCATCGGAATCCATAACTAGTGTCACAGGAATGGTTCAAAACAGTCAGTAAGAAGAGTCAGTCTCCTTGTACTTAAGTCGGCATTGTGCCTTTTGTATTTAATTCCGATGCAATTTCTATGTTTCATCGTCAATAAGAAGGTCAGAGGTATACTGAAAACCTGAAGTGAAGCATCGGAATCTATAACTAGTGTCACAGGAATGGTTCAAACATAGACTGTGTGAAGAGTCAGTCTTCTTGTACTTAAGTCAGCATTGTGCCTTTTGTATTTATTTCCGATGCAATTTCTGTGTTTCATTGTCAATAAGAAGGTCAGAGAATTACAGAAAACCTGAAGTGAAGCATCGGAATCTATAACTAGTGTCACAGTAATGGTTCAAAGCATAGACAGTAAGAAAGGTCAGTCTTCTTGTACTTAAGTCGGCATTGTGACTTTTGTGTTTAATTCCGATGCAATGTCTGTGTTTTATCGTCAATACGAAGATCAGAGTGATACAGAAAACCTGAAGTGAAGCATCGGAATCTATAACTAGTGTCATAGGAATGGTTCAAAACATAGACAGTATGAAGAGTCAGTCTTCTTGTACTTAAGTCAGCATTGTGCCTTTTCCATATAATTCCGATGCACTATCTGTGTTTCATGGTCAATAAGATGGTCCAATGGATACAGTAAACCTGAAATGAAGCATCGGAATCTATAACTAGTGTCACAGGAATGTTTCAAAACGTAGACAGTGGGAAGAGTCAGTCTACACGTACTTAAGTCGGCATTGTGCCTTTTGTATTTAATTCAGATGCAATTTCTGTGTTTCATTGTCAATAAGAAGGTCCAAGGGATATAAGAAACCTGAAGTGAAGCATCGGAATCTATAACTAGTGTCACAGGAATGGTTCAAAACATAGTCAGTAAGAAGAGTCAGTCTTCCTGTACTTATGTCGGCATTGTGCCTTTTCTATTTAATTCCGATGCAATTTCTGTGTTTCATCGTCAATAAGAGGGTCCAAGGGATACGGTAAACCTGAAGTGAAGCATCGGAATCTGTAACTAGCGTCACAGAAGTGGTTCAAAACATAGTCAGTAAGAAGAGTCAGTCTTCTTGCACTTAAGTCGGCATTGTGCCTTTTCTATTTAAATCCGATGCAATTTCTGTGTTTCGTCGTCAATAAGAAGGTCAGAGGCATACAGTAAACCTGAAGTGAAGCGTGGGAATCTATAACTAGTGTCACAGGAATGGTTCAAAACATAGTCAGTAAGAAGAGTCAGTCTTCTTGTACTTAAGTCGGCATTGTGCCTTTTCTATTTAATTCCGATGCAATTTCTGTGTTTCATCGTCAATAAGAGGGTTCAAGGGATACAGTAAACCTGAAGTGAAGCATGGGAATCTATAACTAGTGTCACAGGAATGGTTCAAAACATAGTCAGTAAGCAGAGTCAGTCTTCTTGTACTTAAGTCGGCATTGTGCCCTTTGTATTTAATTCAGATGCAATTTCTGTGTTTCATCGTCATTAGGAAGGTCAGAGGGATACAATAAACCTGAAGTGAAGGATCGGAATCTATAACTAGTGTCACAGGAGTGGTTCAAAACATAGTCAGTAAGAAGAGTCAGTCTTCTTGTACTTATGTCGGCATTGTGCCTTTGGTATTTAATTCCGATGCAATTTCTGTGTTGCATCGTCAATAAGAACGTCCAAGGGATACAGTAAACCTGAAGTGAAGCATCGGAATCTATAACTAATGTCACAGGAACCGTTCAAAACATAGACAGTAGGAAGAGTCAGTCTTCTTGTACTGAAGTCGGCATTGTGCCTTTTGTATTTACTTCCGATGCAATTTCTGTGTTTCATCGTAAAAAAGAACGTCAGAGGGATACAGTAAACCTGAAGTGAAGCATCGGAATCTATAACTAGTGTCACAGGAATGGTTCAAAACACAGGCAGTAGGAAGAGTCAGTCATCTTGTACTTAAGTCGGCATTGTACCTTTTGTATTAATTCCGATCCAATTTCTGTGTTTCATCTTCAATAAGAAGGTCCAAGGGCTACAGTAAACCTGAAGTGAAGCATCGGAATCTGTAACTGGCGTCACAGGAGTGGTCCAAAACATAGACAGTTTATAAGAGTCAGTCTACTTGTACTTAAGTCGGCATTGTGCATTTTGTATTTAATTCCGATGCAAATTCTGTGTTTCATCGTCAAAAAGAAGGTCAGAGGGATACAGTAAACCTGAAGTGAAGCATCGGAATCTATAACTAGTGTCACAGGAATGGTTCAAAACATAGACAGTAGGAAGAGTCAGTCTTCTTGTACTTAAGGCGGCGTTGTACTTTTGTATTTAATTCCGATGCAATATCTGTGTTTCATCGTCAATAAGAAGGTCCAAGGGCTACAGTTAACCTAAAGTGAAGCATCGGAATCTCTAACTAGCGTCACAGGAGTGGTTCAAAACATAGTCAGTACGAGGAGTCAGTCTTCTTGTACTTAAGTCGGCATTGTGCCTTTTCTATTTAATTCCGATGCAATTTCTGTGTTTCATCGTCAATAAGAAGGTCAGAGGGATACAGTAAACATGAAGTGTAGCAACGGAATCTATAACTAGTGTCACAGGAATGGTTCAAATCGTAGTCAGTGAGAAGAGTCTGTCTTCTTGTACTTAAGTCGGCATTGTGTTTTTTCTATTTCATACCGATGCAATTCCAGTGTTTCATCGTCAATACAAATGTCAGAGGGATACAGTAATCCTGAAGTGAAGCATCGGAATCTGTAACTTGCGTCAGAGAAATAGTTCAAAACATAGACAGTAAGAAGAGTCAGTCTTCTTGTACTTAAGTCGGCATTGTGCTTTTTTACTCAATTCCGATGCAATATCTGTGTTTCATCGTCAATAGGAAGGTCCAAGGGATACAGTAAACCTGAAGTGAAGCATCGGAATCTATATCTAGTGTCACAGGAATGGTTCAAAACATAGACAGTAAGGAGAGTCAGTCTTCTTGTACTTAAGTCGGCATTGTGCCCTTTGTATTTAATTCCGATGCAATTTCAGTGTTTCATCGTCAATAAGAAGATCAGAGGGATACAGAAAACCTGAAGTGAAGCATCGGAATCTATAACTAGTGTCAAAGGAGTGGTTCAAAACATAGTCAGTAAGAAGAGTCAGTCTTCTTGTACTTATGTCGGCATTGTGACTTTCGTATTTAATTCCGATGCAATTTCTGTGTTTCATCGTCAATAAGAACGTCCAAGGGATACAGTAAACCTGAAGTTAAGCATCGGAATCTGTAACTAGTTTCACAGGAATGGTTCAAAGCATACCCACTAAGAAAAGTCAGTCAGCGTGTACTGAAGACGGTATTGTGCCTTTTCTATTTTATTCCCATGTGATTTCTGTGTTTCATCGTCAATAAGAAGGTCAGAGGGATACAGTGAACCTGAGGTGAAGCATCGGAATCTATAAGTAGTGTCACAGGAATGGTTCAAAACATAGACAGTAGGAAGAGTCAGTCTTCTTGTACTTAAGTCGGCATTGTGCCTTTTGTATTTAATTCCGATGCAATTTCTGTGTTTCATCGTAAAAAAGAACGTCAGAGGGATACAGTAAACCAGAAGTGAAGCATCGGAATCTATAACTAGTGTCACAGGAATGGTTCATAACACAGGCAGTAGGAAGAGTCAGTCATCTTGTACTTAAGTCGGCAGTGTACCTTTAGTATTAATTCCGATCCAATTTCTGTGTTTCATCTTCAATAAGAAGGTCCAAGGGATAGAGTTAACCTGAAGTGAAGCATCGGAATCTATAACTAGTTTCCCAGGAATGGTTCAAAGCATAGACAGTAAGAAAGGTCAGTCTTCTTGTACTTAAGTCGGCATTGTGCCTTTTGTATTTAATTCCGATGTAATTTCTGTGTTGCATCGTCAATAAGAGCGTCCTAGGGATACACTAAACCTGTAGTGAAGCATCGGAATCTATAATTAGTGTCACAGGAACGGTTCAAAACATAGACAGTAGGAAGAGTCAGTCTTCTTGTACTTAAGTAGCATTGTGCCTATTCTATTTAATTCCGATGCAATTTCTGTGTTTCATCGTCAATAAGGAGGTCCAAGGGATACGGTAAACCTGAAGTGAAGCATCGGAATCTATATCTAGTGTCACAGGAATGGTTTAAATCATAGTCAGTAAGAAGAGTTAGTCTTCTTGTATTTAAGTCGGCATTGTGCTTTTTCTATTTCATTCCGATGCAATTTCAGTGTTTCATCGTCAATAAGAATGTCAGAGGGATACAGTAAACCTGAAGTGAAGCATCGGAATCTATATCTAGTGTCACAGGATCGGTTCAAAACATAGACAGTAAGGAGGGTCAGTCTTCTTGTACCTAAGTCGGCATTGTGCCATTTGTATTTAATTCCGATGCAATTTCTGTGTTTCAACGTCAATAAGAAGGTCAGTGGGATACAGTAAACCTGAAGTGAAGCATCGGAATCCATAACTAGTGTCACAGGAATGGTTCAAAACAGTCAGTAAGAAGAGTCAGTCTTCTTGTACTTAAGTCGGCATTGTGCCTATTCTATTTAATTCCGATGCAATTTCTGTGTTTCATCGTCAATAAGAAGGTCAGAGGGATACTGAAAACCTGAAGTGAAGCATCGGAATCTATAACTAGTGTTACAGGAATATTTCTATCATAGACAGTGTGAAGAGTCAGTCTTCTTGTACTTAAGTCAGCATTGTGCCTTTTGTATTTAATTCCGATGCAATTTCTGTGTTGCATCGTCAATAAGAACGTCCTAGGGATACACTAAACCTGTAGTGAAGCATCGGAATCTATAATTAGTGTCACAGGAACGGTTCAAAGCATAGACAGTAGGAAGAGTCAGTCTTCTTGTACTTAAGTAGCATTTTGCCTTTTCTATTTAATTCCGATGCAATTTCTGTGTTTCATCGTCAATAAGAAGGTCCAAGGGATACGGTAAACCTGAAGTGAAGCATCGTAATCTGTAACTAGCGTCACAGAAGTGGTTCAAAACATAGTCAGTAAGAAGAGTCAGTCTTCTTGCACTTAAGTCGGCATTGTGCCTATTCTATTTAAATCCGATGCACTTTCTGTGTTTCATGGTCAATAAGAAGGTCCAAGGGCTACAGTAAAGCTGAAGTGAAGCATCGGAATCTGTAGCCAGCGTCATAATTGTGGTTCAAAACATAGTCAGTAGGAGGAGTCAGTCTTCTTGTACTTAAGTCGGCATTGTGCCTTTTCTATTTAATTCCGATGCAATTTCTGTGTTTCATCGTCAATAAGAAGGTCAGAGGGATACAGTAAACCTGAAGTGTAGCAACGTAATCTATAACTAGTGTCACAGAAATGGTTCAAATCATAGGCAGTAAGAAGAGTCAGTTTTCTTGTACTTAAATCGGCATTGTGCTTTTTCTATTTCATACCGATGCAATTCCAGTGTTTCATCGTCAATAAGAATGTCAGAGGGATACAGTAAACCTGAAGTGAAGCATCGGAATATGTAACTTGCGTCAGAGGAATAGTTCAAAACATAGACAGTAAGAAGAGTCAGTCTTCTTGTACTGAAGTCGGCATTGTGTTTTTCTATTTAATTCCGATGCAATATCTGTGTTTCATCGTCAATAAGAAGGTCCAAGAAATACAGTAAACCTGAAGTGAAGCTACGGAATCTATATCTAGTGTCACAGGAATGGTTCAAAGCATAGACAGTAGGAAGAGTCAGTCGTCTTATACTCAAGTCAGCATTGTGCCTTTTCTATATAATTCCGATGCACTTTCTGTGTTTCATGGCCAATATGATGGTCCAAGGGATACAGTAATCCTGAAATGAAGCATCGGAATCTATAACTAGTGTCACAGGAATGTTTCAAAACATAGACAGTAGGAGGAATCAGTCTACATGTACTTAAGTCGGCATTGTGCCTTTTGTATTTAATTCAGATGCAATTTCTGTGTTTCATCGGCAATAGGAAGGTCAGAGGGATACAGTAAACCTGAGGTGAAGCATCGGAATCTATAACTAGTGTCACAGGAGTGGTTCAAAACATAGTCAGTAAGAAGAGTCCGTCTTCTTGTACTTACGTCGGCATTGTGGCTTTTGTATTTAATTCCGATGCAATTTCTGTGTTTCATCGTCAATAAGAACGTCCAAGGGATACAGTATACCTGAAGTGAAGCATCGGAATCTATAACTAGTGTCACAGGAACCGTTCAAAACATAGACAGTAGGAAGAGTCAGTCTTCTTGTACTTAAGTAGCATTGTGCCTTTTGTATTTAATTCCGATGCAATTTGTGTGTTTCATCGTCAATAAGAAGGTCCAAGGGATACAGTAAACCTGAAGTGAAGCATCGGAATCTGTAACTAGCGTCACAGGAGTGATTCAAATCATAGTCATTAAGAAGAGTCAGTCTTCTTGTACTTATGTCGGCATTGTGCCTTTTCTATTTAAATCCGATGCAATTTCTGTGTTTCATCGTCAATAAGAAGGTCAGAGGGATACAGTAAACCTGAAGTGTAGCATCGGAATCTATAACTAGATTCACAGGAATGGTTCAAATCATAGTCAGTAAGAAGAGTCAGTCTTCTTGTACTTAAGTCGGCATTGTGCTTTTTCTATTTAATTCCGATGCAATTTCTGTGTTTCATCGTCAATAAGAGGGTCCAAGGGATACGGTAATCCTGAAGTGAAGCATCGGAATCTGTAACTAGCGTCACAGAAGTGGTTCAAAACATAGTCAGTAAGAAGAGTCAGTCTTCTTGCACTTAAGTCGGCATTGTGCCTTTTGTATTTAATTCCGATGCAATTTCTATGTTTCATCGTCAATAAGAAGGTCAGAGGTATACTGAAAACCTGAAGTGAAGCATCGGAATCTATAACTAGTGTCACAGGAATGGTTCAAACATAGACTGTGTGAAGAGTCAGTCTTCTTGTACTTAAGTCAGCATTGTGCCTTTTGTATTTATTTCCGATGCAATTTCTGTGTTTCATTGTCAATAAGAAGGTCAGAGAAGTACAGAAAACCTGAAGTGAAGCATCGGAATCTATAACTAGTGTCACAGGAATGGTTCAAAGCATAGACAGTAAGAAAGGTCAGTCTTCTTGTACTTAAGTCGGCATTGTGACTTTTGTGTTTAGGTCCGATGCAATGTCTGTGTTTTATCGTCAATACGAAGATCAGAGTGATACAGAAAACCTGAAGTGAAGCATCGGAATCTATAACTAGTGTCATAGGAATGGTTCAAAACATAGACAGTATGAAGAGTCAGTCTTCTTGTACATAAGTCAGCATTGTGCCTTTTCTATATAATTCCGATGCAGTATCTGTGTTTCATGGTCAATAAGATGGTCCAATGGATACAGTAAACCTGAAATGAAGCATCGGAATCTATAACTAGTGTCACAGGAATGTTTCAAAACGTAGACAGTGGGAAGAGTCAGTCTACACGTACTTAAGTCGGCATTGTGCCTTTTGTATTTAATTCAGATGCAATTTCTGTGTTTCATTGTCAATAAGAAGGTCCAAGGGATATAAGAAACCTGAAGTGAAGCATCGGAATCTATAACTAGTGTCACAGGAATGGTTCAAAACATAGTCAGTAAGAAGAGTCAGTCTTCCTGTACTTATGTCGGCATTGTGCCTTTTCTATTTAATTCCGATGCAATTTCTGTGTTTCATCGTCAATAAGAGGGTCCAAGGGATACGGTAATCCTGAAGTGAAGCATCGGAATCTGTAACTAGCGTCACAGAAGTGGTTCAAAACATAGTCAGTAAGAAGAGTCAGTCTTCTTGCACTTAAGTCGGCATTGTGCCTTTTCTATTTAAATCCGATGCAATTTCTGTGTTTCATCGTCAATAAGAAGGTCAGAGGCATACAGTAAACCTGAAGTGAAGCGTGGGAATCTATAACTAGTGTCACAGGAATGGTTCAAAACATAGTCAGTAAGAAGAGTCAGTCTTCTTGTACTTAAGTCGGCATTGTGCCTTTTCTATTTAATTCCGATGCAATTTCTGTGTTTCATCGTCAATAAGAGGGTTCAAGGGATACAGTAAACCTGAAGTGAAGCATGGGATTCTATAACTAGTGTCACAGGAATGGTTCAAAACATAGTCAGTAAGCAGAGTCAGTCTTCTTGTACTTAAGTCGGCATTGTGCCCTTTGTATTTAATTCAGATGCAATTTCTGTGTTTCATCGTCATTAGGAAGGTCAGAGGGATACAATAAACCTGAAGTGAAGGATCGGAATCTATAACTAGTGTCACAGGAGTGGTTCAAAACATAGTCAGTAATAAGAGTCAGTCTTGTTGTACTTATGTCGGCATTGTGCCTTTGGTATTTAATTCCGATGCAATTTCAGTGTTGCATCGTCAATAACAACGTCCAAGGGATACACTAAACCTGTAGTGAAGCATCGGAATCTATAACTAGTGTCACAGGAACGGTTCAAAACATAGACAGTAGGAAGAGTCAGTCTTCTTGTACTTAAGTACCATTGTGCCTTTTCTATTTAATTCCGATACAATTTCTGTGTTTCATCGTCAATAAGAAGGTCCAAGGGATACGGTAAACCTGAACTGAAGCATCGGAATCTGTAACTAGCGTCACAGAAGTGGTTCAAAACATAGTCAGTAAGAAGAGTCAGTCTTCTTGCACTTAAGTCGGCATTGTGCCTTTTCTATTTAAATCCGATGCAATTTCTGTTTCATCGTCAATAAGAAGGTCAGAGGCATACAGTAAACCTGAAGTGTAGCATCGGAATCTATAACTAGTGTCACAGGAATGGTTCAAATCATAGTCAGTAAGAAGAGTTAGTCTTCTTGTACTTAAGTCGGCATTGTGCTTTTTCTATTTCATTCCGATGCAATTTCAGTGTTTCATCGTCAATAAGAATGTCAGAGGGATACAGTAAACCTGAAGTGAAGCATCGGAATCTATATCTAGTGTCACAGGAATGGTTCAAAACATAGACAGTAAGGAGAGTCAGTCTTCTTGTACTTAAGTCGGCATTGTGCCATTTGTATTTAATTCCGATGCAATTTCTGTGTTTCAACGTCAATAAGAAGGTCAGTGGGATACAGTAAACCTGAAGTGAAGCATCGGAATCCATAACTAGTGTCACAGGAATGGTTCAAAACAGTCAGTAAGAAGAGTCAGTCTTCTTGTACTTAAGTCGGCATTGTGCCTTTTGTATTTAATTCCGATGCAATTTCTGTGTTTCTTCGTCAATAAGAAGGTCAGAGGGATACTGAAAACCTGAAGTGAAGCATCGGAATCTATAACTAGTGTTACAGGAATATTTCTAACATAGACAGTGTGAAGAGTCAGTCTTCTTGTACTTAAGTCAGCATTGTGCCTTTTGTATTTAATTCCGATGCAATTTCTGTGTTTCATCGTCAATAAGAAGGTCAGAGAGTTACAGAAAACCTGAAGTGAAGCATCGGAATGGTTCAAAACATAGACAGTAGGAAGAGTCAGTCTTCTTGTACTTAAGTCAGCAATGTGCGTTTTGTATTTAATTCCGATGCACTTTCTGTGTTTCATGGTCAATAAGAAGGTCCAAGGGCTACAGAAACCTGAAGTGAAGCATCGGAATCTGTAACCAGCGTCATAATAGTGGTTCAAAACATAGTCAGTAAGAGGAGTCAGTCTTCTTGTACTTAAGTCGGCATTGTGCCTTTTCTATTTAATTCCGATGCAATTCCAGTGTTTCATCGTCAATAAGAATGTCAGAGGGATACAGTAAACCTGAAGTGAAGCATCGGAATCTGTAACTTGCGTCAGAGGAATAGTTCAAAACATAGACAGTAAGAAGAGTCAGTCTTCTTGTACTAAAGTCGGCATTGTGTTTTCTATTTAATTCTGATGCAATATCTGTGTTTCATCGTCAATAAGAAGGTTCAAGAAATACAGTAAACCTGAAGTGAAGCATCGGAATCTATATCTAGTGTCACAGGAATGGTTAAAATCATAGACAGTAGGAAGAGTCAGTCGTCTTATACTTAAGTCAGCATTGTGCATTTTCTATATAATTCCGATGCACTTTCTGTGTTTCATGGTCAATATGATGGTCCAAGGGATACAGTAAACCTAAAATGAAGCATCGGAATCTATAACTAGTGTCACAGGAATGTTTCAAAACATAGACAGTAGGAGGAGTCAGTCTACATGTACTTAAGTCGGCATTGTGCCTTTTGTATTTAATTCAGATGCAATTTCTGTGTTTCATCGGCAATAGGAAGGTCAGAGGGATACAGTAAACCTGAAGTGAAGCATCGGAATCTATAACTAGTGTCACAGGAGTGGTTCAAAACATAGTCAGTAAGAAGAGTCCGTCTTCTTGTACTTATGTCGGCATTGTGCCTTTTGTATTTAATTCCAGTGCAATTTCTGTGTTTCATCGTCAATAAGAGCGTCCAAGGGATACAGTAAACCTGAAGTGAAGCATCGGAATCTACAACTAGTGTCACAGGAACGGTTCAAAACATAGACATTAGGAAGAGTCAGTCTTCTTGTACTTTAGTAGCATTGTGACTTTTTTATTTAATTCCGATGCAATTTCTGTGTTTCATCGTCAATAAGAAGGTCCAAGGGATACAGTAAACCTGAAGTGAAGCATCGGAATCTGTAACTAGCGTCACAGGAGTGATTCAAATCATAGTCATTAAGAAGAGTCAGTCTTCTTGTACTTAAGTCGGCATTGTGCCTTTTCTATTTAAATCCGATGCAATTTCTGTGTTTCATCGTCAATAAGAAAGTCAGAGGGATACAGTAAACCTGAAGTGTAGCATCGGAGTCTATAACTAGTGTCACAGGAATGGTTCAAATCATAGTCAGTAAGAAGAGTCAGTCTTCTTGTACTTAAGTCGGCATTGTGCTTTTTCTATTTAATTCCGATGCAATTTCAGTGTTTCAACGTCAATAAGAATGTCAGAGGGATACAGTATACCTGAAGTGAAGCATCGGAATCTATATCTAGTGTCACAGGAATGGTTCAAGACTTAGACAGTAAGGAGAGTCAGTCTTCTTGTACTTAAGTCGGCATTGTGCCATTTGCATTTAATTCCGATGCAACTTCTGTGTTTCAACGTCGATAAGAAGGTCAGAGGGATACAGTAAACCTGAAGTGAAGCATCGGAATCCATAACTAGTGTCACAGGAATGGTTCAAACATAGACTGTGTGAAGAGTCAGTCTTCTTGTACTTAAGTCAGCATTGTGCCTTTTGTATTTAATTCCGATGCAATTTCTGTGTTTCATTGTCAATAAGAAGGTCAGAGAATTACAGAAATCCTGAAGTGAAGCATCGGAATCTATAACTAGTGTCACAGGAATGGTTCAAAGCATAGACAGTAAGAAAGGTCAGTCTTCTTGTACTTAAGTAGGCATTGTGACTTTTGTATTTAATTCCGATGCAATGTCTGTGTTTTATCGTCAATACGAAGATCAGAGTGATACAGAAAACCTGAAGTGAAGCATCGGAATCTATAACTAGTGTCATAGGAATGGTTCAAAACATAGACAGTAGGAAGAGTCAGTCTTCTTGTACTTAAGTCAGCATTGTGCCTTTTCTATATAATTCCGATGCACTTTCTGTGTTTCATGGTCAATAAGATTGTCCAATGGATACAGTAAATCTGAAATGAAGCAAAGGAATCTATAACTAGTGTCACAGGAATGTTTCAAAACATAGACAGTAGGAAGAGTCAGTCTACACGTACTTAAGTCGGCATTGTGCCTTTTGTATTTAATTCAGATGCAATTTCTGTGTTTCATTGTCAATAAGAAGGTCCAAGGGATACAGTAAACCTGAAGTGAAGCATCGGAATCTATAACTAGTGTCACAGGAATGGTTCAAAACATAGTCAGTAAGAAGAGTCAGTCTTCCTGTACTTAAGTCGGCATTGTGCCTTTTCTATTTAATTCCGATGCAATTTCTGTGTTTCATCGTCAATAAGAAGGTCCAAGGGATACGGTAAACCTGAAGTGAAGCATCGGAATCTGTAACTAGCGTCACAGAAGTGGTTCAAATCATAGTAAGAAGAGTCGGTCTTCTTGCACTTTAGTCGGCATTGTGCCTTTTCTATTTAAATGCGATGCAATTTCTGTGTTTCATCGTCAATAAGAAGGTCAGAGGCATACAGTAAACCTGAAGTGTAGCATCGGAATCTATAACTAGTGTCACAGGAATGGTTCAAATCATAGTCAGTAAGAAGAGTTAGTCTTCTTGTACTTAAGTCGGCATTGTGCTTTTTCTATTTCATTCCGATGCAATTTCAGTGTTTCATCGTCAATTAGAATGTCAGAGGGATACAGTAAACCTGAAGTGAAGCATCGGAATCTATATCTAGTGTCACAGGAATGGTTCAAAACATAGAAGGTAAGGAGAGTCAGTCTTCTTGTACTTAAGTCGGCATTGTGCCATTTGTATTTAATTCCGATGCAATTTCTGTGTTTCAACGTCAATAAGAAGGTCAGTGGGATACAGTAAACCTGAAGTGAAGCATCGGAATCCATAACTAGTGTCACAGGAATGGTTCAAAGCATAGACAGTAAGAAAGGTCAGTCTTCTTGTACTTAAGTCGGCATTGTGACTTTTGTGTTTAATTCCGATGCAATGTCTGTGTTTTATCGTCAATACGAAGATCAGAGTGATACAGAAAACCTGAAGTGAAGCATCGGAATCTATAACTAGTGTCATAGGAATGGTTCAAAACATAGACAGTATGAAGAGTCAGTCTTCTTGTACTTAAGTCAGCATTGTGCCTTTTCTATATAATTCCGATGCACTATCTGTGTTTCATGGTCAATAAGATGGTCCAATGGATACAGTAAACCTGAAATGAAGCATCGGAATCTATAACTAGTGTCACAGGAATGTTTCAAAACGTAGACAGTGGGAAGAGTCAGTCTACACGTACTTAAGTCGGCATTGTGCCTTTTGTATTTAATTCAGATGCAATTTCTGTGTTTCATTGTCAATAAGAAGGTCCAAGGGATATAAGAAACCTGAAGTGAAGCATCGGAATCTATAACTAGTGTCACAGGAATGGTTCAAAACATAGTCAGTAAGAAGAGTCAGTCTTCCTGTACTTATGTCGGCATTGTGCCTTTTCTATTTAATTCCGATGCAATTTCTGTGTTTCATCGTCAATAAGAGGGTCCAAGGGATACGGTAAACCTGAAGTGAAGCATCGGAATCTGTAACTAGCTTCACAGAAGTGGTTCAAAACATAGTCAGTAAGAAGAGTCAGTCTTCTTGCACTTAAGTCGGCATTGTGCCTTTTCTATTTAAATCCGATGCAATTTCTGTGTTTCATCGTCAATAAGAATGTCAGAGGCATACAGTAAACCTGAAGTGAAGCGTGGGAATCTATAACTAGTGTCACAGGAATGGTTCAAAACATAGTCAGTAAGAAGAGTCAGTCTTCTTGTACTTAAGTCGGCATTGTGCCTTTTCTATTTAATTCCGATGCAATTTCTGTGTTTCATCGTCAATAAGAGGGTTCAAGGGATACAGAAAACCTGAAGTGAAGCATGGGAATCTATAACTAGTGTCACAGGAATGGTTCAAAACATAGTCAGTAAGCAGAGTCAGTCTTCTTGTACTTAAGTCGGCATTGTGCCCTTTGTATTTAATTCAGATGCAATTTCTGTGTTTCATCGTCATTAGGAAGGTCAGAGGGATACAATAAACCTGAAGTGAAGGATCGGAATCTATAACTAGTGTCACAGGAGTGGTTCAAAACATAGTCAGTAAGAAAGGTCAGTCTTCTTGTACTTATGTCGGCATTGTGCCTTTGGTATTTAATTCCGATGCAATTTCTGTGTTGCATCGTCAATAAGAACGTCCAAGGGATACACTAAACCTGTAGTGAAGCATCGGAATCTATAACTAGTGTCACAGGAACGGTTCAAAACATAGACAGTAGGAAGAGTCAGTCTTCTTGTACTTAAGTACCATTGTGCCTTTTCTATTTAATTCCGATGCAATTTCTGTGTTTCATCGTCAATAAGAAGGTCCAAGGGATACGGTAAACCTGAAGTGAAGCATCGGAATCTGTAACTAGCGTCACAGAAGTGGTTCAAAACATAGTCAGTAAGAAGAGTCAGTCTTCTTGCACTTAAGTTGGCATTGTGCCTTTTCTATTTAAATCCGATGCAATTTCTGTGTTTCATCGTCAATAAGAAGGTCAGAGGCATACAGTAAACCTGAAGTGTAGCATCGGAATCTATAACTAGTGTCACAGGAATGGTTCAAATCATAGTCAGTAAGAAGAGTTAGTCTTCTTGTACTTAAGTCGGCATTGTGCTTTTTCTATTTCATTCCGATGCAATTTCAGTGTTTCATCGTCAATTAGAATGTCAGAGGGATACAGTAAACCTGAAGTGAAGCATCGGAATCTATATCTAGTGTCACAGGAATGGTTCAAAACATAGAAGGTAAGGAGAGTCAGTCTTCTTGTACTTAAGTCGGCATTGTGCCATTTGTATTTAATTCCGATGCAATTTCTGTGTTTCAACGTCAATAAGAAGGTCAGTGGGATACAGTAAACCTGAAGTGAAGCATCGGAATCCATAACTAGTGTCACAGGAATGGTTCAAAGCATAGACAGTAAGAAAGGTCAGTCTTCTTGTACTTAAGTCGGCATTGTGACTTTTGTGTTTAATTCCGATGCAATGTCTGTGTTTTATCGTCAATACGAAGATCAGAGTGATACAGAAAACCTGAAGTGAAGCATCGGAATCTATAACTAGTGTCATAGGAATGGTTCAAAACATAGACAGTAGGAAGAGTCAGTCTTCTTGTACTTAAGTCAGCATTGTGCCTTTTCTATATAATTCCGATGCACTTTCTGTGTTTCATGGTCAATAAGATTGTCCAATGGATACAGTAAATCTGAAATGAAGCAACGGAATCTATAACTAGTGTCACAGGAATGTTTCAAAACATAGACAGTAGGAAGAGTCAGTCTACACGTACTTAAGTCGGCATTGTGCCTTTTGTATTTAATTCAGATGCAATTTCTGTGTTTCATTGTCAATAAGAAGGTCCAAGGATTCCGTAAACCTGAAGTGAAGCATCGGAATCTATAACTAGTGTCACAGGAATGGTTCAAAACATAGTCAGTAAGAAGAGTCAGTCTTCCTGTACTTAAGTCGGCATTGTGCCTTTTCTATTTAATTCCGATGCAATTTCTGTGTTTCATCGTCAATAAGAAGGTCCAAGGGATACGGTAAACCTGAAGTGAAGCATCGGAATCTGTAACTAGCGTCACAGAAGTGGTTCAAATCATAGTAAGAAGAGTCGGTCTTCTTGCACTTTAGTCGGCATTGTGCCTTTTCTATTTAAATGCGATGCAATTTCTGTGTTTCATCGTCAATAAGAAGGTCAGAGGCATACAGTAAACCTGAAGTGTAGCATCGGAATCTATAACTAGTGTCACAGGAATGGTTCAAATCATAGTCAGTAAGAAGAGTTAGTCTTCTTGTACTTAAGTCGGCATTGTGCTTTTTCTATTTCATTCCGATGCAATTTCAGTGTTTCATCGTCAATTAGAATGTCAGAGGGATACAGTAAACCTGAAGTGAAGCATCGGAATCTATATCTAGTGTCACAGGAATGGTTCAAAACATAGAAGGTAAGGAGAGTCAGTCTTCTTGTACTTAAGTCGGCATTGTGCCATTTGTATTTAATTCCGATGCAATTTCTGTGTTTCAACGACAATAAGAAGGTCAGTGGGATACAGTAAACCTAAAGTGAAGCATCGGAATCCATAACTAGTGTCACAGGAATGGTTCAAAGCATAGACAGTAAGAAAGGTCAGTCTTCTTGTACTTAAGTCGGCATTGTGATTTTTGTGTTTAATTCCGATGCAATGTCTGTGTTTTATCGTCAATACGAAGATCAGAGTGATACAGAAAACCTGAAGTGAAGCATCGGAATCTATAACTAGTGTCATAGGAATGGTTCAAAACATAGACAGTATGAAGAGTCAGTCTTCTTGTACTTAAGTCAGCATTGTGCCTTTTCTATATAATTCCGATGCACTATCTGTGTTTCATGGTCATTAAGATGGTCCAATGGATACAGTAAACCTGAAATGAAGCATCGGAATCTATAACTAGTGTCACAGGAATGTTTCAAAACGTAGACAGTGGGAAGAGTCAGTCTACACGTACTTAAGTCGGCATTGTGCCTTTTGTATTTAATTCAGATGCAATTTCTGTGTTTCATTGTCAATAAGAAGGTCCAAGGGATATAAGAAACCTGAAGTGAAGCATCGGAATCTATAACTAGTGTCACAGGAATGGTTCAAAACATAGTCAGTAAGAAGAGTCAGTCTTCCTGTACTTATGTCGGCATTGTGCCTTTTCTATTTAATTCCGATGCAATTTCTGTGTTTCATCGTCAATAAGAGGGTCCAAGGGATACGGTAAACCTGAAGTGAAGCATCGGAATCTGTAACTAGCGTCACAGAAGTGGTTCAAAACATAGTCAGTAAGAAGAGTCAGTCTTCTTGCACTTAAGTCGGCATTGTGCCTTTTCTATTTAAATCCGATGCAATTTCTGTGTTTCATCGTCAATAAGAAGGTCAGAGGCATACAGTAAACCTGAAGTGAAGCGTGGGAATCTATAACTAGTGTCACAGGAATGGTTCAAAACATAGTCAGTAAGAAGAGTCAGTCTTCTTGTACTTAAGTCGGCATTGTGCCTTTTCTATTTAATTCCGATGCAATTTCTGTGTTTCATCGTCAATAAGAGGGTTCAAGGGATACAGTAAACCTGAAGTGAAGCATGGGAATCTATAACTAGTGTCACAGGAATGGTTCAAAACATAGTCAGTAAGCAGAGTCAGTCTTCTTGTACTTAAGTCGGCATTGTGCCCTTTGTATTTAATTCAGATGCAATTTCTGTGTTTCATCGTCATTAGGAAGGTCAGAGGGATACAATAAACCTGAAGTGAAGGATCGGAATCTATAACTAGTGTCACAGGAGTGGTTCAAAACATAGTCAGTAAGAAAGGTCAGTCTTCTTGTACTTATGTCGGCATTGTGCCTTTGGTATTTAATTCCGATGCAATTTCTGTGTTGCATCGTCAATAAGAACGTCCAAGGGATACACTAAACCTGTAGTGAAGCATCGGAATCTATAACTAGTGTCACAGGAACGGTTCAAAACATACACAGTAGGAAGAGTCAGTCTTCTTGTACTTAAGTACCATTGTGCCTTTTCTATTTAATTCCGATGCAATTTCTGTGTTTCATCGTCAATAAGAAGGTCCAAGGGATACGGTAAACCTGAAGTGAAGCATCGGAATCTGTAACTAGCGTCACAGAAGTGGTTCAAAACATAGTCAGTAAGAAGAGTCAGTCTTCTTGCACTTAAGTCGGCATTGTGCCTTTTCTATTTAAATCCGATGCAATTTCTGTGTTTCATCGTCAATAAGAAGGTCAGAGGCATACAGTAAACCTGAAGTGTAGCATCGGAATCTATAACTAGTGTCACAGGAATGGTTCAAATCAGTCAGTAAGAAGAGTTAGTCTTCTTGTACTTAAGTCGGCATTGTGCTTTTTCTATTTCATTCCGATGCAATTTCAGTGTTTCATCGTCAATAAGAATGTCAGAGGGATACAGTAAACCTGAAGTGAAGCATCGGAATCTATATCTAGTGTCACAGGAATGGTTCAAAACATAGACAGTAAGGAGAGTCAGTCTTCTTGTACTTAAGTCGGCATTGTGCCATTTGTATTTAATTCCGATGCAATTTCTGTGTTTCAACGTCAATAAGAAGGTCAGTGGGATACAGTAAACCTGAAGTGAAGCATCGGAATCCATAACTAGTGTCACAGGAATGGTTCAAAACAGTCAGTAAGAAGAGTCAGTCTTCTTGTACTTAAGTCGGCATTGTGCCTTTTGTATTTAATTCCGATGCAATTTCTGTGTTTCTTCGTCAATAAGAAGGTCAGAGGGATACTGAAAACCTGAAGTGAAGCATCGGAATCTATAACTAGTGTTACAGGAATATTTCTAACATAGACAGTGTGAAGAGTCAGTCTTCTTGTACTTAAGTCAGCATTGTGCCTTTTGTATTTAATTCCGATGCAATTTCTGTGTTTCATCGTCAATAAGAAGGTCAGAGAATTACAGAAAACCTGAAGTGAAGCATCGGAATATATAACTAGTGTCACAGGAATGGTTCAAAACATAGACAGTAGGAAGAGTCAGTCTTCTTGTACTTAAGTCAGCAATGTGCGTTTTGTATTTAATTCCGATGCACTTTCTGTGTTTCATGGTCAATAAGAAGGTCCAAGGGCTACAGAAACCTGAAGTGAAGCATCGGAATCTGTAACCAGCGTCATAATAGTGGTTCAAAACATAGTCAGTAAGAGGAGTCAGTCTTCTTGTACTTAAGTCGGCATTGTGCCTTTTCTATTTAATTCCGATGCAATTTCTGTGTTTCATCGTCAATAAGAAAGTCAGAGGGATACAGTAAACCTGAAGTGTAGCAACGGAATCAATAACTAGTGTCACAGAAATGGTTCAAATCATAGTCAGTAAGAAGAGTCAGTCTTCTTGTACTTAAGTCGGCATTGTGCTTTTTCTATTTCATACCGATGCAATTCCAGTGTTTCATCGTCAATAAGAATGTCAGAGGGATACAGTAAACCTGAAGTGAAGCATCGGAATCTGTAACTTGCGTCAGAGGAATAGTTCAAAACATAGACAGTAAGAAGAGTCAGTCTTCTTGTACTAAAGTCGGCATTGTGTTTTCTATTTAATTCTGATGCAATATCTGTGTTTCATCGTCAATAAGAAGGTTCAAGAAATACAGTAAACCTGAAGTGAAGCATCGGATTCTATATCTAGTGTCACAGGAATGGTTAAAATCATAGACAGTAGGAAGAGTCAGTCGTCTTATACTTAAGTCAGCATTGTGCATTTTCTATATAATTCCGATGCACTTTCTGTGTTTCATGGTCAATATGATGGTCCAAGGGATACAGTAAACCTAAAATGAAGCATCGGAATCTATAACTAGTGTCACAGGAATGTTTCAAAACATAGACAGTAGGAGGAGTCAGTCTACATGTACTTAAGTCGGCATTGTGCCTTTTGTATTTAATTCAGATGCAATTTCTGTGTTTCATCGGCAATAGGAAGGTCAGAGGGATACAGTAAACCTGAAGTGAAGCATCGGAATCTATAACTAGTTTCACAGGAGTGGTTCAAAACATAGTCAGTAAGAAGAGTCCGTCTTCTTGTACTTATGTCGGCATTGTGCCTTTTGTATTTAATTCCGGTGCAATTTCTGTGTTTCATCGTCAATAAGAGCGTCCAAGGGATACAGTAAACCTGAAGTGAAGCATCGGAATCTATAACTAGTGTCACAGGAACGGTTCAAAACATAGACAGTAGGAAGAGTCAGTCTTCTTGTACTTTAGTAGCATTGTGACTTTTTTATTTAATTCCGATGCAATTTCTGTGTTTCATCGTCAATAAGAAGGTCCAAGGGATACAGTAAACCTGAAGTGAAGCATCGGAATCTGTAACTAGCGTCACAGGAGTGATTCAAACCATAGTCATTAAGAAGAGTCAGTCTTCTTGTACTTAAGTCGGCATTGTGCCTTTTCTATTTAAATCCGATGCAATTTCTGTGTTTCATCGTCAATAAGAAAGTCAGAGGGATACAGTAAACCTGAAGTGTAGCATCGGAGTCTATAACTAGTGTCACAGGAATGGTTCAAATCATAGTCAGTAAGAAGAGTCAGTCTTCTTGTACTTAAGTCGGCATTGTGCTTTTTCTATTTAATTCCGATGCAATTTCAGTGTTTCAACGTCAATAAGAATGTCAGAGGGATACAGTATACCTGAAGTGAAGCATCGGAATCTATATCTAGTGTCACAGGAATGGTTCAAGACTTAGACAGTAAGGAGAGTCAGTCTTCTTGTACTTAAGTCGGCATTGTGCCATTTGCATTTAATTCCGATGCAATTTCTGTGTTTCAACGTCGATAAGAAGGTCAGAGGGATACAGTAAACCTGTAGTGAAGCATCGGAATCCATAACTAGTGTCACAGGAATGATTCAAACATAGACTGTGTGAAGAGTCAGTTTTCTTGTACTTAAGTCAGCATTGTGCCTTTTGTATTTAATTCCGATGCAATTTCTGTGTTTCATTGTCAATAAGAAGGTCAGAGAATTACAGAAATCCTGAAGTGAAGCATCGGAATCTATAACTAGTGTCACAGGAATGGTTCAAAGCATAGACAGTAAGAAAGGTCAGTCTTCTTGTACTTAAGTAGGCATTGTGACTTTTGTATTTAATTCCGATGCAATGTCTGTGTTTTATCGTCAATACGAAGATCAGAGTGATACAGAAAACCTGAAGTGAAGCATCGGAATCTATAACTAGTGTCATAGGAATGGTTCAAAACATAGACAGTAGGAAGAGTCAGTCTTCTTGTACTTAAGTCAGCATTGTGCCTTTTCTATGTAATTCCGATGCACTTTCTGTGTTTCATGGTCAATAAGATTGTCCAATGGATACAGTAAATCTGAAATGAAGCAACGGAATCTATAACTAGTGTCACAGGAATGTTTCAAAACATAGACAGTAGGAAGAGTCAGTCTACACGTACTTAAGTCGGCATTGTGCCTTTTGTATTTAATTCAGATGCAATTTCTGTGTTTCATTGTCAATAAGAAGGTCCAAGGGATACAGTAAACCTGAAGTGAAGCATCGGAATCTATAACTAGTGTCACAGGAATGGTTCAAAACATAATCAGTAAGAAGAGTCAGTCTTCCTGTACTTAAGTCGGCATTGTGCCTTTTCTATTTAATTCCGATGCAATTTCAGTGTTTCATCGTCAATTAGAATGTCAGAGGGATACAGTAAACCTGAAGTGAAGCATCGGAATCTATATCTAGTGTCACAGGAATGGTTCAAAACATAGAAGGTAAGGAGAGTCAGTCTTCTTGTACTTAAGTCGGCATTGTGCCATTTGTATTTAATTCCGATGCAATTTCTGTGTTTCAACGTCAATAAGAAGGTCAGTGGGATACAGTAAACCTGAAGTGAAGCATCGGAATCCATAACTAGTGTCACAGGAATGGTTCAAAACAGTCAGTAAGAAGAGTCAGTCTTCTTGTACTTAAGTCGGCATTGTGCCTTTTGTATGTAATTCCGATGCAATTTCTGTGTTTCTTCGTCAATAAGAAGGTCAGAGCGATACTGAAAACCTGAAGTGAAGCATCGGAATCTATAACTAGTGTTACAGGAATATTTCTAACATAGACAGTGTGAAGAGTCAGTCTTCTTGTACTTAAGTCAGCATTGTGCCTTTTGTATTTAATTCCGATGCAATTTCTGTGTTTCATCGTCAATAAGAAGGTCAGAGAATTACAGGAAACCTGAAGTGAAGCATCGGAATATATAACTAGTGTCACAGGAATGGTTCAAAACATAGACAGTAGGAAGAGTCAGTCTTCTTGTACTTAAGTCAGCAATGTGCGTTTTGTATTTAATTCCGATGCACTTTCTGTGTTTCATGGTCAATAAGAAGGTCCAAGGGCTACAGTAAACCTGAAGTGAAGCATCGGAATCTGTAACCAGCGTTATAATAGTGGTTCAAAACATAGTCAGTAAAAGGAGACAGTCTTCTTGTACTTAAGTCGGCATTGTGCCTTTTCTATTTAATTCCGATGCAATTTCTGTGTTTCATCGTCAATAAGAAAGTCAGAGGGATACAGTAAACCTGAAGTGTAGCAACGGAATCAATAACTAGTGTCACAGAAATGGTTCAAATCATAGTCAGTAAGAAGAGTCAGTCTTCTTGTACTTAAGTCGGCATTGTGCTTTTTCTATTTCATACCGATGCAATTCCAGTGTTTCATCGTCAATAAGAATGTCAGAGGGATACAGTAAACCTGAAGTGAAGCATCGGAATCTGTAACTTGCGTCAGAGGAATAGTTCAAAACATAGACAGTAAGAAGAGTCAGTCTTCTTGTACTAAAGTCGGCATTGTGTTTTCTATTTAATTCTGATGCAATATCTGTGTTTCATCGTCAATAAGAAGGTTCAAGAAATACAGTAAACCTGAAGTGAAGCATCGGATTCTATATCTAGTGTCACAGGAATGGTTAAAATCATAGACAGTAGGAAGAGTCAGTCGTCTTATACTTAAGTCAGCATTGTGCATTTTCTATATAATTCCGATGCACTTTCTGTGTTTCATGGTCAATATGATGGTCCAAGGGATACAGTAAACCTAAAATGAAGCATCGGAATCTATATCTAGTGTCACAGGAATGTTTCAAAACATAGACAGTAGGAAGAGTCAGTCTACATGTACTTAAGTCGGCATTGTGCCTTTTGTATTTAATTCAGATGCAATTTCTGTGTTTCATCGGCAATAGGAAGGTCAGAGGGATACAGTAAACCTGAAGTGAAGCATCGGAATCTATAACTAGTGTCACAGGAGTGGTTCAAAACATAGTCAGTAAGAAGAGCCCGTCTTCTTGTACTTATGTCGGCATTGTGCCTTTTATATTTAATTCCGGTGCAATTTCTGTGTTTCATCGTCAATAAGAGCGTCCAAGGGATACAGTAAACCTGAAGTGAAGCATCGGAATCTATAACTAATGTCACAGGAACGGTTCAAAACATAGACAGTAGGAAGAGTCAGTCTTCTTGTACTTTAGTAGCATTGTGACTTTTTTATTTAATTCCGATGCAATTTCTGTGTTTCATCGTCAATAAGAAGGTCCAAGGGATACAGTAAACCTGAAGTGAAGCATCGGAATCTGTAACTAGCGTCACAGGAGTGATTCAAATCATAGTCATTAAGAAGAGTCAGTCTTCTTGTACTTAAGTCGGCATTGTGCCTTTTCTATTTAAATCCGATGCAATTTCTGTGTTTCATCGCCAATAAGAAAGTCAGAGGGATACAGTAAACCTGAAGTGTAGCATCGGAGTCTATAACTAGTGTCACAGGAATGGTTCAAATCATAGTCAGTAAGAAGAGTCAGTCTTCTTGTACTTAAGTCGGCATTGTGCTTTTTCTATTTAATTCCGATGCAATTTCAGTGTTTCAACGTCAATAAGAATGTCAGAGGGATACAGTATACCTGAAGTGAAGCATCGGAATCTATATCTAGTGTCACAGGAATGGTTCAAGACTTAGACAGTAAGGAGAGTCAGTCTTCTTGTACTTAAGTCGGCATTGTGCCATTTGCATTTAATTCCGATGCAATTTCTGTGTTTCAACGTCGATAAGAAGGTCAGAGGGATACAGTAAACCTGTAGTGAAGCATCGGAATCCATAACTAGTGTCACAGGAATGGTTCAAACATAGACTGTGTGAAGAGTCAGTTTTCTTGTACTTAAGTCAGCATTGTGCCTTTTGTATTTAATTCCGATGCAATTTCTGTGTTTCATTGTCAATAAGAAGGTCAGAGAATTACAGAAATCCTGAAGTGAAGCATCGGAATCTATAACTAGTGTCACAGGAATGGTTCAAAGCATAGACAGTAAGAAAGGTCAGTCTTCTTGTACTTAAGTAGGCATTGTGACTTTTGTATTTAATTCCGATGCAATGTCTGTGTTTTATCGTCAATACGAAGATCAGAGTGATACAGAAAACCTGAAGTGAAGCATCGGAATCTATAACTAGTGTCATAGGAATGGTTCAAAACATAGACAGTAGGAAGAGTCAGTCTTCTTGTACTTAAGTCAGCATTGTGCCTTTTCTATATAATTCCGATGCACTTTCTGTGTTTCATGGTCAATAAGATTGTCCAATGGATACAGTAAATCTGAAATGAAGCAACGGAATCTATAACTAGTGTCACAGGAATGTTTCAATACATAGACAGTAGGAAGAGTCAGTCTACACGTACTTAAGTCGGCATTGTGCCTTTTGTATTTAATTCAGATGCAATTTCTGTGTTTCATTGTCAATAAGAAGGTCCAAGGGATACAGTAAACCTGAAGTGAAGCATCGGAATCTATAACTAGTGTCACAGGAATGGTTCAAAACATAGTCAGTAAGAAGAGTCAGTCTTTCTGTACTTAAGTCGGCATTGTGCCTTTTCTATTTAATTCCGATGCAATTTCAGTGTTTCATCGTCAATTAGAATGTCAGAGGGATACAGTAAACCTCAAGTGAAGCATCGGAATCTATATCTAGTGTCACAGGAATGGTTCAAAACATAGAAGGTAAGGAGAGTCAGTCTTCTTGTACTTAAGTCGGCATTGTGCCATTTGTATTTAATTCCGATGCAATTTCTGTGTTTCAACGTCAATAAGAAGGTCAGTGGGATACAGTAAACCTGAAGTGAAGCATCGGAATCCATAACTAGTGTCACAGGAATGGTTCAAAACAGTCAGTAAGAAGAGTCAGTCTTCTTGTACTTAAGTCGGCATTGTGCCTTTTGTATGTAATTCCGATGCAATTTCTGTGTTTCTTCGTCAATAAGAAGGTCAGAGCGATACTGAAAACCTGAAGTGAAGCATCGGAATCTATAACTAGTGTTACAGGAATATTTCTAACATAGACAGTGTGAAGAGTCAGTCTTCTTGTACTTAAGTCAGCATTGTGCCTTTTGTATTTAATTCCGATGCAATTTCTGTGTTTCATCGTCAATAAGAAGGTCAGAGAATTACAGGAAACCTGAAGTGAAGCATCGGAATATATAACTAGTGTCACAGGAATGGTTCAAAACATAGACAGTAGGAAGAGTCAGTCTTCTTGTACTTAAGTCAGCAATGTGCGTTTTGTATTTAATTCCGATGCACTTTCTGTGTTTCATGGTCAATAAGAAGGTCCAAGGGCTACAGTAAACCTGAAGTGAAGCATCGGAATCTGTAACCAGCGTTATAATAGTGGTTCAAAACATAGTCAGTAAAAGGAGTCAGTCTTCTTGTACTTAAGTCGGCATTGTGCCTTTTCTATTTAATTCCGATGCAATTTCTGTGTTTCATCGTCAATAAGAAGGTCAGAGGGATACAGTAAACCTGAAATGTAGCAACGGAATCTATAACTAGTGTCACAGAAATGGTTCAAATCATGGTCAGTAAGAAGAGTCAGTCTTCTTGTACTTAAGTCGGCATTGTGCTTTTTCTATTTCATACCGATCCAATTCAAGTGTTTCATCGTCAATAAGAATGTCAGAGGGATACAGTAAACCTGAAGTGTAGCATCGGAATCTGTAACTTGCGTCAGAGGAATAGTTCAAAACATAGACAGTAAGAAGAGTCAGTCTTCTTGTACTAAAGTCGGCATTGTGCTTTTTCTATTTAATTCCGATGCAATTTCAGTGTTTCATCGTCAATAAGAATGTCAGAGGGATACAGTATACCTGAAGTGAAGCATCGGAATCCATAACTAGTGTCACAGGAATGGTTCAAAACAGTCAGTAAGAAGAGTCAGTCTTCTTGTACTTAAGTCGGCATTGTGCCTTTTGTATTTAATTCCGATGCAATTTCTGTGTTTCTTCGTCAATAAGAAGGTCAGAGCGATACTGAAAACCTGAAGTGAAGCATCGGAATCTATAACTAGTGTCACAGGAATGGTTCAAACATAGACTGTGTGAAGAGTCAGTCTTCTTGTACTTAAGTCAGCATTGTGCCTTTTGTATTTAATTCCGATGCAATTTCTGTGTTTCATTGTCAATAAGAAGGTAACAGAAATACAGAAAACCTGAAGTGAAGCATCGGAATATATAACTAGTGTCACAGGAGTGGTTCAAAACATAGGCAGTAGGAAAAGTAAGTCTTCCTGTACTTAAGTCAGCATTGTGCCTTTTGTATTTAATTCCGATGCACTTTCTGTGTTTCATGGTCAATAAGAAGGTCCAAGGGATACAGTAAACCTGAAATAAAGCATCGGAATCTATAACTAGTGTCACAGGAATGTTTCAAAACATAGACAGTAGGAAGAGTCAGTATACATGTACTTAAGTCGGCAATGTGCCTTTGTATTTAATTCCGAAGCAATGTCTGTGTTTCATCGTCAATAAGAAGGTCAGAGGGATACAGTAAACCTGAAGTGAAGCATCGGAATCTATAACTAGTGTCACAGGAATGGTTCAAAGCATAGACAGTAAGAAAGGTCAGTCTTCTTGTACTTAAGTCGGCATTGTGACTTTTGTATTTAATTCCGATGCAATTTCTGTGTTTTATCGTCAATACGAAGATCAGAGTGATACAGAATACCTGAAGTGAAGCATCAGAATCTATAACTAGTGTCATAGGAATGGTTCAAAACATAGACAGTAGGAAGAGTCAGTCTTCTTGTACTTATGTCAGCATTGTGCCTTTTCTACATAATTCCGATGCACTTTCTGTGTTTCATGGTCAGTAAGATGGTCCAATGGATACAGTAAACCTGAAATGAAGCATCGGAATCTATAACTAGTGTCACAGGAGTGTTTCAAAACATAGACATTAGGAAGAGTCAGTCTACACGTACTTAAGTCGGCATTGTGCCTTTTGTATTTAATTCAGATGCAATTTCTGTGTTTCATTGTCAATAAGAAGGTCCAAGGGATACAGTAAACCTGAAGTGAAGCATGGGAATCTATAACTAGTGTCACAGGAATGGTTCAAAACATAGTCAGTAAGAAGAGTCAGTCTTCCTGTACATAAGTCGGCATTGTGCCTTTTCTATTTAATTCCGATGCAATTTCTGTGTTTCATCGTCAATAAGAGGGTCCAAGGGATACAGTAAACCTGAAGTGAAGCATGGGAATCTATAACTAGTGTCACAGGAATAGTTCAAAACATAGACAGTAAGGAGAGTCAGTCTTCTTGTACTTAAGTCGCGCATTGTGCCATTTGTATTTAATTCCGATGCAATTTCTGTGTTTCAACGTCAATAAGAAGGTCAGTGGGATACAGTAAACCTGAAGTGAAGCATCGGAATCCATAACTAGTGTCACAGGAATGGTTCAAAACAGTCAGTAAGAAGAGTCAGTCTTCTTGTACTTAAGTCGGCATTGTGCCTTTTGTATTTAATTCCGATGCAATTTCTGTGTTTCTTCGTCAATAAGAAGGTCAGAGGGATACTGAAAACCTGAAGTGAAGCATCGGAATCTATAACTAGTGTTACAGGAATATTTCTAACATAGACAGTGTGAAGAGTCAGTCTTCTTGTACTTAAGTCAGCATTGTGCCTTTTGTATTTAATTCCGATGTAATTTCTGTGTTTCATCGTCAATAAGAAGGTCAGAGAATTACAGAAAACCTGAAGTGAAGCATCGGAATATATAACTAGTGTCACAGGAATGGTTCAAAACATAGACAGTAGGAAGAGTCAGTCTTCTTGTACTTAAGTCAGCAATGTGCGTTTTGTATTTAATTCCGATGCACTTTCTGTGTTTCATGGTCAATAAGAAGGTCCAAGGGCTACAGTAAACCTGAAGTGAAGCATCGGATTCTGTAACCAGCGTCATAATAGTGGTTCAAAACATAGTCAGTAAGAGGAGTCAGTCTTCTTGTACTTAAGTCGGCATTGAGCCTTTTCTATTGAATTCCGATGCAATTTCTTTGTTTCATCGTCAATAAGAAGGTCAGAGGGATACAGTAAACCTGAAGTGTAGCAACGGAATCTATAACTACTGTCACAGAAATGGTTCAAATCATAGTCAGTAAGAAGAGTCAGTCTTCTTGTACTTAAGTCGGCATTGTGCTTTTTCTATTTCATACCGATGCAATTCCAGTGTTTCATCGTCAATAAGAATGTCAGAGGGATACAGTAAACCTGAAGTGAAGCATCGGAATCTGTAACTTGCGTCAGAGGAATAGTTCAAAACATAGACAGTAAGAAGAGTCAGTCTTCTTGTACTAAAGTCGGCATTGTGTTTTCTATTTAATTCCGATGCAATATCTGTGTTTCATCGTCAATAAGAAGGTCCAAGAAATACAGTAAACCTGAAGTGAAGCATCGGAATCTATATCTAGTGTCACAGGAATGGTTCAAAACATAGACAGTAGGAAGAGTCAGTCGTCTTATACTTAAGTCAGCATTGTGCCTTTTCTATATAATTCCGATGCACTTTCTGTGTTTCATGGTCAATATGATGGTCCAAGGGATACAGTAAACCTGAAATAAAGCATCGGAATCTATAACTAGTGTCACAGGAATGTTTCAAAACATAGACAGTAGGAGGAGTCAGTCTACATGTACTTAAGTCGGCATTGTGCCTTTTGTATTTAATTCAGATGCAATTTCTGTGTTTCATCGGCAATAGGAAGGTCAGAGGGATACAGTAAACCTGAAGTGAAGCGTCGCAATCTATAACTAGTGTCACAGGAGTGGTTCAAAATATAGTCAGTAAGAAGAGTCTGTCTTCTTGTACTTATGTCGGCATTGTGCCTTTTGTATTTAATTCCGATGCAATTTCTGTGTTTCATCGTAATAAGAACGTCCAAGGGATACAGTGAACCTGAAGTGAAGCATCGAAATCTATAACTAGTGTCACAGGAACGGTTCAAAACATAGACAGTAGGACGAGTCGGTCTTCTTGTACTTTAGTAGCATTGTGCCTTTTTTATTTAATTCCGATGCAATTTCTGTGTTTCATCGTCAATAAGAAGGTCCAAGGGATACAGTAAACCTGAAGTGAAGCATCGGAATCTGTAACTAGCGTCACAGGAGTGATTCAAATCATGGTCATTAAGAAGAGTCAGTCTTCTTGTACTTAAGTCGGCATTGTGCCTTTTCTATTTAAATCCGATGCAATTTCTGTGTTTCATCGTCAATAAGAAAGTCAAAGGGATACAGTAAACCTGAAGTGTAGCTTCGGAATCTATAACTAGTGTCACAGGAATGGTTCAAATCATAGTCAGTTAGAAGAGCCAGTCTTCTAGTACTTCAGTCGGGATTGTGCTTTTTCTATTTAATTCCGATGCAATTTCAGTGTTTCATCGTCAATAAGAATGTCAGAGGGATACAGTATACCTGAAGTGAAGCATCGGAATCTATATCTAGTGTCACAGGAATGGTTCAAAACTTAGATAGTAAGGAGAGTCAGTCTTCTTGTACTTAAGTCGGCATTGTGCCATTTGCATTTAATTCCGATGCAATTTCTGTGTTTCAACGTCGATAAGGAGGTCAGAGGGATACAGTAAACCTGAAGTGAAGCATCGGAATCCATAACTAGTGTCACTGGAATGGTTCAAAGCAGTCAGTAAGAATCAGTCTCCTTCTACTTAAGACGGCATTGTGCCTTTTGTATTTAATTCCGATGCAATTTCTGTGTTTCATCGTCAATAAGAAGGTCAGAGGGATACTGAAAACCTGAAGTGAAGCATCGGAATCTATAACTAGTGTGACAGGAATGGTTCAAACATAGACTGTGTGAAGAGTCAGTCTTCTTGTACTTAAGTCAGCATTGTGCCTTTTGTATTTAATTCCGATGCAATTTCTGTGTTTCATTGTCAAAAAGAAAGTAAGAGAAATACAGAAAACCTGAAGTGAAGCATCGGAATATATAACTAGTGTCACAGGAAGGGTTCAAAACATAGACATAGGAAAAGTCAGTCTTCCTGTACTTAAGTCAGCATTGTTCCTTTTGTATTTAATTCCGTTGCACTTTCTGTGTTTCATGGTCAATAAGAAGGTCCAAGGGATACAGTAAACCTGAAATGAAGCATCGGAATCCATAACTAGTGTCACAGGAATGTTTCAAAACATAGACAGTAGGAAGAGTCAGTATACATGTACTTAAGTCGGCATTGTGCCTTTGTATTTAATTCCGAAGCAATTTCTGTGTTTCATCGTCAATAAGAAGGTCAGAGGGATACAGAAAACCTGAAGTGAAGCATCGGAATCTATAACTAGTGTCATAGGAATGGTTCAAAACATAGACAGTAGGAAGAGTCAGTCTTCTTGTACTTAAGTCAGCATTGTGCGTTTTCTATATAATTCCGATGCACTTTCTGTGTTTCATGGTCAATAAGATGGTCCAATGGATACAGTAAACCTTAAATGAAGCATCGGAATCTATAACTAGTGTCACAGGAATGTTTCAAAACATAGACAGTAGGAAGAGTCAGTCTACACGTACTTAAGTCGGCATTGTGCCTTTTGTATTTAATTCAGATGCAATTTCTGTGTTTCATTGTCAATAAGAAGGTCCAAGGGATACAGTAAACCTGAAGTGAAGCATCGGAATCTATAACTAGTGTCACAGGAATGGTTCAAAACATAGTCAGTAAGAATAGTCAGTCTTCCTGTACTTAAGTCGGCATTGTGCCTTTTCTATTGAATTCCGATGCAATTTCTGTGTTTCATCGTCAATAAGAGGGTCCAAGGGATACAGTAAACCTGAAGTGAAGCATGGGAATCTATAACTAGTGTCACAGGAATGGTTCAAAACATAGACAGTAAGAGGAGTCAGTCTTCTTGTACATAAGTCGCCATTGTGCCTTTTCTATTTAATTCCGATGCAATTTCTGTATTTCGTCGCCAATTAGAAGGTCCAAAGGATACAGTAAACCTGAAGTGAAGCATCGGAATCTATAACTAGTGTCACAGGAATCGTTTCAAACATAGACAATAGGAAGAGTCAGTCTACTTGAACTTAAGTCGGCATTGTGCTTTTCTATTTAATTCCCATGCAATATCTGTGTTTCATCGTCAATAAGAAGGTCCAAGGGATACAGTAAACCTGAAGTGAAGCATCGGAATCTATAACTAGTGTCACAGGAAAGGTTCAAAACATAGACAGTATGAAGAGTCAGTCTTCTTGTACTCAAGTCGGCATTGTGCTTTTTCTATTTCATTCCAATGCAATTTCAGTGTTTCATCGTCAATAAGAATGTCAGAGGGATACAGTAAACCTGAAGTGAAAAATCGGAATCTGTAACTTGCGTCACAGGAATCGTTCAAAACATAGACAGTAGGAAGAGTCAGTCTTCTTGTACTTAAGTCGGCATTGTGCCTTTTGTATTTAATTCCGGTGCAATTTCTGTGTTTCATCGTCAAAAAGAAGGTCAGAGGGATACAGTAATCCTGAAGTGAAGCATCGGAATCTATATCTAGTATCACAGGAATGGTTCAAAACATAGACAGTAGGAAGAGTCAGTCTTCCTGTACTTAATTCGGCATTGTGCCTTTTGTATTTGATTCCGATTTAATATCTGTGTTTCATCGTCAATAAGAAGGTCCAAGGGCTACAATAAACCTGAAGTAAAGCATCGGAATCTGTAACTATCGTCACAGGAGTGGTTCAAATCATAGACAGTAAGAAGAGTCAGCCTTATTGTACTTTAGTCGGCATTATGCCTTTTCTATTTTATTCCGATGCAATTTCTGTGTTTCATCGTCAATAAGAAGGTCAGAGGGATACAGTAAACCTGAAGTGAAGCATCGGAATCTATAACTAGTGTCACAGGAAAGGTTCAAAACATAGACAGTATGAAGAGTCAGTCTTCTTGTACTTAAGTCGGCATTGTGCTTTTTCTATTTCATTCCAATGCAATTTCAGTGTTTCATCGTCAATAAGAATGTTAGAGGGATACAGTAGACCTAAAGTGAAGCATCGGAATCTAGATCTAGTGTCACAGGAATGGTTGAAATTATAGACAGTAAGGAGAGTCAGTCTTCTTGTACTTAAGTCGGCATTGTGCCATTTGTATTTAAGTCCGATGCATTTTCTGTGTTTCAACGTCAATAAGAAGGTCAGAGGGATACAGTAAACATGAAGTGAAGCATCGCATTGTTTAACTAGTGTCACAGGAATGGTTCAAAACAGTCAGTAAGAAGAGGGAGACTTCTTGTACTTAAGTCGGCATTGCGCATTTTGTATTTAATTCCGATGCAGCTTCTGTGTTTCATCGTCAATAAGAAGGTCCAAGGGATACAGTAAACATGAAGTGAAGCATCGGGATCTATAACTAGTGTCACAGGAATGGTTCAAAACATAGACAGTAAGAAGAGTCAGTCTTCTTGTACTTAAGTCGGCACTGTGCCTTTTCTATTTAATTCCGATGCAATTTCTGTGTTTCATCGTCAATAAGAAGGCCCAAGGGATACAGTAAACCTGAAGTGAAGCATCGGAATCTGTAACTACCGTCACAGGAATGGTTCAAAACATAGACAGTAAGAAGAGTCAGTCTTCTTGCACTTAAGTCGGCATTGTGCTTTTTCTATTTCATACCGATGCAATTCCAGTGTTTCATCGTCAATACGAATGTCAGAGGGATACCGTAAACCTGAAGTGAAGCATCGGTATCTGTAACTTGCGTCAGAGGAATAGTTCAAAACATAGACAGTAAGAAGAGTCAGTATTCTTGTACTTAAGTCGGCATTGTGCTTTTCTATTTAATTCCGATGCAATATCTGTGTTTCATCGTCAATAAGAAGGTCCAAGGGATACAGTACACCTGAAGTGAAGCATCGGAATCTATATCTAGTGTTACAGGAATGGTTCAAAACATAGACAGTAGGAAGAGGCAGTCTTCTTGTACTTAAGTACGCATTGTGCCTTTTGTATTTAATTCAGATGCAATATCTGTGTTTCATCGTCAATAGGAAGGTCCAAGGGCTACAGTAAACATGAAGTGATGCATCGGAATCTGTAACTAGCGTCACAGGAGTGGTTCAAAACATAGACAGTAAGAAGAGTCAGTCTTCTTGTACTTAAGTCGGCACTGTGCCTTTTCTATTTAATTCCGATGCAATTTCTGTGTTTCATCGTCAATTAGAAGGTCAGAGGGATACAGTAAACCTGAAGTGAAGCATCGGAATCTATAACTAGTGTCACAGGAACGGTTCAAAACACAGACAGTGGGAAGAGTCAGTCTTCTTGTACTTAAGTCGGCATTGTGATTTTTGTATTTAATTCCGATGCAATTTCTGTGTTTCATAGTCAATAAGAAGGTCAGAGGGATACAGTAAACCTGAAGTGTAGCATCGGAATCTATAACTAGTGTCACAGGAATTGTTCAAATCATAGTTAGTAAGAAAAGTCAGTCTTCTTGTACTTAAGTCGGCATTTTGCTTTTTCTATTTCATTTCGATGCAATTTCAGTGTTTCATCGTCAACAAGAATGTCAGAGGGAAACAGTAAACCTGAAGGGAAGCATCGGAATCTCTAACTTGCGTCAGAGGATTGGTTCAAAACATAGACGACAAGAAGAGTCAGTCTTCTTGTACTTAAGTCGGCATTGTGCCTTTTCTATTTAATTCCGATGCAATTTCTGTGTTTCATCTTCAACAAGAAGCTGCAAGGGATACAGTAAACTTGAAGTGATGCATCGGAATCTATATCTAGTGTCACAGGAATAGTTGATTTTTATAGACAGTTTGGAGAGTCAGTCTTCTTGTACTTAAGTCGGCATTGTGCCTTTTGTCTTTAAGTCCGATGCAATTTCTGTGTTTCATCGTCAATAAGAAGGTCAGAGGGATACAGTAATCCTGAAGTGAAGCATCGCAATCTATAACTAGTGTCACAGGAATGGTTCAAAACAGTCAGTAAGAAGAGTCAGACATCTTGTACTTAAGTCGGCATTGTGCTTTTTGTATTTAATTCCGATGCAATTTCTGTGTTTCATCGTCAAAAAGAAGGTCAGAGGGATACAGTAAACCTGAAGTGAAGCATCGGAATCTATAACTAGTGTCACAGGAATGGTTCAAAACATAGACAGTAGGAAGAGTCAGTCTTCTTGTACTTAAGTCGGCATTGTGCCTTTTGTATTTAATTCCGATGCAATATCTGTGTTTCATCGTCAATAAGAAGGTCCAAGGGATACAGTAAACCTGAAGTGAAGCATCGGAATCTGTAACTAGAGTCACAGGAGTGGTTCGATTCATAGTCACTAAGAAGAGTCAGTCTTCTTGTACTTAAGTCGGCATTGGGCCATTTCTATTTAATTCCGATGCAATTTCTGTGTTTCATCGTCAATAAGAATGTCCAAGGGATACAGTAAACCTGAAGTGAAGCATCGGAATCTATAACTAGTGTCACAGGAATGGTTCAAAACATAGACAGTTAGAAGAGTCAGTCTTCTTCTACTTATGTTTTCATTGTGCCATTTCTATTTAATTCCGATTTAATTTCTGTGTTTCATCGTCAATGAGAAGGTCCAAGGGATACAGTAAACCTGAAGTGAAGCTTCCGAAACCATTACTAGTGTCACAGGAATGGTTCAAAACATAGACAAAAAGAAGAGTCAGTCTTCTTGTACTCAAGTCGGCATTGTGCCTTTTGCATTTAATTCCGATGCAATTTCTGTGATTCATCGTCAATACGAAGGTCAGAGGGATACACTAAAACTGAAGTGAAGCATAGTAATCTATAACTAGTGTCACAAGAATGGTTCAAAACAGTCGGTAAGAAGAGTCAGTCCACTTGTACTTACGTCGGCATCGTGCCTTTTGTATACAATTCCGATGTAATTTCTGTGTTTCATCGTCAATAAGAAGGTACAAGGGATACAGTAAATCTGAAGTGAAGCATCGGAATCTATAACTAGTGTCACAGGAATGGTTCAAAACATAGACAGTAAGAAGAGTTAGACTTCTTGTACTTAAGTCGGCATTATGCCCTTTTCAAATTAATTCCGATGCAATTACCGTGTTTCATCGTCAATAAGAAGGTCAGAGGGATACAGTAAACCTGAAGAGAAGCATCGGAATCTCCAACTAGTGTCACAGGAATGGTTCATAACATAGTCAGTAAGAAGAGTCAGTCTTCTTGTACTTAAGTCGGCATTGTGCGTTTTGTATTTAATTCCGATGCAATATCTGTGTTTCATCGTCAATACGAAGGACCAAGGGATACAGTAAACCTGAAGTGAAGCACCGGAATCTATATCTAGTGTCACAGGAATGGTTCAAACATAGTCAGTAAGGAGAGTCAGTCTTCTTAAACTTAAGTCGGCGTTGTGCCATTTGTATTTAATTCACATGCAATTTCTGTGATTCATCGTCAATAAGATGGTCAGAGGGATACAGTAAACCTGAAGAGAAGCATCCGAATCTCCAACTAGTGTCACAGGAATGGTTCATAACATAGTCAGTAAGAAGAGTCAGTCTTCTTTTACTTAAGTCGGCATTGTGCGTTTTGTATTTAATTCCGATGCAATATCTGTGTTTCATCGTCAATACGAAGGACCAAGGGATACAGTAAACCTGAAGTGAAGCATCGGAATCTATAACTAGTGTCACAGGAATGGTTCAACACAGTCAGTAAGAAGAGTCAGTCTTGTTGTACTTACGTCGGCATTGTGGCTTTTGTATTTAAATCCGATAAAATTTCTGTGTTCCATCGTCAATAAGAATTTCAGAGGGATACAGTAGACCTGAAGTGTAGCATCGGAATCTATAACTAGTGTCACAGGAATTTTTCAATACATAGACAGTAGGAAGAGTCAGTCTTCTTCTACTTAAGTCGGCATTGTGCCTTTTGTATTTAATTCCGATGCAATTTCTGTGTCTCTTCGTCAATAAGAAGGTCCAAGGAATTCAGTAAACGTGAAGTGAAGCATCGGAATCTAAAACTAGTGTCACAGGAATGTTTCAAAACATAGACAGTAGGAAGAGTCAGTCTACATGTACTTAAGTCAGCAATGTGACTTTTGTTTTTAATTTCGATGCAATTTCTGTGTTTCATTGTCAATAAGAAGGTCAGAGGGATACAGTAAACCTGAAGTGAAGCATCGGAATCTATAACTAGTGTCACAGGAATGGTTCAAATCATTGACAGTAAGAAGAGTCAGTCTTCTTGTACTTAAGTCTTCATTGTGACCATTGTATTTAATTCCGATGCAATTTCTGTGTTTCATCGTCAATAAGAACGTCCAAGGGATACAGTAAAACTGAAGTGAAGGATCAGAATCTATAACTAGTGTCACAGGAATGGTTCAAAACATAGACAGTAGGAAGAGTCAGTCTTCTTGTACTTGAGTCGGCATTGTGCCTTTTCTATTTCATTCCGATGCAATTTCTGTGTTTCATCGTCAATAAGAAGGTCCAAGGGATACAGAAAACCTGAAGTGAAGCATCGGAAACTATAACTAGTGTCACAGGAATGGTTCAAAACATAGACAAAAGAAGAGTCAGTCTTCTTGTACTCAAGGCCCCGATCTGCATTTTGCATTTAATTCCGATGCAATTTCTGTGATTAATCGTCAATAAGAAGGTCAGAGGGATACAGTGAACCTGAAGTGAAGCATCGGAAACTATAACTAGTGTCACAGGAATGGTTCAAAACATAGACAAAAGAAGAGTCAGTCTTCTTGTACTCAAGGCATCGATCTGCATTTTGCATTTAATTCCGATGCAATTTCTGTGATTAATCGTCAATAAGAAGGTCAGAGGGATACAGTAAACCTGAAGTGTAGCATCAGAATCTCTAACTAGTGTCACAGGAATGGTTCAAAACATAGACAGTAGGAAGAGTCAGTGTTCTTGTACTTAAGCCGGCATTGTGCCTTTTGTATTTAATTCCGATGCAATTTCTCTTTTTCATCGTCAATAAGAACGTTCAAGGGATACAGTAAACATGAAGTGAAGCATCGGAATCTATTACTAGTGTCACATGAATGGTTCAAAATATAGACAGTAGGATGAGTCAGTCTTCTTGTACTTAAGTCGGCATTGTGCCTTTTGTATTAAATTCTGATGCAATTTCTGAGATTCATCGTCAATAAGAAGGTCCAAGGGACTCAGTAAACCTTAAGTGAAGCATCGGAATCTATAACTAGTGTCACAGGAATGGTTCAAAGCATGGACGGTAACAAATGTCAGTCTTCTTGTACTTAAGTCGACATTGTGCCTTTTGTATTTAATTCCGATGCAATTTCTGTGTTTCATCGTCAATAAGAATATCAGAGGGATACAGTAATCCTGAAGTGAAGCATCGGAATCTATAACTAGTGTCACAGGAATGGTTAAAACATAGACAGTAGGAAGAGTCAGTCTTCTTGTACTTATGTCAGCATTGTGCCTTTTCTATTTAATTCCGATGCACTTTCAGTGTTTCATCGTCAATTACAAGGTCCAATGTATACAGTAAACATGAAATGAAGCATCGGAATCTATTACTAGCGTCACAGGAATGTTTCAAAACATAGACAGTAGTAGGAGTCAGTCCACATGTACTTAAGTCGCCATTGTGCCTCTTGTATTTAATTCCGATGCAATTTCTATGTTTCATCGTCAATAAGAAGGTCAGAGGGATACAGTAAACCTGAAGTTAAGCATCGGGATCTGTAAATAGTGTCACAGGAATGGTTCAAAACAAAGTCAGTAAGAAGAGTCAGTCTTCTTGTAATTAAGTCGGCGTTGTGCCTATTGTATTTAATTCCGATGCAATTTCTGTGTTTCATCGTCAATGAGAAGGTCCAAGGGATACAGGAAACCTGAAGTGAAGAATCGGAATCTATAACTAGTGTCACAGGAATGGTTCAAAACGTAGACACTAAGAAGAGTCAGACTTCTTGTACATAGGTCGGCATTAAGCCCTTTTCTATTTAATTCCGATGCAATTACTGTGTTTCATCGTCAATAAGAAGGTCAGAGGGATACAGTAAACCTGAAGTGAAGCATCGGAATCTCTAACTGGTGTCACAGGAATGGTTCAAAACATAGTCAGTAAGAAGAGTCAGTCTTCTAGTACTTAAGTAAGCATTGTGCCTTTTGTATTTAATTCCGATGCAATATCTGTGTTTCATCGTCAATAAGAAGGTCCAAGGGATACAGTAAGCCTGAAGTGAAGCATCGGAATCTATAACTAGTGTCACAGGAATGGTTCAAAACATAGACAAAAATAAGAGTCAGTCTTCTTGTACTTAAGTCGGCATTGTGCCATTTGAATTTCATTCCGATGCAATTTCTGTGATTCATCGTCAATAAGAAGGCCCAAGGGGCACAGTAAACCTGAAGTGAGGCATCGGAATCTATAACTAGTATCACAGGAATTTTTCAAAACATAGACAGTAAGAAGAGTCTGTCTTCCTGCACTTTAGTCGGCATTGTGCCTTTTGTAATTACATCCGATGCAGTTTCTGTGTTTCATCGTCAACAAATAGGTCAGAGGGTTACAGTAATCCTGAAGTGAAGCATCGGAATCTATAACTAGCGTCACAGGAATGGTTCAAAACATAGAAAGTAGGAAGAGTCAGTCTTCTTGTACTTAAGTCTGCATTGTGAATTTTCTATTTAATTCCGATGCAATTTCTGTGTTTCATCGTCAGTAAGAAGGTCCAAGGAATACAGTAAACCTGAAGTGAAGCATCGGAATCTATATCTAGTGTCACAGGAATGGTTCAAAACATAGATAGTAAGGAGAGTCAGTCTTCTTGCACTTAAGTCGGCATTGTGCCATTTGTATTTAATTCCGATGTAATTTCTGTGTTTCATCGTCACTAAGAAGGTCAGAGGGATACAGTAAACCTGAAGTGAAGCATCGGAATCTATAACTAGTGTCACAGGAATGGTTCAAAGCAGTCAGTAAGAAGAGTCAGTCTACTAGTACTTACGTCGGCATTGTGCCTTTTGTATTTAATTCCGATGCAATTTCTGCGTTCCATCGTCAATAAGAATTTCAGAGGGATACAGTAGACCTGAAGTGTAGCATCGGAATCTATAACTAGTGTCACAGGAATGGTTCAAAACATAGACACTAAGAAGAGTCAGACTTCTTGTACATAGGTCGGCATTAAGCCCTTTTCTATTTAATTCCGATGCAATTACTGTGTTTCATCGTCAATAAGAAGGTCAGAGGGATACAGTAAACCTGAAGTGAAGCATCGGAATCTCTAACTGGTGTCACAGGAATGGTTCAGAACATAGTCAGTAAGAAGAGTCAGTCTTCTAGTACTTAAGTAAGCATTGTGCCTTTTGTATTTAATTCCGATGCAATATCTGTGTTTCATCGTCAATAAGAAGGTCCAAGGGATACAGTAAGCCTTAAGTGAAGCATCGGAATCTATAACTAGTGTCACAGGAATGGTTCAAAACATAGACAAAAATAAGAGTCAGTCTTCTTGTACTTATGTCAGCATTGTGCCTTTTCTATTTAATTCCGATACACATTCTCTGTTTCATGGTCAATACGAAGGTCCAAGGGATACAGTAAACCTGAAATGAAGCATCGGAATCTATAACTAGTG